>NC_142854.1:30565516-31190516 GCF_061612785.1 Hesperophylax consimilis
TTTCACAACAAGTTTGCCAGTAATTGAGTTGTTTTAAGTTTGAACTAAGTCCTTTCTTCTCTCCAAATGTGAATCCAATAGAGCTTTGAATTGATTTATATTTGTTGCATCGATGACATGTTGTGGGAGTTTGTTCCAAGCATCCACTACTCTATTTGCAAGGAAGTGTTTTCTAGGATTAGATGCTAAAGGTGTCCATGGAGATTTATATTTTTATTAGTGGTGAAGATTTGTTGGATGCTAGGGCAACTATAATGTCCAGATAAAATTTTGAAAGTCTCGATCAAGTCACCCCTTTCTCTTCTTTCTTGTAAGGTTGGTAATCTTAGTTCCTTGAGTCTATCTTCGTATCGTAGATCTTTCAGAGCTCTTGGTATTTTGTCTCTGTACTCTCTCTAACAGATTTATATCTTTTGCGAAGTAAGGACTAATATCAACATTTTGTAAAAGCAAAAAAGGAACCGATTCCAAAAAGAGCCGGATTCTTGGAAAAATAATATCAAGCGATCCAGTTCTAACCGTGACAGCAATGAAGTTGGATTCATAATATAGATATTTTTTCAATTTTTATTTTTTACTTTGAAATTTTCATAACAAAAATTATCTTTTTCAAGTTTTGAAAATTTTCATGAAAAAATTAGTATTTTTAACGTATATTTTCCTCTGGAGAATAAATATCGCCCATATTTCAGATATATATCGACGTAGTATACTTATCCGATATTTTGTAATGGGATTGGTTTTTATGTAATGGGAATTCGCACCCGCTTACCTACTGCATGTAGCTTATCAGGAGATTTGTTAATTAATTTAATTCAATCCAACAATAAATACAAACAAATAGACAAACTGCTAAAACGCAGTTTATCGTTACTTTTTTCCTTATATTTGTAAAGTCTATAATGTATAATAAAAAAAAAATCCTTTAAGTAGCACCGACCCACGATGAATTTTTTAATATTGTAATAGCATATCTTTACACATATTATCAATGTATTGTTGTTTTTTTATTCTAGGTAGCATTAATATGGAGACTGTACCCATCAAGACAGAACGAGGACCTCGAGAAGACAATGGAGGGGGAATCTCTTATACGGAAATAGACATAGATCTCTCAGATGTTAAAACAGAATGCTTAGAGCACTCTAAAAGACCAGAAGGTAAACCTGATTTTCGTTTGTCTGAATTTGTTTTAATAATTTCCTCGTTTCATTATAGATACCTACTTATTGAGCTTTATATGTCATCTTTTTCAGGCTTTATAATGGATCTGAAGACGCATTCTGGAGAAAAACATTTGTGTTCCCATCAACAGTAACAAGTCACTTACGCACCTATACCGGAGAAAAACCTTATTCTTGTTCCTACTGCATCTATTCTGGTTCTCGAATGGGATATTTAAAATATCACATTCTTAGTCATACTGGAAAAAACCTCACTCATGTTCACATTGTCACTACTCCTGCTCAAAAAAATCACATTTAACAAGCATAATTATTGCATCTATTCATGTTCTGAAAAGGGATATTTAAAAATGCACATTCTTACCCATACTCAAGAAAAACCTTTTCCATGTTCTTAATGCAGCTATTTATGTTTTCTTAGTGGAAATTTAACCTAAAGGATCCGACCAACTACAATTGTAGTTGGTTGGATCCTTCAAGTTTATTGTGGCGCTAAAACGGACATTAAAATACCAAATGTGGAATAAGGCATGTCGAAGCAATTGATGGTTTCTGGGAAAGTTGTGGTGTCATTATTGGCTGACTATTTAGGAAAGGGCCACACTGCATACACAGATAACTGGTATACAAGCCCTTTTTTATTTAGTTATTTACAAACCACTAATGCTTGTGGCACTGTTAAAAAGACGTGAAAATGTTTACCACCATTTGGTGATGTAAAAAAAGGAGACATGGAATGCAAAAAATCTGGGTACCTACTTGCAATCAAATGGCATTATAAAAGGGACGTTCATTTGCTGACCACATCACACAACGCTTCAATGGTAGAAAGAGGAAAAGTGAATTGGAAAACAAAGGATCCAATAGTAAAACCCAGTTGTATAGTAAATTATAATAAGAATATGGGGGGGTTGATAACCTTCATGCAATGTCTTTGTAAAACTGTTAAGTGGTACAAAACACATTGCGTTTCGGACAATCGATTTAGTTTTAATAAATGCCCAGGCGATGTACAAGTACAAAACTAAAAAAGATGTGAGCCTCACAGATTTTCATTTAGAAGCCATCATGCAACTCATTCAAACACAAGAAGAGTTAATCGAATTGGCCAAAATCCGCTGAGGCTAATTGCCAGACATTTTCTGTTGGATGTTGCACAGGCCGCAAATTCTAAGAGAAAATCGGTTTACCGGGAGTTTTATGTTTGCAAACACTCAAAACTCAATCCAAAACGTTGCATTCAGACACGTTATTGATGTTCAGACTGTGAAGTTGCCTTAAGCCCTACTACATGTTTTAAAATATATCATACTGCACAGAAGTTTTATTAATTAAAGCGCCCGCCGCGCTTAATGCTCCTATGGTAACCCAATCTAATATGGACATAGCGTACGTATGGTCAGCGTAAAAAAAGTGTCTGCGTAGTAAGAAATCAATGATTGTAATCAATGTGTTGATAAAACTGCAGATAAATCTTCATAAGATGACTGACAAAGGTACATTATTTATGTGTAAAGAAAAAATTCTTCGATATTATAATGAATAAATGAATTATTAGTGATTATATTTGGAGTGGCGGCATTTTGAAAGTAAATTTGCTTTTAAATTTAACATAACACAAAATCAGACACTAATTTCGGATATACGTATACAATAATTCAACATTTAAGAATGCCATAAAATAAAAAGTATAACTTAACACCTGTTTGGTGCAGCTGTATAATTTTTTAAACAATGACCCAAAATTTCAGAAAATCATACCGTTCCAGGCAGCCAATTAATTTAAATTCTTCCTGGTTCCTAAGGTTTAAAAAGTCACATTCTTACCCGAGAACACCTCGTTCATGTTCCCATCGCAGCTACTCCTAAAAACAAGGTTTAAAAAGATATATTTGTAATAACATAGCATAGCAATTGCATCACTTTTTTTTTAATTTACAGCGTTCTTTTGAAAACTTCAAAAATCTTTTGTTTGTTTTTCCACTAGGCATATATTTTTTTAATTGTAGTTTATCTGTCTAAAAATTATGCTAGAATAATAAAAATTGTAACTTTTTCTTTTTTATGAATTGTCGCGAATTAAAGCGATAAATGGTGTTTTTAGCTATAATAAAAAAGATTTTTTAGTCACTATAATCTTGTATTGACAGATCGTAGAACGAATATGACAAACTCTACTGTAGAAATATGTGCCATGTTGAATTTCAATCAACTATGCCAGGTGTGGCGAACCTAGGGCACGCGTGCCCGAGGTGGCACGTTTGATCATTTGGATGGCACACTAACGATTTCCAAGTTCAATTTTTTTTTTTTAATTTTTAAGTTTAAAAATTATTTTTTTTGATTTGACCAGTTGTTTCAAAAATATCTGAACGATCGTTCATATTCTTCTTTTCTTTTCAAATGTAACAGTCATTCTGTTGATTTTTTTCAAACCAAAATTGGGTTGTTTCAACTCAAATTTAACTTACGTTCCTTTTGAAAATTTCATTCAATGTTCCCCGCCGAAACTGACAATTTTTCCAGAGAAATCGATAGGAATATTTTATTTACGCTTGCAACATGATTGGTTTATATATGCTTGCAACACTCTTGATCGTGACGTTGTATCTAACACCTTCAAATATTTCCCAAATACAAAAAAACTTTTTGCACAAGAAAAGCCAGATCAAATCAAATTAACACAAGAATTTTGTGTAGTTATTCAATCGATAATCAACGAGTTTTCTTCAAGATTCAAACAATTCAGGAGATTTGAAAAGATATCAAAATTTATTTTATATCCAGGTACACTATCAGCAGATGACCTCAATTTGGAGATTTTCGAGTGGCTAAATCTAGAAGATTTTGAAATGCAATTTATCGAATTCCAATCGAGTTCGCTATGGAAACAAAAATTTGTTGATTTGAGAAATGATTTGGAAATAATTGAAAGCGATCGATTAACGAACATAAATAAAAAAAAATGCAGAAGAAGAAATAATGAGAACTTGGAAAGCCATTCCAGAAATCTTTAGCGATTTAAAAAAACTAGCGAGAGCAATATTATCAATTTTCTCTTCTACATATGTTTGTGGATCATTATTTTCAGAAATGAATTTCATAAAATATGATTCAAGAACGAGAATGACTGATGTATCCAGTTGGTCGAATGTGTTACTAAAAGTGACGAAATATGATCCAGATGTTAAAAATTAGTCATCGAATGTACAACAGCAAAAATCTCATTTATAAATAACTAATATGTACATTTATTGATTATGACTTTATTTTTATGAAACTCTATTGTAATTTTTAAGCTTATGAATAAAATTTAAAAAAAAAAACCTTTTTTATTTTATCTATTTGGTTATTTTTTTTACAGCTTGGGCACGCCACACAATCTAGAAATAATATTTGAGGATTTTTGGCACGCGGGCCCAAAAAGGTTCGCCACACCTGAACTATGCAATAAACATGTTTCAAGTGATTTTGCTAATTTAATTTTTTTTCCCCTCTTGCCGACTCCCATTCCTTGACGTTATCCTATTTAGCTATAAACGCTATTTTTTCAATAATTAATGCTACATTTCTACACTTCCTAGTGTGTACTTCACTTCAAATACTGCAATGAGACATATGCTGGCGCCTGGAAGGACATATATTTGGGAATTAGTCAAGAAGTGTGGAAAAATATGAATTTGGAAGGTTTATCAATGTTTTATGTAAATCTGCCCAAGAGTCCCAACCGCTCCCTGTATCATAACCGAGTCTGAAAACTGTGAGACAATGGCATCCCCAATCGGGGTATCTGGTTACCAAACTCGGCTAAAGCCATTTCAAGCAACTTTTCAATTCTGAATGGTGGTCTTACACCAGGGCGATACTGAGAGTATCTTCCACTCTGGAACGTACCGCAAACGTACTATATAATATTTCCAATTAATACATTGTGAAATAACGCTAATTAGTCCACACAGCATCCCCAAAGATGACATAGGCCCTGTGAGAAATTAATTTCTTCAGGGTCTCCTGTGTGGAGACCCTAATTTTAAAAAAAAACCCTTGCGGTTGACAATAAACTAAACGTTACATATTACGTTATCAAAAACATCTGTAAACATATTTTTGTCAAATGCATAAAATTTTAAACTGAAGCCTCAATACATTGTCGTCGGGACACGGCATTTGCCATTTTTCGCGGACTGTCGGTCAACTGCGGAACACGGCAAATGCCGTTTTTGGCGGGAAACGGCATTATACGAGTTTGTTATCAGTGTGAAATAAAACGCCTTGAAGGGTAATTTGCTACCTGGGTGCTAAGCGACAGTTGTGTCCACGTTGTAAAGGCGTCGCCAGAAATCTACAGTCTTTATGCGATCTCAATCTACAATTTAGTCATTTCACGTATTGGACTATTTTTCATACCGCTCTCACTGTTTTGTTTACTGTTTGGTATTTTATTATTTGAATATGTTAGCATTGTATAGGGCTTTATCCCTACAAAAATGTCTTTACAAGCCAATGATTCATGCACTTATGGTGTGTGTTGGATTATCAACATATTATGAAGTATACTGATTCCTTGAAAGAATAAATACTATCATTCATAAGTGAAATGGGCTCTTCAATTAGGCGAAGCAACCGCAAAAAACTCTTTTTTGACAAGAAGCAATTAAACTTATGAGTTATTGAGTGTTCGCCTTCGGCCTTAGGCGACACTGTTCAATATTTACGCGATCAGATTTCACGCATCCAGCGATTGTAAAATTGCGGGCATGGATATATTATTATTTATTATATAACTATAAGATATAAATAAACATGTTATCTTTTACATGGAAATTTCAAATATTGAATATTGAATGCTATTTACTGAATTAATATCAGGTTTTTATATTCAGCTTTGAAATGTGGTGAAATTATGATGTAATCAAAGCAATTATAATTTATTTTTGATGATCAAATGTCATATATGATTTCTTTGAAAATTTCAATCGAAAATATTATTTGGTTTAGAAATTGTATCAATTTTAAGAAAGAGATATATTTTTGCGCTAATCGCGAAAAACACCCGCTATAGGTTAGAGCCTATTGTTTGAAGCGCCCGACTACAATGTGTTAATAGAAAATCTTATTTTACATAAATATATTCAGCGCGATATTGACCTTGTCCAGAAAATGATCCCACGCCATTCGACACTACGAAATGGAGCCATTGTCAAAAACTAATATTTAACTGAAATCTTAACAAACGATATTATTAAGCACTCAAAAACACAAATTTACGACATCCCCTAGTCTGTGCGATATTTTAACACTTTGAGAATCTCCTAAATGAAGATGTTATGTAGGAAGTAGGTACCTCGTAAGTAATTCAAACGTCGAAAACTTTACGAGTGTTACAAGTATTTGGATTAAGGAAACACTCTTCTTATGTTGTTTCAGACTATTCCATAACATTCATGTTCTGGACTGTTCTAGAAATTTCTAAAGGGCGAAACTTCCAGCCCTTATATCTTCAAAAGCATGCCCTTCAGATAACATCAGGAACCTTTCTCATGGATGGGGGATAGAGAGCTACCACACCATATAATTCCTTGATCGTACCGGGACTCGTTTCTGACTACTATCGGCATGCACATTGTACACTTACTCTTATAATATTCATTGATTTTCAAGTCAAGAGTAGATAATAAGAGAAGAGTATGTATGAGACGATGCATGAATGTGAATAGAGCAAGGAGTGTGTGGTGTGACCGAGTTTTTTGGCGGTCCGTCCTCTTTGCCTACCCCTGCGGCGAAACGGCATGATAGTTAGTTAGGAAAATAAAATGAAAGAAAGTACATTTTTTTTTTTTTATTAACTCCACACAGGAGGCCCTGAAGAAAATAATTTCCCTCAGGGCCTATGTCATCTTTGAGGATGCTGTGTGGAGGGTCTTTTTGTGGAGAGGAAGGAGTGAACATGGGTCTTGAAGAGTCCCATGTTGTATGAGGGAGGAAACACAGAGGCCGGCAGTTCGTTCCACAGCCGAGCTGTTGAACTTAAGAACGAATCGTAGAAGCGACCCGTTCTCATGTGACAAATGTCAACCGTGTACAAATGTTGGGCGCGCGTTTGGCGTGTATCCCGACTACGCACCGGTGCCGAAGGGATCAATGACGCTAGTTCCTCAGAGCATCTTCCATTGTAATACCAATAGAACAAGGACAGCATACCTACCTGACGCCTGTGCTCTAAAGATTGCAGTCCGTTTGTTAAGATTGGGGAATCTATCAAACGGACCGCCCGTTTTTGCACAGAGTCAAGGGTTTTTTTCAGGTATTTAGGGTATACAATCGCTTTTGGGTTTTACCAACATTTTGTTTCACCTGCTAGTTTTGAATCACCCACACTTGGGTACCACGAAGCGACAAATACAAAAATACGGTATTTTCTTCATAAAATCACCCACCAGCTTCCATGAAAAATCCTTTTCTTTCTTCCCGATCAAAACAAAAGAACTCGATTTTTTCACTGTCTTCTGTTCCATTTTTCAAATTAAGATGGCTATGAAAGGTAGGAACTGTGGATAAATAACATGACACCAGGAAGCAATCTTAATTCTCATTTCAAAATCCAACAGCTTTATTGGGAAAAAAAAATACAAAGATATAAAAAAAAAGAACATAACAATCAAATATGGCTGATTTTAAAACATAAAAAAATAGTGACTAATTCACTTAAAATATTACAAAATCCAAAGTAGTAATATTTCAGATATATCATATTACATTATTTTAAATAATTCTTAAAACAATATAATATAAATAAGATTTTTTTTTTTACTACGACAAGATAAATAAAGTTGAAACGTAACAGAAAAGATAATTCGAGAATTTAAAGTTTTTTAACTTAAAGCCTAGACTGCCTTAATGGTTTGTACATATTAAATAAAATATAATATTATATATATTAATTTCAGTACGTTTTACAAAAGGAAATCTTAAAATTATAATTAAAAACAGAGAGAATTTTTATTTTAGCTGGTAAAAATGGAGGGATTGATTAATGATAAAAATAAAATCTTAAATTGTATTTTTCACCAATTTTTTTGTTTGAATTAGCAATATTTTTCGTATTAAGTATTTTTATACATAACAAATTATTATAAGCAATAATTTATTCGCCTGAAATATCAATACAAATTACAAATGTAGATATAATATGTTTCGACGCCATCTAGTGAGAAATTTAGCACTAACAAAGCCTTTCCTACAAAAATAAAGTTGGTTGTTTACAGGTGAAAAAATATAATAGCAGTAATTGTTGACTGAAGTATTAGTACATATTGAATTATTTGGCGCATTGGAAATAAGCCGACGTAGCTCAGTGGTCCAGAGCACTTGATCGTGCATCAGAAGGTGCGGGTTCAATTTTTACTCGGGAGATATTTTCAACTTGTATTGATATTTCAGGCGAGTAATTATTGCTTATAATTATTTGGTATTTTTCTATTGACGTCAAACGTAATGTACGTTAAAATATACGCATTCATAGATGGCGTTAGTTTGTTTGTTTCATAAAAATACACTTTTTGGAAGTAACTTTAACGTACGTTACGTTTACCCATAAAACTTTATCCAAAACATGCTTGAGAAAAAGCTTCGATATATGAAAATTTTGATTGTAATTGATTGCAGCAGAAGTAAGGAAAAACTGACCTTACTTTTACGGACACAGATATGCCAACAACACAATTTTATCGGTCTGTTTCAATCCCCGTCACGTTTGATCGACGATTAACCCCACTTTGAATGTTTGACATTAAACGGTCTCCGATAAATACCTCGATTCTCTGCTTCTTTTCGCTTTCCTTCTCTAGATAAAACCGTTTAAATGTCAAACATTCAAAATAGTACTGATCGACAAGTCAGCAAATGTGACCAAATTTGAAACTCTTTAACCTTAGTACGACTAATTCAAATGACGTCAATGTAAATTCTAGCGACAACCCGTCACAAGTGTGTTAATCAATCATTTAAGATCATCTGACTAGTTAAAACATTATTTTAAATAATGACGCTTCAAGAAATAGGTCTTCATTAGTTCAACACCAAAAACATTGTGAAAAGCATAGACAAAAAACATAGTCTTTGATGTGTGATTTTTGCTTTCTTACATAGATGGCGGGCTAGTGACAATTACTAACAAATACATCATAATACTAACAGAAGTGTAACACAGCTTGACAAACTTAACTTTACAGACTGCCAAAAGGGGAACTTAAAAAACTGACTCTTGCGTATCTGCGGGATATCCGTCTAGTTCTAAATGATGATAAATTTTTAATTTGTTTTACTATCAAAAATATAATGACTTGTTTACTTTCATTTCACTTCCTTCAATAAAAATCAATTTTGATATTTCACATTTGCCAGGCTGACGTGACGGCTATTTATTATTTAAATACCACGGCGACTCCCCAGACTATAAAGTTAAGTTTGTCAATCCAAAGTTTAGTTTCTAGTGAACAACCACGGAAGAAAAAAAAAAAACTATTTTGAGGTTAGGTTTATGAAATCTTATATTTTGAACATATAAGGATGAGAATCTTTGTCGGTGGGTTTGTTTTTTATATAAAAATCTAGTTTTATTCAGAGATTGATGAAATTTTGCACACTTGACCTTCAAAACAAGAGGAAGGTCACTGTTTACGTAAGATTTCGAAAAACAGCCTCCTTTTTCCACCCATTGATACTTCTTGATGAAATTTTGTACTCTTGTCATTCGAAATAAGAGGAAAATTGCTGTCTACATCTGATTTTGTAAAACTCTGCAGAAAGTCCTAAAGACTTAAGTTAGTAAAAATATAAAGAAAATCGTGTGTTTGCTAACAAATTACATACTATGTATATTCTACACAAATTGCTAAATTTTGCTTACCAAAGCGATTCATTTTTACAACTTACGTTTATTACTTTTGGAGTAGGTACATTAAATGGTAGAAAAATATGAAATTGAAGTTTTATTCCATTTACAGTATAATTTACCATCAATTAAAAATACAGCTTACTAAAACGGAAATTAGTTTATTTTGCATTATATCTAATTTTGTCATAACTTGGCTGGAAAAGCTTAAGAACACAGGTCGGTTAAACTGCTAATTCATTACTGTATTATATCAAATTTCTCTCTGGCTAAGTGTAGAAAAGTCATTTGTCATTAATCCTTACTGCAGAGCCATTTCCATAAACGGGTTTCCAACAAAACAACAACAAAAATCATCGATAGCACTACGTGAAAATCAATTTATGTGACTTATTTCTGTTAAAATGGATTTCCAACAACAAAATCATCGGTAAAACTGATGTGGAAATCAATATATTAGGCCAATTTCTGTAAAAAAAAACGGATTTCCAACAATAAAAAATCATCGATAGCAATGACGTGGAAATAAATGATTTTATGAGATCAAATTCTGTAAAAACGAATTTCCATCAAAAATAAAACTTCAAATACTGTATGCAATTATAAAAATTATTTTCAAGCATACATTTGATAGATTATAGATTTTTAAATCTTATTTTAACAATATTTTTGGAATAACTTCTAGGAATCTCAGATACGACAGAATCTTTTTCTGATTTGTCTGTTTCAAATTTTCCTTAGAGTCGCTAATATTGTCTTCAATTGCTAAATATTTATGGAAACCGAATTTTCTCATACAATGCTTAATTCTCATTGATTAAAATTCCATTTTGAAACCAATGAACATGTTAATATAATATTGAAGCTACATTTATCTCTTTTAAAATTAAAATAAAGTAAAAGTTTATTTAAAAACAGATTTCCGGAAATTAGATTATTTTTTTTGGGCGTCCGGAAATCATTGGAAACCCGTTGTACGACCGCACTGCTTACGACACCTATAAAGCCATCAAAATCAAAACAAAAAGTGTCCTTAAATTTTATACGCTGAATATTTTTACACCTATTTCTACGATGGTTAAAATTACTCCACGAAGTTAATATTGTGTTTAGAGGTTATATTAATACTGTAGAATGCAATTAATTTAAAGTTATGGCATATTTAAATTTAAATCAATGTTTACATTAAATACAGTTATATAACCTAAGGAATATTCTTAAAATTAAATCTAACACTTTGACTCACATTTTGAAATATAATATTATTATATTACGAAAAAACTATTGGTTACCGGTATAATATTAAAAATATTCTCCATTTTGTATGACACGTGATCAAAAATAGACTAATTACGTAACCGAACCTAAATTAACTCGATAGCAAAACATTACATTACCTGACATCTATCTATCATGCCCAAAAGCTACCAAATTAATTTGCTGAGATTACAATGTTTTAAATAATATTATATTAAATTTACATTCATTCATCCATAATATACTAAAAAAATTTCAAAATAATTGCTTGAAATAAATATTTTTTTGTGAAAACTAAAAAATTTATAGATGGCAGCACTTACGTTTGTAGCTAGCATGTGAAGTGAGTATGTACAACAGACGTTAATAGTATTAATATCATAAAAATATAGCTTTTATGCGAATACCGCACAAGTATTTAAACTGTTAGGAGCCGGTGAGACTATGGCATCCCCAAGAAGAAGTGGGAGATCTGGTGACAAAACGTGGTTAAAGCCAATCCAAGCAATGTTTCCGTTCAGAATGGTATTCAATACCAGGGCAATACTGAAAGCATCAACAACTCATTAATGAAAAATAGAAAAAAACATTATGATTTTTAAATTCTGTAGGGGTTCTACAAAACACCTCTTCTGTACATCAAACATAGCACACATAATTATTAAAAACTATGAAAATTTGAGATTTTCGCTTCCTATATTGCAAAATATACATACATCTCTTTTTTCCAGTCGATCGCAATAACATAGAATTATTTATTACAAATAAAAATTTAATTTAGGCTCATCTTTTTCCAACCTTTGCCAATCACAGTTTTATCTTTAATATGCATTCGTTTCCTACTTGCGGCAATAATATCAAACCAAAATAACAAAATATCTGCACACCATGTCTATATATATATTCCTTATAACTTTTTACAGGTAATCGTCTACAGAAAGCCAACACATTTGTTTAATATTCATTAAAAACATTGTGTTATACGTTATGACAAATAAAAATACAATATATCTAATTATGATTGAGTGGCTAATGTAATTATTGTTGCATTGTGGTATTTAGTTTAGTGACAGTTACATGATGTCAGTAATGTGACAGTTACATGAGAGAAACGTCAATAGAATAACATGGCAGTAATATGATCAAAATAGTATGTTTAATTCTGTGACAATGTCTGTTGTGTGACAATTGTATAAACATGACAGTAACATGATAGAAATGCCAACAAAATTACACGACATAAATTTACAGGTGAGTTGCATTGACAATTTCTGTTACACAATGTCAGTAATATACCAGCCATATGAGAGAAATGTCAATAGAATAACATGACAGTTATATTATAATGTCAGTAGTATGCCAGTTACATGATAGAAATGCCAACAGTGTCTGTCATGTGACAGTTACATGATGTCAGTAATGTCATGGAAATAGCATGTCAGTTCCACTACTATGTCTTATATGTGACAGTTGTACCATGTCAGTAGTAATATGCCAGTTACACGAGAGCAATAGCATAACATGGCAGTATGTAATGTGATGGAAATAACACGTCACTAACATGACTATGCCTGTTATGTGAAAGTTATTATGCCGGTAATATGTCAGTTACACAAGAGAAATAGCATAACACGGCAGCATGTAAAGTGATGGAAATAACATGTCCGTTCCACAACAATGTCAGTTATGTGACAGATACAAATAATATTATGTCAATATTATTACGCCAGTTACATGAGAGAAATAGCATAATATGGCAGTGATGGAAATAACATGTCAATTACATGACAGTGGGAAAGATATATATAATAATTGTTAGTTATGACACAATATATATGCCAGCTGTTAACGTGTGTTGAAAATATATATTTTCAATTCTGACAGACAAAATACAATAAAAAAATGTAACTAACGCATTTGCGTCTAAACTTCCTTAATTTTACTTTAAGCATAGAGAGAGATGTGCCTGGACAGTGATGCATACACCTGCAGAACTCCATTAAATGTGTCCGTATTTAAAGTCTATCTTATAAGACTACAATCATAAGAAAAAGTATATAATCCATTAACAAAATAATGGCAACAAGAAAAAAAATGGCATAAAATTTCCCTACCTAAGAGGTTGACCAGTATAAGTTATAATACAAAATGAAATCATTAATAAATAATTACTAGCTTAATAAAATAAATAATATCACTTATAAGCACTGATGTGGAAATCAGTTTATGAGAGCAATGGGGAAATCAGATTTCACATAAACGGATTTCCGAAAAAAAAAATCATTTATTTACTACATAATATTGTGGTTAAAAAAAACTCTGCAGATACTGAACAGTTAGCCTATGAAATTATTTTTTATATGGATAAATCGTTCCTCTATTCATTGTTTTACCGCATTAATCGTTTAAAGCACGCAGTTTTTGTATTATTTTACTCGATCGATCGCAGCCGGCGTCCGCATCTGACATTAGTTGTCGTTAGATATTTAAACACAGCGGTGCACGTGCGGTTATCTTTTCACCGTCTAGTTTTTGAGCGGTTCAATCTTAAAAATGAACCATTCGGTGAAAAATTGCTTACTCTTCAAGAAAGATTAAAAATTGTCGAAACAAAGAAAAAAAATCAGACTGAAAAACGTTTTGATGTTGCCAAGTGTTCAAGGAATCATAACATTTTTATTACGAGACATTAATTTTATATGCGCAATGTGTACAGCTTTTTACTATATTTCCGCATCTATTATTCGCAGTTAATTTCAAAAGCACCATGCACAAACGATAAATAGAAGTTTCACTGTAACGGGAAAAAATTAAGCTTAATTCTGGCTAGACTTAATAACTGGTTTACTCTTCAGCGAAAGTAACGCTGCCACCGACTGCACTTAAAAGTATGTCGATCTGATAATATCAAAGACTCCGATAGACTGCATTCCAACAATACACGCCAAATTTATCACAATAGTGAAGCGGCATTCATAGAAGTCTGTAAATCAATATGTGACTGCTAATGAAAAACGTAATAGACTTTCCATAAGAATACGCAAGTACCCGATACTAATGTTGCGTGTTCACGTTGCAAACAACTTTCGAAAAATCAAAAATAACTTTCATTACCCCACTCACTGTACGCTGTACCAGTCATTTTTTGCTGACCGGTTTTCGTTACAAAATGTCTGATACAACTGACGATGAGGACATATTTATTAACAACTCGACGATGTGGGTGGTAACGACATCGACCGGCTGGTCGAAGGAGAATGGCGACACCGACGAGTTTACAAGACGTGGGTAATGAAGACGTGGGTAATGTGTGCCTGTG
Source organism: Hesperophylax consimilis (assembly GCF_061612785.1). Lineage (NCBI taxonomy): Eukaryota > Metazoa > Arthropoda > Insecta > Trichoptera > Limnephilidae > Hesperophylax > Hesperophylax consimilis. The sequence goes on from NC_142854.1 coordinate 30,580,170, forward strand.
TACAAACCCCGACGCCGATATACAGGGTGTATCGGCACTAACCCGACAAACTTTAACCAGCTATTCCTTAGCACATTTGGAGTAAAAAAATTTATGGGCACTTTGCTGTCCGGTAGCATTAAAAACAAAAAAATTAAAAATTTCCACACTACATCACTGTCATTGGCATTGCTTTTCGTGTTCAACAGCTGTTATAAGCAAGTATGTCGAAAAGCGTCTTCGCTCTTTCGCACACACTAAATAATAATAGTTAAAAATGAGACGTATGGTGCCGTGCCATTTCGATGTGATTGTAAAAGCGCGCCAATATAGGTACACACGTACATTATTCAACGGAATTCGAATAAAATATTGCCGGATGGGTTTTCAAACTTTGACAAAGGATAAAACAGTGGTGACATGTGGTGAAAATATGAATAGTAAATTTTTTATTAAAAAAAAAACGTTACCGGACAGAAAAGTGCACATAAGATTTTTTACTCCAAATATGCTAAGGAATAGCTGGTTAAAGTTTGTCGGGTACGTGCCGATACACCTTGTATAGTGGCCAAGAGACTTGAATCGTCGAGTATCGGGTACTTACGTTGGATGTTTCGGTCTTTATAACGCATATTAATAATATAAACTGATGTCCAAAAATTAATATCATTTCAAACTATTCACTTTTTAACCTTTTCAATGCAATCTATTCCATCACACGGATTCTATCGGCACAATATTAGGTTTAAGTGAAATTTCAGGGATTTTGCATCCTTCTTGTTAGACGTGTCAAAAAATGGCATTCTGAGAAAATTGAATTCAGAGTTGTAATTCCGGTAAAGAAGAAATTGTGTACCATTCGTTAAGAGATGTGATAGTTTTTGAGCGGGTATTTAATAATGTTTTCAATATTTCGGCATTATTAACTCAAAAATGCAAATTGTTGACTTGCCATCATAGACATCCCAATTTGATAGACTTGCCCTAACACGAAATCTGGTTATCATTTCGACTATATTTTAGGCATCAAGAATGCTTCGAATAAACTACAACATCAGTTGTACGTTGACCGCCGAAATGCAAACATTAAAATAACCAAAACCCTGCGCAGAAAAGTAAATTTTGCTAAAGTAAGGCAACGATTTGCAGCGTAGTCAATTGTGGAACTTTTCCGCGCAAGATCTGAATATTTGCTTTTAACCGAACAGACCAGTGTAGCGACGCTAAAAATGTGTGAGATGGGTAAATTATACCAGCATCTAACTAAATATTAGTTATATTAGATTTGGGATTTGTAGTTAAGTTTTTTATTACTCAGTCGGCAATTTGCGCGCCATTGTAAAAAGGACTGGTAATTCGTTAGCAGATTTTATTTTCGTGGATTTAATAGAGATATTACAATGCGAGTTGCCTGTATACTGTCAGATTCATTTATTGACACATCACAGAAGGGGAGATGGTCACGCCACCTCCCCACTCCGTGCAATTTGGTTTGTTCCTCTTTTCCTGATGGTCTAGTCTATCAATTTCGATGTCTATGCTAGTCATACATTAAGACTAGGAGAGTGATGGGTTTAAATCATAAAAAAAAAAGAATAATATTTACAATAAAAAAAGTGTTGTTACACATTATTCAATGGACGGGTTTCCACCCAGATGGTTAAATTCCTGTCCCACGGATCTCCGTGAGCGATTTTCGGTCTCGCAATTATTCCTCCTATCGGGCTTAGAATAGTCGGCGAGCATGGAATGGCGTTTGTCCTTGGGTCTGAGGATCCCGGGGCTGTTGGGGGGCTCGGATCCCCTCCGGTGGGCGGCCTGCTCCGAGGATATCTGATGATGGAGCTGGCTGGTCAGCGGGAAGCTGTCCTGGCGGCGGATCGGCGCGACGGGCGGGTACGGCTGGTCCACGGACGTGAAGTTGCTCGAGAGGTAGGTCTGGAATGTCGGCCGGGAGTTTTGCGCTGCCTCTTTTATCGAACCTGGAATTAAAAAAAATTATTCTTACCCTTCATTCTAATTTGATTGCTTTTGGGAATAACTCATTTGGTCTGTTTATCATTTGATCGAGGTATCTCAAATGCAGAAGATAACCACAGAAAAAAATTAAATGTGCACCTTTACGAAACCATGGACAATATTAGTGGGAACAGAACACGTTAATCGGTTTAATTGTTGGCAGATGAACCATCTAAATGCAGTAAAGATCGATGATTAATTTCATTCATTCATTTAAGATATATATCTGTATTTATGTTCGGTATTCTTTTTATTAATAAATAACTACGAAATTTGGCTGAAGCGGTTTTTAATAATACATCTGAAATCAATTAATAAACGTAGAAAATACAACAAAATGATTTACGGAAGGAAGGTTCGAGAATATTCCGAAGCGCGTCACGTAGGCAAAATAATTCGATCTCGATGTCGCAGTTGCTGGTACTGTACTGATCATTTCGTTCGCGTTGTCGCTTATCTAGGTGGAAAATAAAACATTCTCGAACATTCTAGTTGCTACAGAAACAAATATTAAAAAAATAAAAGAATATCCAAGAAGCTTGTTTGGAAACTTCTAGAATAACGTTCGAGTCAAGTAGTGGAGTACCACTATACACGGTGTCCGGAAACTCGTAGTACAAGCGGGAAACTGGAGAATCTACACCACATGGGGAACCCAAAAAAACATAAAGTTTTTTGATTTGAGCATTTTCAAAAAAAAAAAAAACCAAAAAAAAATATTTTTCGGCTATTTTAGGGTTAAAGTTTTTTCTGGTGTTTAGGGTTGAATAACAGATGTTTTAACCCTGCAGAGCAGAAATATTTTATGATTACACCGGGTTAAATGAAGGGTGATTTCAAAATAATGCTTCAAATCCGAGTTTCTTCATTTGTTTTACTTTCAAATAGTTTTAATTAGTTGGGTACTTTGATCTTCAGTAATAATTTATAAGAATTTGATTAAAAAAATAAAAATAAAAAAATAAAAAAAATCAACTTCAAACTCGATTTACTCGATAACGAAAGCTCAAATAAAAAAAAATATACTACAAAATCGACTCCAAATGTGATGTAGATTCACCAGTTTCCCGCTTGTACTACGAGTTTCCGGACACCCTGTATATCGAGCTAACCAATTGGACCTATTTTGCACCCGTGTTCTAAAATTAATTATAAAAACTCCCTCATATTTTAGAACTTCCTCCTTCTTCTGGGGCTAGTAAAATTGAATTATTAATGTTAGTTTATGTTTCTACTTATGTAAATATATATATGTCATTAAGATAGTAGTTATAGGCCTCAGTCGTAAGTCACTAGATATAAGTCTTAGATGTAAGTCACTAGTTTTAAGTCAGTAGTTCTAGTATTAATTAACTAACCATCAGGCCGTTTCGCCGCAGGGGTAGGCAGAGAGGACGGATCGCCAAACAACTCACACTCCTAGCCTCATTCACATCCATATGTACTATTCTATTATTCTGACTCTCGACATGGCCAGACTCAAGTATCTGCTTCACTTGGTCGTGCCATGTCTTCCTCGGGCATCCCCGACTTCTACTACCATTCACATTTGCAGCGTATATTCTCCTTACACTCCTTTCTTCGCTCATTCGCTCTACATGCCCAAACCATCTAAGCGTCCCTTTCTTGATCTTATTTCTTACATGGTTTTACCAGACATACGCCTCAGGGATCTCATTTCTACAACATTCAGTCTACTCTCATCCTTTCTCTGCCAATTCCATGCCTCACTTGTCGACAATTATTAATAACCATGTATTAATTATTTAATAAATGTATTTGTACAGCGCCCTTGAGGTGATTTTTCACGAAAACGGTGCTATATAAATTAGCCAAATATTATATGTTCCGAATGCAATTTGAAGAAAAATTATTGAACTTTGTGAAATTTTAATTAATTATTTTGTCTAATAAAATCCAAGTTTTTTTTTTTTTTTTAATTTTGTGACAGGAAAATCTTTAGATAAAATTTTTGTTTTTATTGAAAATTTTCTTAATCAAAAATTATGTTTTTATTTATATTAATAAATAAAAAAAGCGTGTTTTATCACCTTTCTAAAGCAGTTTTAGTTTTCAAAAATACTTTCAGAAATATTCTATTTATTTGAATTTTACTACAGGGCGGAAATACTTTGACCTTCTGGCAAAATATGACAGAGGCCTGAGGAGTTAGAGATCAAAGCAAATTCATGGTCTGTTTCATCATCTGAATTGGCAGTATTTTTGCTTTTGTTTTAACCATTTCTTAAATTTTGATACATTTTTAGAAATATTTTAAAACATTTATTGAAAGTTCCCAAAAAAGATTAAAAATATCTCAGTGCAATTCCATACCATAATGTTAGCACACACAACAAATAAAAAACAATCTACATTGTTAATCTAATGAAATAACCTAAATAACCCAAAACGCATCGAGCACGTTTAACTACGGAGGAAATCGAAATCCACAAAAACTCCATTAATATTAATAGAAAAGACGGGACTAAGCTTAATAATTTGTGGTACTTGATGGCTGCACCAAAACTAAACACAGAAACCCACATCAATTGAACTAATTATTATACTGAAATATCGGCCCTAAGAGAACATATAACTTCTACATACATAAACACACACTTCACCACAATCTACACATTTGCCCTGATGATGGAAACTGTATTGCTGTCCGAAACTTTGGCTAAAGAAAGAGGAGGCGCAACATGGCATGATAACTCAAAATTACAAATTAGTTTTAATAATAAGTGTTTTATTATCTTCCTTTTTTTGTAACATATAAAGATAATGATATCCTCACTGGGATCTCCCGTGCTGAGGATTTCATTTAAATTTTATTAAAATTTAGTTTTATGGATAATATAAGTAATTATAAATACAAAATGTGACGTTTTTTAGTGCAGTTGAGTGATTTCGGTTTTAGTCTGTATTTGGTGTGAGTATATTTTCCATTTCTGATCTATCCTATGTTTTGTATCCACCTTTTATTTGAGATTTGAATGTTATAATGTTCTTATCAGTTTTGAATGAGAGTGGGATTTCATTGTAGAGTTTAGTGCCATATTATAGGAAGCATTGTTGCCCAAATGTTGTATTTGCAGCTTGATTGAAGCTTGTTGGATATGTAATTTTGTTTAGTAATTTGGTATTATTTGGTGTTCTATTCAACTGAAATCTTCTGACAAATAAAATTAAAAATACTAATTTCGATTGGTGATTTTTCACTGATCTGCGGGAGTATAAAATGCATTGTTAGTGTAAAATACCACACAAAAAGAAAAGCAAAAAATCACACCAGGAGTGTAGAATAAAAGCAATCTTTTAAATCTCATGTGACAAAAATTTTCAACCACCGTGTGCAAATGCTGGATGCGCGCTTGGGGTGTTTTCCGACTGTGCACCAGTGCCAAAAGGATCAATACAAGTTATATAGAGCATCTCCCATTGAAATACTGGTAGAACAAAGACACCATTCACACCTGAAGCTTGTGCTCTAAACATCGCAATCCGTTCGTTAAGAGGAGGGAATCTATCAAACGAACGGCTCTTTTCGTAAAAGACGTACGATTCAACACAAGATGCCATAGGGAAAATAATTTTCCTCGGGGCCTATATTATTATCAGAGATCGGAACAAGACTGAGGGCAATTAGCCCAACAGCTGGAATGAAGCAGGACGGCAAATAAGCCGATTACTTTAATTTAACTTTAATTACTCGAATTTAATGTTTCAAAGACCCAATCCTGTCTGATTACGTCTAAAAGGGATCCAAATGATAATCTAGTCTCCTTCGACGGAAGCAATCTTCCGAACAGGCCTTCCATTGATATGCTTGGTGTAACTATAAGTGACCAGCTCAGGTACGGGGGCTCCATCGAAGCCAGAGTAAAGTTGGCCTCTCAGAAGCTGGGCGTACTGTACAGGGCCCGCAGATACTTTAATAGTACACAACTGCTGACCCTGTACAAATCGCAAGTGCGCCCTACTGTCGAATTTGGCAGCCATCTCTGGTCCGGAGCCCCTAAATACCTGAAAAAAACCCTTGACTCTGTGCAGAAACGGGCGGTCCGTTTGATAGATTCCCCAATCTTAACAAACGGACTGCAATCTTTAGAGCACAGGCGTCGGGTAGGTATGCTGTCCTTGTTCTATCGGTATTACAATGGAAGATGCTCTGAGGAACTAGCGTCATTGATCCCTTCGGCACCGGTGCGTAGTCGGGATACACGCCAAACGCGCGCCCAACATTTGTACACGGTTGACATTTGTCACATGAGAACGGGTCGCTTCTACGATTCGTTCTTAAGTTCAACAGATCGGCTGTGGAACGAACTGCCGGCCTCTGCGTTTCCTCCCTCCTACAACATGGGACTCTTCAAGACCCATGTTCACTCCTTCCTCTCCACAAAAAGACCCTCCACACAGCATCCCCAAAGATGACATAGGCCCTGAGGGAAATTATTTTCTTCAGGGCCTCCTGTGTGGAGTTAATATAAAAAAAAAAAATAAAAATAAAAAAAAAAAAAATAAATCTTAAAAAAGACGGCAGTTTGGGGTGATCTACCATACAAAGAAGGAATGGGATACGGTTCCAGGTCCTACCTCCAAACAGGAACTAATCTGGTTCACAGATGGGTCCAAGATGGAGGAGGGAACAGGGGCCGGAGTCTGTCTGCAGGGATCCAAGAGGGAACTCAGTATACCTCTAGGAACACACTGTAGTGTGTTTCAAGCTGAGATGGAAACCATCTTGGCCTGCGCACAGGAGAATATACGTATCGGATACAGGAATAAGAACATAAGCATATGTTCTGATAGCCAGGCAGCCCTAATGGCACTGGGGAGTAACCGATGTGACTCCAGACTGGTGATGGAATGCACGACTTTTCTAATAGAACTCGCTACCATCAATAAAATAACCCTAATCTGGGTATCAGGACATAGAGGTATTGAGGGCAACGAGCGGGCTGACGAACTAGCAAGCAAAGGGGCGAAAGCACCACTTGTAGGATCTGAGCCGGCTGTAGGAGTAGCAGCTTGCCACACCAAATTACATATTGATAGGTGGGTCAAATCCCAGCACCGCAAAGAATGGGAGAGGGCACCTGGAATGAGACAATCCAAAGTACTCATAAAAGGACCAGACCTTAGACGAACCAAGAAACTACTCGATATGGACAGAAACTCGCTGAGGGAACTGGTAGGACTACTAACGGGACACTGCCATCTCAGGAGACACATGCAGATATTGGGAGTGGAAAACACCAATAGATGCAGGAAATGTGAAGAGGATGAAGAGACTCCAATTCACCTACGGTGCCAATGTCCTGCCCTGGTGGGAACTAGGCTCAGATACCTGGGGAGACATACAGTAGAACCAGAAGACAGGTTTTTGTTAAAGGATTGAGGTAAAATGGGAGACAGCACAATGGGCCTATGGCCTAAGTGCTCACGGGAACTACTTGTAAACCGTCTCCGCCCTATTAAAGAAAAAAAAAGTTATCTTTGGGGGTGGTGTGTGGAGTATCTTTTTGAGGAAACACAGAGGGTGGCAAGTCGTTCCAATGCTGTTGAATATAATAACGATTTGTAGAAATGACCCGTTCTCATGTGACAAATGTCAATCATGTACAAATGATGGATGCGCGTTTGGCGTTACTGGCGTTAATTACCAGTAGAACAAGCACAGCATTCCACCTGAAGGCTGTGCTCTAAAGATTGCAATTTGTTTTTTAAGAGAGGGGAATTAATCAAATGGACCGCCCGTTTCTGCACGGAGTCAAGGGTTTTTTTAGTGCTCCAGACAATTGGTGGCTGCCGAATTCAACAGTTATCAGTTGTGTACTATTCTGTCTTTTTTCCTGGTATTTTGGAGATACAGATCAGAGAGTGACTACCAAACTGAACAGTGATTATAATCATAGACATCCCAAGTGATAGACTTGCCCTGACATGAAACCTGGATATCATTTGGACGAGCTAGAGGTGAACCGCGTGGCCATATTTTTGTCTCCAGGAGAGTACGAGAATGCCCCGAATAAACTACGACGTTAGTCGTATATTTACCGCCGAAGAGCGCACATTGAAATAATCCAAAGTCCCTACGCAGAAAATTAAAGTTCGTTAAAGTAAGGAAACGCACTGCAATGCCGTCCATTGTGGGACTTTTCAGAACAGGATCTGAATGTTAGTTTTTAACCGAACCGTCTAGCCTAGTGACGCTAAAAATGAGTGAGATGGGTAAATTATAACGCATTTGTAAAAGCGTCACAACAATGTAACAAAATATAAAATTTTGGAAATTTTATATTTACGATTTTTTTTATCCTTTTTATTTTTTTTTACATTAACACAGGTGTCATATTTGGGGATGCTGTGTAGTGAGTCTTTTTAAGGAGAGGAAGGAGAGGAAACACGGAGGCTAGTAAAATGGGCTAGTAATTCATAGGCAGAATTTATTTTCGAGGACTAAATAGTGATTATTACAATGCGAGCTGCCTGTATATTGTCAGATTCATTTATTAACAAATCGAGGATAGAGAGACGGTCACTTGGTTTCCTGATGGACTGGTCTACCAATTTGGATGCCCATGATTATGTTTAATGATATTGAGTTAGTATTGAGTCATGTCGGTTATTCCCTTTTTCCTTTCCGCAACAGATCTTACGCTAATGAAGATGATAAAATATTTAACTTACAAATCATCTATGGTTCATGGAGAGGCATGGGGATATTTAGTCTTGATCACGACCTATGTTACAGAGTATACAATACATACAAATTTATAAATATATAATTTGAATACATAATATAGTACTATCTCAGTAATTCGCCGCTCGATCATACAATTCCTATTATAATCTGCTGTTATTTTTACTAGTCGAAAGCACCAAATCAAGCTTTATAATTTGCCGGTATTCATAATATGTCAAATTCAGTCGTCTAACGTGTACCTTTTTTTTATTTTTACATTAACTCCACACAGGAGGGAAATAATTTTCCTCAGGGCCTCTGTCATCTTTGAAGATGCTGTGTGAAAGGTCCTTTTGGAGAGAGCAAGGAGTGAACATGGGTCTTGAAGAGAGTTGCAAGAGGAACAAAATACAGAAGCCGGCAAATCATTCCAAAGCCGAGAACGAGTCGTAGAAGTAATAAAAATAAATGCTTTGACAAAAATAGGGCACATAAACAATAAAGATAACGCCAATACAGGAACAAAATCTTGTTCCTGTCTTGACTTGACGTTAAAAATAGGGCACATAAACAATAAAGATAACGTCAATACAGGAACAAAACCTTGTTCCTGTCTTGACTTGACGTTAAAAATAGGGCACATAAACAATAAAGATATCATCAATACAGGAACAAAACCTTGTTCCTGTCTTGACTTGATGTTAAAAATAGGGCACATAAACAATAAAGATAACGTCAATACAGGAACAAAACCTCGTTCCTGTCTTGACTTGACGTTAAAAATAGGGCACATAAACAATAAAGATAACGTCAATACAGGAACAAAACCTTGTTCCTGTCTTGACTTGACGTTAAAAATAGGGCACATAAACAATAAAGATAACGTCAATACAGGAACAAAACCTTGTTCCTGTCTTGACTTGACGTTAAAAATAGGGCACATAAACAATAAAGATAACGTCAATACAGGAACAAAACCTTGTTCCTGTCTTGACTTGACGTTAAAAATAGGGCACATAAACAATAAAGATAACGTCAATACAGGAACAAAACCTTGTTCCTGTCTTGACTTGACGTTAAAAATAGGGCACATAAACAATAAAAATGACTTGACGTTAAAAATAGGGCACATAAACAATAAATATAACGTCAAGTCAAGACAGGAACAAGGTTTTGATGGAGTTCACGACTTTTGTCACGTCAATATTACTTGCGTAACGACTGACAACAATCATTAAGGTTTACACCAAAAAATTTAAGATTCTGACTTGAGTTGACAAGTCTTGCAATTCTGACATTGGTAAATGGTACCCATAATTTGTGGAGTGCTGATTGAGGAAAGGCAAATCATTTATTTCTGAGTCTACGGGAAGTGATATTGAAAGGGATGAGTTGCAACAAAGTAGGTGAGTCAATCACACTGTTAATAATTATTCATAAATCATTTTTGCTGATTATACCGTTAAATTATTTTAAGAAGAAAACTGGACCGAAACATTTTATGTGGCTGAACAGGGGCTTAGTACACTTCAAAATTGGCTGAACATTAACTCACTTACCTTTAATATAAGCAAAACTAAATATATAAAATTTTCAATGAGCTCAAGGGGCCAACCAGTAAAATCAATCAAACTAAAATTACACAAAGGCCATTGTTGACGCAACTATTAATCTTCCATTAACATTGTCCTTGCAATTTTTCCCATCCTATTTTACCTACAAGTACCTGTCATTATCAGACTATACCCACGTTTGTATGACATTTTACAACAATAAACGTAACTGTCAAACCAGTTTATTGATGGAGCCTGGTTGTAAAACATCTATTTGTGTTCAGTGCTGTTATTGATATCAACTCAGGGTAGAAAGCCTGTGCAGTGAATATATTCGGTTCACTCAGTGTCTTTCGTATCCACCTGGATGTTATGGAAGCTTGTGCATGAAATAAATCATATCTCCTGTGAGTGAAACCAACCATCAACATCTTTGAAGAACATCAAAGGGTAAGTCGGATTCCTTCCTTACTCCATGTTCACCATCTCCAACCATAGTTGTGTCAACTTCCAAGTTCACAATTAATTTTTACAGTCCACTCATGGAATAATGTTCATTGTCAATGCCCAATTATAGAAAAGTCACAAAGCATAAAATATCTCGGGGTAGTAATTGATGAAAATCTTAGATGGGACCTACATATCAGAGGTATCACCTAAAAACTTATATATTTCTTTAAAAATTTGAGAAATGTGGTAAATAAAAAGGACATGAAAAAAAATCTATTACGCTTTATGTTATTCTCGTATTGAATATCGAATTATAGGAATGGAATCTACTGTATATATGTATATACATAACCTGAATACAATTCAAAAAGGAATCATAAAGACCATACTGAAAGTACCCATAAGAATGCCTTTGATTGAAAATTTCAATAGTTTTGATGTACCAAATGAACAACAATAATCCTCTACAATACTGCGTTTTCATCAAACAAGGTCGAATCACAGTGACATAAAAAATATTCCAGTTCATAAAACCACATTCAGACAAAGAAATTACATTTTTTTTGCGAAGAAACTCCACAACATCCTTCCCCCTGATATAAAGCGAATAGAACATTTGAATGATTACAAATCAAGTATAAAAATCTGGCTTACAGAGATTAATGAAAAAACTCTTGAAAAAAATATTAAAAATGACATAGAAAACAAATAAAACAGAATTGAATAACTTTAGTCCGCCTCAGCACAGGTGACCCTAGTGAGAAGGACTAATAAATACAATTTACTATACATATATTTAATATCATATTTTGTATGCACAATGTTTAAATAGTCATTATAATAAAAAAATAAAAAATAATGAATTCATATGATGAAAGAGTAATATTCAGATGTAATGTGAATTGTTACAAAGTTATCGAATGAACGGGGGCTTACCCAGTGTTCTGGACAGCCAGGGCGGCCAGGACTGCTTCTGACTCGCCATGGCAGACTGGTATTCCGATACGGCCGTGTTCAGCTGATGCATTAGTTCCTGGAAAGCAATCACCATCACGGTTATAGGACAATCTATACATTTACAGCTTCAAATACCTTCATTCTTTTGCTTTTCCATGGCTCCTTATTCTAATTACGCTGATACTTCATCTTCGGGGATCCTGTGTGGAAAGGTCTTTTTAGAGAAAGGAAGGATAGGAAATTGTGGGAAGGAAAAAGGTATCAGGGGCGGGTACGAATCTAGGGATCAGTGAGTCCAGGAGTGACGGAAGCATGAATCTATCCCTCCCGCTGCGGCGCATGGCGATGGATCAAGAGAGACCAGCAGGGTAAGTCAAAGGGTATCGCCAGCATCTCCCGATCTGGCACGCCACGCAGCTGGTAGGCAGGCGCATTCTGAACACACCTCACCCTAAGAACCCGGGCGCCGCTGCTAATTCACCAAAAGTAGTGAACCACTTGGGATGACCTATGGCAAAGGTGTTGGTTATCCAATAAATGGTTTTCGGAGCGGCGATACCGCATGGCGGGTGAAATAACTTCACTCGCCATAACACAGGGCCATCTTTAGCATGGCGGGTGAAATAGCACAACACAGGTTGTAAAATAGCAGTGCATAGAATGTGAATGTGATTCTTGATATTCACCGAAGGTTGTAAAACAGTAGTGCATAGTATGTGAATGCGATTCTGGATATTTACTGAAAGTTGTAAAACAACAGTGCAGAGAATGTGAATGCGATTCTTGATATTAACCGAAGGTTGTAAAACAGCAGTGCAGAGAATGTGTATGCAATTCGGGATATTCACCAAAGGTTGTAAAACAGCAGTGCATAGAATGTGAATGCGATTCTTGATATTAACCGAAGGTTGTAAAACAGCAGTACATAGAATGTAAATGCGTTTCTGGATATTTACTGAAAGTTGTAAAACAGCAGTGCAAGAATGTGAATGCGATTCTTGATATTAATCAAAAGTTGTAAAACATCAGTGCAGAGAATGTGAATACAATTCTGGATATTCACCAGAGGTTGTAAAACAGTAGTGTATAGAATGTGAATGCGATTCTTGATATTAACCGAAGGTTGTAAAACAGCAGTGCAGAGAATGTGTATGCAATTCGGGATATTCACCAAAGGTTGTAAAACAGCAGTGCATAGAATGTGAATGCGATTCTTGATATTAACCGAAGGTTGTAAAACAGCAGTGCATAGAATGTGAATGCGATTCTTGATATTAACCGAAGGTTGTAAAACAGCAGTACATAGAATGTAAATGCGTTTCTGGATATTTACTGAAAGTTGTAAAACAGCAGTGCAAGAATGTGAATGCGATTCTTGATATTAATCAAAAGTTGTAAAACATCAGTGCAGAGAATGTGAATACAATTCTGGATATTCACCAGAGGTTGTAAAACAGTAGTGTATAGAATGTGAATGCGATTCTTGATATTAACCGAAGGTTGTAAAACAGCAGTGCAGAGAATGTGTATGCAATTCGGGATATTCACCAAAGGTTGTAAAACAGCAGTGCATAGAATGTGAATGCGATTCTTGATATTAACCGAAGGTTGTAAAACAGCAGTGCATAGAATGTGAATGCGATTCTTGATATTAACCGAAGGTTGTAAAACAGCAGTACATAGAATGTAAATGCGTTTCTGGATATTTACTGAAAGTTGTAAAACAGCAGTGCAAGAATGTGAATGCGATTCTTGATATTAATCAAAAGTTGTAAAACATCAGTGCAGAGAATGTGAATACAATTCTGGATATTCACCAGAGGTTGTAAAACAGTAGTGTATAGAATGTGAATGCGATTCTTGATATTAACCGAAGGTTGTAAAACAGCAGTGCATAAAATGTGAATGCGATTCTTGATATTAACCGAAGGTTGTAAAACAGCAGTGCATAGAATGTGAATGCGATTCTTGATATTAACCGAAGGTTGTAAAACAGCAGTGCAGAGAATGTTCAATGACAGTGATATGGATGATGATACTGACCTGATTGGTGCACTGGGCTTCAACGTGAGCCAATTTGACCTGCGCCAGTTCCAACTCCAGTTCTCTGACCCTCTGTTGGGGACCTATGTCACTCTCCGGTATGCATTCCACTGGAAAATAACACATATTGTTGGGGTTTACATATTATATGAGTGACTTTTATTTGAAACCACCGCCAGCTTTATTAATACAAGCCATGCTGTACAAACTGAACTGACTTTTAAAGAAACCTGTTTTCTGTTTTCACGCACTGGGTTTAGCAGATTTTATTACTAAACCCTGCTAAACCCAGTGCAAGAAGTCTGAAAACCGGTCTTTTTAACTGTCAGTGCAGTTTCTACAGCATGGCCTGTATTAAATAAATAAATATGGCAGTGTTTGAAACACATCTTCTTTCTACATATTACAATTATCTATGGTAATAAATGATAAAACACCCATCAACATTGAAAATTACGATTATACTAAATTTTATAACATACCCATCTACTTATCGGTATCTTCTATAATGCTAAATGTCAAAACACACATATCTACACATTGGAATTTTCTATGGTTCAAATTTTCATGTTTATTTGCAGGATAATAACGGGTTCAGACGATTTAATTTTAATTTGTCCAGTTTTTAGTTAGAAATCTTGTCGTTCAATAAAAGTTCATCAACTAAAATTGAAACTTCTGAACCTGCAACCGGCACAAAAGACAATGTACTAATACAAATTAATGTAAATTCTTACCTTTTTTATTATCAGTTGAGTTCAATTTTGCGTTACACGTTATGCAGCCTCTTATTACTTCCTTAAAACAAAAAATAATACAGAATTTATTTAACTACCAAAAGTCTGCAACATGTGTTAAAATGCAAAGTTGTACTAAAATACTGATTGTACGGTGGCATCATAAGGATGGACTATTCCTGTATAAAGTAGTTAACAATAATATTCAATGTCCAGAGTTGCTAAACAATATTCCATTCAATGTACCTGCGCGTTCAACACGCTCTTGTGTCCTGTTCAGGGTGGATCAATGCAATACGAACTCTAAGCAGAATTCTTGCCTGAACAGACTTAGCAATTATTACAATAGCGCATTATCGAATGTGGATATTTTCAGTTGCAAACTTACTAAATAAAGGGTCTTCCAATAAGAGGTGTTATTTTGAATAGCCCGCTATTTCGGTAGATGTTACTTTTGAAGCTGTCATTTTTTGACATTTGACAAGTAGAAACTACACCATTAATAAAAATGGAACGATATACGCTTCAAAAACACATTGAACTTATTAAAATTCACTTGAGTGAATCAAATGCAAATCATCTTGAGTGATGAGGCCCATTTCCACCTCGGTGGCTTCGTCAACAAGCAAAATTGTCTCATCCGGGGATCGGAAAACCCAAGAGTTATTGTTGAAAAGCCTCTCTATCCTCAACGTGTGACTGTTTGGTGCGTTTTATGGTCCGGCGGAGTCATTGGACCTTACTTTTTCGAAAATGAGGCTGGAGCAACAGTTACGGTGAATGGATTGCACTATCGAGAGATGATTAATCATTTTTTATGGCCGGAATTGGATGGTATTGATCTGGACAACGTTTACTTTCAACAAAACGGCGCTACGTGCCACACAAGCAACGAAATCATTGATCTTTTACGATTGAATATCAAAATAACACCTCTTATTGGAAAACCCTGTACACTTGACTAAAGACACTTTTTTTTCCTTCATTAATTTCAATTTAGTGTTTAGACAGAAAAATGTAATGTGAGCCATTTTTTAAACTTTTCACGTTTGATTTCAAAAATGCAAAATTCCAAAAATCATATGTTTATTTCTAATAATAAAATTTGAAAGGTTATTTCATCACCTTTTAAAAATAGTTTTTCAGATACATTTGGAAATATATATATTTATTTGGATAACACTTTCTGGTGGCAACTTTAAGAAATATATCAGTCAATATGCCAGAGGCTTGAAGGGTTAATACGCATTTTTTTTTAAAACAAACCTGATTGGATTTGAACAATTCATTATTATTAATTATTTTAGATTTTCATACCTAATTTCGAACTACATTCTCTGCGTTTATAGCCGCTGATTATGACTGTGTTTTCTTTTAAAGGTCAGCAGTACCTACGCAAGGCCAACCTTACATCAATCAACTTTCACAACGTAGTTTACAACGGGAAGGATTTTACGCGCATATAAAAATAATATTAATTAGAATAGTTGGTTCTTATTATCAAGTTGAATCAAAGGTTTATTGTTTTTTTTTTTTATTAATATTATTATTTATTAATATTCTTCTGATGTTTGGTCAGGTGCTCTGAACCACTGAGCTATGTCGGCTTATTTCCACCCCGCCAAATAATTCAATATGTACTAATTGTTGATTGAGGTACTAGTACATAATGAATCATTTGGCTGGTTGGAAATAAGCTGATGTAGCTCAGTGGTCCAGAGTACCTGACCGGACATCAAAAGGTACGGGTTCAATTCCCGTCGGCGGCATTTATTTTTACTCGGGAGATATTTTCAATTTGTATTGATATTTCAGGCCACTAATTATTTGTCACAATGTTACTGTTAAAATACTACATTACATCAACTTCAATTCGACTCCGTATCTCTCTAAACATTCCTGGCACTAATAAGAACAAACTTTGAAATTTTCTTCGATATCGGTCGATAATTAATCGAGTTTTGCGAGCACAAACATAAGCAGGTTGACTTTTTATATATTAAGATTGGCCAATGCAGGGTTTTTAGTAAGAAAATAGTATTCTTAAGCCTTAACAAAAATCAGGCGAGAGAAAATAGTTTTGTTTTAAATCAGTTGAGTATTTAGGCAACAAATCCAAAATTAAGTTTTGTATGAAAAAGGCAAAGCGGCCGTTCTTCTTAATATGATAGTCAACACCATTTGGGAGAGGGCACCAGGTCCAGGAGAAGTAGAAGTGGCAAACCTTGGTGGTGTTGAGCTGCTGGTCCAGGCGGCTGCAGATGTCCTTGTACTCCTGCAGGATGGCTGCACTGCGGGAAACCTCTCCCAAGGACCTCTCCGACTCTCTTCTCAATGTGTCTCTCAACTGGAACATTACAAAAAAAGGATGGTTGAGTACCGAACGGGCTAGTACCAGTGGCAGCTCAAGTCTCCTTTGATGGTGAGGACTGACTTTTTCACGTGTACTGTACTGAAAACTCACAAACAAGCTCAGAGAAAATTACAATATAAAATTTGTAATATAATGTTGGTTTGTTCAAAATATTAAATCTCCGAAAGTTCTTCGCCGACTTTTTTTGAAATTTGACACAACGTTGCATTCGAATACGCACGTGTTTTTATATACCTATATTATATAGTTGTCACCTGTGACCCCTGTTTAAAAACATGTTTTTTTTTATAATGTGATTAGTTGGAGGTTTAAGTAAAACATTGTATTGTACAAAGTATTGTTTACAGGAGGCTGATGGAGGGTATTTTTTAAGGAAAGGAAGGAGAGGAAGTTCTGAGAAGGCAAAAGGTATGAGGGGTGGGAGGAATCTAGGGATCAGTGTCCAGGAGTGACGGACATATGGATATATCCCTCCCACTGCTGCGTAAGGCGATGGGTCAAGAGACCAGTTGGAGAGATCAAAGGTTTTCCCCAAACCAACCTCTTCTGATCTGGCACAACACGTAGCTGGTGGACAGGCGCATCCTGAACACACCTCAACGGATGACCCGGGCACCCCTGCCGCTAAATCACCAAACGTAGCGAACCAATTGGGGTGCAGATGTGTTGGTTATCCAATAAATGGTTCCCGGGGCGGCGGTGCCCAAAGCCGCCTCTCAAATCGAGGACGAGCGCAATTCGGCAATCCTTGGCTATGCTCGTGCATCAATGTGAGTCATTCTATCTCGAATCGCGCGCTCGCCAACAGCAAAAAAATTACTCACATGTAGTCATGCTAAATAAAGTAACATGTTTCATTAACCTTTCCTTATCTGTGCTGTGTATTTACTACACATTGCTTCTAATAACTTTAATAACTCTATAAATATAATAAATTCTGGGTTCAGATTTTAGGTATTCCTCCGTTATACATTTATGCACTGAATTAAAAAATAATATTTTACATAGTTTTCAAATTCAATTAAAAATCAGAGATTTTTGTTAAAAATCGGAAACAAATACACCAATACAATCAACCGTGTGATACTAATACGCAAAGAGTGTGCGAGGAAATGACACGCTATTAATGTCCCGCTTTAGTTCACTATGCGGGAACATGAGAAATCCACACGTCCGCAGTTGTATTCAATTTAGACCATCGATACCTACGACAGCATAGCTGTTTGTGTGCTAGCTGCCAGCCAGTCGGTCGTGGACCGTCGTTAGATGTGGACCCCTCGCATGTTTTTTTAGCATCTGCCGATGATTGTTTCATGTTTTCAGCAATTAAATTACAATTATTATTACTTTTAATATAAAATATAATAAACATAAGCGATTAGCTATGAATATTCATATTTTTCCCATATTAAATCGTTTATTTTGAGATGTGTATTGACTACACAGCACCGGAACGCGTGGATTTTTTTAACACAGTAAGGGAAAGGTTATAAATATAGATTATTTGATTATCCACTCTGTCCTCCTAATCCTACTCAAACAAAACGCAATATCTTGCAAGATTGATGGCTTTATACAGATAAAATTATCACAGAGTTTTAAAACTAGAATTGATAAGCGATAATCTGTTACCGTAAAAACTCATCCACCCGCTGAATGCGTTTGTGTATTACCAAAAGTAAATGTCGAGAACCAAATTCATTTAACTAATTATTTATTTATTTATTAATTTAAACGTCCTGATGGGCTTTTACATGATTTACTGCATAATACAGTGACAACAGAAGGTTTTATTTTTAAAACATCGACACAAAAATTGTAGCAGTTCAATGTTGCCTGCTACGTTTTCACTATTATTTTGTGACGTATACACAGTGGCGCTTCTAGAAGGAAGTTCAAGACGGGCGACTCGACCGGGACGAGACTACCAAGATTTCAGTACCATTCGGGCAGCCTTCTGGGAAACACGCGATTCGGGGAAGGATACGAGCGAGCGCTCCAGACGACATTCTACCGACATTAATCACGACATTTAATAACACGTAATGTGTTATTTGGCGCCCTCTTCTAGTTAAACAGGTTAGAATATTATGTTTCACACTTTGTCACACCTAATTCATTTGCTACCAATTTTAAATAATATCCGAGCGCATAGAATTTCATTATGACGCTAACGCCTTGGGATGTAACATTTTATTTGTTATCTAGAGATCTCTTGCTCTTGCACTCGTTGTTAAAATAATGAAATTCTTAATTCTTTCATTATTGCAAACGTAACAACCCGTTTTTGGTTCCCTTTCAGATTGTAACAATGGCGACCCTCGTGGTTAAAGCCGTTTTAAATTTTACAATGATTGCAAGCTAATTTAACTATTAATTGTTGCAACAGTGGATTCAAACCCTCTACAATGGCGCACAACGTGCCTATTACCTTTATACTTTCTGCTACAAAATAACAAATATTTTTTAAGCTCACAATCTACAAGAAAACAACAAATATACGCAATTAAATATGCTACATGAAATGTCATTCAGGTATCTCTTGAATACAGGCAAACTTATATTAGATATGTCGATATTTGAGGTGAATTTGTTTCCAACTGTGTGAAAGTAAGAAATAGGTGCATGTATGTGATAGTTGGTAATAAAGTTGTTGCAGAATAATACATTTTGCCTAGTTGCTCGAGTAGGTACTCTGAAATCTATGAAATGCAGGAGTTCACAACAGTCTAGTTTGGAGTTAATAATCTTAAATAAAAAAGTTAGGTCATTTATTTTTCTTCTGTTTTCTAGGGAATGTATTTTTAGTGTATTTAGTAAGAATGTATAGTTTATGTGTTGAATGTGTAATTTGAAGTTAATAAATCGTAAAAATTTGTGCTGCACACAATCAATATTTTTTATATGAATCTGGTAGTATGGAGATCACACTATTGAATTGTATTGTAACAAGCTGCGTACTAGCGACAGATACACGATTTTTATAATCTCTAATTATGCTGAAACACCGGTCCTAAGAGGATAGACGGGTGCAACACGGTGTCACTACTGCAAACACAGACTTCACCACAATCCCTCTGCCCTGATGATGGATACTGTTGCGCTGTCCGAAACGTTGACTAAAGAAGGAGAAAGCACAACACGGCATAGTACCCCAAAAATAAATCACGACAATAATTTTGACCGTGAAACTCTAAAATCATCTCTCTTCTTTCCAATTGTTTACATCATGTTCTAATTTTTGCTGTTTCCACTAAAGAGATATACCAATAGAATTGTGTTGTGAGCATGTCCACGTGCCCAAAGTAAGCTCAATTTTTCCTTACTTTTGGTGAAATCAATCAAACATTTCCAAATATCAAACTTCTTTCTTGAACAGACCATCAATTTCATCAGCCTGTACGGGGACTACGAGTCAAAACGTCTTATGTAAACTGGTGACAGCAAATTTATTTCAAATTTTAAAATAAATTTAGGTATGTTTTAAATTAATTGAAAATGGATTATAATACCGTAAATATATTTGAGAGAATTCTGATATCAAATTAGGCACATTTTTCGTAAACACAAAAGATAAAAATATAGTACATTTATTATCATTATCGATATCTTAAAAATAGATAAAAGCAATCCTGTGTAACATTTTTTGGATGTATTTATCATTTATTTTGCAAATTAATATCAGATTATAAGTGATGATAGCTGCAAGTGATTTGGATATTGAACGTGGACAAAGCTGTAAGCAAGTCGGGGATTGCTAGTAGAGATAACTGCAAGTGATTCAGGGATTGCAAGTGAGACGGGGATCGCAAGTGATTCAGGGATTGCAAGTGTGCCTCGAGTTGCCACTGCTCCGGAGATTGCAAGTGCGAAGGCGACAAGGGAGGTAAAAGGAAATAACTGCAAGTGTGCTTCTAGTTGCAGCTGCATTCGATTACGTAGACATTATGGATAGAATGGGGGCATATGCTTATGCGGCCGCAAGTTCCGTTAGGATGACAAATATGAAGAAAAAGTCTAACACGACAAGAAAGGCAATTGCACCAAAGAAGTCAATTGCACCAAAGAAGTCAATTGCACCAAAAAAGTCAATTGCACCAAAGAAGTCCATTGCACCAAAGAAGCCAAAAGCGACAAAGAAGTCAAATGTGATAAAGCAGTCAAAAGTGACAAAGAAGTCTAATATGACGATGGTGGTAAATACGACAATGATGATAAATACAACACGTATGGTAAATGTGAAAACGATGAAGCGACAGGTAGCGAAAGTAAGCAAGCGAAAATAAATGCGCGAAAGAAGGATAAGGGCAAAACAAGAAGATAAACGATCCAGAAACTAGGAAATCAAGGAAATATATACCTATATTTTTAAATTCACTAATAAACTAATTTTTGCAGAGAAATGGCGCGACTGTCTGTAACATTTTAATAAATAAACACTAAGAAAATTTTTTAAATGCATTTGAATTTATTTACGACTAAACAGAGGCTTTTACAGAGAGTTCTTTGAGATCACATGCCGACAATTATTCTTTACACTTATTTAGAACATCAAGTGTGCAAAATTTCATCAGTCTTGGAATAAAACTGTAGATTTGTTTAAAAAAACAAACCCACACCGGTACACTCTTCTTTCTATACACAGTGTCCGGAAACTCTTAGCAGAAGCAGTTCTTGCTTAAATCACCTATTTACCTATTTAAGTTGTGGAAAAAAATGGAAAAGGGAATTAAATTTTATTTCCCCTACGAGATGTAGATACTAGTTTCCCGATTGCACCACCAGTTTCCAGACACCTTATATACACATATATATATTACGATTTTGAATGAACATTTATATTTTTATTAATATACTCGCTGTACCCCGCCACTCGTTGCTATGGCTCAGTCTGTCTGTGTTGATAGAGAAACAATAGCGCACATTGTTTTTACGTCCAACAGATGGCGTTGTTTTTCACAAAAAGCATGCATATTTGAATGCAATGTTGTGTCAGAATTGCAAAGCAATTAGTCAAGAACTTTCAGAGATTTAAGATTTTGAACAAACAAACAATTACATTTTTATTAATACATACATATAGAATACATTCACATCAAAACGTGTTTTCAAAGAAATAACTACCTTAACTGCTTTGAAAACTCAATTTTGCGATGCAAACGTATTGTAAATGAATTTCGACATTCATACACAAATTATATTTTGTGTTCCTTATCGATGCCTGGAATCCATTATAAGAGAGAGAGAGCTTGCTCTTTCGCCCTTTTTATTTACGTTTCGCGCGTGTTTATTCCCTATATTTGCCCTTTCTCTCCCTACTGGCAACACTGTAGTGACGCGCATTTCATGTCACGTGATGTTTTTGTTCATATGACGCCGTTTTTTCGCGCCTTAAGTACGTTTCGTGTTTGCGCTGTGCTTAAAAACCAACTTTAAGTGAAAAAATCATAGTTTATTCCCTAGCCTTTATAAATATACTGTTTACGAGAAATAAACTGTTTTGTCGTCTTTTAATTGTGATTGTTGCGCAAATGAGTGACATCGGAAATAATGACGCGGCGTCGGTCGACAACAGCGACCAAACGCAAGATTCCCGAAAGCGCCGACGCGAGGATTCGGACCCGATTCCTCGTCCAGTCAGAGGGGTTACAGACACCTGGACACGCGAGTTGAACGACTGATGCAACAGGTGGCCGCTCTGACGGACGCCCTAATGGGCAGTCGCGTAGAACTCGAGGAATTTCCGGGGAGAGAAGACCCCGCTGAAGGTACACGGCGGGAAGTATCGGGGTTCATAGAACTACCCGCCAGCCTAGCCGCCCAGAAGAACATTCTGGAGTTCGGAAACCCGAGCACCGTGGTGAAAGAGGCACCGATCCCAAAAGTGGACGCGAGAAGAGTGGGAGTTATTTCGGCTCTTCAACATTTTAACTCGGAGGAATGGTCGCGGGTTCGCTACGCCGAAACCCAAAAGGCTTACACCGCCACGCCTGCCTTCGTAGAGCTGGAGGTGAATGAAGAGCTGAAGAGGCTCGACAAGAACAGCTCTTTTGCACCAGCCCTGGATCGTTCCCTGGGAGCTCTCTCGAATGCCATCTTATCACAAACGGAGGCAGTAAAAGGGAATATGCAGACGCTGGTAAACTGGGCAGCCGATCCCGGCACCTGCTTGACCCCTTCGATCCTGTTCGAGAAAATCCAGGAGATGTTCGCCAAGGAATCCCCATACAGTAGGATCACGGACGACGTCCTACAAATTGTATGTGGAAGGCGAACTGAGTGTCTCCAAAGTAGGCGAAAGGCCCTGTTGGAGGGAATAGCAGACCCCTTTACCAGGAAAGGCCTCGCCAGGATCCCACCGAGCTCCAGTCACCTCTTCAATAAAGAGGAACTAGCGGCCTATATCTTGGCAAACGGGGGACGAGACAAAGTTGTCAGTGTCGCACCTTCGTCCTATACCCCCCGTCAACCACAACCCTCTACCTCACAAATGGCAAGGCCGGTGAGGGAAGCTCCACCCTCACTCCCTAGAAAGCCCTTTCGACCCGCTCCTAGGCCAGAGAAAGATCGACACATCGCCAGCCCACCAAGAAGCAAGAGCCCTCTCGCAAGGCGACTAGCGATCGGGGTAGGAGGCGATGGAGGTGACTGGAGGCCAGAGCCCTTCTGGGGAGGACGCCTGAAGGCATATCGGGAGGTGTGGAGGGAGTTGGGGGCGTCACCACTAATCCTGAACATCCTGGAAGGAGCAAGGATTCACTTTGTGTCCAAACCTCCTCTGGCTCTCCTGTCGGCCGAGCTCAGACAGAATTTCAGGACAAAGTCGTCTCCAGACATGACCTCACACATCGAAATGATGAAAGCGTCAAAGATTCTGGAGGCTGCAGACGACTCCCCGAGCTTCCTGTCAGGTATGTTCCTTGCCTCCAAATCAGACCACACCTTCAGACCCATCATCAACTTGAAGACCTTGAACGTCTTCATAGATTCAAAGCCCTTCAAACTTTTTAGCCATTTTCGGGTTCCGGAATTCCTCCAACCCGACGATTGGATGATAAAAGTAGACCTCTCCCAGGCTTATTTCCACGTGCCTATCGCGAGATCACACCGGAAATTCCTGCGCCTCGTCTGCAATGGAGAACTCCTTCAGATGACGTGTTTGCCCTTCGGCCTGTCATCAGCGCCAAGGATCTTCTCGCTGCTCTCAAACTGGGTAGCGGAGCTGCTAAGAAGGAAGGGACTGAGGACAGTAGTCTACCTAGACGACTTCTTAGTAGCAAACCAGTGCAAAGAACACCTGGCCCGCCAAGTTGTTACTATAGTGCACACACTTCAACAACTAGGTTGGTGCCTAAACCTGGAGAAATGCATCCTGACGCCCACGCAAAAGTTGGAGTTCCTGGGCATAACATGGGACACGAGAGCAGACCAAAAGTCTCTCTCCGACCGCAAGTGCTCTGGTCTACACCAAGCCTTACAGGTTCCCTTGGAAGTCGGCAGTTGCTCTCCCAGGCAGGCTCTAGGTCTCCTGGGAAGACTCAACTTTGCAAATTTCGTGATCCCTCGTGGTCGCTTGCATTGCCGCAGACTGCAGAGGTTCAGCCGCCGCAGACTGCAGAGGTTCAGCCGCCACATACAGCATCTGAAACCGTCTCGGCCGGTTGCTCTGTCCACCGCAGCACTGCAGGACATACAGTGGTGGCTAGGGGCCATCGGAAGGACGAGCCCAATTCAACCCCTCCCATTCCATCACTTCCTGACGACAGATGCAGCGGACACAGGATGGGGAGGACAACTAGACGACACCACAGTTGCGGGTCATTGGACGGGGGAGCAGGCACTATGGCACTCAAACCGGAAGGAAGCATACGCCGTGTTAGCGGTCATCAAAGACCAAGCTCATCTCCTGGCAGGGACAAATGTCTTACTACAGACGGACAACAAGACAGTCGTTGCTTACGTCAACAAGGAAGGGGGCACAAAATCCCTTGCCCTTCTAGAAACAACGCGGGAGTTACTAGATTTCGTAGACCAGATGGAGATATCTCTGACAGCCCAATACATTCCAGGGAGATACAACGGAATTGCGGACCGTCTCTCTCGGGGCGCACATCTCCCAGAATGGCACCTACTAAGTCCGGTGACGGAAAAGATATTTGGAAAATGGGGTTGCCCTCAAATAGACTTGTTCGCTTCAGCCACGGCTCACGTGGTACCAACCTACGTATCCAGAGACTCAAGCGACTGCTCAGCTTGCTTTCCCAACGCGTTCAGTCGACCTTGGGACTACAATCTATCATGGGTATTCCCTCCGCCAAATCTCGTTCCGAGAGTGCTCGCACACTTAAATCAGGCAAGGGGCATGTTTCTGCTAGTCGTCCCAAAATGGGAGAGGACCTTCTGGAGAAGCGACCTAAAACAGCGAACAGACGAACCCCCAATGCGCCTGCACAGTCTAGAGGGAGTCCTAATAGACACGTCGACAGGACTGCCTCCTCCCAGGATCCAGGATCTGGAACTAGAGGTGTGGAGAATTGCGGGTGGGATCAAGCCCTCACATCTTGGAGTCGGGAAGAACGCCAACTCCTCAACTCATCCTGGAGAGAGTCTAAACTGAAGACTTACAAACCTGCATGGGATAGGTGGCGTAGATGGGGCACGCAGAACGGCGTGGATGTCAACAATCCCCCACCAACAATGGTCGCCAGGTATCTAGCCCACTTATTTGTTCGAGAAGGTCTAGCTCCTAAGACCATTCAGGTCCACAAATCAGCCATCGTCACATTTTGCGGCCCAGCTCAGAATGCGAGAAAAATCAGTTCTGATTTTCTGGTGAGACACGTTCTCAAGGCAATCTCAATGGCACGAGGAATCAAAGAGAAATCCCCCATCTGGGACCCAAGACAGGTGGTAGACTGGTTGGTCAAGAACCCCCCCGCAGAAGACTCACTATTTGAAGCATCACGAAGGGCAGCAATACTTCTCGTCTTGGCATCAGGCAGGAGAGTTCATGATTTAACTCTCCTAAGAGTTACCCCAGACCATTTTATCGACAAGAGGAATACGATCACCTTGTGGCCAATTTTCGGAGCAAAGACCGATTCAGCCAAGCACAAACAGTCAGGCTGGAAATTGACGGGTTCAGAAAAAGACAACATCAACCCACTTAAATGGTTGAGGAAAGTTGTTGCTCTCTCTAAAGCCAGAAGAGGCCCGCTACTAAAGCACCTGTTTGTGACCACATCAGGAGAGGCAAAACCTGCAACGCAGACAATAATAGGGGGGTGGATTAAATCAGTCCTCAGAGAAGCAGGAGTCCACGCAACCCCAGGAAGTGTACGCTCGGCTGTAGCCTCTCTAAACTGGTTGGAAGACTGTCCTAGAGGAGATACTCACAAGAGGGAATTGGAAATCTGAGCACACCTTCCGGAACTTCTCCCGAAGGGAGGTCGTTCACTCGGGTAGCGAACACCTCCAGTGCTCAATGGCTCCATTCTTTACTCCAGTTTAAATAGCATCACATATAACGCAAGTTTCAGATCACCAGGTGAGAGCAGACACATCTCATAATGGATTCCAGGCATCGATAAGGAACACAAAATAAAATAATTTTACCTACCAATAAAATTTATATTTTGTTTCCATCGATGCCTGGAATCCAGGTAATCCCTACCTGGTGCATTACGAGTCATATGAACAAAAACATCACGTGACATGAAATGCGCGTCACTACAGTGTTGCCAGTAGGGAGAGAAAGTGTGGCAAGTGGAGAAAAAGGGCAAATATAGGGAATAAACACGCGCGAAACGTAAATAAAAAGGGCGAAAGAGCAAGCTCTCTCTCTTATAATGGATTCCAGGCATCGATGGAAACAAAATATAAATTTTATTGGTAGGTAAAATTATTTTATTAAATAAACAGTAGAATTTATGGCGATTTTTTCCTTTGTAAATTTTTTGAAGCACAAGGATTAAAATTCCATCACAAAAAGCTCCAGCGTGGACGGTACTGGAGTTTACAGCTCCAAACACGGTCGTAAAAAATGCTGCGCACACGTGTTCAGGGAAAATCAATTGATTAATAAGGATACACTTAGTAGTGCTAGCAGTTACCTCGCTGATGGTATTATGCATGGTGACCTTATCCTGCGTCAGCTGTTGGTTCTGCGTGCGCAGGCTCTCTAGTTCGTTGACCATCTGCTCGCCCTCTGTTACTTCTGCAAACAAACATTACGCAACATTAAAACCGTACAATAATTAATACATATATTCCAAAGTAATTGATCGTTAAGTTTTACAGATTTGCTACAGATTTTATTTAATTACTAGCTGACATGTACCCAGCGTTGCTGCGGGTTATCCTTAGGAGATAGACTTATACCATGACAGACTTTTCTGTAGGCCTTTTTAAGATATAAAATTCCCTAGTACATTATTTTGATGTATGTCATAAGGTTTAGCCAGCATTAGCAATGTAAGACCCTGGAAATTTTTTTTTTTCGACTTATTGCAAAACATCGACTTTTCTCTACTTTCTATAAATATAATATGCATGTTTTATACATAAAAACCTTTCGGAATAAATTCTCTAAACGATAGTGAAAACCCTATCAAAGTCCGTTAAGTAGTTTAGAAGAACTAAGCGCACAAACAGACAGACGCGGATAGCGACTTTTTTTTATACTATTTTTAATTATAGAGACATATTATGTAACTTTATAATATGTCTCTATAGTTAAATATGTTTTTTTAGTTTCATTTGAGGCGGTACTTGTACAATTTACGAGAAAAAACAATAGTAGGCCAAAATATAATCGTAAAAAAATATATCAGAATAATCAGAATTTCTGTATTTGTAATTGCATTTGTCTATTTGTAATATTAAAATCTGAAAGTCGTTCATCTGGTTTCAAAACCAGTAATTAATTTTGGTATACATTCAAAACCAGTATTTAATTTTAGTATACATTCAAAACCAGCAATTAATTTTGGTATACTTTAAACCAATAATTAATTCTGGATACATTCAAACCAATAATTAATATTGTTATACATTCAAAACCAGTAAATTCATTTTGGTATACATTAAAAACCAGTAAATTCATTTTGGTATACATTCAAAACCAGTAATAAATTTTGGTATACCTTCAAAACAAGTAAATTCATTTTGGTATACATTCAAAAAACAATAATTAATATTGGAATTCATTCAAAATCAATAATTAATTTTGGTATACATTCAAAACCAGTAATTAATTTTGGTATACATTCAAAACAAGTAGTTAATGTTGGTATGTAAACAAAACCAGTAATTCATTTTGGTATACATTAAAAACCAGTAATTAATTTTGGTATACATTCAACCTATAATTAATATTGGTATACATTCAAAATCAATAATTAATTTTGGTATACATTCAAAACCAGTAATTATTTTGGTATGCATTCAAAACCAGTAATTAATTTTGATATACATTCAAAACCAGTAATTAATTTTGGTATACATTCAAAACCAGTAATTAATTTTGGTACACATTCAAACACAGCAAATAAATTAGATTCACAAATTTCTGACAGCAAAACAGAAAAATTTTCATACAGTATGAGAATTTAAAACCCCACGCAAACTTGCAGTTTGACGCTAGATGCAGCAATGCCAAAGCGAAACAGTGCTTAATGGAACTTCCTTACAAGATTTTAACGGATTTATGAACATAGAGTTCGTAATATAACACTATATACAGGGTGTCCGGAAACTCGTAGTACAAGCGGGAAACTGGTGAATCTACATCACATTTGGAGTCGATTTTCTAGTATATTTTTTTTTTATTTGAGCTTTCGTTATCGAGTAAATCGAGTTAGAAGTTAATTTTTTTTTTTTTTTTAATCAAATTCTTATAAATTATTACTGAAGATCAAAGTACCCAACTAATTAAAACTATTTGAAAGTAAAACAAATGAAGAAACTCGGATTTGAAGCATTATTTTGAAATCACCCTTCATTTAATCCGGTGTAATCATAAAATATTTCTGCTCTGCAGGGTTAAAACATCTGTTGTTCAACCCTAAACACCAGAAAAAACTTTAACCCTAAAATAGCCGAAAAATATATATTTTTTTTTTTTGTGAAAATGCTCAAATCAAAAAACTTTATGTTTATTTGGGTTCCCCATGTGGTGTAGATTCTCCAGTTTCCCGCTTGTACTACGAGTTTCCGGACACCGTGTATATTTTTAAGCCATAATATTTTTGACCCTATTAGTTCCATATTCCATCCATGTGTAAATCCGTCCGTGTGTAATTTTGTCCGGACGAATAATTTACCTTTGGTGATGTTCTCAAACTCTTGTTGATACTTGCTGAGCCTCTTCACTTTAATGGAGCAAGCCTGTTTGATGATCTGCCTGGAGACTTCCTCGGCACGGCACTTCTTAGGCAGGGTTACTCTGAAACAAACTTTACCATTTCAATTTCATGCTCACCATTGGATATTTAAAAGTTAAATAGCTTGCAACGAGAATAGGTGCATTAGTCTACAAGATCCAAATAGAAAAAGTTTTGGGGGAGGTCTTTCAAGGAAGGTTCTGGGAAGGAAAAGGTCTATTCTGGCTGGAGAGGTCAAAGGGTCTCTCTCTCAATCAGTCCCGCCACCCAGCTGGTATAATATAGAAGCATCCACCACCAAGACCTGTACAAACCTCATCCTATGAACCCGGTCACCCCTGCGGCTGTAGCTTGCCACATAGATGACCTACGGCAGAGGTTTTGGTTATCCAATGAATGGTTCCTGGGATGGCGGTACCCGTACCCGCATCTCGAATAGTGTTTTGATGTCAGAACTCAACATTTTAGAAAATAACCTCGAATTGTATATGCTGCCCAAATGTTGCTGAGCATCCGTCGGTTCACGTTGATGCCACGAAACACGCCCTCATAAAACTGGTTACAATAGTATGACCAACCTGAAGTATTTGAGGATGCCCTCAAAGTCCAGCTGCATAAGATCCTTCTTAGATCTGGCCAGGAGAGCCAGTGCCACCTGGAACAAGGTGTCCATCCCCTGCAGCAGAAACACGTCCACTATGTGGAACACCTGGAATATTTAACAAAAATAATTGTCAATCATTTAAAGAGAAAAATAGTCCCTTTGTAATGGAATTATTCAAAAAACACAATTAGGGGGTATTTCACTATATCTGATTATGTTCTGACTAAGCACTAATCCACGGATTAGTCATTTTTTCGTTTTCACTATATCTGAATAACGCTAACGCTCGGGTTAAACTTCGATTTGACTAATCAGTGCTCGAACCTCACGTTAGGCGCTATTCCTCGAATCAAAGTTGGCGTCAAAACATTCCGAGTTTGACAGCGGAGAAGTTAGTCGAATTTTGTTGCGAATTATTATGGATATTTATGGGCGGCGATGCGAAGGCCGCGAGTTTTAAGAGCTCGAATGAATTTGAATGCTTGTATGATCCATCCTGAATTATTTGATTGTGTTCAAAATAAGAAACAATGTATTAATTCGACACGAATCTATCTAAAATGACCTGATAATCAACATAACATAACCAAAAAAATGCACACTTTGCGGTGTGCGGTCTGTGATGCATGACAGCCGTGGCAGTAGATGGAGTAACTGCAAACATTTTGCGATGTTGCCAGACTATTTCGAGTGTTATCTATCCGGAAGCTCGGCAACAATGGTGAAACGGTTGCCGTTGAATAACAAAGTTATTCTGATCTTTAAAGCCAGCCAACGGATAGCTAGTCAGATATTTAGCCCGATATAGTGAAATACCCCCTTAGTGTTTATTTTGGGTAAAATCAATTTGCAAGTATGACATGTTTTTATAGCAGATCAACAATAGTAACACAGAGTGATAAACTTTAAGAATCACACTATGTAAGAGTTCACCGTTCAGGTTGTTTTACCAAAAGGGTTTCAACGAGTATTTTCTCTCTCTCTCTGGGTTAGCTGAAGCCAACGATTTACAAAGCGTCCCTGGAGTCAGTCCAGCCAGAAGTAACTGAAGTAAGATTTGACTTAACTTTCTAGAGCAAAGCATGACCATTTATCGGTCATCACAGCTGTGACATCCGTTCCGAGGATCACATCTGTTAGCCAGAGCGGCGGGTGAAAAACTAACCAATAGCATCCCTCGCCCTAATTAGTAAGAGACGAAGCGATGCGGGAATGAGAAAGTATTCAGTAGAAGAAGAATAATTTATTTATTTATTGTAAGAAAAAAACAGCAATTTTATACAGGATGAGTTATACAAGAGGTTAAATATGAGGTAAGTCAAAATAGTTTCTTATGCTAATGTTGGTTAATATGATATAATACAAAATTGTAATTGGTTATAACCATTAACTGAAAATGAAATTAACAAAAAAGAAAAAAAAAATCATACAAATATATTAGAAGGAATAGGAAAGGGCAAGAGGCAGAGGAAGATGGGATGGGGACAGGAGACGCTCATGTTGTACCTTTTCTATAACTGTGCATTAATTTAATTAACATTTGTGGTCGTACGCTTGACTTCGTTTCGGTATTTCACAAGAGTATTATTAAGAATATCGATATTGTTAAATTGCGTGTTATATTGCGCGCATATACGGGGGATTGGAGAATAATAACGATGGTTTGTTATACCATTGTATATACTATTGTAAAATTTATATTGCACTGTTTATATGAGAAGTAACTTCAAGGGCAATCAACAACCTCGACTGGTTATTTTGATTTTTTTTTACCTCACTAGAGCGCCCCTGTCAGTTCTGAGTAAATACGGGGGAACTATATCGCCACCCGGTTGGGCAGCATTGTGAGGCGGATTGAGATAAGGATTTATAAATAAGGGCCTTGAAGAGGCCGGGAGGAAAAACTGATGCCGACAGCTTAAACAAAGATACGTCCCGTTCTCATGAAAACAACATCAACTGTGTTCCGCTCGTGTCCGTCGGGTTTTCATGCACCCGTGCACCGAGGACAACGATGCTCACAACATCTATTGAAGATGTTATAGTCGCCCATCGGCTCCGAGCAGTCCAATTTCAATGGAATATATACGTTGTACTCACGAGGGGCAGAGGAAATCTGGCAGTGAAGAGGGTGAGGAACCACTGGGAGGCGAACATGTGAGGATCCACTCCCATGACCGCAAAGTGAGCACTCAGGTCGGCCATTTGCTCCTGGAAAACAATTTAAACATTAAGTTTAACATATGTTCCTGCATCCAATTACCTATCCCTTGTCTGACAGTGTGGAGTACCTACATACCAACATCACTTACATTGCGACTGTTTAACATACATTATCAGTCTGTTAAGAAAACCGGTGCAGTCAACATGTTTCTTCAGTGCGTTTAATTTGAGTCTAATACGGAAGCTTGTGAAAGTGATAACCACCAGTGTCTCTCAAGGCCATAATATCGATTGACACGACCAATAATAAGTCAGAATCTCTTTCCAATTCTAACTGTTAACCACAGCTACACCAATAGTTGTGACAAATATTAACCTACATATCAACATCACTTACATTGCGACTGTTTAACATACATTATCAGTCTGTTAAGAAAACCGGTGCAGTCAACATGTTTCTTCAGTGCGTTTAGTTTGAGTCTAATATGTAAGCTTGTGAAAGTGATAACCAGCAGTGTCTCTCAAGGCCATAACATCGATTGACACAACCAAGAATAAGTCAGAATCTCTTTCCAATTCTAACTGTTAACCACAGCTACACCAATAGTTGTGACAAATATTAACAGTTTACAATAAAACTGCAAACCGATTCGCATACAATATTTGCAACTCCAGGTTTTTTAGACAAAAGACATGTTTGAAC
This sequence comes from Hesperophylax consimilis, assembly GCF_061612785.1. NCBI lineage: Eukaryota > Metazoa > Arthropoda > Insecta > Trichoptera > Limnephilidae > Hesperophylax > Hesperophylax consimilis. The sequence goes on from NC_142854.1 coordinate 30,612,826, forward strand.
ATTCCCCATGGAAATATATCAATTTCTTTTTGGTTCGTTTCAATCTCTTGTTGCATATTGGAGACTTAAAATCAAACTATGTTATCTAAAAAAAAATACTAATAATTCAAGGTATTAAAATTAAACAAAGTAATCTACAAAAATAAAATACAAATAATTCTAGGTCTCAAAGTCAAACAAAGTTATCTTCAAAAGAAAAATACAAATAATTCTAGGTCTCAAAGTCAAACAAAGTTATCTTCAAAAGAAAAATACAAATAATTCTAGGTCTTAAAGTCAAACAAAGTTATCTACAAAAAAAAACACAGCAATACTAATTATTGGCACGTCTTTTGATAGATAAACTTTGTTTAATTAGTTATTATTAGGGTCTAACAAACCTCCATAAGCCTATGTAGTTGGTACAGTCTAAGTTTGAGAACCACAAAGCCATATTTATATAGTTCCCTCAGTGAGTATCCGTACATCAGCCTCACCAATACACAGAAGGCTTGCTCCTCAGGCATCTGGAATTATAAAAATACAATAACTATACAGATGCGGTGCTGATTTCTAACAGCGTGAAAGATCAACAGCATTTTGCACCAGTTGTTTGGTTTCCATTTTACAAAATCCACATAAACAAAATGGAAGCAATTCAAAACAAATTCCTAAAATATCTTTGTTACAAGTCATTTGTAAGATTTGTGGTTATCTCAGTGTACAAATGAAAGTCTCGTTCAACTCAGATACAGCGTTTATTGTTTAATTAAAATCGTTTTTACAGTCACAATATTTACACGTTTACTATGCACAATACTATGGTATGCGGGCGATATCTAGGTCAAGGTTCCTAGCGCGGTAGTACTGGGCTGACGGTCTGGAGACTGAATACTGACTACTCGCTGCGTCGAGCTTATTTATACGGTACAGTCGACGGCAACAGTAGGTAGGTGAATTCGCAAATAAATCGGAGACACTCGCTCAGTCTGGGCCTTTCGGGAACTTTCGGCGGCGCTGCAATTACGCATAGGCGATAGGCTAAAACCTTCTAGCGAGTTGGCGTAATGTGCCAGATCGACCTGCGGCGTATTGTCGTAGGTAGGTCGCGTTGTTTACGATTCGTTTTCGGTAGTAATTTGCAAGTACCTAAGTAGGTCGAGCTGTTTACTATTAATAAGTTAGTTTAGATTATTCTCTCAACGCCACAGATTCTCAGAGGCAGCTTCATACTTTAAAATTGATTCACTGATTTGACGGAGGCATCATAAGGATGCACTATTCCTGTATAAAGTAGTTAACAATAATATTCAATGCCCAGAGTTGCTAAACAAGATTCCATTCAATGTACCTGCGCATTCAACACGCTCTTGTGTCCTGTTCAGGGTGGATTAGTGCAAAACAAACTCTAAGCAGAATTCTTGCCTGAACAGACTATGCAATTATTACAATAGCGTATTATCCAAGGTGGGTATTTTCATTTGCAAACTTACCAAATACAAGAGGTCCATAAAAGAATATTTCTCTGATGGTTTGTGAATAATGTTATGTCTCTATTGTTTACATTTCTATTATGATTTGATTTATATCTACAACCTCTCTCCATGGCTATAAATGTTTTGTTTTGTATAAATTTTTGATTTCATATTCCTTTCTTACAAATTTAAATTACTTATTCCTTATTATGCTGTCTCAGAAGAGGTAAAGTCACAAGGAGGAAATCCATAATTGGTTTTATTTTGGCTATATAATACTTATGTACAAACTGAAATAAATGTAAACTGTTGATTTCCCGAAAATTAAAAAATTAATAAATACATATATGAATCATGAGTTAATTAAGTAAGTCTAAAGTCGTGGTGGTAGAAATATAGTTGTGAATGATGAATACTTGGAGCAGGTGGATGAGTTTGTGTATTTGGGAAGTACGTTCTAGAGAGATGGGAAGGCTGATAGATATATTGAAAGAAGGGTAATTGCAGGAAACTCCATTAATGGAGGACTGAATGTTGTTTCATAGAATTATTTAAAAATTTTCGGGGGAAAAATAAAGCGTCTACCGTAAACTTTTAAATGCAAATACAAAGTGTGGTGTTCTCTATTTCTAATACTGTTTAAATCATATATCTCACCGTAATACAAAATGAGATAGAGTGATTTTGTTACAGGTTGAGAGAATTATCTACCAAAATTGCTCAAGGGTAAAGAGTTTTTATCACTCCTTTGGAGTGAAAAGCCATATATATAAACAATAAAAAAAGTAATTAAATATATCTGCTGTTTTATAAAGTTCATTCGATAGCCACATTATTCTTGTCATGCTATGCTGTGTTAGAACGTTGTACCGTATACTCGTGGTGATATAAGCCATTGCATTCCAAGTAGAATGGGCTATCAATAGAGGTAAGCACTAACTTCTGCTTTCTAGGCCAAATCTATTTGTTTCCTCAAGAAAGTCCATATTGTGATGCAGGAACCTCGGATAACTTTCTCGGATAATTCGTGGTGACGACTATGTACGTCCTAGTCTACTACTCTGTCCCCAACAATACATATATACTTACGTGCAGCAGAAGAGTGGCTGCCACAAAGCTCAGGCCCTGACAGTACTCCACCTCGGTGTCGTGTACGGCGTAGGCCCGGACCAAGCGCAGCAGCGAGTCTTGGCCCAGCCCGCCGGCCTCGCGGAAGTGGTCGTGCGCGGGGTAGGTCCGCGCAATGTCGCGCTGGATCACTCCCTCACATGGGCAATCCTGGAATCAAACAACATAACTTACATTAATCTGTTGACTGCGGGATGAGAAATCTCCTTAATGAGTTATTATGAGTAGATCTCATAAGCGTAGACGCTTCTACGCATTTTAAAACAAAAACAGCTGATATTACCGACCATTTTTTTTTGAATTTAGCTAAAAATTTCATCTTCGGACTGGAATGTAATAACTTAATAATATTGGATCAATAGACTTAGCTTCCGACGAGTTTATATCAGTATTGCGAGCATGGTTGCGCTGTCGAAAGCCAAAGCGATATTGACACAAAATAAGTAAATAATCATTTTACGATGGCAACACTGGCGGGTCTGCTTTATAGTCCAGTCAGTGGGGAGTTTTACCTTGCAAAAGGTTAGGTAGTAGCGATTTTGATATATGTTGTTAAGATTGGGACTCTAAGGAAAAAAAAAAGTTTTCGACCTTGGGAGGGTCGAGCTCGACCCACAATCTTGGATTGAAGGTGCCAAAATTTGTTTTTTTCAAAATAATTGTGAAGTGGTCGTTTTTACAACCAAATTGTTGAAGGCAAACTTAAAGACAACTAAATTACCTACATTTTTTGTACAAAGTTTTTTTTTGTAAGTCTAATAGATAACGAGTTACAGTGGCGGAAATGTGAATATTTTTCTAAAAAATGATGAAATTCCCAACATTGTAAATTTTTCGGGTTATTCATTACATAATTATAATAATTTTGCTAACTCATTTCCACACCACCATAAGGTAGAGAACATGTCGAATTTTTTTTTATTGTGGTATCCCCAGTAGGTCTACTTCACAGATTATTATTACTATGAATTATGTTACTATAAATTATGTTACTTAATAACAGTCTTCGTCATCAATGTCATCATTTAACTCATTGCCTGTGATACTGAGATTCTGGGCTTCCATTGACAAAATCTCTTCTTCTTCGTCCTCGACATCGATGTGAACCTCTGGCGAATTTCGGCATGTTTGACCATTACAGCACCCACATACAATAGAACACTTCAATCCAGCTTTCCTGCAGCTACATGCAACGCCGCATCCTTTTTTACAATTGCATGAAATAAATTTTAATAAAGTCTCGGGTGCTGGTTTCTTTGTCATTCTTACTGGAACAAGCCCGTTGGTGTCACGTTTCCAGCCCCAGTTTTCTGGATTTTTTTGGATTCCATACCATTTTTGGACTTGATGGTACGTTCTAAATGCATGGTACCGTGCAGCGTCGTTCGTTGGTGGTAAAGAGGCAAGATTGAATTTGCTTTTTGTTGTGGACTTTGCTAAACGTTTGTAGCGGACTTCTTCCAAGGTTTCCTTATCCATGTCACCCCCGTACAAAGCAACAAGAAAGCGTGTTCCTGCAACTGCTATGTCTTCTGGTGTTGCATCATGTTGTTTGAAGATTCCTATCATGGCATTGAGTCTTGTCTCGTTTTGCACAAGCGAACAAAATTTTGTTTTTCCTTGGTTGAAGAAGGACGATGTTGTATCGCAGCCGCTAAAGGCATGAAGAAACAGAATATTCTCAGCCGCCTCTTTGTATTTCACACTATTCGCGGAATACAGTCTTTCAAAAGTTTTGCCTCTCCCAGGTTTGCGAAGATATATACTAATTTTGGGTGGTACATATGCTGTCAGCAGAACTAGGAGATCAACGTCTTCGCCAATAATGAAAACAGCGTCATATGATGAACACAAGGAAATCGCAGTACTGACAATCAACTCATCATCATCTTCTTCAGCCTGCTTAACTGTAAAATCATCCTGTATAATATTGCTTTGTAAGCATCGAACTTTGTTATTTTCATTGGCTAAAAATCGTTCTTGTGAAACTTGAACTGGCATTGTTTCATCGAAAAGAACATCTGCAGACATGAGCATCCAGGCAACGTCCTGTAACCAGGACTCAATCAGTGTTGCCAAGTCAGCTGTAGACTAGGATCCCACTATAACAAATCAACGTCATCGAGCAACACGGATGATGCTATATAAGTATATTGTAACGTAGAAATACGTTAAAATGATATTGTGTAATATGTTAGTACAAAATTTATCAAGAAAACTGGAGTTTTACAATTTTTTGTCAAAATTTTCTTCTTTCAACCGCTGTAACTCGTTACCTATTAGACTTACAAAAAAAAAACATTTAAAAAAAAATGTAGGTAATTTAGTTGTTTTTAAGTTTGTCTTGAAAAATTTGTTTGTTAAATCAACCACTTCATAATTATTTTGAAAAAACCAAATTTTGGCACCTTCAATCCAAGATGGCGGATCGAGCTCGACCCCCCCAAGGTCGAAAACTTTTTTTTTTCTTTAGAGTCCCAATCTTAACAACATATGTGAAAATCGCTACTACCTAACCTTTTGCAAGGTGGAGCCCTTTTTTATCCCCCACTGACTGGACTATTATGCGCCTGGCTGTGGAATACTGAGCATTTTTCTTTGGCTGAATTGGTCGACCTGTTTGAAGTAAGAATTTGTTTAGTTATTGCATGTTACCTTTGTGATGAGTGTTCTGTATGTGTCCATCAGGTCCTGTTGGTCAGCGGCAGCAAGCCTCTGCCAGACCTCTCCCCTCAGGGCTTCCGGCACTCCGAGTCGCACCAGCGGACCCAGGGCCTTGGGCCTGTCCCCGTTCCAGCTGCGGAGTACCTGCGCCCAGTTCTCCAGCACTCCCTCGCAGCAATCCTTGGACACCTCGCCAGTTCCGCTGAGGAGAGGCTCGTCACCATCTGGAAGAACCACAACGACATTACATGAGAATAAGGTTCTACTATGTAATATGGTTATTATTCTTTGGCTACATGCAGAATGGGTAGAGGCTCACCATTATTAGTATAACTGTACATAATTACACCCCTATGTTGTTAAGCACTTGTCTACATTACTATGTTGATAGAACTGAAGTTGATTACTATACAGGGTTTTCCAATAAGAGGTGTTATTTTGAATAGCCCGCTATTTCGGTAGATGTTACTTTTGTAGCTGTCATTTTTTGACATTTGACAAGTAGAAACTACGCCATTAATAAAAGTGGAACGATACACGCTTCAACAACGCATTGAAATTATTCAAATTCACTTGAGTGAATCAAATGCAAATCATCTTGAGTGATGAGACCCATTTCCACCTCGGTGGCTTCGTCAACAAGCAAAATTGTCGCAGAAAAAACGCAGGGGCTCGGAAAACCCAAGAGTTATTGTTGAAAAGCCTCTCTATCCTCAACATGTGACTGTTTGGTGCGGTTTATGGTCCAGCAGAGTCATTAGACCTTACTTTTTCGAAAATGAGGCTGGAGAAACAGTTACGGTGAATGGATTGCGCTATCGAGAGATGATTAATGATTTTTTACGGCCGGAATTGGATGGTATTGATCTGGACAACGTTTACTTTCAACAAGACGGCGCTAGGTGCCACACAAGCAACGAAAACATTGATCTTCTACGATTGAATATCAAAATAACACCTCTTATTGGAAAATCCTGTATATTGTTTGTGTACTTGTCTACATTATTGACTATGCATAACCGCGTCCAGTCACTTGTTAAGCTAGTAGTTCTGTGAACCCCCGCTATCTTGGAGTTGCTTTGGACAGGAGCTTGAACTACCGGCAACACGTGGAAACAGTGGGTAAAAAAACTAGGACAAGGCTTAACTTAGTCAATAAGCTAACTGGAACTAGCTGGGGATGCGACACCAACACGCTCAGAACAGCATCCATTGCCCTGGTTTTCTCAACGGTTGAATACTGTGCTCCAGTAGGGGCTAGAAGCGCCCACACTTCCATGGTAGACGTTCAGATTAATGCCACAATGCGAACCATCAGCGGGATTTTAAAATCTACTCCTCTCCCTTGGCTCCCCGCACTTGCAAACATAATCCCGCCAAACATCAGACGAGAAATTGCAACACTGAGGGAATACAAGAAGGCGCTGCAAAAAAGCGCAATACCTTTGCACAAAGATGTCGTCTCCCACCCGGCATGCCGCTTGAAGTCTCGAAAGCCCTTCTGGGTGGAAGGAGAGAGGCTCCTCCGATTACCTCTCACCCAGAAGATAGGTGGAAACTTGATTGGCAAACGGCCAACGTGGGAAATGCCCATCTCATACAGGACCCCACCGAGAGACAGGCTGGGTTCTCATTGCCTCGCAAAACCTGGTCCACCATCAATAGGTTAAGGTGCTCCCATAGCCGCTGTGCCCACATGATGCACAGATGGGGCCTTAAAGAGTCGGCGATGTGTGAATGTGGTGCGGTACAGACGACCGAACATGTGGTCAACGAATGCCCGCTCCATTCATTCCCCGGCGAGATTGATGAGGTCCACATGTGCGACGCCTGTGGCCATAGACTGGCTCGCAGACCTAGATGTTCCCCTCTGACCCCCCCCATACGAAATAAGAAGACAGATAAAATGCCAAATGGATGAGTTAAAACAGGATTTTGCTACGCTCAGTCATTTACTGTCAACAGAAACAGTTTAATAAATAATAACTAAACGTCATTCTCATTTATAATGCAAAAGAGAACAGCTATTTTTTGTTGATAAGAAATCAAATATATTAAGAATTCGACCAGTTTTAAATTTGTAAAATATTTTATCTGTAAATATTATAAAACAAAATCCTATCCACGTCTGTCGGTTTGTGAGCTTAGTTCTTCTAAGCTACGCAATAGATTTTAATAGGGTTTTTACACATCAGCTAGTATATTATAAACTATTGTCGTCTTTTAATTTTCGGGGTTATTGACCATTTGACCTAAGGAGCAGCAGCCCCTGCTCGACTGTAATGTTCTAAAGTTCATCGAAAGGGAGTCACAGACATCAGACGGAGTTACAATGGAAATTAGAATTTTTTATGAATTATTATTATTGCTTTAATGTAATGTGTATAGCGAGAAACTCTTCAATACCGGAGACTTCGTCATCAGGGCTGGGCGGGGCGGGCTGGGAAGTGAGCGGCGAGGGCAGCAGACTGGACAGACTGAGGTTCAGCCGACTTCGGTCCAGCTCCCCGGAGGTCTCCATGCTAAGGACCTCGTAGGTGGTGCCGTAGATGTCCGTGCTCTGGAACATTCCGTCACAAAATATAACATTGACAAAAAAATAACAAACAAACAACTAGGTACTAAGTATCTACCAGGTTTAGGTAAGGTTAGGTTAGTTAGTAAAATGTCCCAGAAGGTTTTATTACCAACATTTTCATGTTGAGTATTAAAATGTTATTATTTAGAAATATATCAATGTTTATTTCAAATGCAAAATTTCAACGATAATTTTATCTAGTTTCTAAAATGGTATTTCTTTTTACGACAACTCTAAAAATAAGAAATGTGTAGCACATTTTAGATACCCCGGGAGCATTTCAAAACTCCATGAAATTTCACCGTGTCGTTGGGACTTGGGTAAAAATATTTTAAAAGCTGTAGGGTTAAAAAGATTACGTTAGACTGGAAAGGCATTATACTAGAAAATGACATAGTGTTATATGTATAGCGATCGATACGACTAGTATGTTCCAGAAAGAACGCCCATATTAAAATGCACGGACTTTAAAACTTCGAGACGTTTTTTCGCAAAACACATTTGGTTACGTAGTGTTACTACCGGCCGCCGCCGTATGCGAGTACCTACTTGCTACGTCCGAAGCAAACTACCAACGACAATAACAAACCAACGTTGGTTTGGCAAAGTGCATTACGCGCACTCGCCAGAAGTGTCTACACAAAGGGTCTAGGCATAATCCAACGCTGCAGAAACTACTAGAAGAATCTAGTTCCAGCTAGTGCCCGTAGTTTACCAACGATCTCACACAGCTACTACCGCCGGCATAGTTATATAAATGGGCCCGACGCAGCGAGTAGTCAGTCTTCAGTCAACTACCTCGCGCGCTTGTAACCTTGACCTAGATATCGCCTGCATTCCTCGCTAAATAATATAGTGCCTACTCGTATTAAAATAAACGCGTTATTATTGTGAGTAATTGCTATTGTGCATTCTTAAATAAACGCTCCAACTGAGTAAAATGAGACTTTTATTTTAGTATACCAAGATAACCACATATGTATATATATTCACCTCTTTCAAGTTGATAAAGAACTGCTGCAGAAGTGGGCCTCTGCTGAAGTGCTGCCAGGGGAAGAACCTGTGCTGCGATGGGAACACCCTGACCGGAGTCTCCACTGCTAGTCGGAGCGGCTCCAGGGTCCCCCGCAGCACCAGGTCCACGGCCACCGTGAGCCAGGTGGGGCCCGGATCAGAGGAGCCAATGTTCAGGGCTGCCAGGGCGGATTCAGTCGACTTCCAGAAGGCGCTGGTGGAACAGGCGGTGCCAGAAGTGCCGCCCCCAGTGTTGGCACCCTGAAAAATGTATTTTATTATTCACTAGCTGACGCGTACCCGGTGTTGCTCGGTGACTAAATAGTTTTGGGTAATGTTTGTGAAACACTATTATCGTATTATAATATGTATTTTTGTTTCACTTCATCGTGCCATGTCTTCCTCTTGCATCCTCTACTTCTTCTACTATTCACTTCTAAGTCATGCATTGTTCTTACGCCTCTTCTTTCATTTATCAAATGCACCTCGTTTTACCACAAATAATCATTTGATTTTTGCGTTTGCGCTTACGGCTCTTCATCGTCGATCACCATACAAGGTTCTTCTGATTGCACGTGACCCAGGCATGATCATTAAAAATAATAATATTTGACAAGTCAAAATATTTATACCAAAAAATGTAGATATAATATATCTCGAAGCCATCTAGTGGGAAATTCAGCACTAACAAAGCCTTTCTTACAAAAATAAATTTGTTTGTTTAAGTCGATGCACTACGTCGTGTAATATTTTGAATCGAGCCGCCATCAATAACACTCCTTACGTAGATGGCGATAAGGTTTAAATTCCCGCTTAACGCCATCCAGCTGTTTCGATTTAGGCAAGAAAAAAACATGGCCAAAAAGTGCCTTTTATTTTATTTTGTGGATGTTCAGGCATAAACATTTAAATGTTTTCCGATCATTTTATAAATAATTTAATTTGCCACATTATACAATAAAATCATAACCGAAAATGGGTTCGTAAGTAGGAAATTTTTTACTTTAAAGCAGTTTTCATGTGCCTTATACATTATGTTTTCTGGGTTTATAAAAATACTTATCTAAAAAATACTCGATTATTTCAAAGGCCAAGATGTATTCTACTCGTAGTATTTAATTAAAGCATCTGAAACATTTCTAGGCGACAAAATTCTCAAACCAAAAGCACATGATTTTGCATTACCTTAAGGGTGAAAATTAATGTAATAAGCAATAATTGTTGAATGAAATACTAATACATATTGAATTATTTGGCGGGTTTCAAATAAACCCTAGACATAGCTTAGTGATTTAGTGCAGCTGACCAGTAATCAGAAGGCTGCAGGTTCAAACGGTGATATTTTCAATTTGTAATGATATTTCTTGCTAATAACTATTGCTTATAATAATTTGTTAAAATATACCATTTATAATTAAGCATTTAAGTATCTATTTACAAATCTTATTATATCAAAGGAAATTTTTGTTTTTATTTTCTGAATGACCATTTAATGACAATGTTACATTTGAATATCTGTGAAACAACTGGGGCTTAGTAAATAGTTTTTTTTTTTTATGTGACACCTCACAAGAGCGTCCCTGCCTGTGCAGTGTACAGACAGGGGAACTATGTCACCACCCGGTTGGGCGGCGTTGTGAGGCGGAATAAGGTAGGGGCTGTAGGAAGGGATTTGTTAATGCGGGCCTTGAAGAGGCACCATGCACTGGTGCATCAGGAATCAATGCTGCTAGCTCATTGGAGCAGGCTCCATTGAAATACCTGTAGAACAGACACAGCATGCCTACATTGCGTCTTTGCATTAGAGAAGGCAATCGGTCTGTTAACAACGGATTGTCAATCAGACGGATCGCTCTCCTTTGCACAGATTCAAGCAGGTTTATTAAGTATTTTGGGGCACCAGCCCAAAGGTGGCTCCCAAATTCAATAGTTGGGCGGAGCAACACAAATGAAGAAACGAAATGTCAAACAAACTCACCATTTCGAGTAGCTGCATGTCGGAGTGTTTTACGTTCCTTCCGGGGGCGATGAGGACTCCGAAGCATCGGTCGATGATCAGACCTCCGCCGGGCAGAGGCGTCTGCGACACGCTCATACCCTGGAATTAATATACCTCAGTTGGACACTACCTCGTTTTGGAGATATGAGGTGTCAATGTTTGATGATATGGTTTCTCATCATTTATTTACTCATTTCTGTTTTTAACTCTTTGCACAAAACTTTGACGGCCGATATTCCAGCGCTCTTTCGTCATAAATGTATTTCTTGCTCATTTGGACATTCATAGAACTATCACAATGCTGACATCTACAAGAATTTCTCAAAAATAAAATTGTATTTCATAAAAAAAGATCGATAATCAAGTGCGCCTCTTCGCACCTTTTAGTCCTTTAGTTTACATTTTTGTCAACGGATGGCGTTAGTACTAGTATGTCATTCATAACAAATGATAAGTGATCATGGTGTCCCACTTGTGTCTATCACCTAAGTACACACACGCCGAGTGAATGGCGGGACCACATTCAAAAGATATGGTACGTCTTTGTATGAAATTTTATGTTTTTGTTTTTATAAACATCTAAGAGGATTTGTTTTCATATTGTGGAGAATAATCTGTTCTGTCTATATAGTCCAATAAATCATGCCAGAATGCTATAATTTGACATTTAATTGCGTGCTTAGGAATTTGAAAATATGTACCGCGTACGGGTATAGATAAAACGTAGCAAATTAACGCGTTCAAAAGGTTAAGGGTGAATTTTGTGTAAAATATTTAATTTAACATATTTTGTGTAAAATATTTAACTTAACATATTTTGTATAAAATATTTAATTTAACATATTTTGTATAAAATATTTAATTTAACATATTTTGTGTAAAATATTTAATTTAACATATTTTGTGTAATATATTCAATTTAACATATTTTGTGTAAAATATCTAATTTAACATATTTTGTGTAAAATATTTAATTTAACATATTTTAAAGGAAAATATTTAAATATGGCGTATACTTACCATTTTAGAAAGGTTCTTAATTCCATTCCAAGAGAGGGCCAAGTTCTAATTAAATATTTTCTTTTAAAATATGTTAAATTAAATATTTAAAATATTAAAAATTAAAATTAAAATGCTTTACACAAGATTAAACCCCAAAATCATAAAGTGTTAAATAGATAATGAGAAATCGTCTCTTTAAACTTTGACACGTCAGAATACGGCAAAGTGAAGTTAGAACCCTACCCAACTAAAGAGACGAACTTCACTGCGCCTCGTAAAAACAATATACGAACAAAATGGCAATTGCATAAGGTTCAGAGTAATGGTACAACCTTGTAAAATAAATGGAAACTTTAAAAGTTTGATATTAGAATCTCGTCATATATACGGAAATACAACACTATAACAGCTATGAAAAATATTTTGCTTTGAGAAATGGGCAAAAGAAATGGTTTGCATTCAAAGGTCATATTTGAAAAAAAATGTCAGTTAGAACCTTGTCCAACTGAGGTGAAATCTCAATGGATCGCTTTCTCGTATGTGTTATTTATTTCTTCCAATCCTGAAATAATTAGATTATTTTTATGGGAGTGGTCTAAAAAAATAGATTAGATTAGTTTTATGGGAGTGGTCTAATAAAATAGATTAGATTAGTTTTATGGGAGTGGTCTAAAAAAATAGATTAGATTAGTTTTATGGGAGTGGTCTAAAAAAATAGATTAGATTAATCTTTTGGGAGTGGTCTAATAAAATAGATTAGATTAGTTTTATGGGAGTGGTCTAATAAAATAGATTAGATTAGTTTTATGGGAGTGGTCTAATAAAATAGATTAGATTAGTTTAATGGGAGTGGTCTAATAAAATAGATTAGATTAGTGTTATGGGAGTGGTCTAATAAAATAGATAAGATTAGTTTTATGGGAGTGGTCTCATATAAAATAAAGTTGGTTGTTCTCAGGTGAAAAAAATGTAACAAGCAGTAATTGTTGAATGAAACACTAGCATATATTGAATAATTTCGCGGGTAAAAGATAAGCCTCCATAGCTCAGTGGTCAGAGCTTTCGACCGGAAATCGAATGGACACGGGTTCGAGTCCCGTTGGCGTCATGTATTTTTTATCAGAAGATTTTTTCAATGTGGATGAGTGTTTCAGGCGAACAATTATTGCTTATAAAAATAAGATTAGATTATATTTATGGGAGTGGTCTAATAAAATAGATAAGTTTTATGGGAGTGGTCTATTAAAATAGATTAGATTAGTTTTATGGGAGTGGTCTAATTCAATTAGCTTTATGGGAGTGGTCTAATAACATAGATTAGATTAGTTTTAGGGGAGTGGTCTAATAAAATAGATAAGATTAGTTTTATGGGAGTGGTCTAATAAAATAGGTTAGATTAGTTTTATGGGAGTGGTCTAATAACATAGAATAGATTAGTTTTATGGGAGTGGTCTAATAAAATAGATTAGATTAGTTTTATGGGAGTGGTCTAATAACATAGAATAGATTAGTTTTATGGGAGTGGTCTAATAAAATAGATTAGATTAGTTTTATGGGAGTGGTCTAATAAAATAGATAAGATTAGTTTTATGGGAGTGGTCTAATAAAATAGATAAGATTAGTTTTATGGGAGTGGTCTAATAAAATAGATTAGATTAGTTTTATGTGAGTGGTTTAATTCAATTAGTTTTATGGGAGTGGTCTAAAAAATAGATAAGATTAGTTTTATGGGAGTGGTCTAATAAAATAGATAAGTTTTTTGGGAGTAGTCTAATTCAATTAGCTTTATGGGAGTGGTCTGATAAAATAGATTAGATTAGTTTTATGGGAGTGGTCTAATTCAATTCCGCACAAATGAAAACATAGTAAATGATACCTCACTTGACCTCATTTGTAAACATATCCCCCTAGAGGAATGTCCACCATTTTTTTGGAAAGACTTCAATTATACTGCCAAGATAACTTATTATTATCTTGTATTGACTTTAATGTCTATTGTTTCTCTTGTTTACACACTTACATTGATAACTAACCGGGTGTGCGAAAACCTTACTAATAAAGACGGGAACCTCATGCGTCAGTCTGTCAAAATGCGACGTTGCCAGCTTTTTCGCAGCCTTATAGCGCGGCTGGCTACATTTGCAGTACAGTAAAATTATGACTATCTTGAGGTGGACTGCAGCTGAAGTGTACATAGCTAAGTTTTAAATGTTTTTAATGTATTTCGTTACTGTCAATTAATATTAATTTTAATATTATATTTCAATATTATATTTGGATTTGAGAAATTACTGAATTTCATCTGTCTCGTAGGGGGGTTAAAGACATTTAAACTGTGCTTGTACAGTCTTTATTCAATGTGTAACTAAAACACCATTCAACGCTTGGGAAGTTATTGTTTTATGTTTACATATTCTTGTACACCGTCATTGAACGGTCTGTATTCATTCTTTGTAATTATTAACTCTGTCTGTTGTGAACATTAACGTTTTGAACGCGTTAATTTGCTCCGTTTTATCTATATCCGTACGCGGTACATATTTTCAAATACCTATGCACGCAATTAAATGTCAAATTATAGCATTCTGGCATGATTTATTGGACTATATAGACAGAACAGATTATTCTCCACAATATGAACACAAATCCTCGTGTATCAACACTCTTGGATGTTTATAAAAACAAAAACATAAAATTTCATACAAAGACGTACCGTATCTTTTGAATGTGGTCCCGCCATTCACTCGGCGTGTGTGTACTTAGGTGATAGACATAAGTGGGACACCATGATCATTTATCATTTTTAGTTATGAATAGTTGTGAATAACATACTAGTACTAACGCCATCCGTCGACAAAAATGTAAACTAAAGGACTAAAAGGCGCGAAGAGGCGCACTTGATTATCGATCTTTTTTTATGAAATACAAATTTATTTTTGAGAAATTTTTGTAGATGTCAGCATCGTGATAGTTCTACCAATGTCCAAGTGAGCAAGAAATACATTTATGACGAAAGACCGCTGGAATATCGGCCGTCAAAGTTTCCGTATCAACTGTTGATACAGCCGCGTGTGAGTATGGACTTTTTGCCGTAACAACAGTTGATACGGCCTCGTGCAAAGAGTTAAATAAATCTATATAAATAAAAATGTAAATGTTCGTTTGATCAAAATCTTAAATCTTCGAAAGTTTTTCACCGGTTGCTTCGAAATTTTGACACGTGTCTTTTTATATACCTATATTATGTAGAAGTCACCTGCGACAGGTAAAAAATGCTTTTTTGAAAAACAGCGCCATCTGTTGGACAAACATGCTATTTTCTTTTTTAAAACAGTGCCACCTGTTGGACGTAAAAGCAACATGTGTTATTGTTTCTCTATCTGCACAAACAGACTGAGCCACAGCTACTTAAAAATAAAATATGAATGTATGACCAAAGTTTCAGGAATGCACGAATTGTGTCGTTTATCAAACCCTGTTACCGAGATTCCTCGTTTGACTAAATTCTAACTTAGCGATGAATCAGTTTAAAGGCGACCACTAATGTTACCTGCTGTTCGAAGCCCAGCTGTGCGTTGGGAGACACCTGCTGGACGGTGATGACCACCTGTTTATCCACTCCGGCTCTAAGCTTAAATCCCACCCGCTCTTTGGGAACCGGGGAGAATGAACCCTGCAAACAACACAAAAACAATTATTTATTATTAACATGAGTTTTTACAGACGAAAACACCTACACAGGTAGACTTATTTCCAGGAGGTGGCAATTTCTTCCAACTAACTGACTAACCATACATACTTAGGTACCAGGTACATAAAGGTACCTTAATTTCCGCTCATATTAGTAATGAAGACTCTGCAAAGTTCTTCAATATACAGACGTTAACTTTCCGAAGAAATATAGCAGATTCGGTAATGTTATTTAAAATTACACACAATTTAATCGATAGTCCTGATCTTCTTCAATGCCTATTATTCCATGTTCCCAATCGCAACAGCAGACAGTCGCTTACTTTTAATCTCCCTCATTGTAAGACCTATTCCAAACAAAACTCATTTATCTACAGATCCACACATTCATTTAACTTAAATTATTACCATATTGACATATTTAACTCGACTTTACGCGACATAAAACAAAAACTCAATAATCAACAAAACTCAAACTAGAAGTTCAATTCCTATATATTCCCGTCCTTAATCCTTATCCTATATTTCCTCCTCCTCACTCCTCACCCTCCTTTATTTTAATATTTTCTAACTAAACAAGAAATTAATTTAAGAGAACATCTCTATGACATTGTACACCTCACCATTGGAAAGTTCATAATTGGCATAATTAATTATATTATTATTGTATCGTTGTATAATTAAAGATTTGCTGTCAACTTTTCCTAAAATATATAAATAAATAAATACTCTTCGATTATTTTTTATTAACGAATCAAAGAACAAAACGAATTTATGAACAGAACGTGCAAATAGTACAACAAAAAACTTACAAATACAGACATACATGCTGACATATTCACTGCTAGTTACTATCATTACAGAAGTTCATTATATCACATTTCAGGTATGAATAGCACAAAATCATGATGATTAAATTAATTGTATCTTATTTTATCTATTTTTTTAATTTAGGCCACAGGGCAACATTCGGATATTCGAAACAAATTGGAAAAAATATGACATTCCCATGTAAATCGATTCAGATTTACAAAATAATAATACTAATTAGGATGATGTATAAACACGTAAAAATACATTTTACGGCGTTTTACCGGCATGGCTGTCAGATTTAGATTTACGAATTAAATAATTTCGAATTAAAAAACCAATTTGTGTGAAATTTTTTTTCTTGCGAAAATTTCGAATTACACGTTTTTTTAAATTATCTATGTTTTAATTAACGGGGTTCTACTGTACACACTTTTTCACGGATAAAATAAGTATAATTTCAAACGACAAGCTAGAAAAATATTAAGAAACATTATTTCCTTGCCAAGTGAATAAAATATGTGTATTTTTTATTACAGTCACATCTAGGACTCAAACCCAGGATCCTTGCCTTGCTGGGGAAAACACTGCCTTTCTGATTCAAATATTTGTTTAGGAATTGCCTATATTATCTTCAATAATTAAATATTACAATTTGAGGTTACACTCATTAAGTTATTCCAAAAAATAAAATATTCATCCTAGACTTGCAGATAAAGTTGTTGCATATTAAAATTAAAATAAGATATATTTATCTAAGACACTGTTTAGATTGCATTTAATTCGAATTGTCAATCTTGCGATTATACATAAAGATAGCAGCCAATAAAAATCTGCGGTGAGAAAAATGAAGGCAATATTTTGGTTCTTATTTGAAGTATGATACAGTTAAATATGACCGAAGGAGATAGGGTCCCATTAGCTCAGTTGGTAGAGCAGTGCCCCGGCAAGGCAAGGTTCCTGGGTTCGAGTCCTAGATGAGACCGTATCTTTTTCTGATTTTTCTGTTTCAAATATTCGTTTAGGACTCGCTAACATTGTCTTTGTAGCGATGCTACTAGAATATTCCGGAACGATCGCCAATGCAAAACGCATCGTAGCTGGAACTCTCGAGATACAATGCATTCGGCGCTCCTACCTACAAGTCTGGATATACCGGGCGGCTACAAAATGAGGCGCATCGAGATGTACTTAGTCAGTCATAAATTAGCAGTTTTACGAGTGCGCCTGGCTCTGCACGGACTACGGATTATCATGGACTCCTCTGTGTAATAAATAAATGCTGTGACACAACAACCTCTATCTTTCTCTTTACCACATTCCCAAATTAAATTAAATATTCCCAATTAAAAAAATATATGTCAGTATGCTAGGAGTATTTTTTAGTGTTCTCTGACTCTCTTAGTTCCCTCCAAAAACTTAAAACCAGTCCTCTTCTTCATCCTGATGATCACTTTGTATGCCTTATTCATAGACATATGAATATTAGTAGACCTGCCCTAAGTAATTAAAAGCGTATTATTCCCCACTCCCCATACCGGTTCCATTGGAGCCGGCTGGGCTCGCGTATGGCTTCCCGTGAATCTTGAGAATGTGACGTCATCATTCTTGTTCGAACTAGCGTCGAGCTATGGTCGAGGCATTTTACGAAATAACACGGCAAAATGGTGGCTTAGCTATGAAAACTTGTAAAAATAGGTGTGAAAAAGAGAATAAACCCAATTGTCGTATTACATTCCATATGTAAGCATTATTTTAAGCGTAATTACATGGTATAATATGGATCAGTTTGTAGAAACATATACTATCACATCGAGATATATCTGTACGCATCGTTGGTTACTGGGAACTAAATTATGAACACTTATAAAAGTGTCTTAACTAAATACGTAAACAAAATATTCGACTCTGAAAATAGAAGAAATTTTTTTTGCCGAATTTGGACTTTGCAAATTTGTTCATAACGTGGCGAGTAATTTGCGCTCCCATGTAAAAATGTCTATTCATTCAAAAGCAGATTTTACTTTTAAGAACTAAATGGTGATATTATAATGCGAGATGCCTATATACTGTCAGATTGATTTATTGACGAATCACAGTCAGCTTTACCCCCTTCGTTCTTCAACAGTTGATTTTACCCCTCACCTTTAATTTCTAGTCTATATATTCATATGTCTGTGGCCTTATTCGAGAGATGATAGCCTCCATTCAAAGCTATGGTAAAACTGTAACTCTGATTTGGATTCCTGGACATGTTGGTATCATGATTAATGATATTGCGGATGCTTTGGCAAAACAAGAAGCGTCCAACCCTGTTGTTACCCTCGTAATCCACATTCCCCTATCTGACATTTTTTCCATCATCAAAGATAGATCCCGCAATGTTTGGTCGGAGTATTGGCACATTGCTAGTCAATCCAAGGGAGCCTGCTATGCCTCAATACAACGGACTATTCCATCAAAACCGTGGTTTCAGCAATTCCCTCATTTTTCCAAAAAATAAATTTCTTCACTCATTCGAATGAGGATCGGACATTGTTCCGTTCCTTCCCATCTTTTTAAAATTCACGTCCTTGACTCCCCAGATTGTACATTCTGTGGTCTAGAAATGGGAACTTTAGATCACATATTTTTTGGTTGTCCCTCTCTAAACAAATATCCTCTCTTCTATCCCTTATCTAGAATTGCCTCCCTTCCATTCAACATCTCATCTCTTCTAAGTCTAAACTCGACTCCAATTTTCATTATAATTTTGAAATGTGCCTATTTAAATAAAATTAATATTTAAATTCACCTTTCATTTCTCAATAATTTCAAATGATGGCCAAGAATAATGAAAAAAAAAAAAAAAAAAAAAAAGTACCATAAAATCACGACAAGTGCGATGAGATTACTAACAAGCCCGCTACGAATTAGCCGGCACACTACGAGTAAAAACGTCGGAAATTAATATTCAATATGTACAAGTACCTCAATCGACAATTATTTTAAAATATTAGTTTATCATTAAAAAAAATAATAGTTACGCTTACATCAGCCTTAAATTCTTTCCGGATGTTGTCATTTTTAACACGGTCGTACAAAATTTTGCCACACATAGCCTCAGAGATTTCTACAGCCTTCAGTCTAATTCGTATATAACCATCGTCCAACCAGGCCTCGGTATAAAGAGTTCACCAGGTGTTGACTCACTGACCTTGGTGTCCGTCTCCCTGACCTCGACGCTGCACTCGAGCACATGCATGAGCGTGCGCGTGGCGGGTGGCTCCGGTGCGGACACTACGGAGCCGCTCATGGTGCAGGAGCTGGTCATGGAGGACACCATGGAACGGGGCACACGCTCAAACGCCTTGGCGAAGCAACCTGCAAATGATGAATGAGATTATATAAATTATATAAGTAAACCGATAGAAGTTTTTATAAACCGGCTGAATCTGGTGTCCCTGAAGGTCAATTATTTTAACGAGTGAATTGATCGAACTTTTAAAATATTAATCTTCTATTTTTTTTTATTAATTCCACCCAAATTATGATAGTCACCGCTCCATTGAAATGTTTGGAGTAAGTACAGAGTTTTCCAATAAGAGGTGTTATTTTGATATTCAATCGTAAAATATCAATGGTTTCGTTGCTTGTGTGGCACGTAGCGCCGTCTTGTTGAAAGTAAACGTTGTCCAGATCAATACCATCCAATTCCGGCCATAAAAAAACATTAATCATCTCTCGATAGCGCAATCCATTCACCGTAACTGTTGCTCCAGCCTCATTTTAGAAAAAGTAAGGTCCAATGACTCCGCCGGACCATAAACCGCACCAAACAGTCACACGTTGAGGATAGAGGATTTTCAAAAATAACTCTTGGGTTTTCCGAGCCCCAGATGCGACAATTTTGCTTGTTGACGAAGCCACCGAGGTGGAAATGGGCCTCATCACTCAAGATGATTTGCATTTGATTCACTCAAGTGAATTTTAATCATTTCAATGCGTTGTTGAAGCGTGTATCGTTCCATTTTTATTAATGGCGTAGTTTCTACTAGTCAAATTTCAAAAAATGATAGCTTCAAAAGTAACATCTACCAAAATAGCGGGCTATTCAAAATAACACCTCCTATTGGAAAACCCTGTATATCAGAAGTATCGGGGCTACATAAAAGCCCGGGTAAATCTGGCTTCCAAGAAACTGGGCATCTTGAATTCTTGATTCTTCTATAGTGACCAGCTGCTAATCCTGTACAAATCTCAAATCACCCAACAATTGAATTTGGGAGCCACCTCTGTGCTGGAGCCCCACAATACTTGATAAACCTAGCTAATTCTGTGCAAAGGAAGGCGGTCCGTCGGATTGACAATCCATTGTTGAGAGACAGATTGCAATCTCTAATGCACAGAAGCAATAAGGGCATGCCGAGTCTGTTCTACAAGTATTTTAATAAGGCCTGCTCTAAGGAGCTACGAGCATTGATCCCCGGTGCACAAGCGTGAAACTCGATGGACACGAGTGGAGCACCCGTTCACAGTTGATGTTGGCTTCACGAGAAGGAGAGTTTCTTCGACTCGTTTTTGTGTAAGTCAGTTCGTATGTGAAACAAACCACCGACATCTGTTTTTCTTCCGTCATATAATCTGGGCCTCTTAAAGACCCGCATTGATAAATCCCTTCCTAGAGCCCTTAACTTAACCTTCCTCACAACACCACCCAACCGGATGGCGACATAGTTCCCTTGTTTTTACAATGTACAGGGTGCTATCGCTCGGGTGGTTAAAAATACCCAAGATCTACTACTGAATTACCGGCAGAAAAAGGACAGAATTCCCACCTGATGTCTATACTCCAAAGAATGCAATCTAAAATATGGGAATCTATCAAAAGAACCACCCGCTTCCGCACTGTATTGATATGCTGTACGACCGAATATTTAAATAACTTACTTGATACTTGTGTCACAGCTTCTGCTATGTGGCATCTGAAACAAACAAAAAAACAACAATATACTATTGAACAATTCTGTTAGATAATAAACATCTGATATTTGAGCTTATTGATAGGAGAAGCGACCCACTTGAAGACGTGGCACTGGAAGACGGCCGACTCCTTGGTGTCGCCGTGGGACCAGGTGAAGGCGAAGCATGCAGCCTGTGCGGTTCCCGCTGCCCCCCGCGCGTAGAACAGGATGCGCTGCACCGCGTAGCGCGCCATCACGCCGTTTGTAGCCGCGTCGTACAGCCTGCAATCAGCATTACAAAATATTATGCATGGTTGATAAAACAACCCTACAGACTTAATCAGTGACTCCTGAGTTTATTTGTAGATAAAAACATCTCTGTCTATCGTTTTTGAAAGGTCCTATTAAACAATATTGATAAAAACACCTTTTGCAACCAATCCTAGGAAACACTTCCTTGCAAATAGAGTAGTGGATGCATGGAACAAACTTCCACAACATGTTATCCAGTCTACTAATATAAACTTAATTAAAGCTCGATTAGATTCTTATTTGGAGAGAAGAAAGGATGGGCTTATTTTAAATTTAAAACAACTAAATTACTGTTAAACTTATTGTGATATCAGATATAAGCGCATCAGCAAAATGCTTTCTGTTCATTAAATAATAATATAAATGTGTTTAAATAATCATCATTTCGGCTACTGGCATTATACCTAGCTCTCTCATTCAAAATTTAGGCGTATTAGATCTGTCAAAGAATTTGTACATAAAATGTCATTTTAAATACATGTAGGAACACGAAAGATTTTTAAAATATTTATATTGAGGGATCAGTAGGATTTATAGGTCCAGTTAGGAGTTCTACAGAGCCGAACCCTCTGATATGAAAATATCTGGAGTCGGTGAATTATTTTCCCATTTGATCTCTGGTGATTTGACGTGTTGTTTTTGTATTATTTTGTATTTATTATGCTCATATAATGCATTTGCATAATGTGGATTGACTAGATGATCATTTGTGGAAAAGTGTGTGGAAGGGTTTAGTTTTTCCTATGGGAAAGATTTAACCCGGACATAAAATCGGAAATAAAAAAATAAAAAAAATAAAATAAAAGTTGCGATTCCTAAACGCTTGGCAAACCATTTAACCCATTTTTTTTTTACACTTCTTCGTCAATGTTACATCTTTCTTAAACAGTACGCACTTTTTTCACCGGACGGTTCATTTTTAGTATTTCAACCGCTCGCGCAAACCGCTGTGTTTGACTATCTAACGACACCATTGTCAGAAGTGGCAGCAGGCAGCGATCGATTAAGTAAATACAAAAACTGCGTGCTTTAATGCTTTCGACAATTAATGCGGTAAAATGGTACATAGAGTAGAGATCGCTGCAATCTTTTTTTGCATCAATCGATCTATGAGTTTTGTATAAAATTATTGTAGGAACGATCGATCACTATTTCCACTGTATTTTGACTTACGGCAATCTAATTTAAGCGAGTGCAATGTATTTATATAAGTTTGTACATATGTTACTCACACGACAAGTCCCTGCGAACACGTAGGCACCGATACAGACACCGCGATGCCCGTCTGACTCTCGCGCTGTTCGCAGAACACGGCCATTGTCCTCTGGACTTCGGGCTCCGATTTGGGCGCATTAATGGTGGCCGCGCCCAGATAGCTCACACCGCTAAATGCCGTGCATTCCTGGTCAACATCTGAAACTGGAAAAATAAAAATTACATTGGCAGGATAACACAATTAATAAATTTATTTATGTACCCACTTTTCTCATTTTTATTTAACCAGTTGATCGATAGCTACCCAGATTTGGGTAGCACCGCTAATGCTTTTGATCGATAGCTACCCAAATTTGGGTAGCACCGCTAATGCCTTTGATCGATAGCTACCCAAATTTAGGTAGCACCGCTAATGCCTTTGATCGATAGCTACCCAAATTTAGGTAGCACCGCTAATGCCATTGATCGATAGCTACCCAAATTTAGGTAGCACCGCTAATGCCATTGGTTGATAGGTACTCAAATTTAGGTAGCACCGCTAATGACATTGGTTGATAGGTACTCAAATTTGGGTAGCACCGCTAATGCCTTTGATCGATAGCTACCCAAATTTAGGTAGCACCGCTAATGCCATTGGTTGATAGGTACTCAAATTTAGGTAGCACCGCTAATGCCATTGGTTGATAGGTACTCAAATTTAGGTAGCACCGCTAATGCCATTGGTTGATAGGTACTCAAATTTAGGTAGCACCGCTAATGACATTGGTTGATAGGTACTCAAATTTGGGTAGCACCGCTAATGCCTTTGATCGATAGCTACCCAAATTTAGGTAGCACCGCTAATGCCATTGGTTGATAGGTACTCAAATTTAGGTAGCACCGCTAATGACATTGGTTGATAGGTACTCAAATTTGGGTAGCACCGCTAATGCCTTTGATCGATAGCTACCCAAATTTAGGTAGCACCGCTAATGCCATTGGTTGATAGGTACTCAAATTTAGGTAGCACCGCTAATGCCATTGGTTGATAGGTACTCAAATTTAGGTAGCACCGCTAATGCCATTGGTTGATAGGTACTCAAATTTAGGTAGCACCGCTAATGCCATTGGTTGATAGGTACTCAAATTTAGGTAGCACCGCTAATGCCATTGGTTGATAGGTACTCAAATTTAGGTAGCACCGCTAATGCCATTGGTTGATAGGTACTCAAATTTGGGTAGCACCGCTAATGCCTTTGATCGATAGCTACCCAAATTTAGGTAGCACCGCTAATGCCATTGGTTGATAGGTACTCAAATTTAGGTAGCACCGCTAATGCCATTGGTTGATAGGTACTCAAATTTGGGTAGCACCGCTAATGCCTTTGATCGATAGCTACCCAAATTTAGGTAGCACCGCTAATGCCATTGGTTGATAGGTACTCAAATTTAGGTAGCACCGCTAATGCCATTGGTTGATAGGTACTCAAATTTAGGTAGCACCGCTAATGCCATTGGTTGATAGGTACTCAAATTTAGGTAGCACCGCTAATGCCATTGGTTGATAGGTACTCAAATTTAGGTAGCACCGCTAATGCCATTGGTTGATAGGTACTCAAATTTAGGTAGCACCGCTAATGCCATTGGTTGATAGGTACTCAAATTTAGGTAGCATCGCTAATGCCATTGATCGATAGCTACCCAAATTTAGGTAGCACCGCTAATGCCATTGGTTGATAGGTACTCAAATTTAGGTAGCACCGCTAATGCCATTGGTTGATAGGTACTCAAATTTAGGTAGCACCGCTAATGCCATTGGTTGATAGGTACTCAAATTTAGGTAGCACCGCTAATGCCATTGGTTGATAGGTACTCAAATTTAGGTAGCACCGCTAATGCCATTGGTTGATAGGTACTCAAATTTAGGTAGCACCGCTAATGCCATTGGTTGATAGGTACTCAAATTTAGGTAGCACCGCTAATGACATTGGTTGATAGGTACTCAAATTTGGGTAGCACCGCTAATGCCTTTGATCGATAGCTACCCAAATTTAGGTAGCACCGCTAATGCCATTGGTTGATAGGTACTCAAATTTAGGTAGCACCGCTAATGCCATTGGTTGATAGGTACTCAAATTTAGGTAGCACCGCTAATGCCATTGATCGATAGCTACCCAAATTTAGGTAGCACCGCTAATGCCATTGGTTGATAGGTACTCAAATTTAGGTAGCACCGCTAATGCCATTGGTTGATAGGTACTCAAATTTAGGTAGCACCGCTAATGCCATTGGTTGATAGGTACTCAAATTTGGGTAGCACCGCTAATGCCTTTGATCGATAGCTACCCAAATTTAGGTAGCACCGCTAATGCCATTGGTTGATAGGTACTCAAATTTAGGTAGCACCGCTAATGCCATTGGTTGATAGGTACTCAAATTTGGGTAGCACCGCTAATGCCTTTGATCGATAGCTACCCAAATTTAGGTAGCACCGCTAATGCCATTGGTTGATAGGTACTCAAATTTGGGTAGCACCGCTAATGCCTTTGATCGATAGCTACCCAAATTTAGGTAGCACCGCTAATGCCATTGGTTGATAGGTACTCAAATTTAGGTAGCACCGCTAATGCCATTGATCGATAGCTACCCAAATTTAGGTAGCACCGCTAATGCCATTGGTTGATAGGTACTCAAATTTGGGTAGCACCGCTAATGCCTTTGATCGATAGCTACCCAAATTTAGGTAGCACCGCTAATGCCATTGGTTGATAGGTACTCAAATTTGGGTAGCACCGCTAATGCCTTTGATCGATAGCTACCCAAATTTAGGTAGCACCGCTAATGCCTTTGATCGATAGCTACCCAAATTTGGGTAGCACCGCTAATGCCATTGGTTGATAGGTACTCAAATTTGGGTAGCACCGCTAATGCCTTTGATCGATAGCTACCCAAATTTAGGTAGCACCGCTAATGCCATTGGTTGATAGGTACTCAAATTTAGGTAGCACCGCTAATGCCATTGGTTGATAGGTACTCAAATTTGGGTAGCACCGCTAATGCCTTTGATCGATAGCTACCCAAATTTAGGTAGCACCGCTAATGCCATTGGTTGATAGGTACTCAAATTTAGGTAGCACCGCTAATGCCATTGGTTGATAGGTACTCAAATTTGGGTAGCACCGCTAATGCCTTTGATCGATAGCTACCCAAATTTAGGTAGCACCGCTAATGCCATTGGTTGATAGGTACTCAAATTTAGGTAGCACCGCTAATGCCATTGGTTGATAGGTACTCAAATTTAGGTAGCACCGCTAATGCCATTGGTTGATAGGTACTCAAATTTAGGTAGCACCGCTAATGCCATTGGTTGATAGGTACTCAAATTTAGGTAGCACCGCTAATGCCATTGGTTGATAGGTACTCAAATTTGGGTAGCACCGCTAATGCCTTTGATCGATAGCTACCCAAATTTAGGTAGCACCGCTAATGCCATTGGTTGATAGGTACTCAAATTTAGGTAGCACCGCTAATGCCATTGGTTGATAGGTACTCAAATTTGGGTAGCACCGCTAATGCCTTTGATCGATAGCTACCCAAATTTAGGTAGCACCGCTAATGCCATTGGTTGATAGGTACTCAAATTTAGGTAGCACCGCTAATGCCATTGATCGATAGCTACCCAAATTTAGGTAGCACCGCTAATGCCATTGGTTGATAGGTACTCAAATTTGGGTAGCACCGCTAATGCCTTTGATCGATAGCTACCCAAATTTAGGTAGCACCGCTAATGCCATTGGTTGATAGGTACTCAAATTTAGGTAGCACCGCTAATGCCATTGGTTGATAGGTACTCAAATTTGGGTAGCACCGGTAATGCCTTTGATCGATAGCTACCCAAATTTAGGTAGCACCGCTAATGCCATTGGTTGATAGGTACTCAAATTTAGGTAGCACCGCTAATGCCATTGGTTGATAGGTACTCAAATTTAGGTAGCACCGCTAATGCCATTGATCGATAGCTACCCAAATTTAGGTAGCACCGCTAATGCCATTGGTTGATAGGTACTCAAATTTGGGTAGCACCGCTAATGCCTTTGATCGATAGCTACCCAAATTTAGGTAGCACCGCTAATGCCTTTGATCGATAGCTACCCAAATTTGGGTAGCACCGCTAATGCCATTGGTTGATAGGTACTCAAATTTAGGTAGCACCGCTAATGCCATTGGTTGATAGGTACTCAAATTTGGGTAGCACCGCTAATGCCTTTGATCGATAGCTACCCAAATTTAGGTAGCACCGCTAATGCCATTGGTTGATAGGTACTCAAATTTAGGTAGCACCGCTAATGACATTGGTTGATAGGTACTCAAATTTAGGTAGCACCGCTAATGCCATTGGTTGATAGGTACTCAAATTTAGGTAGCACCGCTAATGCCATTGGTTGATAGGTACTCAAATTTAGGTAGCACCGCTAATGCCATTGGTTGATAGGTACTCAAATTTAGGTAGCACCGCTAATGCCATTGGTTGATAGGTACTCAAATTTGGGTAGCACCGCTAATGCCTTTGATCGATAGCTACCCAAATTTAGGTAGCACCGCTAATGCCATTGGTTGATAGGTACTCAAATTTAGGTAGCATCGCTAATGCCATTGATCGATAGCTACCCAAATTTAGGTAGCACCGCTAATGCCATTGGTTGATAGGTACTCAAATTTAGGTAGCACCGCTAATGCCATTGGTTGATAGGTACTCAAATTTAGGTAGCACCGCTAATGCCATTGGTTGATAGGTACTCAAATTTGGGTAGCACCGCTAATGCCTTTGATCGATAGCTACCCAAATTTAGGTAGCACCGCTAATGCCATTGGTTGATAGGTACTCAAATTTAGGTAGCATCGCTAATGCCATTGATCGATAGCTACCCAAATTTAGGTAGCACCGCTAATGCCATTGGTTGATAGGTACTCAAATTTAGGTAGCACCGCTAATGCCATTGGTTGATAGGTACTCAAATTTAGGTAGCACCGCTAATGCCATTGGTTGATAGGTACTCAAATTTAGGTAGCACCGCTAATGCCATTGGTTGATAGGTACTCAAATTTGGGTAGCACCGCTAATGCCTTTGATCGATAGCTACCCAAATTTAGGTAGCACCGCTAATGCCTTTGATCGATAGCTACCCAAATTTAGGTAGCACCGCTAATGCCATTGGTTGATAGGTACTCAAATTTAGGTAGCACCGCTAATGCCATTGTTCGATTGCTACCCAAATTTAGGTAGCACCGCTAATGCCATTGTTCGATTGCTACCCAAATTTAGGTAGCACCGCTAATGCCTTTGATCGATAGCTACCCAAATTTAGGTAGCACCGCTAATGCCATTGGTTGATAGGTACTCAAATTTAGGTAGCACCGCTAATGCCATTGTTCGATTGCTACCCAAATTTAGGTAGCACCGCTAATGCCATTGTTCGATTGCTACCCAAATTTAGGTAGCACCGCTAATGCCTTTGATCGATAGCTACCCAAATTTAGGTAGCACCGCTAATGCCTTTGATCGATAGCTACCCAAATTTGGGGAGCACCGCCAATGCATTTGATCGATAGCTACCCAAATTTGGGTAACACCGCTAATGCCTTTGATCAAAAGCTACCCAAATTTGGGTAGCACCGCAAATGCCCTTGATCGACAGACATGGCACAATCAAGTGTTTGGGCATGTAGAGCGAATAAACAAAGAAAGGAGTGTAATGAGAATATATGATGCAAATGTGAACCGTAGAAAAAGTCTGGGATGCCCGAAGAAGACACCAAATACTTGAGTCGGGCCATGTCAAAAGTTGAAATAACAGAAGAGCATATATGAGACGATATATGAATGTTACTGAAGTAAGGAGAATGTGTTAAGACCGAGTTGTTTGGCCGTCTATCCTCTCTGCATATGACTAAGAAAAGAGGCGTAGTGGTTAATTAGTTAGTTTTTTTTAAACAAATTTGATGAATTTAGTGGTAACCTTCTTCATCGCTTTCTGGTTTCATGTGATCTTGTTTTTCTGTCGGGGATTCCCCGTCCTTTCCTTCTGTATCCTGGTAGAACTTGGAACCACCGACCAGGCGGCAATCATTCTGAAAAAAAGACGCAACACATTATTTTAGGAAAACAACATACTGTAAATATCCACTCGGTCATAACACGTTTAAGCCACTAGTCATAAGTCTTAATTGTAAGTCTCTAGAGTAGGGAGTGTGGCGAACCCATGGCTCAGGGAGTGGAAACACAACCTGCAATAAGCAATAGCCATCTCAAGCTATGGTGGAGCTACCGTGCTAAGACTGAATGGCCTGGGGAACAGTGTCACGAACGGTGCCTCCGAGAAACAGGGACGCATCTCGGAGTATTTAGACCTTACCCCAGGACTCGGGGCTCTGCTGGAGTGGACCTTCTATTTCCCTAGATACCAATGGACTCCTCCATCGTGGGGCCTTCAGGGAACCAAGGAGGAGTGGAGAGGAAAGATGAGGGCTGGAGAAGCAGTCGATTTAAAATTAGTGTGAATTAATTTTTAAAATATAAATTAAAAATAATGGACGAAAGAGACATCTCTGGTCAGTTTTGGATAGATTTTGCTCTGCAGGTGAGTGATGACGAATTCCAGTCACCTTTGCATTGATCAGTTGGATTCATCCGGATTGTATCATTTGTCAAAAGAGGTCTATTTAAGACTAAAATGATTAAAATATTTTTGTCACAATAATGTGGCAGTGCGTATTATTACAATGTGCTGATTCATCATTATTAAAAATTCTACTCTCTTGAGAGCTGGTTGACATATTTTAATCTCCTAGTGCGAATGCAAACATATTATTGTGCTGATTTGCCGTCTGCCGCCGAATTTGAAGATCAAGGAGAAGAACTCAATTTCAAGTGGGATACTCTGGCGAGTCTTTCTGTTTATATGTATTTGGTGGCTGGTTCATAAGTTGTCTTCTCCTGCAGAGTGAATTCAATAATCAATCCATTTTTTTCATAGGGAATTAAAACATTCCCTGATGGTCTGTGCTATTTCCAAGCCAGATTATCACCAAGGGCCTTCAGTGAACCAAAGGGGAGAGGAGATATGAGGCTCTCTTCCCTTGTGGGGCCTTCAGGGAACCAAGGGGGATTGGAAAGGAGAGATGAGACCTGGGAAGACACATTGTGGAACCAGAAGACATAGCCACATATCCAATGACAACCCTGGTGAACTTTATAAAGGGGACCGGGTGACTGCTAAAAGAATGAGGTAAATTGGGAAATAGCACAATGGGCCTATGGCCTAAGTGCTCACGGGAACTACATGCAAACCGTCCCCACTCTATAAATAAATAAATAAATAACTGTAAGTCACTGGTCTAAGCTATAGGATAATAGGATACAGGTTAAATGTATAAATAAAGTTGTAAAGCGCCCTTGAAGTGATATTCACACGAAAACGGCGCTGTAAAAATGGTCTAAGCATTATTATTACTGTAGTACTCTCTCCGAAATCTGCTGCTCAATTATCTCACAATAATTTGTTTGTCAAATCCAATAGTTAGTTGTAGTAGAAATTCAGTTTTGATGAGTATAAATAAGTATGGTTTTGGCATGGTTGTTTGACTCCTCTGGCTAATTTGTTCAGTTCTGGGAACAAACCGTTATTAGTGTCAATTTGTTTGCTTTTCAGAACAGCTCATACGGTCCCATATAAAAAAATCATTGTATCTTCCTTACCGTTATAGTTAGAAATATGAACTAAACGATGTTAGAAAGAGAAAAAATCAAGCTTTATATACAAATACTAGCTGTACCCCATTACATGTTGCTGTGGCTCAGTCTGCCTGTGCAGATAGAGAAACAATAGCTTGTGTTGCTTTTACGTCCAACAGATGGTGCTTTTTTTCAAAAAGCATGTTTTTACCTGTCACAGGTGACGTCTACATAATATAGGTATATAGAAACACATGCGTATTCGAAAGCAACGTTGTGTCAAAATTTCAAAACAATCGTTGAAGAACTTTCAAAGATTTAATATTAAGAACAAACGAACATTTACATTCTTATTTATATCATAGAAGAAGATGTGACTGAATAATTAAAAAGAAACCAAAGGTTTTGACTGCAATTTGAGAAAAATTTATAAAACTTTGTGAATTTTTTATAAATTATTTTTATATGAAACGACAAAAAATTGAGGTGGCAGTAAAGTTTATAATAAATCTATCTAGTAAAATATGTGTTTTTTTTCATTATCAGTAATTTAAGTTTAGCGTGTAGACGAAGAACGTAAAACGAGCCATTTTTAAAACTATTTTTATTTGGCTATGTTAATAATTATGTTTTTTGAGACCCTTCAGGTTTAATAATGATGAAAATAAAGACACAAAAAACTCCGCTAACAAAAATACAATGCACCGTTTGAATCCAAACAAATTTGGTTTAAAACCGTCTGTTAGGAACAAAATGTAAGTTGAACAAGGTTCAAAGGAACATTAAATTGAACCTTGCAAAATGAAATATTGTTTCCTTACTGGAAAAAACATTTATTGAAAAGCAGCACAGTCTGTCGGAAAAATGTGCATTTTTGAAAAACAGCGCCATCTGTTGGACGGAAAAGCAACACGCGCTATTGTTTCTGTATCTGCACAGAAAGACTGAGCCACAGAGCAACGCATGGCGAAGTACAGCTAATAACTAACTAACTAACCATCACGCCGTTTCCCCGCAGGGGTAGGCAGAGATAACGGACCGCCAAACAACTCGGTCACACCACACACTCCTTGCCTCATTCACATTCATACATCGTCTCATACATACTCTTCTATTGTTCTGACTCTTGACATGGCCTGACTCAAGTATCTGCTTCACTTGGTCGTGCCATGTCTTCCTCGGGCGTCCCCGACCTCTGTTACCATTCACATTTGCATTGTATATTGTCCTTACACTCCTTTCTTCGCTCATTCGCTCTACATGCCCAAATAAGCGTTCCTTTCTTGATCTAACTCATTACGCTTACATCAGCCTTGCACTCTTTGCGGATCTTCACATTCCTCACACGATCATACATATCATCATACATAGTACATCGTACAGCTAGTACGATATAAAAATGACCTTCTCATAAAACATATGTAGCGTCGAGAGAAAAATCCAGAATTGTCTCATTAATAATAAACAACTCGACCTACTTAGGTACCTACTTGCAAGTTACTACTGACAGTTAAATCGTAAACAACACAACCTACCTGTCTCCGAGCACCTGCTTGCCTACCTACGACAATACGATTGCAAATCGGTCTGGCGCATTACGCCAACTCGCTAGAAGGTTCAAGCCTATCGCCTATGCATAATTGCAGCGCCGCCGAAAGTTCCCGAAAGACCCAGACTGAGCGAGTGTCTCCGATTTAGTTGCAATTCCACCTACCTACTGCCGCCGCCGGCTGTATCGTATAAATAAGCCCGACGCAATCAGTATTCAGTCTCCAAACCGCCAGCCAAATACTATCGCGCTAGGGAACCTTGACCTAGCGTCGCCCGCATTCTATAGTATTGTAAATAGTAAACGCGTAAATATTGTGACTGTAAAATCGATTTTTGATCCATCAATAAACCCTGTATCAGAGTTGAAGAGATTTTTATTTGTACACCAAGATAACCACACATATTAGTGTAATGTAAAATCAGTCTAGTAAATACAACCGCGGTACTAGTCAGTTAGAAACATGAAAAGGTATTGTTATAAGCTCTAGTTAGTTAGAGGATTACGAAAGAATCCATAAAATCATAAGGAAATCTTTGAACAGTCCTAACGGCTCCCAACCGTCTGGACCCAGCGATACTACGGCATCCCCAATTGGGGCATATTGTGAGGCGGAAGGTAGTGGAAAGAGGAAGAGGAAGGTGGGAACGTACCTGGCTATTCCGATCTGGGTACCGAACACGGCTAAAGCCATTTCAAGCAACGTTTTAATTCTAAATGGTGGTCTACCACCAGGGCGATACTGGTAGTATCTTCCACTCTGGAACGTACCACAAGTATACTATACTTTATTTTAAATTAATAAATTGTTAAATAACACAATTCAATTCGTAAACAGAGTTCACACTATTATATCTATTCTGAGTTTGCTAACCATTTAATAAAGACAGGCCATAGCTTTAACAAATAAAATACTAAATTTAAACATTTAAACGTTAAGAGCGAAGATAGGAGTGTAAGGAGGATATATGATGCAAATTCGATTGGTAGCAGAAATGGGGGGCCCCAAGACATGGCACGATGAATGAAGTGAATCAGATAGTCAGGTCATGTCAAGAGTCAGAATAATAGAAGAGTATGTATGAGACGATGTTTGAATGTGAATGAGGCAAGAAGTGTGTGCCAAGACCAATTTCCTTGGCGGCCCGTCCTCTCTGCCTACCCCTGCGGAAAACGGCGTGATGGTTAGTTAGTTAGTTAAATATTTCAATTTGTGCGCTTTAGAAACTTTAGAAATCAACAAAAAAAATTATTTAGTAAACAAAATAATAGCACCCTGTAAGTCACCTTTATTGACAATGTTTCCCTGTTTTGTTGACTCCTCCCACCTTTCTCGCCCCCTTTCCCCAACCCCCCTCAATTACCCCACCCACCTAATAAAATCTTTATTTTTATTTATTAACATTCAAAAATACAGTTTTTACTATTAAATCCCGTTAAACTGATTGACATCAGTTTGATAAACTGATTGACATCATTGATTGACATCACTGATTGACATCTTTCTGTACTTGTATAATTTTTAAGTTAGTTTTAAGATTGCTAGTTAGTGACACGGTTGGGTCGAAACCGATAGCAAATTAACAAAATTTAAGTAACAAATGAACATTGGAAAATAAAACAATAATTTCTAGAAATTGTTACATAGTTAATGCCCAAGAAATACAAAAAAGTGATAAGTGAACTATGAGATGTTCCCCCGTTGTTAACTAATGGTAACAATAATATAATATCTCCTAGACAGAATAAATACTGAACCATTGGCAAACAAAGACGTGAGATAAAACCTATTTATTAAAGTAATCTTCATTTCTAACTATTTACTGTGTGAATGGCAGAGGAAGGATGAAAGTAGACTAAATGCCGTAGAAATGAGATCGCCGAGACGTATGTGTGGTAAAACAATCTACAATAAAGTGTTATTATTATTTAATAAGCAGGCAGCACTCTGCTGATGCGCTCATATCTGATTTAACAACAAGTTTAAACTAAATAGTATAAAATAAAGTCGCTATCGGCGCAATAGTTTGTGCGCTTAGTTCTTCTACGTAACGGATTTTGATGATGAGGTTTTCACTATCATTTAGAGAATTTCTCCCCGAAGGTTTACATATATAATACATGCAACTTTTATTTAAAGAAAGTAGAGAAAACTCAATGTATTATTATATTCAAGTTGTAAAAATATATTTTCGGGCACTACATTATAAATGATGGCTAAACCTTATGAGATACATCAAAATAATGTACTACGGAATTGTATATCTTAAAAAGGCTTACAGAAAAGTGCGCGATGGTATATGTTTAAGTCCCAACAACACCGGTACATGTCAGCTAGTTTAAAATAAGATAACCCTTTCTTCTCTCCAAATAACGTTAGTAATAACATATATATTTGTAGAAATGTATTATATATTTGTACAGCGCCCTTGAGGTGATTTTGCACAAAAACGGCGCTATACAAATTGTAATGTATGCCAAATGTAGCTGGTGCCAATGTGGTGTAGAGGCTGAGTATTATTGTAGCTGGTGAAGGTTGTACTCAATAATGATACTTGATCTTGTACTAATATTTATTGGGGAGCTGCTTGAAACAAAAGAGGCCCACAACTAACGTGCATCGCCTTTTATAAGATCTTGCAAGTATTCCATCTCGCTTGCACTCATCCACATTCGTACAGACATCACACAAATCTTCCAAATATTATTATTAAATAATAATCTATTCGAGCTTTAAATTGGATTACATTGGTAAAATGTTAAATTACTGTTAAACTTATTGTGAAATCAGATATGATCGCATCAGCAGAATATTGCCGGTACGTTAGATAATATGTAATAATATCAGAATGAAAAATTGTTGAAAAACGGGCGTAGCCTAGGATTAACGATGAGTCGCGTTTAATTACACGTGTGATGCTGTTATCATTGATAAAAATACAAACGATAATTTGATTCAAAATAACTGATAAGCTTTAAACAGACAGTATTATTATATAATGTATCGTTGAAAATTTCAAGTTTGTTCTTCTTAGTGGCAGGAGGGTATGAATGGTAGATAAAGTCGGGTACACTCGAAAAAGACTTAAAGTCGACATAATGTGGTTTTTTAACAATAACAATGTGGATTTTTAACAATAACGATTTGGTTTTTAACAATAACAATGTGGTTTTTTAACAATAACAATGTGGATTTTTGACAATAACAATGTGGATTTTATGATAATACATGAATTGAGTGGTAGAAAAAGTCAGAGATGCCCGAGGAAGACATGGATCCAATAATTATTTGTGCTAAAATGAGACGTAAGTGATGAACGAAGAAAAATGTGTAATGAGAATGTACGACTTGGAAGTGAATGGTTGAAGAGATCGAGGACGCCCGAGAAAGACATGGCACGATCAAGTGAAAGAAATACAGTTGTCAGGTACTCTGGAATTCACAATCTCAAACTATTTGAAAATCCCCGAGCAATCCGGGAACACTTCGGCTAGTTATTTATGAAATAGATTGAATCGATAAACCGATAGAAGTGCACGGTTTCCGTTATTTCCGGTAAAATCAAATTGATCAAACATTATAAAATATCGAAGTCTTTCAAATCGAAGGATTGGACTTCTTGGAAGTCTTACTTCAGTGTTATTATCATCAATGGCACAGTCAATATATAATACAATTATAACAGTTTCTACAACAAACAAAGACATCAAGAATTCTATCACCTGGAACATGGGGACTATTTTTTTCAATGTGAAAACTGCACAAGAGTCCCAACTGCTGTCGACCGTCTGAAGCCAGCAAGAATATGACCTATGGTCTGGAGCCCCAAAACGCTAGACAAAAACCAGAAACAGCCGGTCCGTTTGATAGATTCACCTATATAATATTTAGAGCACAGGTTGGAATGCTGTCCTAATTCTACCGGTATTTCAATGGAAGATGCTCTGAGGAACTGGTGTCATTGAACCTTTCGGCACCTTTGCATAGTTGGTAGACAAGTCAAACGCTTGCCCAACACAAAAGTACCGAGAAAATAATTTCCCTCCAGGGCCTATGTCATCTTTGGGGATGTTGTCTGAAAGGTATTTTTGAGTAGAGAAAAGTGTGAACTATATAGTAGGAGAGAGGAAACACAGTCGTTACATAGCCGAGCTGTTGAACTCAATAACGAATTGTAGAAATGACAGATTCTCAAAAATGTAGGACATGCGTTTAGCGTGTCTACCAACTATGCTAGGGAGCGAAGGGATCAATGACGCTAGTTTCTCGGAGCAGTTTCAATTGAAATACCAGTAGAACAAGGACAGCTGACGCCAATGCTCTAAAGACTGCAATCTATTTGTATTTCAATGAAAGATGCTACGAGGAACTGACGTCATTGATCCCTTCGCCAACGGTGAATAGTCGAAAAGAGTCACTTAACATTTGTACACGGTTGATATTAATCACATGAGAACGGGGCAATGGAACGATTTACCGGCTTCTGTGTTTCCTCCCTCCTACAACATGAGTCTCATCAAGACCCATGTTCACTCCTACCTCTCCTCAAAGAGGACAAAATAATGCTGCCACTCCCTCCAAATGTATCATTGGTTGTTTATCACTTTCCGTGCTGCTTATTCTCAAAATATCACAATATTTATAAACGTAGAAAAATGATAAGGGAACGCTTTAGTTAAGATAAGAAAAATATAACATATATTATAATAGAAATATCAACATTAAATAAATACTTTCATTTAAAAATATACAATTATTTACACAAAGCACTTTTTAATTTACCTTGTTATATTTAAACTGTTGTACATCATTCCAGTATATAACTTGCAATATATATTCTACAAGTAAATTTCCCATCACGTTAACTAGGTACTGTCACTATCAGTAGTTGAACTGTCGAGTGTCAAATGGAACAATCTTGATTTGAATAAACCATGGATAAAAGGAAAACCAAGACCGAAGTGACTCGCAAATGATTTTAGAATTAGGTACTGTAAAATGGTGTGACATTGATCAATTTTAAAAATTAAAATCAAATATTTTTTTTTATAAATTTAATTGGTTTGGAAAATTTTATGTCATCTTTATTGCAAATGTTTTAACTATTAAGCAAAAAAAAATTGTATGTATGATTGGGGAGTGAAGAATCAAAAAAAAACACGGTAATCAATGTCACCTTTCGAGCGAAGTTGACATACAATTTTTTATTAATGCGAAACCGCACAAGAGTCCCAACTATCTGTAGCTAGAGAGATTACGGTATTCCCAATTGGGGTATGTTGTGAGACTGGAGGTAGCGGGAAGGGGAAGGAGATGGAGAGGTACCTGTCTATTTAGATTTGGTCACCAAACGTGGCCAAAGCCATTTCAAGCAACGTTTCAATTTCAGTTATAACATATATCGATAGATGCGATATAATTTACAAAATCATCGACATTAAACTATTAATAATCATTGGAATTTATATAACATATTTCTGACTGAAAATATCAAAAAAAAACAGCTTACAATTCAACCATCAATGCGTTTGAATATACCTAACCAGCACTTTTGGGAACAATAGACCGCACATCCAAAAAAGACCTTTCTAATTTACTAAAATATAATAAATCAAAACCAAATTTACTCTGAAAGCATAAGATTTGTAAGTAGGTACCGACATTTTTAATTATAAACCATTTATTTTGCGTAATTTTTTTTTTTTCCAATAAGAAATTATACAATTTTTTTTATTAACACACTATGAGCGGGAACGGTATTTTTACCCGCGCGGTCGACTGGTGCTTATCGGCTGGACGGGTAAAAATACCCTTTACGCCGGCTCCACTTCAAAGGCGAGGAAGGAAAATTATTATTATTATTTCCCGTGACTATTTAATCTAAACGCTTGAAGACATTACAAACTACAAACACATATAACAAAAAAAGATAAGCCGTTGTTTCTGTTATGTACACACATACTTTTGCAATAATTAGGCAATTTTATCGTGTTAAATTTCAAAGATTGTTTGTTAGTTGTATTGGGAATATGAGTACCTATTATATTCTTATGCCGTGTTATAAATTCATTGGACCTCTCTTATGAAATAATCCCGAGGATGTTATTACAATAATCATTTCCTGAATGACTTTTCCCGGCACTCGTTACTTGTGAAGATAGAGTGGCGCTAATATACACGTGCTTTAGTTATGATATACAGAGTTACAAAACAGACGTGTTTTTTTAGTGGAATTTATTTAATTGATATTTTCTTTTACCCTTCAAAAATGTTTTCAGATAATAACGAAAGTCATGAGGAAATATTCGACGATAATTTGTCTGCCCATTCTGGTGAAGATTTAGCTGAAGGGATATATTATTTTTGCGCTATTCGCGAAAAACACCCGCTATAGGCTAGAGTCTATTGTTTGAAGCGCCCGACTACAGTGTGTTAATATTTTTATTCAGTTGTTTTTCTTAGCAATACTTGTTTTTTACATAAGTCTTAAAGGCCTTACAGATCTATGGTAAAATTGTCATCTTCTCTACACACCCTGCCGCAGCGTGAAACTGACCGTGCAGCAAACCACTCGTCGATCAAGATGGCGCCAAACATCAGAAAATAGGAATAGATCTGGCGCTTTTTTGAGTGCAATTGAGTAAAAAAAAGGAAAGGGAAGATGAGATTGAAGAACTTTTTGATGAATTGCTGTAATTTTAACCACATGAACGTAATGAGATTACTGAAACCAACAGACCTGAAGAACTTATATCGATATCTTATATTACAACCGATATTGTGGGGTCACCCATTCTGATTTCGGAGTTGGACACGATTTGTCTACTCATGCGGTGATCAAGGAACCGATCTAGGGTGTTCACCACCAGTGGTGGCTTGTGACTTTTGAGTGTGATAGAGTGCTAAGTGTGAAAAATTCGACATTATTCATGTTGTTTGAAATTTCAGTTTGGCTGTTTCAGGAAAAATCTTCACACAAAAAACCGTATATAAAAAAAAATTATTACAATAATGCCATTTTTTGTAATATTAGCACTCTAGTACACCCAAAAGTCACGAGCCGCCACTGCCGCGATATTGCCTCCGATTGCAGCGACGTGTGCAAGGTCTTTTACAAAACTGAGTATTATTCAGTTTGATTAAAAGAAAAGTCACCCCATGTTACCATATTGCAATCATCAGTAGATGATTCACAATCGCCTACGCAATTTTCGTATTAGCCTAAGGAAGTCTTGTTAAGCTGAGGGGTGACCAACAATTAATATTTATTCATTGCAAAATTATTCAATTGATATTCTGTGACATTAATGAAAATTAATTTATTCAAATTGAATTCTGTGACATTTTGTTTATGTGATGCTATCACACAAAAAGTGTGGTAGGCCATATACAATATTTTAACCTTTGGCACGCTAAGATGCAACAAAACTTGGATTAACACGAGGGGTGTCTCGATTACTCCATGCATTTTATTCTTCTTTCGTATGTCGGGGGGGTCAGAGAGGAGCAGTGCGCCAACTACAGCATGCACAGGTTGTCAGCGCGCTGTTCGCAATGTCGCCAGCATGTTTAATGTTAACGCGCGTGTTGGTTAGGGCAGTGAGTGATGCGGCACCCAAAACAAATGGGACTCCGACTACAAATTATGCCGCTACATAAGGGGCCGAAGACCGAAAGGTCTCAAAGGGTCTGAAAGGGAACAATTAAAAATATTCTCCCTGAATACTGAGGGAAGAACATCTATCGTATGGACGCCCCGGTCAGATCTGTCCTTCAGAGCCTCTAATGGAATATGATGTTTGTGGCTAGCAATATCCTTTCCATTCCTAGTTCTTCGTAACTCAGCAAATATTTATTTTAAGCTTAGCCAGAGATTCTAAAAGATTACCAAAGTAGTGATTTAATGATATTATCATTGTAGTAATATTTATTTGAAAAAAGGTTTACAACCCAAGACTTAATGAATCATTATTGATGCAGAAAACTCTAAACAAAAAACATTATTATC
This sequence comes from Hesperophylax consimilis, assembly GCF_061612785.1. Classification (NCBI taxonomy): domain Eukaryota; kingdom Metazoa; phylum Arthropoda; class Insecta; order Trichoptera; family Limnephilidae; genus Hesperophylax; species Hesperophylax consimilis. Next base: position 30,652,904 of record NC_142854.1, read on the forward strand.
ACTAAATACAATAAAATGTTGTTTGTTATATCTAAGTGTTATACATACTTAACTGAATGTGTATAAACAGTATTAAAGGACAATGCTGTTTGGGTCAGATAAAGAAATATAATTTTTTATAGAATAGCTATGTTAATATTTAAATTAATATAATGAGGACAAAATAATACAAGATTAAATTATTTTTAATAAAAAAAAAAACCTCAACAAGCCACATTTTTACAACAGAAGTGCTACTTGAAATAGCTTTAAGAGGAAGCTACAAGCCAAAAATGTTTATATTCTTGGTATACCTTATAGTGTAGGTAATAGGCATTCAAATCGCTTGACAAACGGAGTCTAGAAACGTTCGATTTCAAGCACAAAACTGGTTTTTATTTATTTTGTACATAATTTTATAAGAAAGCAAAAAAGTTAATCAAGTGAAACTGTCACAGATTGTCTCAATGTCACAGATGTCACAATAAGTAACAGTAATTGAGTTGTTTTAAATTTAAAATAAGTTTTTTTTTTTTTTTTGTATTAGGCAATTCACCCTAAAAAGAGTGCTATGTGCCGTTAAAGTTAGGGGAGATGGTTATACTTTTATGGGAAATCTATACGGGAATAGGAAATCTCAAATATTGAAGTCATTCAAGTCTATGAACTTGTATAGAACTGAGAAAATGCGAGAATTGTTGAGAGAAAGTAAATAAGGAATACTAAGGGGAGATTGGTGGGTGATTTTTATAAGTAAACGATAAATGCCTTTGAAAGATGAATGATTTTTACAATTAAAGAAAACATGATCAAGAGTCTCATTTTCCATGCCGCACTGGCAGAGTGGACTATCTAGGACCCGGATTTTAAACAAATGGGATGCAATGGAGCAATGACCAATTCTCATTCTCGAGATACAGGATATAAATCTTTTGGATTTTTTCTTGCCGTGGAACCAAGGTTTACTTGGTATATGATTTTGTATTCCAGCATAAAAAGCACCAGTTCGGGTTTTTGTATTAGTCCAATTTTCTTCCCAGGAGCGAATCATGTTGGATTTAAGAATTGGAATGACGTCAATCCTTTCTTCTCTTCAAATAAGAATTAGCTTTAAATTGGATTTTATTAGTAAAATTTGAGTAGTAGAAGTTTGTTCCATGCTTCTTCTACTCTATTTGCAAGGAAGTGTTTCCTAGGATTAGTTGCAAAAGGTATTGGTATGAATGCCATATTGACACTAAAAGCATTATGTAATTAGTAACTCCTGATTAGAGCAATCAATGTAGTGTATATCTGTAACGCTGGTTCAATAAACTCGGAATTGCTTTGAATTTAAGTATCATTTTCAAAATTGAAACCGATTGTAAAAAAAAATAATTGAAAAACATTACGACTATAAACCAAGCTTCCATTATAAAAATGTGCAAAGAAAAAAAATAACAAAGAATAACAAGAATTTAACGAACTGATGAGAAATGGAAATCAATTTATTACTCCTAATTTTACAACAACACAAATGCAAAACCATTATATTTACCAAGCCATAAAAAATGCAATAATCTCCCTTTTGAACTGCGCTGTATTGTCAACAAATCACAACAAATAAATGAAATAAAAATTGAAAATTAAAAAAACTGAAATTGAACATTACATTGAAAAATCAATATTCTGTACAAAAATGTAAGAATCATGGTTCCCTTATCAGACACAAGAACTCCTCTTTTCTGATAAGGTATACATAACCAATGATGATCTAAGATGTAATATTGTTAAATATTTATGTATCTATTATTCCTTATATTACAATAAAAAAATAAATCTTTTTTAAAATGCTGTGTAAATAAGTTCTCTGGGGCTTTATGTGTGGTTTGTGTGAGAAATAATGCAAGGCTGATGTAAGCCTAATGAGTAAGATTAAGAGAGGGACGCTTTGATACTTTGGGCCAGTAGAGCGAATGAAAGAAGAAAGAAGTGTAAGGAGAACATAATAATGCGAATGTGAAGAGTAGAAGAAGTGGGGGGCGCCCGAGGAAGACATGGCACGATCAAGTGAAGCAGATACTTGAGTCGGCCCATGTCAAGAGTCAGAATAATAGAATATGAATGTGAATGAGGCAAGGAGTGTGTACCAAGACCGAGTTATTTGGCGGTTTCTGCCTACCCCTGCGAGGAAACGGTGTGATGGTTAGTTAGCTATTAGATCCCATAGGAAAAAGAAGAATGCTAGAAATACCTTCAATATACATAGATATGAATGGAAACCAATGTCGCTGCCGACATGGACCGCTGTCCCGGCACACACTCCTTGCTTCTTCCATATTCATACATTGTCTCCATAGAATAAAAAAGTACACTAGAAACGTCTTCCATTTATATATTTTTATTTATTTTTTTATATTAACTCCACACAGGAGACTCTGAGGAAAATAATTTCCCACGGGGCCTGTCGTCTTTGGGGATGCTGTGTTGAGGGTATTTTTGAGGAGTGAACATGGGTCTCTTCAAGACTTTGACAGCCATCTCTGGTCCGGAGCCCCTAAATACCTGAAAAAAACCCTCGACTCTGTGCAGAAACGGGCGGTCCGTTTGATAGATTCCCCAATCTTAACAAACGGACTGCAATCTTTAGAGCACAGGCGTCAGGTAGGTATGCTGTCCTTGTTCTATCGGTATTACAATGGAAGATGCTCTGAGGAACTAGCGTCATTGATCCCTTCGGCACCGGTGCGTAGTCGGGATACACGCCAAACGCGCGCCCAACATTTGTACACGGTTGACATTTGTCACATGAGAACGGGTCGCTTCTACGATTCGTTCTTAAGTTCAACAGCTCGGCTGTGGAACGAACTGCCGGCCTCTGCGTTTCCTCCCTCCTACAACATGGGACTCTTCAAGACCCATGTTCACTCCTTCCTCTCCACAAAAAGACCCTCCACACAGCATCCCCAAAGATGACATAGGCCCTGAGGGAAATTATTTTCTTCAGGGCCTCCTGTGTGGAGTTAATATAAAAAATAAAAAAATCTTAGGAGGGAGGAAACACAGAAGCTGGCACATTGTTCCGTTCCACAGCCGAGTCGTTCCACAACGAGTCATAGGAACAACCCTTTCTCATGGGACAAAAAGTCAACTGTGTATAAATTTTGGGCGTAGATTTGAATGGAAAACAATGTCATCACTGACTTGGCACCTTTTGGTTCTAGCCCATTTAACCCATTTACCTGACATCGTATATCCTCATTAGAAAAGATTAAACTAAATCAAGTGGACGCATTCTCTATTTTTTCATGTTTTTTTTTCATCTTTCATTAGCGCTATCAGTCATGTTAATTACCATTAAAAAAACTGTTAAGCTAATTGACACTAAAAGCAGTAATTATCAGCTGATTAGAGCAATCAAGGTAGTGTCTGTCTGTAACTCTGGCTCAATAAACTCTAGAACTCGGAATTGCTTTGAATTTAATTGTCATTTTCAAAATTGAAACTGATAATTAATTTAAAAACATTACGAATATGAAGGTACTTTTATGTTGACAAATAAATTCTCTGTAACGATTTAAAATATGCCACTTTCGACTTAATTTTCTCGTCATACAGAGTGACGTTGGTGACAGCCGTCATGTCATGGCCGTTGTAGACTTTTGGCACCTTTTTGGAATGTGCAGTTTTAATAAATAATTAAGAATGAAAATATTAAAATAACATATATTCAGTACAATGATCAGACTCAGAAAAACAAACAATTCATCAAATTTCAAAGTTGATTTTCTGTGAAGGTTCTATCTAAGTTCTATAACTATCTTATTTTTTTGAGAGATTATGTTTCTTAAATTATTTTCTAGAGGATTTGGAAATAGGTGACGCTGGCGTGACTCTGTCTGTAAAAAGTATTTACGATTTACGTAAAATTCACGTTAGTTCATTTGTCTTGTTTTAAAATTACGTGAAATAGATTGATTTCCAATTCTCCTCATTAGTTTGTAGCGTTGTATTGCTTATGTCTCACTGGTAACAATTCAAGTCAAATAAAGGACATTGAATTTTGCATAATACAGGGTTTTCCAATAAGAGGTGTTATTTTGAATAGCCCGCTATTTCGGTAGATGTTACTTTTGAAGCTGTCATTTTTTGACATTTGACAAGTAGAAACTACGCCATTAATAAAAATGGAACGATACACGCTTCAACAACGCATTGAAATTATTAAAATTCACTTGAGTGAATCAAACGCAAATCATCTTGAGTGATGAGGCCCATTTCCACCTCGGTGGCTTCGTCAACAAGCGAAATTGTCGCATCTGGGGCTCGGAAAACCCAAGAGTTATTGTTGAAAAGCCTCTCTATCCTCAACGTGTGACTGTTTGGTGCGGTTTATGGTCCGGCGGAGTCATTGGACCTTACTTTTTCGAAAATGAGGCTGGAGCAACAGTTACGGTGAATGGATTGCGCTATTGAGAGATGATTAATGATTTTTTATGGCCGGAATTGGATGGTATTGATCTGGACAACGTTTACTTTCAACAAGACGGCGCTACGTGCCACATAAGCAACGAAACCATTGATCTTTTACGATTGAATATCAAAATAACACCTCTTATTGGAAAACCCTGTATATTTGTATACACATTCAACTGATTCCGTTTCTTTATATTTAGGCAAAATCTAGAGTTTATTTTTTATATTATGGTTATTTTTAAAACTTTTATGTTTTGCATCCAACTGGGCACATCACATCAAACAAACGCAACTGGGGAACATGTTTGTACGGATATTATTGCTGATGACACACAGATTAGCCACTCAGTTAAAGTTTTCGTTTAGTAATCATTATCTAGATAATATTTTACGACTATTTACCATGTTTAAGAGAGTGGCTTAAACCGTGGAGTCATGATTTTTTAGTAATTTTCGGTTTCATAACAATACTAAATAGTATGTCAGATTTTTTTCTTCAAATAATGTCAGGAATCACGGTCAACCCCGTGCGCAATTGGGAATTAGACGCAAAGCAGCATGGTGGTGCAGAACCAAATTGAAATCATTGCTCTATCAGAGGACAGTGCCGTGATAGAACAATAGAAGGAGTTCTATATTTCTGATATTGCAAAGATATTTTCTTTCCGCAGTATTTGATCAAACATTCATAATATTTATAAAAATACATAATATTGCATTGCTTCGCAGTGCATTGACTCAATTAAAACTGCATTGGTTTAACAATGCATTCAGGTTCGCAGTCAAGGAGTTTATTGTTTCTTGACTTGTGGAAGAAACAAATCAAGTTCAAATCCACTGATATGGGCGCCATTAAATTTAGTACTGTTCATGCATACGCCAATACAATTATATTCTGCTTGATAAGAAACGGCACACTGCACACTTAAATGGCTTTTGGCACTGAATTAGTAAATGCAAGAAGGGCCTGTTAATCTGAGAAGACATGACACAATAATAATTAAATATGCTTTCCAAATATGCGAATAGAGAGATTACAGAAACGATTTACAAAAATACCAACTTTAAAAGACCGGCTTTATGAAGATAGACTCGAGAAATTAAGATTATCACCATAGCGATCGATACTGCTAGAGTGTTCCAAAAAGCCGACCGGTTTAGAATGCATGGGCTGCGAAATTTTGAGACATTTTGATATTGAGGCACAATTAATTGCGCAAGGTAAACAATACCAGCTACCCATTCGCGACGTCCAAGCGAGCTACCTACGACAATACATTGCGAGTTTGGCTAGGTGCATTTCGCGCATTCGCTAGAAGGGTCTAGACAATCACCTAGGCATAATTCCAACGCCAGTATCCAGACTGAGCGAGATGTCTCCAGTTTACCAGCGGTCTCGCGTAGTTACTACCGCCGTCGGCTGGACTGTAAAAATAGGCCCGACGCACCGAGTATTCAGTATTCAGACAACAGTGAAACGTCAAACTCGTAACCTTGACCCAGTTAGTCGCCCGCATTCCGTGCCAAAAATATTATAGTGCTTTTTAGAATTATTCTGTGAATAAACGCGCTATTGTGTTTCCTACAATAAACATTCTAATTAAAATAAACTGAGACTTTTACTAGTACACCAAGATAACTACACTAACGTTAAAAGAAATAAGAGAAAAGGGTGACTTGATTGAGACTTTCAGGATTTTATCTGGACATTATAGTTGCCCTGGCATCTAAGATATCTTCACCGTAAACACTTTAATTAAAAATTAACACCTTTTGCATCCAATCCTAGGAAACACTTTCTTGCAAATAGAGTATTGGAAGCATGGAACAAACTTCTACAACATGTCATCCATTCTACTAATATAAACCTATTTAAAGCTCTATTGGATTCTTACGAGAGGAGTTTGGGTCATTTGGAACTATGTTCACGAAAATCAGCCATCGCAAAAACGAGGAACACACAAATCACCAAAATATTCACACCAGTCGAAAGGACAACTTCTCTAGCTCTAAGTGGACATACAAGCATTTCTCTGAAATCCGATGAAAATACAGCAGTTAATAAACGAAATAAATGTCGGTCCAATCCGATCGGCATGTAGCGAGGCTGGTAGAGTTGTTGTTGGTAGTGTGCTCGATGCGTTTTGGGTCTTCCCGGTAGTATTTCAGGAACAAATACAAAGTTTGCTAAAGAAGGAGGAAGCAGCGCAAGATGGCAAAGTAACCCAAAATTTAATCACAAAATGTCAAATCATAACAAATAATCTCAATAAACAAATTTTTACGCTTTATGAATCTCTTAATTGGTATTCATATAAATAAAATCAATGATGTAAATTTACGAAGTAAACTTAATTTATCGAAATTATCTGAAAGTCGAAAAATATTTGATCTCCTTTTCTTGTATACAATTGTTACAATTCTGTTATGGAGAGAATACATAGACAGGGCAATAAACTTATGGATATTGATGATATATTCAATTTAAATTTTGACACGTTCAAATCCAAATCACTTCAAATCAAAGCACTTTTTAGTTAATGTAAATAATGAGTCATCAACAATTATGCATGTACATGAATACTGACAATATCTATTAAAATTATTATTTTTGTATTACTCATATGTAAATTTCAAGGGTTCTTTAAACTGAAATCTTTTTTTATTTACGTTATACTGCTGTTTTCACTTTAATTTATAATCGTGATTGCCACCAAAAGTTGATAGAATGCATTGTCATTGACAACGAGACTATCTGTCAAGTTTCAGCTCGATCGGATGTCGGGAAGTGGGTTAATTTACACTTCCAAGACTTGCATTAATTCATTACCGAAAAAAAGAAAATTAAAATACATAAAATAAAATCTCTCCAAATAAGAATCCAATCGAGCTTAGTAACTATTAACTAGTAGATAATAAATATATAATACAAATTACAAATTATTAGGTTGCATTAAATTGGGCACACTTATAAATTATAAATTTATGGTCATTATTGGCACTGCAATGGCCAACCTCGTGTATTTAATATCGATGTTTAATGGTTTCAGAAATATTGTTACTAGGGAAAAAAAATATTGAGCTGATGTGTACCCGACGTTGCTCTAAATGAAAAAAATTCTCTAAATGATAGTGAAAACTAGATACCAATGTACTGTAACGATTACGAATTAATAAAAGTGTATCAGAAAAAGGCCTGTAATCCCGTTTTTACTTCATTATCTGATCTGGGATGTTCCCGAACATTTCAGACTATTGCCGAACATTCTACAACATTCCAGAATATTCCGGGATGTTCTGGAATGTTGTGGAATGCTCTTGAATGTTCTGGACTGTTTCTAGACGGCGAAACTTCCAGCCCTTATATCTTCAAAAGCACGCCCTTCAGGTAAAAACGGGAACTTTCTTCATTGATGGGAGATAGTGGGCTACCACACCATATTCTGAGTTTTAGCAGTACCCACATTATGTACTTACTTTTATGATACATGTATATTGATTAATCCTTCGATTGCTGTTTAGAAAACAACGATAATTGAAAACTATAAAGTATCAATTGGAAGACATTGATAAATATGCCAAGAAAACGGAAATGCTACTCTTTTTTTTATGAATATTGCACAAGATTACAAACTGTTGTGAGGCCAAAGCCCACTACGGCCCACTTTATTCGGGTATTTTGTGAGGCAAATGGAACTACGGCATTCCTTATTGGGGTATGTTGTTGATGCCAACAGGACTATGGCACTAATTATTGGAGTAAGATGTGAGGCCAACGGGACTACCTCATACCTTATTGGGGTAAGTTGTTAGGACAACGGGACTATGATTCACTAAGGGATCAATTAAGAAAGTTTCTCGTAGCATTTTCCATTGAAACAAGGACAGTTCGCACCTGACGCTTGTGATGTAAAGATTGAAATCCGTTTGTGAAGTTAGGGGAATCTATCAAACGGACCGTCCGTTTCTGCACAGAGTCAACCTTAGGGCAGACCAGAGGTGGCTGCCGAATTCAACAGAGGAGTGCACTTGCGGTTTGTACAGGGTCAATTATGTACTATTAATGTATGTAATTAATTATTGTAACTCACGCTTTTTGCAGCGGGCGGGCTGGTATCTACAGCAGTGTGCCCCTCCATATTGCGAGGGCGCCCCTTATCACCAGGCAGCCCTGCCGGCTTGCTGGGAGCTCCGTCAGACAGGGGGGTCTGGGCTTCCAGCAGGACCTGGCAATCAGAAGATGGCCGTGAGAGTCTTGCGGGATTTCAGAGGGGCTGATTTTAGATTAGAGAACATGTTCACAGTTTCTGTTGTATAAAATTAATACCAGAATTTTTTGAAGGCTCACAATTCTTTTTTTTTGTTTCTTCATACAAAAAACCGAATATTAGCACTCTAGTACACCCATAAGTCACAAGTCGCCACTGGTCAGCAGAAATAGGACACATCATCTTGAAACAGTGTTGTTTTAAGGATTGACAGTGACTTTCTATCACCAACAACAATAGTTCTTACATCTGAAGAAAGGGACACCACATTGATGCCGGGCGAGAGCTGATGTGCTACGAAGGGCCTGGCCAAGAGGGGGAGGGAGTGGTGGGGAGAGATAGTGGAAGCGGGTGGTAGAGAGAGATAAGGGCACCTGCAGCTGTCTAAAACGCAACAATAAAGATGGTGGATTGATTGATGTAAGATTGTGAAATTCCCACAAAACAACAAAATATTGCAAAAAAATTTCGAGTTTTAAAAAAATGATTAATTTTGAAAAGCTGTATTTAGGAAACCATTGGGTTACAGAGACGGTTCTAGGCTCAAATTGTATAAAATTCAGCCTACTTTGAAAACGTATGACATAGTTATAATCGAAAACTGAAGAAAGGTAGAAATATTGAGAATTTTTAACGATGTTTTGTTCGGCGCTCGAGGTCGTAAAATTAGTTTCTAAAAAAAATTTAAAAAAAACTCACAAAAAACTCAGAACTACCAAATCTGACGCAAGGTCTGATGTATCCACAAGGTTACTGGACTAATTCAAAGACACGTTTCAATAAGTGCCAACAATCGATAATCTACATTTAAAAAGCAGATTAAAAATAACACTAGATAAGGTTATATTATGCAATTAATGTTTATCAGTCAAACATTATTTATTGTCTTGTCAAGTGAACTAAATATTTTTTATCTATTACAAAATACTGTTGTATGTCTACAATTAGAACACAGAGTTGTTCTTATAGTAATAAATAATAATTTTCTTCTATTTTTTAACTTCTCTGGCTAATTTATTCAGTTTTGGGTACAGCTATTACCCGTAGAGTAAATTTGATCACTTTTCGGCACAGGTCACATGGTCTCATAGAAAACATTGTGTTTCCCTTACTGTCATAGATAGAAATATGAACTAAACCGTGTTAGAAAGAGACAACACCAAGCTTTACAGTCAAATACAGAATAATTAAAATGTACACTTTCATGAATCCAAAGTTCGTTCGGCAATTTGAGAAAAAATTGTGATTTTTTAATTAATTATTATTATATGAAACGACAAAAAAGTGAGTAGACTTTTTTTTCCGTTATCAGTCATTTTAGTTCAGTGCTTAGACGAAAAAAGGTAAGGTGAGCACATTTTTAAATCTTGTAATGTTTGACGTCAAAATGTTTATATTTAAAAAATTATATGATTAGTAGCTTTACCCCGCCACGCAAAAGCAACACGCGCTGTTGTTTCTCTATCAACACAGACAGACTGTGTCACAGCAACGCGTGGCGGGGTACAGCTAGTCTTAAAAATAAATAAAACATACAGAAAAATAAATACAAAATACAGCACCGGTTTTTGAGACTTTGACTTGTGATGTCACGGGTCACGTACATATATTTGGTGCATTTTCGAGAGACACGAAAAATTACAATTTTAAAAATTATATTAAAACTAACTATAACGATACAAAAAAAATGCTAGTATTCAAGTTGGAAGGTTAATTATTGACACAAAATGAACCAAATGAGTTGTTTATTACTGAGAGAGTACTATAAATATCATTATATTTATTATAAGCAATAATTACTCGCCTGAAATATCCATACAGATTGAAAATATCTCCCAAGTAAAAATAAATGCCGCCTACCAATTGTTGCTTGTAATAATTTATTATCCTTTGCGCTATGCATATGTTATACTTGTCCTTGTTCTTATCTTACAAACACTAGTTTATCATTAAAAAAAAATTATATTTGTCTCATTCTGAAGTTCATAACGTAACCTAATCTAACCCAACCCAGAGTCACAAATGTTAACCTTTACACAACAGAATCTGGTTTTCCTTGTACACAAATATATCATAACTTCAGAAACAGGAATATTTTTCAGTAATCATTCAATAAGACATTAGTCTGTGATAGTAATACAATGAATCAATACAAATAATCGGATATCAACTACTAATGTACCGGACGGTGTGTACCGCTCCCGGCGGCCACCATTTCATAATGGTCGAAGCACCGAGCGGGAGCGTGGTTTTAGAACTTACGTGGGGCTTCGATACCTCGAGTCCCGCTCGCCCCCGCATCGCTTCCCCTCACCGCAAGCGCCCGGGACCAATCAACGCGCCCCTAAGCAACGCTGTACGGGGAAATATTTTGAATTGACGATTTATTGAAATGTTTAGACTAAGTTTGAGAGAGTGGGGCAGCACAGCTTCTCCAGGTGACAAACTGGAAGTCAGCCGCTGAGGACAGGAGGAGTTGGAGGCGACTGTTGCAGGAGGCCAAAGCTCGATATGGGCTGTAGCGCCATCGAAGAAGAAGAGAAGTTTGAGAGAGTTCGGCCGTAGATATTACGAAATAAAAGACATTGATAAAACAGCCGGACTCTCCTTAGCATAATTAGTTAATAAAAATTAGTATTAATTTAAAATTAAGAAAATTAAATAAGATTTCCCCTGAATATGTTGGGCCGGGGACCCCCACACTGAATGAATGTATGTACAACTGATTGATAAATAAAAATGCTAGAGAGGAGTGGTTAGGATCGATTAAAAGAGCATAAAGAGTAGAGTAGTTCTAAAGGTTGTGACGTCCGCTAATTAAATCTTAGCGGACGTCACAGCCCGCGGACCATCAACAACCCGCGAATGAAGGCAGCGCGACGACCCCGCCCTCCCCAAAGTCGGGAGAGGGGGATTGCGCAATAAATACGGCGCGCCAGCCTTCAGCGCTCTCTCTCTGCCTTGGACAGCCACCAGCTACTCTACTCTGCTCTTCCTGACTGCTTCTCTCTGGATCTCAACTTGGATCTTCTTTGACTTGGCTCCCCCCTGGATTCCTGCCTCAGCCTGCCTCCTCCCGCACCGAGGATAAAGCAGATTCCGGCCCCGAACTGAGCAAGGATAAAAGCAGATTCCTGTACCGACCGGAGCAAGGATAAAAGTAGATTCCTGTACCGACCCGAGCAAGGGTAAAGCAGATTTCTACGCGGACCTAGCGGCTACTACGGACTGACCGGCCCCCTATCATACAGTCTGTGTAAAAAACCTAGCTGGTCGATTACAACTAACATAGATAAGTCTCTACTGAAAGCTGAAAAGCCATTTTAATCTCTGGCATATTCTGTCACATGGTCAGATCATTTCTGCTTTGCATTAAAATCCAAATTAATGGAATATTTCTGAACGTATCCGAAAACTAAAAACTGTTTTTTTAATGTGATTAAATACGCCTTCAAATTGTACCTCTAAATCAGAGGTTCCCAAAGTGGTCTATATGGACCCCTAGGGGTCCATATCGGCTTGCTGGGGGTCTATGTCAGTGAGAAAACAATTTGGGGGTCCACGAGATTCAAATGGGGGACATACGAGCGGACCTCCATTTACCTCAACTCAATATTTAGGAATATTGAGTTGAAGTAAATGGTATTATTAAAACCCTGAAGAAGTGAGCGTTGCTCATGAAACATGTTGGTATTTATAAACAATAAGTATTTTATTAATTTCAATTAAAATGGTGCCACAAAATAAGTTTGCTGTGTTAGAAGAAGTCAATATTTAGGAGTTCCGTAAATGACATAATACACCTAACACAAATATAATAGACTGAGAAATTACTTATTCGATATTTGTATTTTTATATTTCGTAAAGTTGTTAATTGAGGTATACAAATAGTGTCTACGTTCCTTTTCTCGTCAGAATTAATATATTCAAGCGAAACATTGCACATTGGAAGCAGCGAATTTTCCTAGTTCCCCAACTTGTTTTTGAAAAACGTCCAGGGTAATAATGACGTTCAACATTTAAATGCACTTCACACAGACTCCAAAACTAAGTTTGAGGACATTTTGACTGTGGAAATGGAATGTTGAAGAATCGGATATCATGTGACAAGAAGAACTGATCGGAAAAAGCGCTAACAAAGAACTTAATGGGCAGTTCTGTAGGGCCAGCTACAGAAAGAAATTCCCGTTGCTTATCTTGTTCCATTTTCATTTGGTGTAATACCTCACAAGGGCGCCCCTGTCTGCACAATGCAAAAACAGAGCAACTATAACGCCACCCGGTTGTAGGGCAGGCAAGGGAAGGGAATCTTTTTATGAAAAAAATAAATGATTATCACATGTTTGTTCAAAATCATAAATCTCCAAAAGTTCTTTACCGATTGCTTTGAAATTTTGACACAACTTTGCATTCGTCTATGCATGTGTTTTTATATGTGACCGGATAAATCATCACAATGATAATTCATCACATCTTTAAAAAGTTATATAAAATCATGGAAAGTGATGAAACAAAAACTTTATTAACTGGTTTAAGTAGGTTAGGTTAGGTTAAAAAAAAATATTTTCTTCGTTTCTAATGACTTTATATCACTTTTTAAAAGTGTGTTGAATTGTCACTATGTTGAGTTATCATGGAACCATTTTTATATACCTATAGTACATAGATATCACCTGTGACAAGTAAAAACATGCTCTTTTTGAAAGACAGCTCCATCTGTTGGACAAAAATGCTTTTTTTTCTAAATAGCACAATCTGTTGAACGTAAAAGCAACATGCGCTATTGTTTATGTATCTACCCAGACGGACAGAGCCACAGCAATACGTGGCGGTATTATAAATAAACATAAAAGTTTTTAAATACATTTTTTTTATGCAAACATAAACGAGTTTTAAAACTGACTCACCTTACATTTTGGTAACTAGAATTACTGATAACGAAAAAAAAATAAAAACGTGCACATATTTTATCAGACAAATGTATTACAAACGTTATCGTCTCCTCACTTTTATGTTGTTTCATGTAAAAATAATTAATAAAAAAATTCACAAATCGGAATCTTTGGTTTCGCAACATTTTTAATTTTCTGTGGTTAACTCTTAGATTTGAATATAAAGCGTGGTTCTTTTTCTTTCTAATACTGTTTAGATCATATTTATATGCTTCAGCTGTGTTTTGTGACCATATCTGAATAGCCAAGTACTTCCCCACCTCTCTCTTCCACATCTCCTTCCCCCCCCCCCACTACCCTTCAGCCTCACAACTTGCCCCAATTGGGGATGCCATAGTCTCACTGGCTCCAGACGGTAGCAGTTGGGACTCTGCGATATTTAAATAGATTTAAAAAAAAAAAAAAATTGAAAATACTCAACCAAATTGAATAAATTGTATTCGTTGAAAAAATAAGTGCTGCATTAAGAGAAAAATCCGTATTATACGCTGTAACAAACAAATTTATTGTGGAAATAAGTAGCATATTAAGTAAAGAATTAAATTCCGTATTAAGTTACATACTAATTGAAGGAATAATTAAGTAACTTATTAAGTGATTAATTAAATTCCGTATTAATTGATGAATTAAACACCATTTTAAGAGCTGTATTAATTAAGGCGATGCCATACGTAGTAATGCAAAATCATGTGTTTTTGGTTTGAAAATTTGGTCGCCTAGAAATGTTTCAGATGCTTTAATTAAATACTGCGAGTAGAATACATCTTGACCTTTGAAATAATCGAGTATTTTTTAGATAAGTATTTTTATAAGCCCATAAAAAAATAATGTATAAGGCCTATGAAAACTGCTTTAAAGTTCAAAATCTTCTTCTTACAAACAAATTTTCGGTTATGATTTTATTGTATAATGTGGCAAATTAAGTCATCTATAAAATGATCGAAAAAAAATTAAATATTTATGCCTGAACATCCACAAAATAAAATAAAAAAGGCACTTTTTGGCAATGTTTTTTTCTTGCATAAATCAAAACAGGTGGATGGTGTTAAGCGGGAATTTAAACCTTATCGCCATCTACGTAAGGGTTGTTATTGATAGCGGCTCAATTTAAAATATTACACGACTTAGTGCATCGCCTTAAAGAAATGTGTACCGTATTAAAAGCTGTTTTAAGTGATGAATTAAATACCATACTAATTGCTATAGCTAAGAATTTAAGTGTTGTATTAATTAAAGAAATGTGTAGCTACCTTATTAAAAGCTGTATTAAGTGAAGAATTACTAAGTGCTGTATTAAGTGAAGAATTTAAGTGCTGTATTAATTAAAGAAACATACAGCTACCTTATTAAAAGCTGTATTAAGTGAAGAATTACTAAGTGCTGTATTAAGTGAAGAATTTAAGTGCTGTATTAATTAAAGAAACACACAGCTACCTTATTAAAAGCTGTATTAAGTGAAGAATTACTAATAGCTGTATTAAGTGAAGAATTTAAGTGCTGTATTAAGTGAAGAATTTAAGTGCTGTATTAATTAAAGAAATGTGTAGCTACCTTATTAAAATCTGTATCAAGTGAAGAATTACACACCTTACGAAGTATTACTAACAAAAACTTTTAAATATATATAATTACACTGTCAAAACCAAGAGTTTTTACAAGCAACTAAATTTATTACTACACGAGTTTTAATAAAAAATATACACCAACAAAATCAACCTTTTAAACACAACAGACTTCCAAAGCTTTAGTGTTTGTACTGTTTATGAGTTTATGAGATGTTGGTCAGACGTTCGCCACAGAACAGTGAACTATCTAGATACAAACATAATTAATAATAATAATCTTTATTGAAATAATGATAACTCGTCACGCTAATTTGTTCGATTTTGGTAACAAACAGCTATTACCCGTGCAGTCAATTTTGTTTGCTTTTCGTACCAGCTCAAATGGTCGCACAGAAATCGTTGTCATGGTGAGAAATATGAACTAAATGGTATCAGAAAGAGAAAACACCAAGCTTTATATTCAAACATAGAAGTTAACCTTAACTTAACGTTAACTAAAATATGTAATTTGATAATTATTTATCACAAACGTCTCTATGTATCCTTATGTATCTTTTTTATGTATCTTTTTATGTATTTTTTATGTATCTCCGTTTTAACATACTTATTTTAGCTAGTCTTAAATCCTGTATTCGTCTAGGATAACTTGAAACCTGTAAATTTGACTGTCCTAAAACGGGAATCCTTATACAGGGTTTTCCAATAAGAGGTGTTATTTTGATATTCAATCGTAAAAGATCAATAGTTTCGTTGCTTGTGTGGCACGTAGCGCCGTCTTGTTTGAAGTAAACGTTGTCCAGATCAATACCATCCAATTCCGGCCATAAAAAATCATTAATCATCTCTCGATAGCGCAATCCATTCACCGTAACTGTTGCTCCAGCCTCATCACTCAAGATGATTTGCATTTGATTCACTCAAGTGAATTTTAATAATTTCAATGCGTTGTTGAAGCGTGTATCGTTCCATTTTTATTAATGGCGTAGTTTCTACTTGTCAAATGTCCAAATATGACAGCTTCAAAAGTAACATCTATCGAAATAAAATAACACTTCTTTTTGGAAAACCCTGTAGTAACATTTGTAATACATTTTTTTTAATAAAATATATGTTTTTTTTTTATAATCAATAAATTTATTTCAGTGTTAAGACAAAAAAGAAAGGTGAGCCATTTTTTAAACTTTTTTAATTTGATTTCAAAAATTTTATATTTTAAAAATTATAAGTTTATTTTTAATAATAAAATTTGCTAGCGTATTCTATTTCCTTTCATAAACACTTTTTAGTTTTCGGATACGTTTAAATACAACGTATTTATTTGAAATTTATTGAAAACCGGAAATACACACAAATTATCCGACTTTCTGCCAGCATCTTTAAGAAATATAACGCTCAATATGCCAGAGGCCTGAGGTGTTAAGTGTGTATAGTAGACATTGGTTTATCAATTAGATGAGTTGACAAAAATAACAACAGAAAATAATAATATAAAAACAGTATGTAATGAACTACAAATAGAAATGCATATATGAGGTGCATTATCTACATTTACATTAAGGTGATGCCATACGTAGTAATGCAAAATCATGTGTTTTTGGTTTGAAAATTTGGTCACCTAGAAATGTTACAGATGCTTTAATTAAATACTGCGAGTAGAATACATCTTGGCCTTTGAAATGATCGAGTATTTTTTAGATAAGTCTTTTTATAGGCCCAAAAAAAGATAATGTAAAGGCCTATGAAATCAGCTTTAAAGTTCAAAATCTCCTACTTACGAACCCATTTTCGGTTTTGATTTTATTGTATAATGTGGCAAATTAAGTTATTTATAAAATGATCAAAAAAAAATTAAATATTTATGCCTGAACATCCACAAAATAAAATAAAAGGCACTTTTTGGCCATGTTTTTTTCTTGCATAAATCAAAACAGGCCGATGGTGTTAAGCGGGAATTTAAACCTTATCTTCATCTACGTAAGGGTTGTTATTGATAGCGGCTCAATTTAAAATATTACACGACGTAGTGCATCGCCTTAACAAACTTCTTATGGGTAGGGTAGTTCTACCTTTTACACAGGTCCTACTTGAATGGCGGAAAAAGCATTGGTGTCAAAATCAAATCATTCTGAAAGTATCTATAGCGCGATAATAAAAAATGATTTATTAGTTAGTCGAGTGGTCTAAACTATGGGTTCCTATCTAGGCATCTTGCGTTCAATCTAAGTTGAATAAAGTATATATGCAGGGTGACCGGGAGAAAAGTTCACAAACTTTGGGAGGTGATTCTACATGATTGTGCAAGCAAAAAAAACAAATAACGTTTTTTGAAATTTCGAGATTTTAAGGTAGTTTTCAGGTAAAAAAGTTGAAATTTTTGTATGGAAAAAAATAATATTTTTGTATGAAAAAATGTTTTTGTATGGTAAAATGTATTTGTATGTATTTTGATTTTTTTTTTGGGAAAAATGTGAAAAAATAATATTCTTCTTTTTCCTAAACGTTATTTCTTTTTTTAACTTCTACCATCGTGTAGAATCACCTCCCTAGAAGTTTGTGCAGTTTACCCCCACGGACACCTGTATAATAGTGTAAAAAAAAATATTAAAAATACTTTTAATCACAACTAGTAGTTTCGGTGTTCTGTGGGAATTCCATACATCCATAAACGTAGCACACATATTATGAGCTCACTCAGCTGTGACATTGATAAGGGAACACCATATGAAATGGGCTCAGCAATATTATGTTCTTACAATCTCGCACATGGCTTGAATCACTGCTTATATGGCAATATCGAATTTAAAATAAACTCAAAACATCCCTAATAATTTTTATTTGGGAGGCAGGTTTGGGTATTGCCGCCCCGGGAAAAATGTGTGACTAATCTTTATTTGATATTGTGAAAAATATATTATTATCTACTCTGTATATCAATTTGTTATAGTATTTAGAGTTCGCGACTCTAAATACATATTATGTTAATATAGTAAATTGGAAATAAATACACAATCCATGTTCTTACGGCAAATTATTTTTAACCCTAGATAACTAATCGCTCGTTGAGGCGACGACGCGCTACTTGGCGAAATTCTAAATCACCTACTTCCCCCCGCTCCCCGACCTTGACTCTTTAATTACCTTCCTAATTTGAGTAAACAGTGCAGCACGTGACACGATTGCGGCCACACACATACTAGGACATGCCCTATGACCATCTTGTCGTTAGTTATAACAACAAATTTTTTTTAAGGTACGTACCTTCATATATTCTTATATTTATTGTTAATGTTGGCGAATCTTCTACAATAGAAGCTCAGGTTCCATCTACGTCAAACGTGCTTAAAATTAGCTACCTGTGTCCATCCAAGGCCCGGATGATGACCAAACACCGTTGCACCAGATGTAGAAAGGCTATTTGTGGTCTACATAATGTTGACATGTGTGGTCACTGTGTAGACTGATATTTTGATATTAATTTGTTCATTATAAACCTTACTTTTGCGCCATGTAACAAGTTCCTATCTTAATTAAATATTTTTGATTTATTTCTAGTGTTTTATTGCGTAAGTCCACTCGACGAAAGTGTAGTTACAATGAAACAATGAAAACAGTTTAGTTATCTGAGGTTAAGATATTAAGTTTTAATGTAGTTGTGCACAACATTAAAGTAAATAAAATAAAAGATTGATTCTATTTGACAATGATCTTTTACGATTTTTGTTTTGTTTCATTCTTCAGCTTCATTCTAAATCGATAACAACATAAATAATTATTCCAAACCTTTCCCCAACTATCCAATTGAAAAACAACCATTGTTCCACACAATACAAGCGTGTAAAATGAAAAACCGACATGTGTTTATGTCACCATCTCTGTAAAACATATAATATTCATCGTGTTGTCTCTCTCCCCCACGGTCATGACCTAAGCGTCCCTAAGCTTTCGTCAGTACCTAATTTTTACTTCGATGAAAAATATAGTGCCATCTCGTTTATTCTATGGCGCGCATAGGGACAGAAGATGCCAAAGTGGACGTTCTTTAAATTGACCCAACGAATCGTGTGGACTTGTGAATGAAAGCTTCTACAGGGTTTTACAATAAGAGGTGTTATTTTGATATTCAATTGTAAAAGATCAATGGTTTCGTTGCTTGTGTGGCACGTAGCGCCGTCTTGTTGAAATTAAACGTTGTCCAGATCAATACCATCCAATTCCGGCCATAAAAAATCATTAATCATCTCTCGATAGCGCAATCCATTCACCGTAACTGTTGCTCCAGCCTCATTTTCGAAAAAGTAAGGTCCAATGACTCCGCCGGACCATAAACCGCACCAAACAGTCACATGTCGGGGAAGAGAGGCTTTTCAACAATAACTTTTGGGTTTTCCGAGCCCCAGATGCGACAATTTTGCTTGTTGACGAAGCCACCGAGGTGGAAATGGGCCTCATCACTCAAGATGATTTGCATTTGATTCACTCGAGTGAAATTTAATAATTTCAATGCGTTGTTGAAGCGTGTATCGTTCCATTTTTATTAATGGCGTAGTTTCTACTTGTCAAATGTCAAAAAATGACAGCTTCAAAAGTAACATCTACCGAAATAGCGGGCTATTCAAAATAACACCTCTTATTGGAAAACCCTGTATTAGAGACAACAGATGTCACTACTCGTCTAATTAAGAATAAGACCAGTTGTTTTGATGTACATAATTGATTATTATAAGTTCCTCTTCTTCCTTCCTTTAAAAAACACCCTTCACAAAGCATCCCAAAAGATCAAAGATTCTTCTATATAGGATTAATATTAAAAAATAAAATTAAATTAAAAAATTCCTGGTTTCCAGGGCAGTTTTTTTTTTAATATTTTTCACGGTAATATTTTATTTGTTACACTTCAATTTTTTTTTGTTGATATTTTCATTCTTTTGATACCGTTCAGCTTGCGTATGTTTGTGACTACAAAACTCGAAAAGTGGACGACCGATATCGCTGAAAATTTCAAAGTTTGTTCTTATTAGTGCCAGGAGTGTTTAGAGAGGGGTTTGAATGATAGAATAAGTCGGCGACGCCCGAGGAATACTTAACGCAATATCTCTACACTGGAATCTCTATACTGAGTCGATTTAAAGTCAACACAGTGTAGTTTTTTAACAGTCACACTGTGGTATACAGTAGTGAATGGTGGAACAAGTCGGAGGCGTCCGAGAAAGAATCCAACAGAATTCAGGTCTAAACTAAAAACTAAAAACATACCTTTTTATGCTGTCGTACCCTTAAATTAAATATACCATTCCTAAGAGAAAGTCCAGTTATATTCAATTTTCCAATTAAGTCCTAAATCCTGTATCTAAATTTCGCCAATAAACAATTAGTTAATGTTAATTAAGTGTTAATCTCAAGTGACCTACCAGGTAAGTTTTGTACTGTATATTTTCTCCATAAATAGTTAAGTAATAACATAGATCACTGTAGAAATGTATTATAAGTTTGTACAGCCCCTTTGAGGTGATTTTGCACAAAAACGGCGCTATACAAGTCATCCAATTATTATTGTTATTATTATTAAAGACATTAGCAAAAGTGAAACATTCCAAATGGCAGATCCACTGGTAGGTTATTATACTTTTTTATAGTTTATTATGTTTTACAATAAAACGCTGCAAACGCTTAACAAGATAAAATTTCACGAAAATTTACTAATTTATGCTGTCCGAAACAAGTAGGCAGCGCAACATGGCATAATACCCCAAAAACAAATCACTATAATTAATTGACTTTATTAAAAATAGTGTCAACACATGTGAATAAAATTACACTAAAAATAAAAGCTTTCGAGGTTTGAAACTAGATGTCTCTAATCTCTAACCCTTCAGTACTTTCATATTTTTGTTTTGTTTTCTGTGTATTTCAAATGCGCTAAATACGTCTTATTTTTTAATTTTCCGTAAAACAAAATACTGTTTTAGAAACTATATAAAATTATCTTTCCGGTGTATGCATTTAAATTAAACATTACTATTTCTAAATAATAAAATTTTAATATCAAACGTTAAAAATGTTGTCAAAAATGCTAACCACAATTTTACTTTTTACTCTAATCATAGAAAAATTGAGAGAACTCGATATTTCGAAAACACGGTCGTTTTGTTTGGAGAATTTGTAAGAATATTGTATCTTCACTTTTATCTCGTTCATATAAAAAATAACTTTTAAAATTTAACCAATTGTTACGATAGCGGCGCGAAATATGAATTATTCATTTTGATTATTTTTAAGATTTTATTAATGGATTCCTGTGTAAATATTTGAGGCAAACTGGAAAGAATTATTATTTCTCTTTCTAACGTCAAAAAAATATATTATTTCCGCATGGTAGAAAAAAAGATAAAAATACTTTTATAAAATATGGACGCCCTGTCATATATGACCTGAAACGCTAGAGGAGCTAGATAATAAAAAAGCCTATGTACATATTAAATTTTTATTCTGAAGTAAATTGAGAAAATACTGTTGTTTTAGCGCATGGTAGCAGTTTCGCCTTCGGTACATGTTTCATTCCCTGCACTGAACAAGAAAAATTCCTAGACAGGTAAATCTATACTGAAAAAATAAAAAATTGATTTCACTAGTAACAAAAATACTTTTCGGCCCCAAGGAACCAGCTTTTCTGTTGAAGAAATACTTCCAATATTTGGAGAACATTTTCACTGGACGTGAAGAAAATTATGCTCTCTCTTCAGGCACACCGACACGCCCAAAACACACATAAGGTTTATTTGATTCTACCCTTTATTCAATAATATGAAATATATAACTGTCCCTTCTAAATAACCATTCTCATGGCCCTAAAGGTATTTTAGATGGTGTCCATTCTCATGGCCCTAAAGGTATTTTAGATGGTGTCCATTCTCATGGCCCTAAAGGTATTTTACATGGTTTCCATTCTCATGGCCCTAAAGGTATTTTAGATGGTGTCCATTCTCATGGCCCTAAAGGTATTTTAGATGGTGTCCATTCTCATGGCCCTAAAGGTATTTTAGATGGTGTCCATTCTCATGGCCCTAAAGGTATTTTAGATGGTGTCCATTCTCATGGCCCTAAAGGTATTTTCGATGGTTTCCATTCTCATGACCCTAAAGTAATTTTACATGGTGTCCATTCTCATGGCCCCAAAGATATTTTACATGGTGTTTGTTCTCATGGCCCTAAAGGTATTTTACATGGTATCCATTTTCATGGACCTAATGGTATTTTACATGGTGTTCGTAAACAAGTTTCATCCACAGCAGAAGATTTGAATATATCAATATACATAATTTGAAATTAAGCGTAATTTGAAATTTTTACAAAAAAAAGTCCTCATGTAAAGAAAAAGAAGTTATTCATAAAAATGTGTTAATACTCAATTTATTTTTGTCCGTTATCGCCCGCGAAATTTCAAATTACTCAGAAACATGTCGTAACTTTGACAAAATTACTTCGAATAGGTATCTGTAATTGAAGTCGCTGCCGCAACGGCAATTGTCTGTGAGATTTAGTTTTACACGGAGTGGAAGATACTTCCAGTATCGCCCCGGTGTAAGACCATTCAGAATTGAAATGTTGCTTGAAATGGCTTTAGTCGTTTTTGGTAACCAGATCCGTATAACCCAACCTTCCTCTCCCCCATCTCCTTCCCCTCCCCACTACCTGCAGCCTCACCATAAGTGTTAAAAATAATAAAAAAACGACACGTCATAATATTTGTTCAATGTAACAATTATCAGCTTGCAACGTCATTTCCATCATTAGCAACAAAGATTTGGTAAAAAGAAGACAAGACACTATATTACTGTGCGTTGCATCGTTTAAAAACATAGATAATTTAGGAAAAAAAAATTTTTAAACTGTGTTATTTATAACAAAGGTATGAACACTTTAAAACGATGTATGTATGTAAGTATAAACTTATTATTTATATTCTTTACTTAATAATCGATCATTATATAAAAAACTATTATATTGGAACTAAATAAATAAAAATACTAGGCCATTGGCACAGTTAAAAAAGTTGAAAACACAAGGCCATAATAGTTCTTACAATTGTAAGGTGTAAAAAGTTCAAGTTCGTCTCAAATTACAATGTACCTATTTCGTAGAAGCTTTGAAAGACCCGCAATGTGAAGCTAGACCCAAGGAACTATGATCAAACTAACCATCACGCTGTTTCCCCGCTGGGGTAGGCAGAGAGGACAGACCGCCAAACAACTCGGTCACACCACACACTTCTTGCCTCATTCACATTCATACATAGTCTTCTATTATTCTGACTCTCGACATGGCCCTACTCAAGTATTTGATTCATTAATAATATTTGCTTAGCAACTGTTACATCTATTAAAGACCTTGGTGTCTCTCTTGATAGCAAGCTTTCTTTTCGGGATCACATAACTGCAATCGTTAATAAATCCCTCAAACTACTTGGTTTCATCACTAGAATCACTTCGGACTTCAAAAACGTAAATACTCTTAGAACTCTTTACTGCTCCTTGGTTCGCCCCCATCTTGAATATGCTTGTGTTATTTGGTCTCCTTTTTATGCTGTCCACATTCGACGCATTGAATCTGTTCAACATCGGTTCTTAAGAGGGATTGCTAGGAGGCTAGGATTAGAAAAAGGCAAATACTCATATGATGAAATTGAACTAACTCTAAACCTCTCTCCTTTGGAAGTCCGTCGGGAAAGAAATGACCTCATTTGCTTCTTCAAAATTATAAATGGTATTATTGATTCACCTACTCTACTGCAACTTATTCCCTTCAATATCCCCTGCTCAACTGCTCTTCCTCAACCATCATTCGACAAATTATGGATATTATTCACCATTGTCCAGAATGTGTAGACTGGTCAACTCAAGTCAAAACCTTTACTTTTTTGGGATAAGTCTGAATGATTTTTGCCAGTCGCTAAACAAGTGAAGGAATATTATAAGTGTTCTGTGGTCCTGACCCACGGCGTAGTCTTGACTTGATTCGACTTGTCACTTTATTTTCTTATATTATATCTGCCTTATGTCTTTGCTTTCATGTACCTTTGTCTACTCCTGTATTTTTCATTTTACTGTATTCGTGTTATTATTTTATAATTTGGACGATGTCCATTAATAAATAAATAAATTTGATCGTGCCATGTCTTCCTCGGGCGTCCCCGACTTCTGCTACCATTCACATTTGCATCATATATTCTCCTTAAGCTCCTTTCTTCGCTCATTCGCTCTACATGTCCCTTTCTTGATCTTACTCACTACGCATACATCAGCCTTGCACTCTTTGCGAATCTCCACATTTCTCACATGGTTTTACCACACATACGCCTCATGAATCTCATTTCTACAGCATTCAGTCTACTTTCATCTTTTCTTTGCCAGTTCCATGCCTCAATTCCATACATCAGGGTAGGTGCCAGCACTCCATTGTGGACTGATGAACTAAGCTAATATTCGAAACTATGAATTCAAATAAATTTTATACAATTAACAAGCTTGCTTCCTCATTCATTTACTCACAAACGGACCAAACTCTAGACAGACCAGACAACTAATCAATATGGAAAGAAACTCGTTGAGGGAACTGGTAGGACTACTAACAGGACACTTCCATCTGAGGAGACACACGCAGCTGTTGGCAGTGGACAGATGACAGATGCAGGAAATGTGAAGAGGATGAAGAGACTCCAATTCACATATGGTGCCAATGTCCCGTTGTGATGGGAACCATGAGACATAGCCACATATCCAATGACCGGGTTATTGTTAAAAGAATGAGGCGAAATGGGAGGAACTATCCTTAACAATTTACGGAGTGCTGTAATAACACGGCTGTCATCTTTCAAAGTGACAGATCCCATATAAAGAAATGATATTCCGCGGCAGTTCTCCAATTGATCCGATCCCCTCTCCTCTGCTCATAGGAACTATCCGTAAAACACTTTATAATAATAATGTAGTGGTACGCAACTATTCGAGTCGGACAGTGTCAGGTACTACTAAGTAGAAACTACCGGACACTTCAGTCGTTGCCTAGACGTCAAGCCGGACGGTACCTGAAACTACCGCGTATTCCTACAGCCATTGGACGACCACTAGAATCTTCAGCGTTACGGGCGGCAAAATTTGTAGCCATAGCAACTAGAATGTTCGAGAATGTTCTTAGGCGCAACAAGAATCGCATTGGAACCTACTAGTACCGTAAGTACTGCCCATCTACCTGCCCGTTAGGAGAGAGGCTCTTCCGATTACCTCTCACCCCAGAAGATAGGTGGAAACTTGAGTGGCAAACGGCCAACGTGGGAAATGCCCATCTCATACAGGACCCCACCGAGAGACAGCCTGGGTTCTCACTGCCTCGCAAAACCTGGTCCGCCATCAATAGGTTAAGGTGCTCCCATAGCCGCTGTGCCCACATGATGCACAGATGGGGCCTTAAAGAGTCGGCGATGTGTGAATGTGGTTCGATGCAGACCACCGAACATGTGGTCAATGAATGCCTGCTCCATTCATTCCCTGGCGAGATTGATGAGGTTCACATGGCGACGCCTGAGGCCATAGACTGGCTAGGAGACCTAGATGTCCCCCTCTGACCCCCCCCACCATACGAAAGAAGAAGAAGACCTACCCGCTGAATGATTCTCGATGCATTCGCACCTTATATAAGCGACAGCGGAAAGGTGCTCAGGCCGCCTACCACTTACATATTTTCAACGCGCTAATCAAAACAACTTAATCCTTCCGCGCTGCGATTACTTAAATAATCCTTGCTGTGTCTATTGTGATTAGTTACTTCTGTGAGTTATAAAATATTGTTAAAATTTATTCACAGCTGTTTTATCGGGGAAACAGAATAAATTTATTATAAAATATCACATTCTTTAATTTTAACACCGAACTTGTCTTCAACCTTTGCAACAATAATAACACACTTAAGGCGGAAAGGGAATTTCTACCTTCTACACTGGTCCTAATTAAATGGTTTTAAAGTATTTTAATCTGATAATTTAATATGAATATTGATTACCAACCTCTTTGTAAGAGTTCCAACTATAAAAAAAAATTTAGGTCCGGGTTAAATCTTCCCCACAGAAAAAACTAAACCCTTCCACAAATGATCATCTAGTCAATCCACATTATGCAAGTGCATTATATAAGCATAACAAATACAAAACAATACAAGAACAACACGTCAACTCACCAGAGATCAAATGGGAAAATAATTCACCGACTCCAGATATTTTCATATCAGAGGGTTCGGCTCGGTAGAACTTCTAACAGGGCCTATAAATCCTACTGATCCCTCAACATAAACATTTAAAAAATCTTTTGTAATCCTACATGTATTTAAAATGACTGATTTTTGCATTTTTATATATAAATTCTTTGACAGATCTAATACGCCTTTTGAATTAGAGAGCTAGGTATAATGCCAGTAGCCGAAATAACAAATGGTAATATTTTTATAGTCTGAGATTGTCAAATTCTTTTAATCTCATTTCCTAAATCTGTGTATTTTCTTATTTTTTCAGAAACAGATTTTTATTTAATATAGTTTTGACATTTTCTTATCTTCTTGTCTTTTGTGAGGAAGAATAGTTTATCAAAAGGAAGTTCTATATTAAACCAGAAGAACATATAATAAACCTTACACTTATGGCAATGGAGATGCGGAAGTTATTGATTTTTATGATTTATGCAAAAGTGAAAACCAATTTTGTAATGTAATAAAATATGTATGTACATTAGGGTGTCCCAAAAAAATTAAAGTTTTTATTTTTGAACGCATACCCTCTAATTTTGTTTTAATAATGACAAAACACTTATGAAAAAAATTTAGTTTACTTTGGACAACTGCAACCCGTGCCGACTTGCATCGAAAGATGTCAGTACTTGTACATTAAGACGCCAGCGAGCAAACGTGTTGATGAGCTTGTAGTAACTTGCTATTTTGTTAGTAAACGAAAATCACTCGTTCAGGGAAGATGTTGTTAGATTTACGCACTTCTAAAAAAGAGTATATTTTTAATAGGAGTCGTAAAACACCAAATATCGGGTTCTAAACTGCCATCTAATGGACAAGTTCTTGAAGTTTTGTTCTACAATATCCAGAAAGTGAATTTAACTGTCAATATATACCAAATATAGCCATAATTGGTATTAAAAGCTGTGTTTGAAGTAAAAATCAGTCAAGTGACTACAAGCCCTGATATACCACTCTTCAAAAAGTTTCGAGATAACTGTAAAAATGTTGATCCCGATAAAATTCAGTGCTACAGAGAAAATCTCACATTGCACCTAACCGCTTCCAAAATCGATGATTTGCTTGACTTTTACCATACTGCACTGACAACAAAAATACTTGGAGATTACTATTGAGAGTTTTTAGAGCTCTGTGTGATAGTTTTAGGAGAAGATACAGCGAGAAAATTTAAGATTCGGCCTCCAGGTGCTCGATGGATGGCAAAGGCGCTTTATTCCTTGAAAATATCATTAATTTGTGCGCAATTTAAAATTACCGGTAAGGATAATGCGGCACTTTTAGACGTTTGCCTGTTCATAGTAACATCCTATGTCAAGCCATGGTTACAATGTATTATAGCAGTTAAAGCACCTTACCAGGACTTGTGCTTTTTGAAATCGATGAAGGCCTAAGAAAAAATTGATGAAAACATCTCAATAGCAGCTTTATTTCTGTTCAGTAAGGAGTTATTGTATTTGACCGATGAAGGATCTATTTTATCGCTGTTTGACTACGCTGTGGATCAAACAACTAAAATAAAAATGCTCGAAATATCAAAAAAAATAATTTATCAACTCATGGCAAACGTTACATCCCATCCAAGGAAGATCTTGATGGTAAATTGTATGGTAAGTTTATTAAGTAGTTTAAATTATGTTTTGTTTTGAGGTTTTTGTTCATATCGTAATTTAGTGACTTTTGTTTCAGAGAAAAATATTTACGACTTCATTTCAGTCAAGAACAAGTATTTGTTTGATCGTCTGAAAACATATGACAGTTTTCTTAACGAATTCCCTACGATGTGGTCAAATATTGCTTCGTATCAAGAAGTCAGAAAGAAGGTATCGCCGCTGAGGGTAGTGAATGATACAGCTGAAAGAACTGTTAAGTTAATGCAAGATTTTCATGGCTTAATCTCACGGTCGAAGAGGAACAAAAATAATTTTTGCTACGATGCGTTCAAGAACACCGGAAGATTTATCCTGACTGTAAAAAACAAACTATGAAGAAAAAATTTAATCAATAAACCATTTTTAAATATAAAATACTACATAATTGAACATTTGTGCATTTTTAAATTTTATTTATCCGACAAAAATGAAAGTTGAAAATCCTTCCATATTAACTCTGTACCATATGTTTGGCATCAAGTCGGCACGGGTTGCCGGTGTTTAATCAAAATAATATTTATTATATGAGTTATTGGGATCAAATGGAATAAAATAAGAGGGTATGCATATTTAAATTCATGAAAAAAAAATTCTTCCTTATGTCCTGGGACACCCTAATGTACATTTTTTATATATAAAGCCTTTGACACGTTACACCATATTAACGCGCATAATTTTGGTGTGGCATATACATATTATATTTTGGGGTGACACACTACGCTATAATCTTACTCGGAAGAGGGGATCAGATCGATTGGAGAACTGCCGCGGAATATCATTTCTTTGTATGGGATCTGTCACTTTGACAGGAGACAGCCGCGTTATTACGGCACTCCGTAAATTGTTCTCGAAAAGTGAGTGGGTCGCATAATTTTCAAATATAGCCTGGCTAGCAGGTCACTACGACCACACTTATAACACATCATCTTTTTAGGTATGTATGGGATTTTATGGCGAGCTATATAGAGTTATATAAAACGCTTTGAACTTATAGCGTAATCTGTCACCCCCTTAAAACAGAACTAAATGGCCCTTTAACTGCATTTTATGGAGTTGCATTACAAAGCAGACATCAATTTCAGACAATACTTTTACAGTTGGGGTGTAGTGAATACTACGTAAAAAAAATCATTCAAATATATATATTATTTTCAAAGATATAGCCGTTCAAAAAAAAATCGATTTTTTTCTAAGGAATCCTTGTTTTTGCCAGTGTGAAGTGTGTTAACCCCTCAGGCCTCTGGCATAGTGACAGTATATTTCTTAAAGACGCTGTAAGAAAGTGGAAAATTGGTATGTATTTCTGCTTTGCAATACAATCGTATTAAATGGAATATTTTTGAACATATCTGAAAACTAAAAACTGTTTTTTATAGGTGATGTTATAGATACGCTTTGAAATTTTATAATTAAAAATATGTATAATTTTTTAAACATTTAAATTAAATGCAAACATAAAAATATTTTTTAATAAACTCACTTTGCTTATTATGCATATATATGGTTCCATGCTAACTCAACACAGTGACCATTCAACACACTTTTAAAAAGTGATATAAAGTCATTAAACATGATGAAAAAAAAAAAAATTTAACCTAACCTACTGGCGATGCACTACGTCGTGTAATATTTTAAATTGAGCCGCTATCAATAACAACCCTTACGTAGATGGCGATAAGGTTTAAATTCCCGCTTAACACCATCCGCCTGTTTTGATTTATGCAAGAAAAAAAACATGGCAAAAAAATGCCTTTTATTTTAATTTGTGGATGTTCAGGCATAAATATTAAATTTTTTTCCGATCATTTTATAAATACCTTAATTTGCCACATTATACAATAAAATCATAACTGAAAATAAGTTCCTAAGTAGGAGATTTTGAACGTTAAAGCAGTTTTCATAGGCCTTTACATTATTTTTTTCTGGGCTTATAAAAAGACTTATCTAAAAAATACTCCATTATTTCAAAGGCCAAGATGTATTCTACTCGCAGTATTTAATTAAAGCATCTGAAACATTTCTAGGCGACCAAATTTTCAAACCAAAAACACATGATTTTGCATTACTACGTATGGCATCGCCCTAACCCAGTTAATAAAGTTTTTGTTTCATCACTTTCCATGACTTTATATAACTTTTTAAAGATGTGATAAATTATCATTTTGATGATTTATCCGGTCACCGTATATATATACCTATATTATATATATAGATGTCACCTGTAACAGGTAAAAACATGCATTTTGTAAAACAGTGCCATTTGTTGGACGTAAAAGCAACATGCGCTGTTGTTTATCTATCTGCACAGACAGACTTAGCAACAGCAACGCGTACGGGTACAGCTAGTTATTAATGAAAATATTAAAATTACACATTTGAACGGCATTCATAGTGTCTGTAAAAATACCCCATTCTTACAAAAGTCAAAAAGACATATTATCAATAAATATTGCTCAAATTTCAAACATTATTACTTGATTGGCATTGTTTGTACAGTCTGGCTGTATAGATAAATACTTCAATGATAAAATTATTACAAGGCTAATCAATCTAGTTCAACTATTGGGTGTTGAAATTGTGT
The DNA here is from genome assembly GCF_061612785.1 of Hesperophylax consimilis. NCBI lineage: Eukaryota > Metazoa > Arthropoda > Insecta > Trichoptera > Limnephilidae > Hesperophylax > Hesperophylax consimilis. The sequence goes on from NC_142854.1 coordinate 30,683,643, forward strand.
CATAACAGAAAGTGTTGAATTAACACTTGAAATGTAGGTGAAAACAGAATTATTTTTCACATGATTACAGCACTAAATCTATTACGGCAACTTTCAAATGTCAAAAAAGTTCCACTTGTGTATGAAGAGAGTTTCACACACGTGTACCGGAGATCGATGCTGCTAGCCCCTTAGAGCAGGCCTCATTAAAATACCTGTAGAAAAGACATGTCCACATTGCCGCCATACGTAGTAATGCAAAATCATGTGTTTTTGGTTTGAAAATTTGGTCGCCTATAAATGTTTCAGATGCTTTAATTAAATACTGCGAGTAGAATACATCTTGGCCTTTGAAATAATGGAGTATTTTTTAGATAAGTCTTTTTATAAGCCTAGAAAAAAATAATGTAAAGGCCTATGAAAACTGCTTTATAGTTCAAAATCTCCTACTTACGAACCCATTTTCAGTTATGATTTTATTGTATAATGTGGCAAATTAAGTTATTTATAAAATGATCGAAATAAAATTAAATATTTATGCCTGAACATCCACAAAATAAAATAAAAGGCACTTTTTGGCCATGTTTTTCTCTTGCATAAATCAAAACAGGCCGATGGTGTTAAGCGGGAATTTAAACCTTATCGCCATCTACGTAAGGGTTGTTATTGATAGCGGCTCAATTTAAAATATTGCTCGACGTAGTGCATCCCCTTAACTTTAAAATTAACGACTTTTTCGCTGTCAATTGAAATCGCTGTTAATGAAATATTCGTTAATTTTTGGTAAAGGACAATTCTGCTGTCATCCGAGAGAACCAGAATCGGAGTTAACAGATGTCATTAATAATTTTAAGATTAAGGACAATTCCTTATCTTTATAACTGGAATATTCCCCCCTGAGCTTGGCACGTGAAATGGGAGAGAGGAAGGTAAGGTCATTTCAAGCAGCATTTTGATCCTGAACAGTGTTCTTGAGGGACAATGGCTTCCTAAAATTGGGGAGGAAGGTGATGGGAAAAGGAAGGTTTGATAAATGCCAGTGCATAGCCGGAAAACTGGAGACATTTGATGGAGAACTATGTATATGTATTAGAGTCGAAAGAAAACCCATCTATAAATAGTATAAAATAAATTCGCTATCACCGTCTGTCTGTTTGTGCGCTTAGTTCTTCTAAACTACGCAACGGATTTTGATAGGGTATTCACTATCATTTAGAGCATTTCTTCCGGAAGGTTTACATATATGATACATGCATATTATATATATAGAAAGTAGAGAAAAGTCGATGTTTTGTAATCAAGTCATAAAAATATATTTTCGGGCACTACATTGATAACGCTGGCTAAACCTTATGAGATACATCAAAATAATGTACTATGGAATTGTATATATTAAAAAGGACTACAAAAAAGTCTTTGATAGTACATATCTATCTCCTAAGGATAATCCCCAGCAACACCGAGTACACGTCAGCTAGTATGTATATATTTGGTTTTTAAAAATTCCACTTCATTTGTCTATACAGCCAGCCTGTATCATCTTTGGAGATGCTACGTCGAGGGTACTTTTGAAGAGAGGAAGGAGTGAACATGGGTCTAGAAGAGACAGCTACAGCCGAGCTGTTGAACTCAAGAATGAGTCAAAGAAAAAACCCGTTCTCATATAACAAATGTCAACCGTGTACAAATTTTCGATGTGTTTTCCGACTATGGTGCCGAAGGAACCAATGACGCTAGTTACTCGGAGCAAATTCCATTGATATACCGGTAGAACAAGGACAGTATTCGCACGTAACTGACTTAGTCACCAACCATCACGCCGATTCTCCCTGCTATTAATCCGACTCTTGGCACAACCAGTCTCTTTACTTGATCATGCCATGTCTTTCTGTGCGTCCCGACTTATAATTGTAGGAAATATGATGTAAAGCTTACCTCTGTAAGTGCCTGTTCCAGTTCTGAAGCGCTAGTGCCACTCTGAAGCAGCGGATTAATTATCGTGTTATTTACTTTCGGGCCTATTGTATTCACAAACTCATACTCGTCACTGGTCGTCAAGGATTCATTCGATTTGATGCTGGAACTGTCCTCCATCCCGCAGCCTTGGACAATAAACAAAAAACACAGCACGTTACCATCGAATATTACGTCAAAACAATCGATATTATTTTTCACGCGTCGCAGAAATCCGTGCGAGTTTATTTTAACGAAATATTTCGCAATCCGATGAATTAGACTACCTACCAATTTAGCAAGATTTGTCTTGGCGTTTTAATTTGTCTTTTGGGGAGATTTGGCAGGCCATCATTGCGTGTTTACATTATTATGGATAAATAATCCAGACGTGTAGGCAAACGTCAAACTATCTAAATGTCACGAAAATTACTTCGACTTTTTTTCACAATGGCGACCTTATGGTTGATAGAATAATTCTGGTCCTACCTACGCGCAAGTACCTACCGTAGCTTCAACAACATTAAACATTTTAACTACCCCATAACGAGAGTGGTATATTTATGCCCATAACCTTAAAATGACCTTAAATAGCTAACGTTGTTATTGCACATTATTGCATCTCAAATAGCTAATCATTCGACTTTTGACGATCATTTTTTGAAGTCTTGTTTTTTATTACATATTTTATTTTATTTTACGTATTGAAATGTATAACAAAATAACGAGAAAGTATCTTTATTCCAGTTCTAAGTATTTACTAAATCATATATGTATTTAAAACAGCTCCATTTTTTAAATCCTTTTTCTCCTTCACCTTTCAACTCTAAACAAGAACTGTAATTGGGGAAAAGTGCTTTTTTTCTTTGACACAGTGAAGAGAAGAGATAAAAATCAAATTATTGAAGATAGTATTAACAACTCTCAAACGAAAAATGTGGAACAACAAAAAATTAGGTCGCATCTAGGAATTGAACCTAGGACCTCTACCTTGCCAGAGCTTTACTCTACCACTGAGCTAATCCGAACCTATCCCCTTCGGTCATATTTAACCATTGGCATCGGCATATTGCGCGCCCCATTGGGGCGACTAAAACTTTTCCAACATACTTGGGTAGTTTACAATAAAATTATAATCTATATTAAACCAAAAAAGGGTTTTTTTGGGGTGATGTAGGGTGCAATACTGCACAGTAAGAATTATTCTCAGTTATGCACAGATGGTGTCACAAATAAAAATTTGTATGCCAATGGGTTAAATGTATCATACTTCGACTAAGAACTAACAACATTATTTTTTTTTTCTTAATGCATATTTTTTGGCTGCTGTCTTTATACGTGATTGCGAGATTCTACCCGAATTTAATTGCATTAATCTAGATAGTACTTTGGATAATTTATTGAAAAATGTCATTTATTAAAACCTAAAAATGTAACATAATCACATTCTTAATCAATTCCTAGTTGCGATCAAATCTTTTTCTGTTTCTCATTTTTCATTGGACAGTAGTTAACCTTTCCTTTACTGTGCTAAAAAATCCATGCGTTCCGGTGCTGCGTAGTTGATACACATCTCAAAATAAGCCATTTAATATCGGACAAATATGAATATTCATAGTTAATCGCTTATGTTAATTATATTTTATATCAAAAGTGATAATAATTGTAATTTAATTGCTGAAAACAAGAAAAAACCATCGGCAGATGCTAAACAAACGTGCGAGGAGTCCTTATCTAATGACAGCCCGCGACCGACTGGCTGCAGGTGCTGGATGGGGGCTGGACTCACACACACAGCTATGCGGTCGTAGGTATCGATGGTCTAAATACAACTGTGTATGACGTGTGGATTTCTCATGTTCCCGCATAGCGAACTAAAGCGGGACATCAATAGCGTGTCATTTCCTCGCACACTCTTCGCGTAACAGTGTCACATGGTTGATTGTATTGGTGTATTTGTTCCGGATTTCTAACAAAACACTTTGATTTATAATTGAATTTGAAAACTATTTAAAATATTATTTTTTAATTCAGTGCATAAATGTATAACAGATGAATACCTAAAATCTGAACCCAGAATTTATTATATTTATAGAGTTATTAAACTTATTAGAAGCAATGTGTAGTAAATACACACCACAGATAAGGAAAGGTTAATATTATCATCAATGATTACATTTAAAATAATCATTTACCTGTCAAAATATAAGAAAAAGACGACCTCTTAAAAATGTATGAAATTAAACCGAGCCTTACAACTCATGCCACTAGGAGGCGCTAGCGAAGCATACTACAATGAGATCTACGGAAATGTCAGATGTATAAATGTTCTACGGTATTTGCTCCTGTGAACCAGAAATATCTTCTTCTTCTAATATAATCAGGCTACAAGTTGCGCCCCTTACTGTACATGTATTCAGGCTTCTGGCATATTGATCGTTGTATTTCAATAACGCCGTCAGACGGTCGGAAAATTTGTGTATACACATATCGCCACTTTCCAATAAAATCCAAAATAAATTAAATATTTCTGAATGTATCCCAAAACTAAAAACTGTTTTTGAAAGGTGATGAAATATGCTTTCAAAATGTATTATTAGAAATAAATATATAATTTTTTAAATAATTAAATTTTGGTAATAAATAAGTTTTTTAAATGGCTCACCTAGCGTTTTTTCATCTAAACTTAACTAAAATTACTAATAAATTACGAAAAACAAACACATTATTTAAGACAAATATAAAGGGTTTTCCAATAGAGGTGTTATTGGTGAATGGATTGTGCTATCGCGAGATGATCAATGATTTTTTATGGCTGGAATTGGATGGTATTGATCTGGACAACGTTTACTTTCAACAAGACGGCGCTACGTGCCACACAAGCAACGAAACCATTGATCTTTTACGGGAAAAGTTTGCCCGTGTTATCTCTCGAAGAGGTAATCACAATTGGCCACCGAGATCTTGTGATTTAACACCTTGCGACTTCTTCCTTTGGGGCCACGTGAAAGAGAAGGTCTACGCCAACAGCCCAGCGTCGATTCAAGACCTCAAAGATGGAATCCGTGAGGCTATCGAGGACATAAGGCAGCCACGCAGCGATTTGGTTATGGAAAATTTCATGAAAAGGATATGGTCCTGTAGGCGTGGTCGTGGTGGTCATTTGACTGATGTTATTTTTCACTATTAATGGCATACCTTCCTCTTTATAGTGAAATAAACATTCAATCATTTATAAAAAATGGCATTTTTCTTTGAATATCAAAATAACACCTCTTATTGGAAAACCCTGTATTATATACTTTACTGCCACCTCACTTTTTGTTGTTTCATTTAAAAATAAATAGTAAATAATTCACAATGTTTCATAATTTTTTCTCAAATTGCAGTCAGAGCCTTTGGTGTCATAGAGGTATACTTATTCATTCTTCTGTGGTTAACTCCTTGAATATAAAGCATGGTGTTTTCTCTTTCTAATACCAGTTAGATCATATTCCTCACCATGACAATAAGGAAGATACAACAATTTCTAAGACCATACAAGTTGTTCCCAAATCCGAACAAATTACCTTGAGGGATTAATAAAATATTTTGAGAAGGAATTTTTGAAAGGAAACAAATAATTAAAAACAACATTTTTATTATACAAGAGTATTTTACAAGAAATAAACTCAACATTGGAATAGATCGTCACCTCAAATTACACGTTTCTCTTACTTCAAATGCATTAGATCATTCACATAAATTATGTATATTAAATCAGTTAGAAATTATATCAAGTAATATTTTAACTGTAGCAAACTGGCTAAGTTATCAAACACACACTAATGGACATCCACATACTAACACTCACACATTGTGCCGTAAAGACTTGTAAACTAATTTAAAAGTGCGCATCACGTTATTAGTGATTCTGAAACACTGCTGCAACGCGCAATCATACACGATTTCAAATTCATCGTACGATATCTCGACTCTCTCCATACAGACGGCGCAAAACTCAAGCTTAAAAATTAATTTGAACCTTTATCTAGCGACATCTCTAAACAGACGTGACAAATATATCGTAAAAACGTAAATCTCGATTTATGCATAAATATATCGCATTTTTACGAATATCTGAATTCAAAGGGCCGGCCGTGACGATAATTGGCCGCTAAAATAAAGGAATAAATCGTATTGATACGAATTTATTCCTAAGATACTACCCAGATTTGAAGAGGCGACCGAGAAAATCGATTTTCAGCATCTTTTTAAATTTTTTTTATTCCTAAAATTTAGAATTACGTGGGAATTCGTTAATTTGAAATTTGATTTTTGATGTCCCGTGGATTTCGAATTAACAAGGTTCTACTGTATATTTATTTATTTATTTTTTCATGTTCTCCATGAAACGGTTATACACCAATATATCATGGAGAAGATTACATGTGATTACAGGTGTTATTTTGATATTCAATTGTAAAAGATCAATGGTTTCGTTGCTTGTGTGGCACGTAGCGCTGTCTTGTTGAAAGTAAACGTTGTCCAGATCAATACCATCCAATTACGGCCATAAAAAAATCATTAATCATCTCTCGATAGCGCAATCCATTCACCGTAACTGTTGCTCCAGCCTCATTTTTGAAAAAGTAAGGTCCAATGATTCCGTCGGACCATAAACCGTACCAAACAGTCACACGTTGAGGATAGAGAGGCTTTTCAACAATAACTCTTGGGTTTTCCAAGCCCCAAATGCGACAATTTTGCTTGTTGACGAAGCCACCGAGATGCAAATGGGCCTCATCACTCAAGATGATTTGCATTTGATTCACTCAAGTGAATTTTAATAATTTCAATGCGTTGTTGAAGCGTGTATCGTTCCATTTTTATTAATGGCGTAGTTTCTACTTGTCAAATGTCAAAAAATGACAGCTTCAAAAGTAACATCTACCGAAATAGCGGGCTATTCAAAATAACACCTCTTATTGGAAAACCCTGTATTACGTAACAGAGTCCGAAAGCTTATCAATGAAAGCAATTCTGGACTATCAATATCATCATTTAGAATTTTACATACAAGTCAGTGAAAATCCTTCTGTCTGACAATTTAAGCATACTCATTTAATTTTAAAAAGTGTTGTAGTTCAACAAAATTGCTGGCGTATTCTCATTCTTTCAGTAGCTTGTACATGAATATTGTAATGTGGATTCCAGACGGGAGAACTGCACTGAAGTTGACTTCTATCAAAGACAAAATATAACAGTTTAATCTGGTAATTAATTAATCACTAAATTTAAATGCTGAAAATTACATTAATTTAATTAATTATTATTATGTACTGATCTACCGGTCATAAAAGGATTAACGTGCACAACACGGTGTCACTTCTACATACATAAACACACATTTCACCACAATCTACACACTGCCCCAATGATGCACACTGTAACGCTGCATGAAACGTTGGCTGAAGAAAGAAGAAGCGGAGCACGACAAAATAACTCGAAAATTAATCACGATAATTTGATCGTGAAAATCTCTAATTATACTGTTTCGTCGACTAATGGAATCTTTCTGGATTGAGCTTGTTTGCAAATACACATCATCTTTCAGACGTTAATATCCATAAGCAATCGTCCACATTTATTTCAAAGCAAATTCAAATATTTCAATGTTGAGTTAGCACTTTTTTTTCATATCAATCATAATTATTATATAATTTATGATGATGATAAAATAATTTTTTGCAGCTTTACAATTGCAAACGGGACGGGTTGTTTCGGAGAATTTGAACAATTCATCAAATTTCAACGTTAATTTGCGAGTTCTGTGAAAGTCCTATTCAAGTTCTGATATTGTATCATTATAGGCTAGTTGCTTGACAGAACTGAAATAATAACAGAACTAGAAAATATCTTTCACAGAACTCGCAAATTAACGTTGAAATTTGATGAATTGTTCAAATTCTCCGAAACAACCCATCCTTAGTTTAAAGGTAATAAATTAACCATTAACCAGAGATGACAACAACTCACACTAGGTAGGTACTCACACAGATGCATTTCTAACATACAGCATGATTCAAACTTGTCACATTCAACTTGAGGAAAGAAAAATCCATTGAAAACGTTAAAAGGGTTTTTTTTATATTATAAAAAGTAATCTCTTTTTCATTAGACAATAAGTACCTATCGCAGGGACATCTCTGCCGATGTATAACCCTAAGTTTGCGTTGTTTGTTCCAACTCTAATCTGTGTAATCCATAATAAAAGGGTTTTTATTATGGATTAATTAACCAAATTTTTAAAAAATGTGAAAATTTTACTTTCTAATGGCAACACAATGTAAAAAAAAAGTTGTCTATGGTAGTTTGAAAAATGAATCTAATGCACAGACATATGAATGTATAGACTAGAAATTAAAGGTGAGGGGTAAAATCAACTGTTGAAGAACGAAGGGGGTAAAGCTGACTGTGATTCGTCAATAAATCAATCTGACAGTATATAGGCATCTCGCATTATAATATCACCATTTAGTTCTTAAAAGTAAAATCTGCTTTTGAATGAATAGACATTTTTACATGGGAGCGCAAATTACTCGCCACGTTATGAACAAATTTGACAAGTCCAAATTCGGCAATAAAAAATTTCTTCTATTTTCAGAATCGAATATTTTGTTTACGTATTTAGTTAAGACACTTTTATAAGTGTTCATAATTTACTTCCCAGTAACAACGATGCGCACACTTGAGAATCGCTACATTCGACCAATGTTGGCTCGATGTGATAGTATATGTTTCTACAGCTGATTCATATTATACGACGTGAATAAGCTTAAAATGATGCTTACATATGGAATGTAATACGACAATTGGGTTTATTCTCTTTTTCATATCTATTTTTACAAGTTTTCATATCACAAGCCACTATTTTGCCGTGTTATTTCATAAAATGCCTCGACCATAGGTCGACGCTAGTTCGAACAAGAATGATGACGTCACATTCTCAAGATTCACGGGAAGCCATACGCGAGCCCAGCCGGCTCCAATGGAACCGGTATGGGAAGTGGGGAATAATACGCTTTTAATCACTTAGGGCAGGTCAACTAATATTCATATGTCTATGATCTAATGTCATTTTTTTATTATTGTACAGTTTGAATAATTGATAAAAATGTGATGTATTTATTGAAACATTTAAAAATTTTCCATCCAGAACACGTGATGGAGTGTATTGATGAACTTCCTAATAGTTGGAGGCAATTCTGAAATGTTTCTGCAGTTTGTTGGCCTTGATTCCCAGTTGTGAGGACCATTTGGCCTGGACACGCTGCATGTAGTGGATATCTCTGGCTTTCCTGTAACACAAAACAAGGAATTTTGTCAGTTAAGGCGATGCCATATGTCGTGTAATATTTTGAATCGAGCCGCCATCAATAACACTCCTTATGTAGATGGCGATAAGGCTTAAATTCCCGCTTAACACCATCCAGCTGTTTTGATTTAGGCAAGAAAAAAACATGGCCAAAAAGTGCCTTTTGTTTTATTTTGTGGATGTTCAGGCATAAATATTTAAATGTTTTTCGATCATTTTATAAATAACTTAATTTGCCACATTATACAATAAAACCATAACCGAAAATGGGTTCGTAAGTAGGAAATTTTGAACTTTAAAGCAGTTTTCATGGGCCTTATAAATTATTTTTTTCTGGGCTTATAAAAAGTCTTATCTAAAAAATACTCAATTATTTCAAAGGCCAAGATGTATTATACTCGCGGTATTTATTTAAAGCATCTGAAACATTTCTAGGCGACCAAATTTTCAAACCAAAAACACATGATTTTGCATTACTACGTATGGCATCGTCTTCATATGAATGAAATTACAAACTTAGATAAACATGTCGAAGTCCGCTTCATCTTAAAAACCTATAGCACTTGATTTTAACTTAATTACTACATGAACCACAGACATAGGAATTAATAGACGAGAAGATAATGGCGAGGGGTAAAATCAACTGTTGAAGAACGAAGGGGGTAAGGCTGACTGTGATTCGTCAATAAATCAATCTGACAGTAAATAGGCATCTCGCATTATAATATCACCATTTACTTCTTAAAAGTAAAATCTGCTTTTGAATGAATAGACATTTTTACATGGGAGCGCAAATTACTCGCCACGTTATGAACAAATTTGCGAAGTCCAAATTCGGCAAAAAAATTCGGTTCTATTTTCAGAGTCGCAGTCGCAGTCAAAGTATTTAGTTAAGACACTTTTATAAATGTTCATAATTTACTTCCCAGCAACCAACCAGCTTTGTGTTTCGCGTCCAGACGTTTCTCGATGTGATAGTAACAACTGATTCATATTATACGATGTGAATATGCTTAAAATAAAGTAAAATAATGCTTATATATGGAATGTAATACGACAATTGGGTTTATTCTCTTTTTCACATCTATTTTTACAAGTTTTCATAGTACAAGTCAACATTTTGCCGTGTTATTTCGTAAAATGAACCGATGATGCCTCGACCATAGTTCGCACAAGAATGATGACGTCACGTTTTCAAATTTCACTTGAGGCCATACGCGAGCCCAGCCGGCTCCAATGGAACCGGTATGGGGAGTGGGGATAATACGCTTTTAATCACTTAGGGCAGGTCTACTAATATTCATATGTCTATGACATGAACCAATTATTATGTCGGCGGAGATGGTAAAAGATGTACTGAAATTCCATTTATTCTCAATCATGTTAAGTTTGAAGGTTAGGAAGTACGCATAAATTATTAAAATAACTCAAACTAACAACCTAAAAACCTATTTTGTGCATATTTAATCAAACCTCTGACTTATAAATCATAAATACCATACTGAAAGTACCCATAAGAACGCCTTCTATTGAATTTTTCAATAGTTTTGATGTACCAAATGTACAACAAATATATGCTAAAAATATACTATTGAAACTATTCAAAATTACTGAATCCTCTACAATACAGCGTATTCATCAAAAAAGGTCAAATGATAATGACAAAAAATATTCCAGGTCTTAAAACCACATTCGGACAAATTTTTTTTGCGACGAAACTCCAAAACATCCTTCCCCTGATATAAGGCGAATAGAAAATTTGAATGATTACAAATGAAGAATAAAAATCTGGCTGAAAGAGATTAATGAAAAAACTCTGATAAAAACATTAAAAACGACATAGAAAACTAATAAATCAGAAATTAATAACTTTACTCCACCTCAGCACGTGAGGACTAATAAATACAATTTACTATACATATATTTAATATCATACTTTGTATGTACAAATAGTCGCTATAATAAAAAAAAAAAAATTATTGTCTCCATTAGATATTTAACCGGTCAGCAACGTAAGCAGATATACACGATAAAATAACGATAGCAGTCAAGTACAATAAGCGTGTTTACACGTCAACGCGTGTGTTTCCACAAAAATCGTCATAACTCCGTTATTCTTCTAGTGACATCCCTAAAACAAAAAGTAGAATATTCGTATTGAATGAAGCTTCACATCTCTATTCAAAGTTATCCATAGAAACCCGTAAAAAGACCTACTCAGTGGAAGCAAATTTTACCCGCCAAATCGTAAAACGACGCCAAGAAAGCCGTTTGACGTGCCGACCCGCCTCGCAAGTTTAATTATTTTTTTTTAAATATATTTTGTATGAAATGGTCAAAAAGTGAAGTGACAGAATTGTTTATTGTACATTTGTACGATGAAATAAGTGTTTTTTTTTTACATTATCCGTGATTTTAGTATCGTTTTTACATAAAACATTACAGGTGAGTCATTTTTACAATTTTTTCATGTTTCCATTCTAAATATAAATATTTACAAATGTTAATATTTATTTATGATACAACAATTTGAAAGCCTATTTTGTAACCTTTCTAAAACAGTTTTTACTATTCGGCTCCGTTCAGTAATGTTTCATTTATAGAGCTTTGATTGTGAGGCGGTAATAACACAACGTTTTCGTGAAATTGACATTTCGATAAAGACATTTTAGCTTCAAGTTCGCGAAAAGTCGGAGGGGTTAAGTTGAAATCAAGTGTTGTTTTTTAAAGAGCCTTCGCGTGTAGCGGAATTCGACAACTTTACCCAAACTTATAAACGTTGGAGAGATTTAAAAGTAGCAAGCTAAACATACTGCTGTCCTTTCAATTTAGTACTAAACGGTCATGTACTAGAGGTTGTGCTGTCTCTAAACAAATTGAATAAGTGCCTAAATCGTGTGTGATGAGAATGTGTTTCCATTACACGGCAAACACTGGTAAAAGCCAAGGAATAACATTTCATACGTAAATGACATATTATCATAAATAATAATCATATAATCATAGCATTCTCATACTATAAAAATATTACCATTTGTTATTTCGGCTACTGGCATTATACCTAGCTCTCTCATTCAAAATTTAGGCGTATTAGATCTATCAAAAAATTTATATATAAAGATGCAAAAGTCGGTCATTTTGAATACATGTAGGATAACGAAAGATTTTTTAAATATTTATGTTGAGGGATCAGTAGGATTTATAGGCCCTGTTAGGAGTTCTACCAAGCCGAACCCTCTGATATGAAAATATCTGGAGTCGGTGAATTATTTTCAAATTTGATCTCTGGTGATTTGACGTGTTGTTCTTGTATTGTTTTGTTTTTATTATGCTTATATAATGCACTTGCATAGTGTTGATTGACTAGATGATCATTTGTGGAAAAGTGAGTGGAAGGGTTAAGTTTTTCCTTTGGGGAAGATTTAACCCGGACAACTAAATCGGAAGTTAAAAAAAAAAAAAAAAATATTGTATCCACCCTTCCATTTAACCAAAAAATTTCAATTTTTATTTTATTTCTATTGGAAAGGAAATGAAAGTAAGAACTGAGAGTAAAACTGACCTGGCCGTGGTTTCGGTGAGCTGTGGCGCCCAGCCGAGCATCCTGTACTGGCGAATGACCCGCTGCAGTTTGTCGGCCTTCTTGTGCACGACCACGGCACCCGTGTGAGACGTCAGGTTCTGCTTGTAGTATCTGCAAATGCATGTAAATGTATATTTAGCACTTTATTTAAACCGCTACAGTATAAACCAAACCACCAGCAATCTGAGCAATCGGGTGACGGAGGCTTGGTGGATTTTTGGAGGAAGAAGTGAACATGGATTTTGAAGAGTCCCATGTTGTAGGAGGGAGGAAACACAGAGGCCGGCAGTTCGTTCCACAGCCGAGCTGTTGAACTTAAGAACGAATCGTAGAAGCGACCCGTTCTCATGTGACAAATGTCAACCGTGTACAAATGTTGGGCGCGCGTTTGGCGTGTATCCCGACTACGCACCGGTGCCGAAGGGATCAATGACGCTAGTTCCTCAGAGCATCTTCCATTGTAATACCGATAGAACAAGGACAGCATACCTACCTGACGCCTGTGCTCTAAAGATTGCAGTCCGTTTGTTAAGATTGGGGAATCTATCAAACGGACCGCCCGTTTCTGCACAGAGTCAAGGGTTTTTTTCAGGTATTTAGGGGCTCCGGAACAGAGGTGGCTGCCAAATTCGACAGTAGGGCGCACTTGCGATTTGTACAGGGTCAGCAGTTGTGTACTATTAAAGTATCTGCGGGCCCTGTACAGTACGCCCAGCTTCTGAGAGGCCAGCTTTACTCTGGCTTCGATGGAGCCCCCGTACCTGAGCTGGTCACTTATAGTTACACCAAGCATATCAATGGAAGGCCTGTTCGGAAGATTGCTTCCGTTGAAGGAGACTAGATTATCATTTGGATCCCTTTTAGACGTAATCAGACAGGATTGGGTCTTTGAAACATTAAATTCGACGAGATTATTTTTACCCCAGGAGGAAATACTCTCGAGATAACCGTCCATTCTCTGCTTCAAAGCTCTCCGAGCCGTTGGAGTTTGGATGGGTGGAAACCACAAGACCCTAACAGCCCTTCATATTTTTATCAGGCCATTAGCAGAATTTATAGTAAAACAATACACAGAAATACAAAATGATTAAATTTCTAACCTCAATAGGGAGCGATGTCCAATGACGGATCCTGAGGGTAGCACCAGTTCATACTCTTCATCATTGAGGGCTGATGAAGGATCCACATCTCCGGTGTCCACCTCCATGTCTTCGTCACCTTCTTCGTGGTCGGGGTACGAGGAACTGGAAAAAAAAACAAGAAAAATCAGAAACAATCCTCGACTTCTAAAGTAGGGAGTCCACATTGACCCAACGTGTACAAAATGACTTGGCCGTTGCATGCGTTGGCCGCCAACAAATATTATCAGTTTTCATGAACACATCAAAGGATCTTGGGGCTAACCCACGAACAGCGATCACATGTTGGCCCGGCCTTCAGTTCGCAGCACGCGTTCAGCAGAGACGGTAGTGTTGATTATTGCATGATTGATAATTTACGTTTACGATATCTTGCATTCCCCAATACAACGTTTACAGTTTCGGTAACAAATATTTTAAAAAAATATGGATGTATTTGGCAAATAATATGAATTTGGCAAACTTTAAACGCCGCATGTGCAAACTATTTCTTCTTATAAATTACTAGCGGCACCCCGCCACGCGTTGCTCTGGCTCAGTCTGCATGTGCAGATAGAGAAACAATAGTGTGCATTGCTTTTACGTGAGAGGTAAAAACATGCTTTTTTCTTTAAAACAGTGCCATCTGTTGGACGTTAAAGCATTATTGTTTTTCTATCTGCACAGACAGACTGAGCCAGAGCAACGCGTGGCGGGGTACATCCCCCGCACCTGGAACACTGTACACCGATCTGGACTCCTTTATACCAAGCCCATATCGAAAAAAATAAGTAAAAAAAAACTATAATAATTATAAACTAAACTTACACTTCTCAAATTATACCGAATCCATAAAATTTCATAATTTTAACTCCCTCCAAACACGATGTCTAATTTTTGATCAAATCTTATTGTTTAAAATCCTAAATAATGGTCTGCACTCACCAGAACTTACCAATTTAATAAATCTTCATATTCCGTCTAGATCAACCCGACAATCTGATTTATTTTATCTACCCTCTTGTAGAACAAACATCCGAAAAAATTCCCCAATTCCTCGTATATGTGCACAATATTATACAAAATTTTACAGCATTGACATTTTTGGTAATAACCTAAAGAAATATCGATATGAAGTAATGCGTACGATCGATTATTAATATGAGAGTATGGAATGTATCGGCAGCATCTCCTATCCTCTTCCTATTTTCCTCTTCCTCTCCCCTTCCTTTAACACCAAATTAATTTTAAGATAAACTTCATTTCTAATGCACTTTAACATAAGAAACTTCTGTGGCTTGACTTCAGTTAACTTGTACATATATTTATCTCGTATATTATACAGGGTGTCCGGAAACTCGTAGTACAAGCGGGAAACTGGTGAATCTACATCACATTTGGAGTCGATTTTGTAGTATATTTTTTTTTTATTTGAGCTTTCGTTATCGAGTAAATCGAGTTTGAAGTTGATTTTTTTTTTTTTTTTTAATCAAATTCTTATAAATTATTACTGAAGATCAAAGTACCCAACTAATTAACCTCTCAGACAAAGGCATTTGTATGCTATGTGTTCCTTTGCGAACTGTCAAAACGCGGAAATTTTTGTGTTATTCACGACTTTTGCTAAAAGCATCATAACTCACGTCTTGGGAAACGTAGCCTCATTCTAAAAAATGTTTTGGAAAGATTATGAAATTCACTATCGTATTGTTTTGTTATACGTAAATATTTGCGTTTCTAAATATACATTTTCTGAAAACGTCAAAAATATGTAAAAATCGCTGACCATTATTTCAAAGCTGTGAAAAATGTACTTTTTTCTGAGTATCATAAAGAAATAACACTTTATATATTGAAGAAATATAATTAAAAACTATTGGTCACCTCAAAATATTAACCGTCCAAACTAAAATATTTTTAATAAATTATTTAAAAACGCAATAAATTACGAACGAACAAGCTGACAGATTCAATCGACTCAGATAATGCACCTCAAGATTCCATAGATATTTTTGAATGCAGACAGACGCGTAGCGTTATTCATTATCGATACTCTGTTTTTTAAATCATGGCAATCCGTATACTAGTGATGGAAATAAATCGATTTTTGTAAAATCTCGCGCGCTTACGTGAAAAGACGTACTAATGTCTTGACCGCTATTATCATATTTACGTCTTTTGACGTTCTAATGTTCCGAGTGGTTAAAACTATTTCAAAGTAAAACAAATGAAGAAACTCGGATTTGAAGCATTATTTTTAAATCACCCTTCATTTAACCCGGTGTAATCATAAAATATTTCTGCTCTGCATGGTTAAAACATCTGTTGTTCAACCCTAAACACCAGAAAAAACTTTAACCCTAAAATAGCCGAAAAATATTTTTTTTTGGTTTTTTTTTTTTTTGTGAAAATGCTCAAAAAAAAATTTTTATGTTTTTTTGGGTTCCCCATGTGGTGTAGATTCTCCAGTTTCCCGCTTGTACTACGAGTTTCCGGACACCGTGTATAAAAGCTGTTTGTTTCTTACAAAATAAATAAATCTAGTTGCGCATATAAATGGTAATAATAGAAGTAAACACCAACCTGTAATCGTAATAGTCGGTGTATTCAGCCAGCGCCGTCCCCTCGTGGAGCACCTTGCAGTGCCCCTTGTCCTTCATGTGCGCCTGCGCTGCCTCTTGGGAGCGGAACGCCCTGCCGGAGTCATTGCACCACAGGCACATGTAACCACGGGATATCTACAATCACACATTCGCCAATTATTGTCACTCTCCGTTTATTATCGGTTACTTGCATTGGCACGGTATATCAGTTGCTCTTTATCCTCGCCAAACGAGAATCGAGAATCCTTGTTCAAATTTAAGTGGACTTATTCGACCACTTATCGTCCATCCTTGCTAGGCTTGAAGCCAGTGACGGTTAGCACAAAGGAGCGTTGGAGCTACGCAATCCCTAAATTTCGTTCAATCTAAAAGTAATAATTATCAACCAATAATAATACCAACAAAAATCAAAACAAATTGATGATTTATGTAGAAAATGATTGGCTTTTCCGGAAACTATAGAACATATTATATAGGGATGTTCTATATTAGCACCGTCCGGGTATACATTTAGGCACAGTCAAGTTTTTAAAATAATTCACCAAAGTTTGGTAATTAAACATAACTTGATTGACTGCCGTAATATAATACCATATTATGAATACGAACCAAATTCATTTTTAGAAAACGAATTTTATAAAATATATTATGATAAAACTGTACTAACAGACCGAATGATTAGTCATAATAGACCGGATATAGTTTAACATGACAAAATTTAAAAAATAACCTATATCATTGATGTCGCTATTCCAAATTCCTGTAATATTCAAAAATCTGTTAATGAAAAAATAAGAAAATACACAGATTTAGGAAATGATATAAAAAAAGAATTTGGCATTCTCAGACTATAAAAATATTACCATTCGTTATTTCGGCTACTGGCATTATACCTAGCTCTCTCATTAAAAATGTAGGCGTATTAGATCTATCAATATAAAAATGCAAAAATCAGTCATTTTAAATACATGTAGGATTACGAAAGATTTTTTAAATATTTATGTTGAGGGATCAGTAGGATTTATAGGTCCAGTTAGGAGTTCTACCGAGCCGAACCCTCTGATATGAAAATATCTGGAGTCGGTGAATTATTTTCCCATTTGATCTCTGGTGATTTGACGTGTTGTTTTTGTATTTACATATTATGCTTATGTAATGCACTTGAATAATGTGGATTGACTAGATGATCATTTGTGGAAAAGTGTGTGGAAGGGTTTAGTTTTTCCTTTGGGGAAGATTTAACCCGGATAATAAAATCGGAAGTTTGATAAAAGTAACACTATAAAAGTTTTTTTATTTGTTTTATTATAATATACTATAAAAATATTAAGTTGAATTCAACCAGTTCAAATCTTCGTTATTTGTATCACGTATCGCTCACCGAGAAATGTCATCTGGGAACATCAATAATTATCTACATGCGCAGAGTGCGGATGTTGACCATTGTATTGAAATTTCTTCAAAACATGAGCAGTGCTCGTAACTCTCACAATAATTAATTTGTCACGCCAAGATGGCACCACTTTAGTTCACAGTTCGGATACGGAGAATTCCAGCAGTTTGGTAGAGGCTTCAAAATTGCTAGTATTTTATACATGACCATTATTCTGACGCACTAACCATTTTTGTGAGTACAAGCCGGCACTGCTTGAAACTAGTTCTTTAGTTTTACTAGTTTTTTTTTAGACACTGCGGCGCTAATAGTGAATATTTTTTTTTTTTTTTTTAAAAGAAAGACAAACATTCCCAGGTTACGAATAACCCAACAATGTTTGAAAATCTCCTACTACCACCACAGAAAGCCGAAAATGTTGCTTGTGTTGTGATGGAGGACTTAGCCAGCCGAGGAATCGAACACGCGACGCTCGGGTGAGACCCAAGCGCTATGCCCACTCAACCACTGACCGGTCGTGATATTTTATACGTGATATTTTACATTTACGTAAATAATAGCATATTTTTTACTGTTATCGGTATGGACTTTGAAGATTCATCGAATGACGAGGACAATACAACAAATATATACAACAGTTAGTTCATTATAATTTCACTAATAGTGTACTGACTCTAACAAGATATACCTACAGATTATGTGCTAAGTCACGCTAAGCTTGAAAAGCAATCGATATAACCATTGTCACCATTGTACCTTGGCGCCCAGATACTGTAGCAGTCCCTTGATGTCGGTGCAGAACTCCACGTCGGGGATGAAGAACGAGTGTCCCACAGTCATGTGTGTGAGCGCCTTCACCATGTTCTGGCTGCTGTGTTCGCAGAACAGGCAGTCCGAGGGTTTCAGCAGGGAAGTCTGTTCTTCGCCGTCGTCGTCTTCCCATTCGTCAGAGTCCACCTGGAATAATTTATGATGCATGAAAGGTTAATACCAATTGTTGGTGAATACGTTCATGTCCTTTATCCAAAGTATCTACGTTTCTATCACTACTTAGACCGTCGTCCCACGGTCAGTAAAGAATCGACATAAACAGAGTGCTGTAAGTATGCGGGAAATGTTGCGCGATGCACAAATAAATAAATATTACCAAAATAAAGTGAAGTTAAGTAAAGTAAAATGAAGAACAGGAACAGGTGACATGAAGATAGAAGATGGAGACTCTGCAGCAAGAATCCTAGGTGGTGAAGAAACTGGACCAGCTGCTGCAGCAAAAGAGTCCACCAACAGTGCCAACACGAGGTTCGTCATCCGTCCAGGTATGTGTCTGCTGCTAATAAAGCGCTGACACAATATCCTCACATAGATAACAGACCTTGGCAGCACCGCTGTGAAGTTCAACGAAGATAGAAGATGGAGACTCTGCTGCAAGAATCCTAGGTGGTGAAGAAACTGGACCAGCTGCTGCAGCGAGAGAGACTACCGCGTCCATCAGCAGTGCCAGCACGAGGTTCGTCATCCGTTCAGGTATGTGTCTGCTGCTAATATAGCGCTGACATGTGTCTGCTGCTAATAAAGAGCGCTGACACAATATCCTCACATAGATACCAGACCTTGGCAGCACCGCTGTGACGTTCGACGAAGATAGAAGATGGAGACTGTGCTGCAAGAATCCTAGGTGGTGAAGGAACTGTACCAGCTGCCTGCATAGTCTCTGCACATGGCAGATGTCAAGTAAGAATAAATATTGTAGCTTGTAGTCAACTCTCGGTATTGCAGGCATTAATTTCAGACAGCACTTTTATAGTTGGGGTTTGGTGACTACTATGTAAAAAAATTTATTGAAATATATGTGTTATTTTCAAAGATTAAAACTCGGTTTAAAACAAAATCCATTGTCTCATACGCAACCCTATTTTGACCTGTTTGAAATGTGTTAATACTTAATTATAAAAAATCGATTTTTCTCTACTTATAAATATAATATGCATATATTATATATGTATAAACCATCCGGAAGAAATTCTCTAAATGATAGTGAAAACCATATCAAAATCCGTTGCGTAGTTTAGAAGAACTAAGCGCACAAACAGACAGACGCGGATAGCGACTTTATTTAATACTATTTAAAATTTAGAGATAATATAACTGTTTGAGAGAAAACAATATCAACCTACTGCTAAATACATACTTCTAATCTACAATGCAGTGTGAATGTTAGGGAAAATAAAATTTTCAAATTTGAATACCAGTGGTGTCCCTCAAGGATCAGTTCTGTTTATTCTGTGCAAAACAGATCTGCGTAATGTGATAAAATCAGATTCCAGCTGTTTCGCAGATGATTCAAAATTCTTTGCCAACCCACATATACATCACGACCAGAGATGTGCTTTATTTCAAATAAATCCATTTCAAATGGAAATGCAAAATGGGTATTTTCCATTTTGCATTTTAAATGCTTTTCTAAAAACCATTTTGCATTTTAAATGCTTTTCTCAATGCATTTTTCATTTTAAATGCTTTTTTGCAACATTCTTCTTATCTCCACTCATCTTTTTTTCATAAGCCCCAAATATCAGTCGGTCCTCAACCTCGCTATGAGAGATAATTTCCATTTGTCAAGTTGCTCCCTGGTAGGAGCCCTGGCAATTGAGTGATACCATTACAAAAAATACTGATTCAAATACTGAACATGGGGCCATGACGCTGTAATATTAAATGTTAGATAGCAGTTTCTATGTTTTCACATTGGCAACATTAGTCCCGCGCAATTTTTTTGTGGTTTCATAATCTGTAGTTGTGGTGTTTTTGGATTTACCATCATGTAATATGTTTGTTCTACATTGATGTCCATTATTAAATGACAAAATTGTTTAAAAATTCTATAATTATTTTAATTGTTTGACCTGAGAAACCATTTTGCATTTTCAATGCATTTTGAAAATAGGTATTTTGCATTTTGCATTTGAAATGCTTTTCTAAAAACCATTTTGCATTTTCAAATCGAAAAGTTTTGACCCATTTCCATTTTGCATTTCAAATGGTTTTGGGTACTCATTTTGCACATCTCTGATCACGACCAACTGCAAAATTACTTGAATGAAGTATATCAATAGCTTCTAAAACTCAATGTTGATAAATGCACTGCCCTACATATTGGAAAAACTAACCCTAAGCTTTGATATAAACTTAATGCAACACCTCTGAAAGAGGTGACATTACAACAAGACCTAGGAGTTTCCATATCAGATTGTCAAAAGAGAAAATTCGATAACATATTTAATCAGGAAAACCTTCCTTGATCTAACACAGAGGTTCCCAAAGTGGTCTATATGGACCCCCAGGGATCGGTATCGGCATGCTGGGGGTCTATGTCAGCGAGAAAAAAATTTGGGGGTCCACTAGATTCAAATGGGGGTACATACGAGCAGACCCCTATTTACCTCAAGTCAATATTTAGGAGTTCCGTAAATGACCCAATAGACCTAACACAAATATAATAGACTGAGAAATTACTTAATTGATATTTGAATTTTTATATTTCGTAAAGTTGTTAATTGAGGTATATATATATATATAGAGTCTACGTTCCTTTTCTCGTCAGAATTAATATATTCAAGCAAAACGTTGCACAGTGGAAGCTGCGAATATTCCTAGTTCCCCAACTTGTTTATGAAAAACGTCCAGGGTAATAATAACGTTCAACATTTAAATGCACTTCACACAGACTTCAAAACTAAGTTTGAGGACATTTTGACTATGGAAATGCAACATTGAAGAATCGGATATCATGTGACAAAAAGAACTGACCGGAATAAGCACTGACAAAGAAGTTAAGGGGCAGTTCTGTAGGGCCGGCTACAGAAAGAAATTCCCGTTGCTTATCCTGCTTCATTTTCATTTGGTGTAATACCTCACAAGGGTGCCCCTGTCTGCACAATGTAAAGACAGAGCAACTATACCGCCACCCAGTTGTAGGGCAGGCAAGGAAAGGGTCTTTTTAGTAAAAAAATAAATGATTATCACATGGGACGTTAATAGTTTTAGGAAAATTCAATATTCGGCAGACAGGGGATCTACGGAATTTTTTTTTATTTAAAACATGTGTCACCGCTCCAGGAATATTTAAACTTATTGTGAAATCAGACAGAGAGCATTAGCCGAACACCGCCTGCTCATCAAATGATAATTATAATAATAAGATAGTATTCTTGTTAAGATAGGCAAGTCGTTAACAAATGCATTATTAATGACACTTTCACAATCTCAGCCAAATGGACATATATAATGTACATAGTGACAACAATAATGACTCTTTGTATAAATACAGTCACATGTAGGTACATATAATATGTAAACAATCAATTTTTTGTTGGAGATTGCACAACAAAAAATAACATTGCGAAATATAACTAAATAACATCACAACAAAGAACTTATTTTTTTCTCTATTAACCAGTAGTTTCTGGAGAACATGTTTGGTTTTGAAATGACAATATGCATAGTTCCTACTAGAAAGTTATTTATTCAGTTCCTACCTATCTCCAACAATCACCTTGCTGGAAAAGGATTTGAAATTTAGAACAATGACAAGAACATTTTGCAAATTTCGAGTGCATTTGTTCAAAGACAAAAGAAGAATTGAACCATTTGAAGCAAGCCGTTGATTTTATCGTGCGTAGTATAATCTTTGAAAAGAAGGAATTAAACTATATTGAAAGTGCTTATACATTTGTTGTGTTGTGGCCCCAATTATTACCTTACCTCGGTGGAACTCGTGTGGTAGTGTTGTGCTTGAATTAAATATATTGTGTTGTGTGCTGCTTCTTGTTAAGTGATTGGTGTCCCTTTTTTCATCCCAAAACGTATGATCACCCAATTCAAACATTCTTAGTTTACGAACAACCTGGCATTATTTGAATTCTCTGTACTAGAAAAATACAATGATGAAGGACTAAGCCCATCATCCCACCGGTCGGTAAGCAATCAACTTAAACCGACTGCTGTAAGACCCAGTAAGGTCTGCAGCGCAGTTCAGTATGGAACTTTTCGGTGCAGGGTCTTAGTGCATTTGGTTTTTGTCGATTGCTTACTAACCCATGGGACGACGGGCTCAACTGGCAAAGGATTGAACCTGCGACGGCTGGATAAAAACCCGACACCTACTCTGCCACTAACAGAAGAATACCAAAATGAATTGATAGATTTTCATAACAAAACAAATGAGAAAGAAAATTTTGGACACAAGAATCGTATTTAAAAATGAAAGGGTGTTTTTATTTACCTCTTCGAATTCTGAATCAGTTGCAACTTCGTCATCAGTTTTCACCATCTTGTGTTCAATGATTTCAAAATCAGAGCTTTCTGGCGTTTTTTCCGAGTTATCATTCTCCGAAACCTTCCGTTCCTTCTGCTTGCTCCACTTTTCTTCGGCAATCTTGTGTTTCTTGCTGTTGATGTGATTCTCAAATGCGTTCTTCGTGTTGAAGCTCTTATTACAAGGCTTGCATTGCTCGACATTAGGAGCTAATTGGGCCGCATCTGTTATCCTCTGCTGCAGAACTCTCTTCTGGAACTCTTCAGCGGTAACTGGTTCCAGTTCAGCCACCTTCCTTTTGAGGTTATACCTGTGCCAATCCGTTTTATAATGCTCTCTCTGCAGCTCAGGATCTCTGAACCCGACGCGACATGTGATACAAGTATACTGCGGAGTCATCATGGAAAATCTTCGTAAAAAACGGTTAAATCAAAGACTCTTGTATAATAAAATCTTAATTCTAGGAGTGTACACTAAAACTAAATCAATTCGACTGATATTTTGTTAATATTGCGCATACGTGCGACATGCGCACTGAACTCAACGTCAAAATTTGTCAAAACCTATTTGACAGCCACCAACCAATACGCATGTGCTCAAAATGGCGGCCAACCAGTGAGCTTTTTGGCAGCCAGTCAAAATATTAACCAAGAGGGGTTAGTTGTTACAAAAGAGCTACTTTCTTTCAATAAAATTTATTATTGATTGGTCTCATGTTAACTCGACCATTTGGAATTTCATCTATCTGTAAAATTATTTGTACGCCACTATCTAAAATCTATTGCAAGCCACTTTATTATTCATGGGCCAACTTTGACTAATCTTTTCAATATTATAGTACCTATGTGTTTGAAGAGATAGTGACGTTTCTTTGAACAAATTGTATGAGTGCTTATCTATATAAATAAAAATGTAAATGTTTTCAAAATTTCTCCAAAAGTTCTTTACCGATTGCTTTGAAATTTTGACACAATGTTGCATTCGAATACGCGTATTTTATAGGTATCACTTGTGATAGGTACAAACATCTTTTTAAAAAAAAAAACAGCGCTATCTGACAAACGTGTTGTAATCAATAAGCGCTATTGATTCTCTATCTACACAGATAGACTGAGCAACAGCAATGCGTGGTGGGGTACAGCTAGTTTTAAAATATATATAAATTTTACCTGAAATGAATCGTGTAAAAAACCGCTCTGGATATTTCTAGTTGTTTTGATAATATTAATAATAGTTTTGTGTGGCCCTCACCAGATTTGTGAAAAATTCCACTGAGAGTTTTGGAACAAAACCAAATATTGTGTGGTTTATAATTAAGTAGCTTGGTATTTAAGAACTTATGTACAATTACAAAAAATAAAATAAAAACTCCAACTTGTTTTACTGCCAAAAAAACTTTGACAGGTTAGCTTAGGTTAGTTGGGGCGTACAACTCCCGTCTGACCTTGTAACCCTGATGGGAGGAGTTATTCCCAACCCAAATTCTTATAGACAAAGCTGTCGTGGCTGAAAGCTCAGATCTCATTGGCTCAGAGCAAAAATTGTAGTTTGATCTCTCGCTCTCTACCATAGCGACTTGTGTAACAGAAAGAGAAGCTAAGCATGTGTTATGCTGCGATAAAAATTAACGGTAATTTCCAAGACGCCATTTCGGAAGTTGAAGTCAGTTGAAGTGTTTTAGCGTAAATATTTTGAATTTTGAAAATCGTCTAACCCATCTAAAAATAATGTTGCGTGCTAGAATTCTTCAAGGTGATTAATTAATGCCGTGTTGTGTTAAAGGTTGCTCAGACGGATTCGATAATCCAGTGCTAGCAAGAAGCAGCAAGAAATACGTTTGTTTGTGTGTGTCATTTCGCAATTGAAAGCAAAAATACGGTACTTTTGGGATTAAAAAAGAATGCTTGGCAACGCTTAATCTTCCAGTCATCATATAATATCCTGTCTATCTCCACCAACTGAAAGAAGGACCCGAACCCGTTGTCAAATACAGGTACTAACCTCTCGTTCTTTGATACAATGTTCCTAATTCCTGAATGTACTTCATTGGCTAATAATTTAATTAATTTTCCTTTTCAGACCTATCCGTATTCCGACGCGATACTATACCACGTATTAGGATGCTAAAACTGCTAAAAAAAGCCACGATTACATCAAACAAGGTCATTTAAACCTCTCCAGAATTGCATCATGTAAGTATTCAGATTTAACCAGCATTTTCCATGATGTTTGCTGACGACAAAGCTGTGGAAATTATATATATGAAACCCTTGCAGGAGAATTTAAATAACTTCTAGTGCTGTGGCAATAATAATTAACACTTAAATTTGTTGAATATGTATTTTGTGTATATATTCTTGTATTTTTGTGCAAGGTCAAATAAAATCCTATTAAGTTGTTGCAGTAAGACTGGGTTCGATTCCTAGTTGAGACCGTTACTTTTTATTTTTCTGTGTCTTGTTCTGTTTCATGTTTTGTTTAGATATATTAGTATTATCTTCTACTTCAATGATAAATCAATGCTCAATACTTCGGTTGTACTGACCCTGTTTTGTATTACTGTCCATTGTCTTTTTGAAAATAAAAAATATTTTTATGTGTGCATAGCTGTGGGTTTTTTTTATTTTCCTTTAACTGCATTCCAATATTTTTATTTTTAAAATATAATTTTTTTGAGCTAGCGAATGAACGATGTTAGCTGGGTGCAGTCATATTGTCTATGTTTGCACTTTTTTTAATGGCCTTGAGATTTATTTATGGTCCACAATATATTTACCTGTCTGGACCATACGACCGTTTTATCTGTGGTCGTCTGTGGTTAAGGGGGTGACAAAATGGCGCCATACAAAAAGCCCGAAGATATCGATCTAGAGAGTGGTTTATTTATGTATTGATCTAGTGAGTGCAGGGGCGTATAACTCTCGCATAACCTTGTAACCCTGATGGGAGGAGTTATCCTCAACCCAAATTCTTATAGACAAAGCTGTTGTGGCTGAAAGCTCAGATCTCATTGGCTCAGAGCAAAAATTGTATCTTGATCTCTCGCTCTCTACCGTAGCGACTCGTGTAACAGAAAGAGAAGCTAAGCATGTGTTATGCTCCGATTAAAAAATAACGGTAATTTCCAAGACGTCATTTCGCAGATTGAAGTAAGTTGAAGGTTTTAGCGTAAATATTTTGAATTTTCTTTCACCCATCTAAAAATAATGTTGCGTGCTAGAATTCTTCAAGGTGATAAATTAATGCCGTGTTGTGTTAAAGATTGCTCAAATGGATTCGATAATCCAGTGCTAGGAAGAAGCAGCAAGAAATACGTTTGTTTGTGTGTGCCATTTCGCGATTGAAATCAAAAATACGATACTTTTGGGATTAAAAAATAATGCGTTGCCAACGCTTAATCTTCCAATCATCATAAAATATCCGGTCTATCTCCACCAATTGAAAGAAGAACCCGATCACGTTGTTAAATACAGGTACTAACCTCTCGTTCTTTGATACAATGTTCATGATTCCTGAATGTACTTCATTGGCTAATAATTTGATTAATTTTTCAGACCTATCCGTATTCTGACGCGATCTTATACCACGTATTAGGAGACTAAAATTGCTAAACAAAGCCACGATTACATCAAACAAGTTCATTTAAACCTCTCCAGAATTACATCATGTAAGTACCAGTATTTTCAATGATGTTTGCTGACGACAAAGCTGTGAAAATTATATGAAACCCTTGCAGGAGAACTTGAATAACTTCTAGTGCTATTTTGTGTATATATTCTTGTATTTTTGTGCAAGGTCAAATTAAATCCTATTAAGTTGTTGCAGTAAGACAGAAATCCTGGGTTCGATTCCTAGTTGAGACTGTTACTTTTTATTTTTTTATGTCTTGTTCTGTTTCATGTTTTGTTTAGATATATTAGTATTATCTTCTACTTCAATGATAAATCAATGCTCAATACATCGGTTGTACTGACCCTGTTTTGTATTACTGTCCATTGTCTTTTTGAAAATAAAAAATATTTTGATGTTTGCATAGCTGTGGGTTTTTTTTTATTTTCCTTTTCCTGCATTCCAGTATTTTTTATTATATAATATTTTTGGGCTAGTGAATGAACGATGTTAGCTGGGTGCAGGTATTTTGTCTATGTTTGCTCTTTTTTTAATGACCTTGAGATTTCTTTATGGTCCACCATATATTTACCTGTCTGGACCAAACGACCGTTTTATCTGTGGTCGTCTGTGGTTAAGGGGGTGACAAAATGGCGCCATACAAAAAGCCCGAAGATATCGATCTAGAGAGTGGTTTATTTATGAGTGAGTGGTTCATTTATGGGTTAGTTATAATCATAAATAAACATTAGAGAGTGGTATATTTATGCCTGGTTATAATGGTGGGAATTAAATTATATATATAATAAATAATTAATCACAATAAATAATAAATACCATATAATATTAATTAATTGTCATAAAAGCATACATAAATAGAATTAATGATTATAATCTAATTACTTTTCTAAACCATCAGAGACAGTGTTAACATATAAATATTTTTTTATGTCGGAGCAAAAGAGCAACGAGTTTATACAAAGGTTACAATTTTTTTGATTTCTCTAATTTACTAACTTAAAATAGAGAATTCATTACAGACACATAAATCCATTAAAATGTATAAAATAAAACCAAGGCGCACAACTCACGTCGCTAGGAGGCACTAGTGTGGCATGTTGCCATCAGGATGTACGGGAAATGTCAGAAGTTGGAGGTATTATTAAAATTATAGGGTATTTGATTTTCCTCATTCGTTTACTTGATTGTCTGTCACAGATTAAGTACTTGATTTTACTCAATATATTTGTTCTCTTGTACGTTTAAGTTGTTTATTATGTATTTCCAGGAAAGTATCTTACAATTTAGCTAATAATATTGCCGACAGTTTCTTGGTTAGAAGTAAGT
Source organism: Hesperophylax consimilis (assembly GCF_061612785.1). Taxonomy (NCBI): domain Eukaryota; kingdom Metazoa; phylum Arthropoda; class Insecta; order Trichoptera; family Limnephilidae; genus Hesperophylax; species Hesperophylax consimilis. The sequence goes on from NC_142854.1 coordinate 30,711,899, forward strand.
ATTGATCTATGTATAGTCTAAATCTTAGGAATATCATTGTCGCCCTTGACGATTCTACCCTTCCTGCTGAAGCCGAGGCCCGCCTTGATGACATCGATGGCCGCCTCCACGGTCTTCTCGCTGTCGTTCAGGTTTCCAATGAGCGGGTTGACTTCCACCAAGTCGATGGCGGCCAGGCGACCCGTGTTGTAGACTTGCTCCATTAGGAAGATACCCTCTCGGAGGGTGAGTCCTCCACGCACTGAAAATCAATGTTTTTATTTATCACTGTTCATTATATTAATTATTATATGGACAAAGAAAAAGGATTTATCTATTTATTTATTTTTTATAATATTGATTACATTTTATGATTTTGACTGTCCAACTAGGAAGGATTTCCGTTTCAGGACAGTCAAATTTACAGGTTTCAAGTTATCCTAGACGAATACAGGATTTAAGACTAGCTAAAATAAGTATGTTAAAACGAAGATACATAAAAAGATGCATAAAAAAGATACATAGAGACGTTCGTGATTTCAAATTATATTTTTTAGTATCATTTCGGAATCAGTCCTGCCTAGATCCAACAACCATTTTGTCACTCTTGGACCGAAGGATGACAATTCACACAGTTTCAGCTGAGAGGTGATTTTATTATATATTTGAGGAGCGAGATATGAGAATATTTTTTGATAAGCCGCTCTGTTGCTTGTTGGAACGGAAAGGTCATTCCTTCCCTTACTTCTGGTTTGATGTTTGTGTTTGGCTGTTTTCATATAGGATTACCTATAGACAAAGATTGGCTTCTATCCTACATAGTGTAAAATCTAACCCTAAGCTTGCGTGCCATGGAGATGCTGTGTGAAGGGTTTTTTTTTAAGGAAAGGAAAGAGAGGAAGATCTGGGAAGGAAAAAGGTATGAGGGGTGGGTAAGAATCTGATGTTTGAATTCATCCCTCCCACTGCGATGCAAGGCGATGGTTCGAGAGAATCCTGCTGAAGAAGTAAACAGATCGCCCTCAACCAGTCTCTCCAAATCCGGCTTGCCACATAGAAGGTAGGCAGACGCATTTGCCGCCAACTCCTAGACAATCCTCACCCCATGAACCCGGGCACCCCTGCTAAGTTACCAAATGTAGCGAACCGATTGAGGTGACCTATGACAGAGAGTGTTAGTTATCCAATGAATGTTTCCTGGGGCTGCAGTACCCAATTCTGCCTCCCAAGTTGAGACAGTTTATTTTTATTTTTCTGTGTCTTGTTCTGTTTCATGTTTTGTTTAGCTTTATTAGTATTATCTTCATCTTCAACGATCTACTACATTAATGGGTATAACCTTTAAAAGTTATTCTAGAAAACGTGTTCCAATAAAAAGTATTTATATTGAGAGAGATGGAGATGTCAACTCACCGCAGGTCCCGGTGCTAGGAGCTTCCAACTTGTCTAAAGAATCTATGTCAAAACTGACATGGATGGACTTCTCTCCGCGAGGGTCTAGGTATTGAAGGGCCATCTCTACTACGGCAGCAATGCCCATCCTGAGAAACAATAATATATATTAAAATCACTAATTAACTGGTACACATACTCATTCGTGAGGTTTTGACTTTAAAACAACAGGAAAAATTTCTTTTGTGACTTCTCACAAGCGCGCCCCAGTTACAATGTACAATCAGGGGAACCATATCACCTCCCGGGGGTCTCGCAGAGTGAAATCGATAACTTACAATATCGTATCGATAGGCGTAATGATATCCCAATACCGAAATCCCAAACACGGTCGCACCGTTGATAGCCAGACCTATATGGTAATGCAATTTGACAAACGCTGACAACAATGGCGCATGTCTCTATGAATTGGCATTCCTAAACGTAAGACTGCTGCGTAAAAGTTAAAAATACTAGTAAATTGACAATGTCGAATTGAAATATTAACTTTAAATACATTGGCAGTAAGCGTATATTTTTTGACATTAAAAAAAGACATAACCAAGAACTTTTTTCTCGAAGCTGAACGGAATCAATTGGTCGGGTCTCAGGTGAATTAATTAAGTCTATTGATAGTGTATACGGTTTTTTTCAGTTCTTAGAGCTTAGTTAGTTCGCAATAGTGTTTTATTGAGTCATTGGTTCGCTCTCATTCATTAATAAGCCAGATAATTTTGCATAACGCACGACATTATTCAAAAAGTTGTGCATATTGACAGCTTATCCAACACATTGGTGGCCGGGCTAAAAGTATCGGCTTTTGTCAACCAGCTATCGGAATCATATTCTGACCGTGCTCGCAAATACCGCTAACTGACCATAGATGACGGATTTAGTCAATATCGTATTGACATACGGCTTTATCGATTGTCAGTGCAAGACCTCCTGGCAGGGCGATGTTAAGATGCGGGTCAAAGAAGGGGTTGTAGGATGAGATTGGTTCATGCAGGCCTCGTTGAAGAGGCCCGGATTGAATGAAGGGAGAAAGACAGATGTCGCAGCATGTTCCACGTACGAGCCGACTTAAATACAAACGAGTGGGAGAACAACCCACTGTCATGCAGCAAATATTCCTTTGAACGGGTGTTTTGCTTGTGTCCGTCCGGTTTCAATCCTCGACAATCAACACCTCTGAATCACAGAAGGTATCAAGCGGGCTGATGGAATAGCAAGGGAAGAAAAAGAGTGAAAGCACCACTAGCAGGATCCGAGCCGGTCATAGGAGTAGACGCTTCCCATACCAAATTGCATATCAAATCCTAGCATTGGAAGGAATGGGAGAGGGCACCCAAAATTAGACAATCCAAAATACTTGGAACGGACCAGACTCTAGACAGACCTGGCAACTACTCAATATGGACAGAAACTCACTAAGAGAACTGGTAGGACTACTAACGGGACACTGCCATCTCAGGAGACACATGCAGCTGACGAGTAGAAAACACCAATAGATGCAGGAAATGTGAAGAGGATTAAAAGATTTCAACTTACCTCTGGTGCCAATGTCTCGCCCTGATGGAAACAGGGCTCAGCTACCTAGGAAGACACATTGTGGAACCAGGAGACAGTCAAATATCCTATGACAACGCTGATTAACTTTATCAAAGGGACCAGGTTACTGTTAAAGGAATGAGGTGATGGCCTGAACTAAATATGTAAACCGGCTCTGTTTTATTAATAAATGAATAATACCTTTGAATCTCTTCCATTCCGAAAGCAGGGATCCCGAACTTATCGATTATGACTCTTTCGTACTTATCCACCGAGCGCAGGCCAATGTAAGCCAAGTTCCTTATGGAGAACCTGAAACAAATAATAAAAAATACCCAAGTCATTTTTGTTGTTTGTTTTTGGGGTGTTATGCCGTGTTGCGCTAACTCCTTCTTTAGCCGACGTTTCGGACAGCGTTGCAGTGTCCATCATCAGGGCAGATCCGGTAGATCCGAAGATGTGTAAAAAAAAAAAACAATACCCAAGTCATATTACGAGGAACTGAAAGTACACACGAATACTTTGTGAATTGATGCAGGGCCTATGTCACTTTTCGGGATGCTTTGTGGAGATTTTTTTGAGAAGAGGAAGTAGTGAACATGGGTCTTGAAGAGATTCATGATATCAGAGGGAGGAAACACAGTGGCCGGGAAATTGTTCCATAGCAGAGCTGTTGAACTCAAGAACTAGTCGTAGAAACCTTCTCATGTGACAAATGTTAACCATGTACAAATGTTGGGCAGGTTTCCTGACAATGCGCCAGTGCCGAAGGGATTAATGACGCTAGTTCGTTGGAGCATCTTAAATTGAAACACTTGTAGAACGAGGAAAGCATTGTCACCTGACGCCTGTGTTCTAAAGATTGTAATCTTTTTCATTGCCTGTTTTTGAACATAGGCAAGGGAAGTAAAGAGATTCAGGAACAAGGTGGGTTATATGGTACAATGCTTGTATCATAACCTATGGGAACCATCACAACTTTACAAGACACATTCTTGGGACCACTATATCCTCATAATGTAACTTTTTTTTTTTCTTCTTTCGTATGGTGAGAGGTCAAAACCAGTCTAGGACAGGCCAGTCTAGGGCCTCAAGAATGGCCCTGTGGACCTCATCCCTGGAGGGAATGAATGGAGCGGATATTCGCTGATCACATGTTCGGTATCTGCACTGCACTGTATTCACACATCGCCGACTCTTTGCATCGTGTAGACACAACGGCTGTGGAAGCCGTATAAACGTAACTCATAATAATAATATTTGGCTAATTTACATAGCGACGTTTTTGTAAAAAATCACCTCAAGGGCGCTCTACAAATATGTAGCGACGCTACGAGAATATTCTAGAATGCCCGACAATACAAAACGCATTGTAGCGGGAACACTCTAGACGTAATGCGAAGCATTCGGCGTTTCTACCTACAGTTCTGGAATGTTCTCGATGCATTCCTATATAATGAGGCGCGCCGAGATTATTAGTCAGTCATTGATTAGCAGTTTTACGAGTGACAACGCGAGCGCTGCGACCGCTTGCCGAAGCCCCCGCGTCACTTCCCGCTCTTTCTTCACCACACCGCTACAGGACCTACTCACCTACATCCGGTTCTGTACAGACTACAATTATGAACTCCTTGGGATCACCTCAGCGCCCTGGCCCCGGCTATCATTCCTGGCCAGTGCTGACCTCAAGCGCCTAGACCTGCGACCACTTCCACTGTGCCTCGGCATCGTCGCCGTCCTGTATCTACCGCTCATCTGCCGACAGGTCCATTGCACTTTCGGCTATCTCGTTCACACTGGAGTACCCAGACTCCACGTCTTCACCAGTGCTGAATACATCCACGAGTCCGATCTCCACCAACGCGGTGTCGACTCACTGACCAGCGTCTCGGTCATCGCCGTCTTTACCTGGTGTCATCCTCATCGGTTCCAGTCTTCCAACTGCGCAATTATACTGACTCAAAATAAATGCTGTGACACAACACACAATATCATCTCTCATTGTCTCACTACCAGATCCCCACAAATATATTTATGAAACTATAAATACAGCTGGCGTACAACAAGGATTCATAATGACTAGACATCGCATTATATGCACTAACAAAGTGCCAAAATATGCATGCAAATATGCACTAAAAAAGGCCGAAATATGCACTAAAAACTCTTGATTTGTTCAAAATATGCACAATCAAAATCAAAAAACAATTTATATTTTTATATATTTTAATTAAAGACCTACAAAAACAGCGAAATATTCTTAAAATTATGCATAGTTTTTGTGACAATATACAACTAAGTATTTTTCCAAAATTTCGATTCAAATTTGTGACGTTTGTCACCCAGTATTAATTTGTACGCCGAAAACGACCTCTCTACGTCAACTGATGTCATTGGACAAATGGAGATATCTGTTTAGGCAGGGTATGTGTACATGTGCCGTTGATGTAGGCATTAATGTTCTTCATATCTTCAAGACTCGGGTTTTTAAACAAAATAGAGTCTAACTTTTTACGAATCTTTTCTGATATTGAATTAGGAAGGGCGTTGGCGAGTTCGATCATTGTTTCCAGTATTTCTATTGCTTTAATTGGAGTAAGGTTTTTTGTTTCCAATTTTTTTATGTTATCTGGTAACTTGTGGAAATGTGTTGAGGTGAGGGCGATATTCTGTTTAATGGATGCGTCTTCAAATGCTAGCTTGCTTGAATGAATTGCAATGGCCTCAGAATTGTCAATCGGTATACCTTTTGTAAGGTGATTTATGCATAACAATCCGTTTCAGTCAGTCAGCCACCGCGCTCGTGCCCCTAGCGTCCGAGTCACCTAGCTCGTAGATGATACCTCCCGCTATTAAACGAAATATGCACGATTTGGGAAAAAAGGCTGAAATATGCATTAACGTCGTAATTAGAGAGTTATATGCATTTGCATATGCAAATGCATATAATCCGATGTCTAATAATGACTAATGACTTAAATCTAAAGCTTATTTCTAGTAACTTACGACTAAGGCTTATAACGAATATATCTTACCTCGGCACCAGCCAGTCCATCCCGGGAAGGTACGGCCAGTACGCTGCCAGTTCCTTGGTGACCAGTGCCAGCGGCATGCCGTGCACGGATCCCGACCCCGAGGTCTTGTTGGTGTTGATGTCTGCATGCGCGTCCACCCACAACACTACCACATTCTCGTCAAAGTTGTAATGCCCATCGATCGAACCTAGATACAAAATAACTTGATCAGGTACCATGGCTAAAAGGTGCCAAGAGAAAAGATATTTATATACAGTACTAGGACAAGTGTCACAGTGAATTATAGTACAGACAACAGATATTTATTAAACAAACAAACATCTCTATCAATCAAGTATTACATTTTTTTTTTTAAAGTTAAGATGTCATGTTTACGTTTGCGAGAAGACCCCATTTTGTGGCATATTGTGAGGCTGAAGGTTGTGGGGAGGGGAAGAGAAAGATGGGAGAGTACCTGGCTATTTAGATCGGGTTACCAAACATGGCTAAAGCCATTTCAAGCAACATTTCAATTCTGAATGGTGGTCTTACACCAGGGCTATACTGAGTGTATCTTGCACTCTGGAACGTACCACAAATATATGATTAAACATAGATTAAGAGGAAGCTTCAAGCCAAAAATGTGTATATTCTTGGTATACCTTCTATTGTAGGTAATAGGCATTAAAATCGCTTGACAAACGGAGTCTAGAAACGTTCGATTTCAAGCACAAAACTGGTTTTTATTTATTTTGTAAATAATTTTATAAGAAAGCAAAATAGTTAATCAAGTGAAACTGTCACAAACTTAGCTATAATACTGTATTTTTTTAAAGTTGTTTCCTCTACGCGTTCATACATTTCAATTGAAAAAAAAAATTTTGTAGTTCACATTTATATTTTTATAGTTTACATTTGTATTTTCTACTCAAGCGAAACGATAGGAAAACCTTCAATTTATCTAAAGCATATTTTTTGGTATTCATAATGTACACCAATTCGTTCGATGTCCGGTCAGGTGCTCTGAAACCACTGAGTTACGTCGGCTTATTTCCAACCCGCCAAATAATTCAATATGTACTAGTACCTCAATCAACAATTACTGCTTATTATATTTTGCCACCTGTAAACAACCAACTTTATTTTTGTAGGAAATGTTTTGTTCGTGCTAAATTTCTCACTAGATGGCGGTGAGACATATAATATAATATATTCATATCTATCCTGACCGCACATCAGAATAATTCCCGTTGGCGGCATTTATTTTTACTCGGGAGATGTTTTCAATTTGTATTGATATTTCAGGCGACTTGTATTGATAATATGCAGTGATAGATATAAATATACAAGTTAATTGAAGTCAAGCCACAGAAGTTTCTTAGGTTTAAGTGCATTAGAAATGAAGTTTTAGTTTCTTAAAATTAATTTGGTGTTAAAGGAAGGGGAGAGGAAGAGGAAAATAGGAAGAGGATAGGAGATGCTGCCGATACATTCCATACTCTCATATTAATAATCAATCGTACGCATTACTTCATATCGATATTTCTTTAGGTTATTACCAAAAATGTCAATGCTGTAAAATTTTGTATTATATTGTGTACATATACGAGGAATTGGGGAATTTTTTCGAATGTTTGTTCTACACGAGGGTAGATAAAATATATCAGATTGTCGGGTTGATCTAGACGGAATATGAAGATTTATTAAATTGGTAAGTTCTGGTGAGTCCAGACCATTATTTAGGATTTTAAATAATAAGATTTGATCAAAAATTAGACGTCGTGTTTGGAGGGAGTTAAAATTATGAAATTTAATGGATTCGGTTTAATTTGAGAAGTGTAAGTTTAGTTTATAATTATTATAGTTTTTTTTAAATTATTTCTTCTTTCTTTCGATATGGGCTTGGTATAAAGGAGTCCAGATCGGTGTACAATGTTCCAGTGCGGGCGAATATATGAGGTGTAAAGGGAATAAAGAGTGTTTATGTTGTGGAAGGGTTTTGCTATTCGAATTATAAATCCCAGCATTTTATTGGCTTTGTTAATGATGTCATCAGTGTGTTGGATAAAGTTTAATTTAACATCCAGTGTTACCCCAAGGTCCCTGATATATTTTACTTCATTGATGTGTGTGCCGTTTAGTTTTATCCTTTACGCTATGCATAAAACCTTGTCTTATAAACACTAGTTTATCATTAAAAAATAATATCTTCATGATATTATATCTCACCAATTCCGATAGAGTGGTCACCTCCCAGGGTAAGGCAGATACGTCCCTCTTTGAGGATGGATCCCACCTTGGCGGAGAGTGCCTTGTTGCAGGCAGACACCTGCTGCAGATTGTGCATGTTATCCACGTCGACGTCAGGGGTATCGGGGACCGTGTAGGTTACATCGCCAAAGTCCTTGACGTCCAGTTCCTCTGAAACGGCAAAATTTTAATGTTATTAACTAGGTAGTAGTTATGTGCAGGGTCGAACTGGGCATACTGGGAGGGCTTTGAAGCAGAGAATGGACGGTTATCTCGAGAGTATTTCCTCCTGGGGTAAAAATAATCTCGTCGAATTTAATGTTTCAAAGACCCAATCCTGTCTGATTACGTCTAAAAGGGATCCAAATGATAATCTAGTCTCCTTCAACGGAAGCAATCTTCCGAACAGGCCTTCCATTGATATGCTTGGTGTAACTATAAGTGACCAGCTCAGGTACGGGGGCTCCATCGAAGCCAGAGTAAAGTTGGCCTCTCAGAAGCTGGGCGTACTGTACAGGGCCCGCAGATACTTTAATAGTACACAACTGCTGACCCTGTACAAATCGCAAGTGCGCCCTACTGTCGAATTTGGCAGCCACCTCTGTTCCGGAGCCCCTAAATACCTGAAAAAAACCCTTGACTCTGTGCAGAAACGGGCGGTCCGTTTGATAGATTCCCCAATCTTAACAAACGGACTGCAATCTTTAGAGCACAGGCGTCAGGTAGGTATGCTGTCCTTGTTCTATCGGTATTACAATGGAAGATGCTCTGAGGAACTAGCGTCATTGATCCCTTCGGCACCGGTGCGTAGTCGGGATACACGCCAAACGCGCGCCCAACATTTGTACACGGTTGACATTTGTCACATGAGAACGGGTCGCTTCTACGATTCGTTCTTAAGTTCAACAGCTCGGCTGTGGAACGAACTGCCGGCCTCTGTGTTTCCTCCCTCCTACAACATGGGACTCTTCAAGACCCATGTTCACTTCTTCCTCTCCACAAAAAGACCCTCCACACAGCATCCCCAAAGATGACATAGGCCCTGAGGGAAATTATTTTCTTCAGGTCCTCCTGTGTGGAGTTAAAAAAACAGCGCCATCTGTTGGACGTAAAAGCAACAAGCGCTATTATTTCACTATCTGCACAGACAGACTGAGCTACAGCTACGCGTGGCGGGGTACAGCTAGTAATAATAATAATAATAAGTAAGTATTTTATTATCATCCTTTTTTGTACCACATAGAGATAATGATATTTTCACTGGGATCTCCAGTGCTGAGGATTTCATTAACATATTATTAAAATTTATTAGAATGGATAATATGAATTAATTAAAAATATATTAAGTACAGTTTTTTCTGAAATAATTATAAATATAAGGTTTTCCAATAAGAGGTGTTATTTTGAATAGCCCGCTATTTCGGTAGATGTTACTTTTGTAGCTGTCATTTTTTGACATTTGACAAGTAGAAACTACGCCATTAATAAAAATGGAACGATACATGCTTCAACAACGCATTGAAATTATTAAAATTCACTTGAGTGAATCAAATGCAAATCATCTTGAGTGATGAGGCCCATTTTCACTTTAGTAGCTTCGTCAACAAGCAAAATTGTCGCATCTGGGGATCGGAAAACCCAAGAGTTATTGTTGAAAAGCCTCTCTATCTTCAACGTATGACTGTTTGGTGCGGTTTATGGTCCGGCGGAGTCATTGGACCTTACTTTTTCGAAAATGAGGCTGGAGCAACAGTTACGGTGAATGGATTGCGCTATCGAGAGATGATTAATGATTTTTTATGACCGGAATTGGATGGTATTGATCTGGACAATGTTTACTTTCAACAAGACGGCGCCACGTGCCACACAAGCAACGAAACCATTGATCTTTTACGATTGAGTATCAAAATAACACCTCTTATTGGAAAACCCTGTATATTACATGGTGATTTTTGTTCAGTTGAGTGGTTTTGGTTTCAGTCTACAATTGATGTCAGTATATTATCTGATCTCACTATATTTTGCATCCAGGTTTTCATTAGAGATTTAAATGTTATACTATTGTTGTAAGTTTTGAATGAGAGTGGAATTTAGTTGTACATCTGTTTTAATTTACTTATGCTAATACATTTGATTAAGAAAATAAAGATTGTGTAGTTCTTAGTCTAAGTATGATACAGTCAAATATGACCAAAAGGGATAGGGTCAGATTTGCAGGTATCAGTATCAGTGGTAGAGATAAGTCCCGACAACGCTGAGGTCGTGGGTTCAATTCCTAGACACAATCAAATCTTTTTCTGATTTTTCTTTTCTCCATTAGTTGTTAACATTATTATCAATGATTAAATATAAAATTTGTTCAGAGATTTGTGAAAACTCCTGAAAAAGGATGGTTTTACATCATACTCTAAGGAAAATTAAAACAAGGCGATGCACTACGTCGTGTAATATTTTAAATTGAGCCGCTATCAATAACAACCCTTACGTAGATGGCGATAAGGTTTAAATTCCCGCTTAACACCATCCGCCTGTTTTGATTTATGCAAGAAAAAAACATGACCAAAAAGTGCCTTTTATTTTATTTTGTGGACGTTCAGGCATAAATATTTTTAGATCATTTTATAAATAACTTAATTTGCCACATTATACAATAAAATCATAACCGAAAATGGGTTCGTAAGTAGGAGATTTTGAACTTTAAAGCAGTTTTCATAGGCCTTATACATTATTTTTTTCTGGGCTTATAAAAAGACTTATCTAAAAAATACTCGATTATTTCAAAGGCCAAGGATGTATTCTACTCGCAGTATTTAATTCAAGCATCTGAAACATTTCTAGGCGACCAAATTTTCAAACCAAAAACACATGATTTTGCATTACTACGTATGGCATCGCCTTATTAGAATTATTTCATGTAAATATTGCAACAGAGTCCCGAGCCTGCAATCTCAATTGGCATGTTTTGTGAGGCTGAAGGGAGTAGGAAAGAGAAGGAGATGGGGAAGAGGAAGGTTGGGAAGTACCTGGCTATTCAGATGTGATCACTAAACACAACTAAAACAATTTTCAATAATTGAAAACAATATTAGCGATTTTCAAACAAAGATTTGAAACAAAAAAAAGATATGGTCGTATCTGCGAATTATTGCCGGGTCTATGCTTTACCACTGAGCTAATCCGATCCTATTTCCTTCGGTAATATTTAACTGTTTTTATGTATCAAATTTTCGTTTGAGTTCGATGGTTAAATATTACAATTTAAGATTGTACTCCAAAAATAAAATATTAATCCTAGACTTACAGAAAAGTCAATAGATGTCACACATTAAAAATAAATATGGTAATAATTATCCAAGACAGTATCTAGATTGCATTTAGTTCGGGAGGAATATTGCGATTATACATAAAGATAGCAGCAAATAAAAATATGCATTAAGAATAATGAAGATAATGTTGTTATTTCTTAATCTAAATATGACTGAACTCAATAGGGTGGGATTAGCTCAGTGGTAGAGCAGAGCCCCGGTAAGGCTAAGGTCCTGGGTTCAATTCCTATATGCGACTGTATCTTTTCTGATTCAAATTTTCGTTTGAGAATTGCTAATATTTTCTTAAATGATTCAATATTACAATTTGATGTTTTACTAATTAAGTTATTCAAAAAACAATGTTATTTTAATTGGTCTACCTATTTATTTATTTCATATGAAAAATGTATCAACTTACTTACCTATTTCCTTCAAAGCTTCCAACAGTCCTGCACTCCGCAATAAAGCGGGAGCCAAATCAACTCCTTGCTTATTTTGTCCTTTAGCAAATGGCACTCCGAGAATACCAACCGTTTTGTTTGCATGACTGGCTTTTCTATGCGCATTTCGCACAACCACTGCACCAAAACATCTAAAACTTTTTCTAAACATCGCTACGCACTTAACGCTAAAAATGCCTGAGACAAATACTTATTCTTAAATATTAATTTCAAAGATCACAATAATTATTTAAAAATGTTGTTATTTCATCATGATAATAACTCTTCACCGTTCGATGTATATTTCAGACTGTTTTCTCAGCGTGGTTCTTATCTCTACTAATGAAAATAAAAGCAAAAATAATATGTTTATTATTCTAATATATAATTAATTATCATAAATTTATGTTAAATCGTTATCTATTTGTAATTGTTAGTGATGTATTTACACATTTTGCTAAATTTGAGTTCCTTAATCTTTGTTTTTCCTAAAATTATTGACTTTTGTGTTGTCAAAAACCCATGCGGAAAAACACTTAAAAAGAACAGTTTTTTTTCAAAATTTCATATAATTTGTACGTTTTTGTATAAGTAGGTACTTATTTCTATAATTGTTAGAAGCTAGTGGACCCCGCATTGATTTACTATTGCTATTGTCTTTCTTGGGCATCTCTCACTTGTTCCACAGTTCACTACTGTATACCACAATGTTACTGTTAAAAAGCTACATTACATCGAACTTAATTCGACTCAGTCTCTCATTATGTGTATTCCTCGGGCGTCCCCGACTACTACTACCATTCAAACCACTCTAAAAATTAATAAGAATGTAGTTATGTTCGGTATTCTTTTTATTAACCCTAGAAGCCTAATCTATTTTATAGGTACATAAAGCCTTAACATACGTCTCAGAGGCGTGCACATGTAAATGACAGCCTGTAGGCCAAAATATACTTACTTGCGCCATATTATTTGATGGTAAGTTAAGGTTGGTATGTAAACTAATAATAAAACACAGTTTTATCAATGAAAACTACTATCACAGGTATTTAATACAACGAATCAAATCATTACGCTTATATTCAAACAAAAAAATCATCTTCTTAAAAATCAACTTAAACATATGTTTTTTTTTAATAAACTTATATTTTTTAAACATTAATTTCTTATTCACAGGGCAAACATTAAAAGTAATCATGCTTTTAATTGCTAGCTTTACTTTTAGAGCAATCTACATAGACATCAACTTTGTGCTCAGAAAATACTGACTTTTTGCACTTACAGCACGCTAATTTTGACATTCTATTTTTTTAGCAGCAAAAAGCTCAGTATTTATGTTTGTTTGGGCTTTGGATCTTGTCCCTGAAGTTTATTACCTGAATCAGTAGGTTTTGCGAGAATTTGGCTTATATTTTGTCTTTTTGTCTATATAAGTCGGAGTTTCAAGTCTCATCTCCATCCAAGGCTTAACCGAATCTGTGCTGAGTTGTTTAATGAATTCTCTTTTGTTTGATGGTTTATTTGATCACTTTGTGGCCATAAATTACAGCAGAATTGACAAAAGCGATGTTCAAGATGCCATAGAATACAGTCATTGACCATCTATTAGTTTTGCGGCTGCACCACATTGAGGAGCACATTTGGCCAAATTTATCTACTACTCCTTTTGTTTAGTTCTAGAAATGAATCATGTCTAGTTTGCCACTTGAATTATTAATTATTGCATTTTCATCACAAGATAAAATGTGAACCATATTTGCAGGTGGTTTATACGATAGAAGTGTTAGAGGGCCATCAAAACAAAACGTAGAATTGCCAACAGGTCGAGATCTCGAGTTCTTCAGTTTTTCGTGAATTTCCCGCTTATTTGATCGAATATTGCCCAGTAGATTTAATTTGTAATTTGAGCTGGTCCTCGAGAGGTGCGGACTTCATTCATAGCTGAAGTTCTGTGCGATGATTGACCCCTATTTGCTGACCAAACACCCCGCGTCCATTCTTACCGCGAAGAGTATTTCCAGGAACACGATAATTTTGCCATTAGTTGGCAGATTGCAAAGCATGAGCAGAATAAGATGCTAGGTCAGCTTTTGAAATTTTGAGTCGGCTTCTTCAGTGTGAGCAGATTCTTGTAAAGGGAAAGCCTCTTCAGTTACATAGTTATTCTCATCTTCGCTTTGAATGTCGTCCAAACAGGCTGTCCACGTCTTCAGGAGCTGATTCTCTCAGAGAAAGACTATCTTCTTAGTCTAAGATTTTCAAAATTTCGTTACTGTTAAACAGTAACTGTTTTATATATTAGACCATGACATATTGGTATCTGAAACAATGCCAAAATAAACATAAAATGGATGAAAAATTAACGAAAGTAAAAACATATAATCTTAGTTAAAAGTTACACAAAGCCTAAACATACGTCTCGCAGGCGTACTATACCTCAAAAACTCAAAAATGGCAGGACTTACCTTAGTGATGCAGGTACCATCGGCGAGCTCCTGTCGGCCACTGGGTTGGTTAAAGAGAACGAGGCGCTAACTTCAACCGTTAGAAAGAGAAATAGAATTTAAGATTGTGTGTACGCCTCGCAGGCGTAGATAAGGCTTCTAGGGTTAATAAATAACTACGAAATTTGGCTGAAGCTGTTTTTAATAATACATCCGAAAACAATAAATAAACGTAGAAAATACAACAAAATGATTTACGAAAGGAAGGTTCGAGAATGTTCCGAAGCGCGTCACTTAGACAAAATAATTCGATCTCGATGTCGCGGTCACTACAAGAACAAACGTTTAAAATTTCGTGCGGTACCCGGCGTTGCCGAGGATTATCCTTAACCCTTTACGGCGCCGAATTGCAGATCTGCATCATACCATTCGAACTCCTTCAATTGTTCAAAGAAACAAAAAAATACTATTTGGCGCAGCGTTGCATATCCACAGCAAAGCTTTCTTACGAATTAGTTTGTTTTATTTTTACTAGATGGCGCTACTTTACATTTTATGGTCATTTGAATATAAAAACTTGTCATAAACGGTTCATATAGTTCGCACGCGTGTTCAATTGTTTGTTTTTATTACTGATATTGAAAATATCGCCGTGAAATTGTGCTGAAGTAAGAGTAAGTCCTTCTTTTTTATCAATTTAATGTTCTTTCAATGAATTTTACTATATTTACAGCGATACGCTACACTTTTGTTATGATGCAGTAATGCATCATTGCGCTAAACGATCAAAATCCATTAGTTTGTTTCTAGAAAGCATGTTTTTTTCTTTCAGTCTCATTATGAGTTCGAGGCTTCCACGTTTAGGTGCCAAAGTTCCATCTTTGACGACTCAAGAATTAGAAGACATTCTGGGCCATTGGCAAGATAGTGATGATGGCTTAGACTACTCAGATGACGAAGACTTAGCTGATCCATCGTACATATTGGAACGGAATGGGCAGAATTTACGCGAAGATTCGGATGAGGAACCAGAAATACCAGATCTCGAAGAACAGGACAACAACATCTTGTCACCAAACTTGGAGGACAATATCAACACTACAGTCGCACAATATGAGACACCGCCTGGTGTTCCAATACCGAGTACCAGTTCAACTACTACTTCAAGAAGTTCACGTGCTCCTAAGACAAATATTTTATGGAAAAATAAAAACTTAGGGCTTAGCGAAGACCATATGAAGTTTCGGGGATCTTCTATCTTACCCAACGAAATATTAGAGCTGCAGACACCTTATCAGGTATTTTCATATTTATTTACTGATGACTTTATCGATCTTATTAGAGACGAAACAAACCTGTATAGCGTGCAAAAAGATGCCAGTAAGCCTATAAATGTTACAAGCCAGGAAATAAGACAGTTCATAGGAATTATATTCTTCATGTCCATAATTCATATGCCTAATGTGCGAATGTACTGGTCAGAGAAATATGGTTACGCCCACATACGCGAGACCATGACGGTAAAACGGTTTGAGTTTTTGAGACAGTCGCTACATTTCAATGATAACGCCAAAATGAAACCATATGGTCAGCCAAATTCTGACCGATTGTATAAAATCAGACCTATGATTGAGAAATTAAATCATAATTTTGCTAGAGTGCCTTTTGAACAACATTTGTCTGTTGATGAACAAATGTGTTCCACCAAAGCGCGAAGTGCCCTAAAGCAATATTTGCCAGATAAACCTCACAAATGGGGCTTCAAGCTGTTTGTGATTTGTGGTGTATCTGGATATGGCTACAAGTTCGAAGTCTACAGTGGCCAAGAAAACATATGCGCAGATGGTGAGCCTCAGTTAGGTGCGTCATCTAACGTAGTGGTCCGACTTGCCAGAGACATACCTGACAACCAAAACTACCGATTGTTTTTTGACAACTACTATACATCATTACCCTTGATCGAATTCTTATCGCACCGTGGTATATTGGCTCTGGGCACCGTTAGGAGAAATCGCACACCTAACTGTAAACTTCCAGAAGAAAAACAGTTGAAAAAACAACCCAGAGGGACATCAGTTGAACAGGTTGTAAACTATAACGGTGTTGACATATCTTTAGTAGCCTGGAGGGACAATAAGGTTGTAAATCTGACCTCTAACTTTGCTGGCAAAACCCCTACATCAACTGTTAGTAGATTTGACAAGTCGCAAAAGAAACATATTATGGTAGAGCGGCCTTTTATTGTAGCAGAATACAATCGTCACATGGGTGGTGTGGACTTGATGGACTCCGTAATGGGCCACTATAAAATTAGACTTCGCAGTAAACGTTGGTTCATACGGCTATTTTATCATTTTCTCGATATGACGATGTGCAATGCATGGTTGCTATATAGAAGAATTCATGCTGATACCAACAATAAGGATCGGATGCTAAATTCCGCCGATTTTAGGCTAGAAATTGCTGAGACGTTAGTAAAATATAAAAAAAACGAACCGGCTCAAACGTACCAGTGATGTAGAATCACTGATTCAGGATAAAAAGAAGAAAGGACCATGCCAGTACATACCACCAAAAGAGGTCAGATTGGACCAGGTAGGGCACTGGCCTGTATGGACTAAAAAGAGGCTGAGATGCAAACTTCCAGGATGTAAAGGAACAGCCCAAACAGAATGTCAAAAATGTGGTGTGGCCTTATGTTTCAACAAAAATAATAACTGTTTTAAAATGTTTCATACTTCCTAACTTTTGGTATGTTTTGACACCATGATGCACTTCTGCATCACAATGTTTTTTTTCAAAAAAATATATATGTTTTGACATAGGATTTTTTAAATTATTTTTCCCACTATGTATAGTTGTTGTTTTACCTGGAGGTAATAAAATAAATATAAAAAAAGTTCTTGCGCCGTAAAGGGTTAAGAGATAGACGTATACCATCTGCGACTATTCTGTAGGCCTTTTTAAGATATACAACTCCGTAGTACATTATTTTGATATATCTCATAAGGTTTAGCCAGCGTTAGCAATATAAGCACCCGAAAATATTTCTTTTACAACTTGATTATAAAACATCGTTTTTTATCCACTTTCTATAATTATAATATGCATGTTTCATAAATATAAACCTTCCTGAAGAAATTCTCTAAATGATAGTGAAAACCTCATCAAAATCCGGTGGGTAGCTTAGAAGAACTAAGCGCACAAACAGACAGACGCGGATAGCGACTTTAAGAGGTGTTATTTTGATATTCAATCGTAAAAGATCAATGGTTTCGTTGCTTGTGTGGCACGTAGCGCCGTCTTGTTGAAAGTAAACGTTGTCCAGATCAATACCATCCAATTCCGGCAATAAAAATCTTTAATCATCTCTCGATAGCGCAATCCATTCACCGTAACTGTTGCTCCAGCCTCATTTTCGAAAAAGTAAAGTCCAATGACTCCGCCGGACCATAAACCGCACCAAACAGTCACACGTTGAGGATAGAGGGGCTTTTCAACAATAACTCTTGGGTTTTCCGAGCCCCAGATGCGACAATTTTGCTTGTTGACGAAGCCACCGAGGTGGAAATAGGCCTCATCACTCAAGATGATTTGCATTTGATTCACTCAAGTGAATTTTAATAATTTCAATGCGTTGTTGAAGCGTGTATCGTTCCATTTTTATTAATGGCGTAGTTTCTACTTGTCAAATGTCAAAAAATGACAGCTTCAAAAGTAACATCTACTGAAATAGCGGGCTATTCAAAATAACACCTCTTATTGGAAAACCCTGTATTTAGAGAAGTTTTTGACCCAATTTTCTAACTCCAAAATCTAAAAAAAAAATAGTCTAATAAAATGTAGCATTTCGTACACGATTTTTTTACACATTTTTCTTTCAGTTTTGGTATTATTTTTAATTTGTTATTATTATTTGTTTGGTACCCCGCCATGCGCATGTTGCTTTTAGGTCAGACAGATGGGGCTGTTTTTACTTATCACACAAGACACCCATATAATATAAAAATGAATTCGAACGCAACATTGTGTTAAAATTTCAAAGCAATCGGCGGAGAACTTTTGGAGATAGATTAGCAATGAGGCTCACATTATCAAATGATGTTTTAAAATATTTAAAGTAGCGATGAGTCGTTCATGAGCAAACCCTAGCAACTCAAGTCTTGTGAGGTGTCACAAAAACACGGCATAATAAACCAAAAAAATTAATATTAAAATTATACTTTCGGCAATAGAAATATCAACTCATATTGCAACTCACCAATTTCCTTCAGGGCTTTAATCAGACCAGAAATTCTCAATACTTTCGGGGCTAAATCGACTCCCGGTTTCTTTTGTCCCTTGGCAAATGGCACACCAATAATGCCGACTTTATGTTGTGAAATTTCCTCGTGTTTCATTTTCATGAGCTGTATTCGTGCAGTGAAAGTCCCAAAACTAGGACTGATTATTTTGCCAAAGGTTGCCGTCTTTTTTAAAGAAAACCCGTCTGAGAAAAATGTAGATTGGATTCGTTGATGCATTAACTTTTAATTTTTCTAGGAATGTTGATATTTTGCTGTTGAATAATGCGTTTGTGCAAAGAAAAAATTGTATTTTTAAATTAAAATTTCTGAGAAGAATTCAAAAATCACATGTTTTGATAGACGTATTTAAATTCTTCAAATTATTTTCGACAGTTTATTTTTACATTACTCTTCCCTGTCTGAACAATGTTATGGCCCCGTAGTAAGCGTTCAAATATGGTTTTAAAGGGAGATATGTAAATAAGAATGTTAGAGGGAGCGCGCTAATATTAAAACACACAACTAGTTTAAAATAGAGCAAAAATCTCTCAACAAATGCTTTAGTTTCATTCAAAGATACACTGTGAATTTGTTCATACCTATAACATATTAAATAACAGAACAAAACGATTTTTTAATAATTTTCGGAGCTTACTTTGCTATTTTTTTCTATCAAGGGAATTTTATATAATTAACGTTTCCGCATAACAAATAATTATCTTCAAAAATAACATATATTTTTGTTGGAACTTAAAAACTTAAAGAGTTAACAAAAAAACTTGTTATAAATCGGGTATGCTGGGGCTTAAGATAAGGTCGCCCTTGAGGTGGTTTTGCACAAAAACGGCGCTATATAAATCATCCAAATATTATTATTATTATTAAGGCGATGCACTACGTCGTGTAATATTTTAAATCGAGCCGCTATCAATAACACCCCTTACGTAGATGGCGATAAGGTTTAAATTCCCACCTAACACCATCCGCCTGTTTTGATTTATGCAAGAAAAAAATATGGCCAAAAAGTGCCTTTTATTTTATTTTGTGGATGTTCAGGCATAAATATTTTCTTTTTTTCCGATCATTTTATAAATAACTTAATTTGCCACATTATGCAATAAAATCATAACCGAAAATGGATTCGTAAGTAGGAGATTTTGAACTTTAAAGCAGTTTTCATGTGCCTTATACATTATGTTTTCTGGGTTTATAAAAATACTTATCTAAAAAATACTCGATTATTTCAAAGGCCAAGATGTATTCTACTCGCAGTATTTAATTAAAGCATCTGAACCATTTCTAGGCGACCAAATTTTCAAACCAAAAACACATGATTTTGCATTACTACGTAGTGCATCGCCTTAACTATACTGCCACCCGGTTGGGCAGCGTTGTGAGACGAGTTAAGGTAGGGTCTGTACGAAGGGATTTATTAATGTGGGATTTGAAGAGGAACGGATTATATCGAGAAAAAACAGATTAATGAGCAAAATAAAGGAGAACAACAGAAATATCTTCAATATAGATTTGCATGGAAACCAATATAGCCACTGACTTTTGGTTTTAGCCCATTTAGCACAGTCTCTTTTGCACTTTTGCATTTAAATTTCATGATGATCGTGATATTACATAGCATTTTTTATGTTCTTCTTTATTATATGGTTTGTTTCCTATGTTTTCGTAGGTACCTACCTACATATTAAATAAAACTGAGTTTTCATAAAACCGTTTTTTAGCATGGTCATACCAAATCCTTTTTGTGTTTTATTCACCATGAATTATCGGAAACGAACGAAGCAACATCATACGGCGCGAAATGCCGCTTACGGTTGCTTCGTTCCTTTCCCATAATTCGTGGTTCGGTTCGCGCTTTTTTAGTCCTGTTTATACGCACCCTGATATGAACTTGCGAAACTTAAACTTGTACGTATTTAAAAGAAAGACAAACTCTACTGGAATGCTGCAGACAGAACACAACGCCTTGGACCACTTGGCCACTGATGATTGTGAATTGAAGCGATATACTATTAAAATGTTTTCTGTAAAAATACCATTTAATAAGAAGATAATACTAATAATAGAGTAACTAATAATAATAGATAACACAGAAAAATGAAAAGATAACGGTCTCAACTGGGAATTGAACCTAGGAACTATGTCTTACTGGGAAAATGTCTTTAATCACTCAACCATTGGGACATAATTATAATGTCATTTTTGTCGATTTTCAAATTCAGAATTAACAAAATCTTGCAACTAATTTTTCCCATATTTATTAATGATTACAAAGTTAATGATTATAAATTATTAAATTATTCTTGGCAAAGATTGAACCTAGACCTCTTGGCCATGAGGCAAGCCTTTTACCACTGAGCCACGGAGTCCGAGATAAAATATTCCACGCGCCTTATTCATCCTTGACTTTGTGATAAAAATGTTGATAACCTTTGCTGATTTCAAAGTGTGCTAAACAAACGATCCACATACTTGAACATTTTTTTCAGCAAGTATTTTATAGTAAAAATATTTGTTGATAATGAAATAGCTATACAGGGTGTATCAGCAAAACCAATCTACCAGTAAAACTAACCAGCGATTCTTGAGCACAAAACATAACTGTCATTCATTGATATAAATACAAAGACGCGTTATATTCATATTGATTGAATAAAAAATATTGCATGTTCCAGTTTCAACATTGAAATCGAATAACGAAACGCACAAGAAAAGAATAGCCACAACGAATACGTGTGAATGAATGAAATGGCTACAAATAACATCATTCATAGCTAAATGGAATGGAAAGCATTAGAAAGAGATAGCCATTCAAAGAATATGTGTATGGGTGAAACAGCTATATTGTTAAGAATGCCTCCCGTTTGTGTATGCTTGGTGGGCTTGATGGGCGAGCGGGAAGTTACAGGAGAGCGACGAGCAGAGTAGTAGAATATGACTTACGTTCTGTCACTAGGTTGTCCTTCATACACTTATGTGTTTCTACGTTCGCTATCACACTTTATGTTACGTTTATTCGACGTTCAACGTTTTCGGGTAGCAAAAATTAGTACTAATAATTATTGTTTTTATTGAAATAATAATTTTGAGTACATGCGAATGGAAAAAACAGATTAGATCAGATTTGGTTTTTGCTCTAGAAACAAAAGAAAAGGAAGGTAATTTTTCACAAAAAAACAGCCTAGAACGACGTGTTTCTGACAGCTTGCTGACCGACGGACTTATCTTCGAAACTAAACGCAGTAAATCACAAGTTTGTCCACTGGACCTAGTTCAGCGAAATGACGCACATTGTCTCAGTAACCTATCTACCCTTTTAATTAGAAAAATGTTTTTGTATGGGAAAAAAAATAATGGAATTTCTTGATAAGCATTCTACTTTCTTTTTTACTTCCGCCATTGTTTAGAATCACCTCTACCCTGTATAAAATTTTAATAAACATATTATTTGGTAAGGCGGTACAATTTACAAGAACAGAATTTTGCAAAACAAAGAAAGTTATTATGAAAATAGTTTTAGCCGGCGTGTTTCGATAGCTCTCGGAAATAACCGGATATATTTCCGGCCGCGAGTTTCTTCCCAAAATATAAAATATCGAAAGGGGAACGAAATGGATCTATGAGACGATGCCACCAGAATAATGAAAGTCCTACCTTGGTCCTGGTATCCTCAATGCTCCTTCTTTCTGCCAGCACGTAAAAAAACTCCACGGCTATTGCACTTCACTCGGAGTGCAACCTAACAGAGGCGGTGCAGAAACTGTACTGGTGAACCTTTCATCACTGGTAAGATTACTAACGGGACACTGCCATCTCAGGAGACACATGCAGATATTGGGAGTGGAAAACACCAAATGATGCAGGAAATGTGAAGAGGATGAAGAGACTCCAATTCACCTATGGTGCCAATGTCCTGCCCTGGTGGAAACTAGGCTCAGATACCTGGGGAGACATAGCCACATACCCAATAACAACCCGGGTGAACTTTATTAAAGGGACTGGGTTGTTGTTAAAGGATTGAGGTAAAATGGGAGATAGGACAATGGGCCTATGGCCTAAGTGCTCACGGGAACTACGTGTAAACCGTCTCTGCCCTTAAAAAAAAGATCCTTTCGTCTCCTGGTGACAAGGTTACAAGGACGGGAAGTTAGGGAATAATTATTGAAAATAACCATAGACATATGAATATTAGTAGACCTGCCCTAAGTGATTAAAAGCGTATTATCCCCACTCCCCATACCGGTTCCATTGGAGCCGGCTGTGCTCGCGTATGGCCTCAAGTGAAATTTGAAAACGTGACGTCATCATTCTTGTGCGAACTATGGTCGAGGCATCATCGGTTCATTTTACGAAATAACACGGCTAAATGTTGACTTGTGCTATGAAAACTTGTAAAAATAGATGTGAAAAAGAGAACAAACACAATTGTCGTATTACATTCCATATATAAGCATTATTTTACTTTATTTTAAGCATATTCACATCATATAATATGGATCAGTTGTAGAAACATAATATACTATCACATCGAGAAACGTCTGGACGCGAAACACAAAGCTGGTTGGTTGCTGGGAAGTAAATTATGAACATTTATAAAAGTGTCTTAACTAAATACTTAATAAACGAAATATTCGACTCTGAAAATAGAACCGAATTTTTTTGCCGAATTTGGACTTGGCAAATTTGTTCATAACGTGGCGAGTAATTTGCGCTCCCATGTAAAAATGTATATTCATTCAAAAGCAGATTTTACTTTTAAGAAGTAAATGGTGATATTATAATGCGAGATGCCTATTTACTGTCAGATTGATTTATTGACGAATCACAGTCAGCTTCACCCCCTTCGTTCTTCAACAGTTGATTTTACCCCTCGCCATTATCTTCTCGTCTATTAATACCTATGTCTGTGAAAATAACCATCGTTTATATGCCCCAACATGGCGCATGGCGGGCTGCCCGGCAAACAAAAACAAAAAAATTCTGTCACACGTCGCAATTGATCACACTGCCACACGTCGCAATGGATCACATGATACGCGCTCTGTCTCGTGTGTACGGTGCTGCTGGAAACGAAACTCGTGCTTACCACGTGATACGCTATGTTGTACCCAGTTGCAATGGGTGATGGATTTTTTTGTTTGTTTGTTGAAAGAAAATGCTGTCAGATCATCATCATCATCACTTTTGGCTCTACAACCCCTGGTGGGTCTTGCTTGGCCTCCTCAAGAGTCTTCCTCCACTCATCTCGGTCCCGCGCCAGCTCTCTCCAGTTCGAAGCTCCAAGGCAGACAAATCTTTGAGGACGTTGTCGCTCCATCTTAACCTTGGCCTTCCCAGGCTCCTTCTCCCTATCGGTCTTGAGCTCAGCAGGGACTTTGGTTCTTGATGCTCGCTCATTCTCTCCACATGACCTAGCCACCGAAGTCTTCCCAGTGACATGAACTTTGTGACGTTTAGCTCCTTAAACAGAGTATAGAGCTCATTGTTAAAATGCTGTCAGATAATGCTGCTAAATTTGCTCGTCAATCGCTTATTAAAGTCTTTCAGATATATTCTGATACACCCTGTAGAGATGAGTAATTTTATTTATAAATTTGGATGTGTATATGTGAGTTTAATTTTTACGCATTATCTGAGTACTAGGATGAGATACGAACTAGAATCAAAGTCAATATATGTACAATATGGTCAATTTGACCTCTGAGGTCACCAGAGCACGCAATATGTAAAAATTTCATGAAAAATACCACTTGACCTCATCATAACAGGGCCTATACTATTTATAATTTAAATTGGTGGCATTGCCTCGTTTTTGCCAATAGTCTAAAATTACTTATAAGGATTTGTGATGAGCAATATTGTGTTATGGCCAGAGATGTCCAAAATGGGTACCAAAACCATTTGAAATGCAAAATGGAAATGGGTCAAAACTTTTCCATTTGAAAATGCAAAATGCAAAATGGTTTTTAGAAAACCATTTCAAATGCAAAATGCAAAATACCTATTTTCAAAATGCATTGAAAATGCAAAATACCTATTTTCAAAATGCATTGAAAATGCAAAACGGTTTCTCAGGTCAAACAAATAAAATAATTTTAGAATTAGAACAATTTTGTCATGTAATAATGGAAATCTATGTAGAACAAACATATTACATGATGGTAAATCCAAAAAAACCACGACTACAGATTATGAAACCACAAAAAATTTGCGCGGGACTAATGTTACCAACGTAAAAACATAGAAACTGCTATCTAACATTTAATATTACAGCGTCATGGCCCCATGTTCAGTATTTGAATCAGTACTTTTTGTAATGGTATCACTCAATTGCCAGGGCTCCTACCAGGGAGCAACTTGACAAATGGAAATTATCTCTCATAGCGAGGTTGAGGAACGACTGATATTTGGGGCTTATGAAAAAAAGATGAGTGGAGATAGTAGGAAGAATGTTACAAAAAAGCATTTAAAATGGAAAATGCATTGAGAAAAGCATTTAAAATGCAAAATGCAAAATGGTTTTTAGAAAAGCATTTAAAATGCAAAATGGAAAATACCCATTTTGCATTTTGCATTTCCATTTGAAATGGATTTATTTGAAGTAAAGCACATCTCTGGTTATGGCCTGATGAAATGTACAAAAAAATGTGTCACCATGTCATATACACGTTCGAGAAATCCAATCAAATTAGTTGACTGTATTAACACTATATGGTCGGGCATTTTACCGCCAAAATTGTAACCAAAACCGGGTGTTTTTTTTATTTTAGCGCCAAAATTAGACTTTCCACAAAATATTCATATCTTATGATCTATTTCATATTTTTTGATGAAACTTTCAGTGTTTTACTTTAAAAAGATGTCTCTATTTATTTACTTAGCAATGTATGTGTAATTCCTTTTTTTATGAACAAAAACTTTCTACTTTCTTGGGAATCATAGAAAAAACAGTATTTCACAATCGAAATAACATATCGAAATTTATTCATACAAAATTACAAGATTATTTAGAAATTTTCAATACATATAAAAAAAAACTATAACGTAATAGTGCTTCAATGTGTGATAGCGTTCGAAACACTTTCCTTTATGCAGGGGCACATTGCAAAACTTGCACATGTACCGCGTTTCACTGCGTAGTTTGTGAGCGAAACATACGCGATAACGATTTTATATTTTTTTGTTGTGTTTCAAACTCATTTTATTGACAGGTAGATAGATCGGGTACCGCCGACAATAGAAAACACATGACCCCGCACCCATTTAGAACCTCTTGTTTACAATTTTCCCGCTCCTTACCGCTTTGCGCAACAAAACGAGTAAACTCGTCTCCCGCGTCTTACTGTAAAAAGGCGTATGACAAGTTTTCTCATTTTTCGCAAAGAATGTGTTAAAAAAGATGTATTGTCTCCAGTAAAATCCATCAAACAAGGTCTTTGATCCCAAACTTATGTTTTCAGACCATATTTTACATTTGACATCAATAATAAGATTTTGCATACAGTATTATAACCCCGACACAATGATGGCTATGTATATTGCAATATAAGGTTTAAAATTGTGTACGCCTCAGATGTATGGGCCCGATACCAGCAAAAATACATTGAGAAATCAGAACAGATTCAAAAAAATTCCTTATATCGCATATGAGAATGCGCGGAGAATACCTGCGATTCATGTCAGCACAGATAAAGAGCACCCTGTGAAGCTCACGTTACCAAATAATATTTTATAAAAAAAAAAACAATTCTAGTGTATCATTAAAAAATTAATATCCTTGAACTGAATCCAAATTTTTCTAATATACAATACACAGTGTTAATCTCAAGTGACCTCCCAGCTAAGTATGATCCTGTATATTATCTGCCTGTACAGAATATAAATAAATAATGATACAGGGTGTCCATTATAAAGTGCGCTAACTTTGTGGGTGAATCTACATGAATAAAAGTTTTAAAAAATATTGAAAATAAACATTGGAATTTCGAAAAGTCATTTATCTTTTTTACTTCTACCATCATGTGGAATCACCTCCCAAAGTTAGCGCGCTTTATCCTCGGACACCCTGTATATGTGCATTCTAATGCAGCATCACATTCATTGACCAATGTAAGTATAGTTTTGTATGAGTGATCTGTTAGCAATCAGTTCATAAGCTACAGGATTTTCCAATAAGAGGTGTTATTTTGAATAGCCCGCTATTTCGGTAGATGTTACTTTTGAAGCTGTCATTTTTTTGACATTTGACAAGTAGAAACTACGCCATTAATAAAAATGGAACGATACACGCTTCAACAACGCATTGAAATTATTAAAATTCACTTGAGTGAATCAAATGCAAATCATCTTGAGTGATGAGGCCCATTTCCACCTCGGTGGCTTCATCGACAAGCAAAATTGTCGCATCTGGGGCTCGGAAAACCCAAGAGTTATTGTTGAAAAGCCTCTCTATCCTCAACGTGTGACTGTTTGGTGCGGTTTATGGTCCAGCGGAGTCGTTGGACCTTACTTTTTCGAAAATGAGGCTGGAGCAACAGTTATGGCGAATGGATTGCGCTATCGAGAGATGATTAAAGATTTTTTATGGCCAGAATTGGATGGTATTGATCTGGACAATGTTTACTTTCAACAAGACGGCGCTACTAGCCACACAAGCAACGAAACCATTGATCTTTTACGATTGAATATCAAAATAACACCTCTTATTGGAAAACCCTGTAGTTTGTCTAGTCTGTAGTTAGAAATATATTACTTGTACAGGACGCTTGAGGTGATTTTTCACTAAAACCAAAGTGCAGAGTATAAGACAGTCTATCTTCTCTGCCTACCCATCCAGAACTTAGCATTTAATTAGTTAGTGAAATAAAAACAACAACTTTTTAATCTAATATATATTTATTTAAAATACAGTCATTTTTTTCTTATCTTTTCTAACGCTCTGTTCATTGCTGACACTCCGCTGTCTGATCTTCAAATCCTCGACTTCTCTCGACTTGGAAGCCAGCTGCATCATTAGACTTCTATGGATAGCGCTTCCGACAGAATTCCGCGACAGCGAAACCTTCAACTTGGAAACATCTTTATCCAAGCGTTTGATATCTTCGGAAATATTAAAATATTCAATGTTAAGATTTTTACAAGTTGAAGATTTCACGTCTGACGGTTTGTCCGCCTTGTTTTTTCTGATTTGGAAGGAATTTTCAATGCCGTCGTTGGCACCGTTTTGTTTGGACGTGCTTTGCGAAGAGAATACGTCGTTGAGCACGTTAAACACGTTGTGCGTTTCGCGTTCTTTGGCGCGTTCGTATGCCTTTTTTTCACGTTCTTCTTGTCTCTTTTGGAGTCTTTGAAGTTTTTTCTCCACCTGAAAACAAATTATTATGTTAGCAGGGCAGTTTGCTCTACATAAGCATTGGAAACACAGCTTGCTTATCGCTAGCAAAGATAAACCATTATGCATAATTTATGTGCAAACCAGAAACCAAAACCATGCACTTGGTAGCCCTGGTTGCATTTAATGTCTTTCTAGGAGTTCGTTCGATTGCGGTGAAGATTTTGCTGTACAATATTTTTACATGAATATTGAGCACTTTTAAAATTCCTTCAGTTACAGCACGGCAATGGCACAAATTAAACAAAAAAGGTACATGCTTTATCACAATAATGCTGTAGCTCTCTTTTACAGATATCCAGAATAAGTTTTTTTTCCGCAAATAGCCGAGACATAAAACTTTTTCGCATTAATGATTCAATTATACAACCACACAATTCACTATTATCATTTAGAACACGTTGGCGAAGTATCCATCTTATTTTGGGTATTCATTTTTATTTATTTAAATTATGATTAAAAAGTAAATCGCAGGTTAATAATATTCAATAAGAATTCGACTTCAGTATTCAAGTTCAAAGCAAACTGTCAAAGCAGCGCGCACATACAATCCAATGGATTAGTAATAGATAGAGATGGCAAAATTTCGTTTTAACTAAAAACGCGAAAAAATATTTATGGTTCGAAAATAGGGCATTTATAAGTTTTCTTTGCGTTTCAAGGCATTTGAAAGTGTTTCCTGTGATTTCTATTTCGCGAATTAATGCGAAAAACGTGATTTTGGCCGTATTTCAGCTAAATTATTCTATTTAGCGAAATAGGCGCGAATTTCCCGAAAATACCGGGTATTGACTGACAGGCGTACGAGAATGAAGGAGCCCACTATTGAAACGTGCGCAATGCTATCATTCAATCAGTAAAGTGCCACATCCATTGTTACCTGTATTTACCTGTATTTCAAATATGCCTACTTTATTTCATTTTTGGAAGCCTTTCCTACCTCTTTTTACAATTCTGTTACTATTTTATGTGTAAATATTTAATATTTTTAATTAATACTGTACGCTGAATTTAAACGCTTTCCGAGAATATAGCGTATTTCAGAAGTCAAAGAACCATACAAATTGGAGAAGCTGATACAGTAATATTTAGTCCAGTACAACTAAAGAAGAATTGAGAAAAATGCATAAGGAAGGTAGTTTCATGTGAATGTGCAGGGAAAAGTATTATGCCTACGTTATTTCATTTAAAGCCTTTCCTATGATTTTTTATAATTTTGTTACTATTTTATGTGTAAATATTTAATATTTTTGTACTGTAGGCTAAAATAGCTTTTTGACATTACACAATTTGTGCGAAATAAATGACGCCTATTGGTGTTAATCGCAATCTGCATTTGTTGTGTTTTTGTTCGACCCGTACTTAGAGTTTCCTTCCTTATTAATTTAATATTAAAATTAATTATTTATAATCTTTCCCATGGAAATACTTGCAAATGAAGGTTAAACATATATTTTACCAAAAATACTTAAAATATGCGCTAAAAACATTCAGGAAATACATTTTTTTCTATTTTGCTACAAAACGCTAAATTATGCTTCAAAATGCTATAAAACGCTAAATATCCAATTGTTAATGCTAAAAAATCTGAAAATTAATGCGAAATTTTGCCATCTCTAGTAATAGAGTATACGATTCTGTGCATTATACATATGAGCATTAAAGACGGTTTTTGTACGTTGGATGCTGTCATTAATATTGTATAAAGTTGACGAAGATATTGGCTTGCGGGTTTCGTTCTAACGTACGTTCTAGCATTCTTGTATGATTTTTTACAGCGCTGTTTTGTAAAAAATATCACATTAAGGTCGCTGTAGAAATATTAAAATATTTATATTGGAGTATTGCTGTTTACGGCTAGAAGTCCAAATCTTTTTACTGTAAAATGCAAGGGATGCGGAGCATCCACGACATGTATGGACGGACCGCGCCTGGTACATATATCAGCTTCCCCCAAAGGAAAAATGCAATCAATATCGTACATCTCCTTCCCACATATCAAAGAAATTAAACACCGCTGTCATTGCCGTGCTGTTGCAGTAAGAATTTTAAGCGCCCATTGTATTGGAGTGTTTTAACCGTCAAACGTGTTAGTGTAACTATACATGATTTTAAAATACTGGGTAATGATATTTTTTTTTATTTATTTTTTTATTGAATAAATAGTTAATACATATCAACAAACAAGTCCTGCTAAGCCAATTGAATTGGCTTGTCAACAGGTGCTCAAATTTTAGTTACATATACATTTTATAAGTTATAATTTACATCTTATATCGCAGAATCAACATTTTTTAATACAATTTTTCATACGTATCAAAGTAAATTCTAAATAAATTCTAAGTAAATTTTGTCTGATTTTTGTCCAATTTTCACCACATATTTAACCTTATTCATAGACTTACATTGCTTTATAGTGTCAGGTAATAAATTAAATATCTTCGGTATGTTGTATTCAAACGTTCTCTGTCCATATTTATTATTAAATTTCGGAAATATTAACCCGTCATTGCGCGTGAATCTAGTACTGTATTTATGTTCTAATTTTTCTTTATGCTGCGGGGTAAATATATGCTGAATTATGATTTTTTGCAATAGAATAGCCTTAACAGGTAAAATTTTGGCACTCTGAAACAGCAAGAAGACAGAAAAGGAAGCTAATAAACCTTTGAAATTCTTACCTCAGGTCGTGTACCTAGGTAACTTGTGATAATTGTAATATTTAAACATAGGATTCATATCAAAAGGCAAATTTGCAATCAATTAAATTTACAAATTTGATATAGGTATATTGCGAAAAAGTTTTAAAAACATGAAAAAAAAACAACCTACAATCTATGCTCAAAAGGGCTCTATCAGGGTTAACACGAAATAACAAACGGGATAGATACTTCAGGTTCCTTCTCGAATGTTAGATGTGGTGTTTCGACAGTCATTATTCCAGGCTTTGACAAATGATCTTGGCAATCCGCGATCAAAGATTAAGGCAGTGAATTGGCCTTTGTTCAAGCCAGAACCACTTCACGGGAATGCTGCATGACCAAAACAGCATGGGCATTATCAAAATCCCGATTTCACCAAAATGTTGATTGATCAACCAATATGATTATCCAATCAAATCGGGTAGAATTTGCCTCACCGGGCTAAGAGATACTCCAATTACTTCGGATTAGCATTGTCCTCCACTTTTAAAATTACATCTTGTACGTTCTTCGATTTGTCAGCAACACACGAGGTGAGAGCTCCTCTTTCCTTCCGTTAAAATCATAGACAACATCGGTATATCAGTGCATAGGCATCAAAGACAAATTAATGATTGGCAATGTAGGTACCCTTTATAGGAACAGTATTAACCAGATCTTACCCATATTATCCTTGGTCTTGAGGAATATAATCTAGCAATTACCTTAAGTGGGTCATCAGCCTTGGAGTGTTCCCTCAGGGTCATGCAGTGGTCCAGCGAACGTCCGGGTAGCGAGGGTCGGCAGGGGACGGGCTGGAGGCGCCCCGTCCCGCTTGGCCCCAGCCCCGTGCCCTGCACGTAGCCCATCTGCTGCATCAGCTTGGAGCCGATACCCTGACAAAATATTACAAGACGTTCATCAATTAACCGCTCAGACTAATTTGTCCGCTTGAGAAATATGATCTAAACTGTACATTAGAAAGATAAAACACCGTGCTTTATATTCAAATCTAGAAGTCAACCACCGAACAATTAAAATCTACACCTCTATAACTAAGATATATTCAATTTATTTGAATTTTATTGCATTTATTTTATTACATTGAATTATATTGTTATACATATCTCTAGTTAGAAGCATAATTGTATACAACTCAGTAGTTTGGTCTCCCTCTAACAAAATTCACATCAATAACATTGAGCGAATACAAAAAAATTTCTACGTTTTATAAATTTTAAATAAAATATCCCACTAGAAGACTTACAATATAATTTCTTATTAAATACTCTAAAAATACACACATTGGAAGACAGGCGTAAAAACTTATTCTAAACTCTAAATTCCACTGTTGCGAACTTCTGCAAATCATAAACTTACGAATGCTTACAATAACAACACGACAAGATACACTATTCCACTGCAACACACATAAGCGCAATTACATTGCGAACTCCCCAATACAACGGTTTCACACTATGAGAAACAAATACTTAAGTGATGTCGATATATTTAATATTAACTTGCGAATTTTGTGGATCACGTAAAAGACTTATTTCAACACTATTCCTAAATGGAAGTTATATTTTTGTAACACTTCGACGTTGTGACAAAATAGCCACAGGTCTGAGGTAGGCAGAGAGAATGGACCACTTCACAACTCTGTCATGACACACAGTTCTTGCTTTATTCACTTTCATACATATGTACCACCCAACTCTAACTCTGACTGTTAACATAGCCCGACTCAAAGTATATATTTAGCTCACTAGATCGTGCAAATAAAAAATAAAAATGATGTGAATAATGTGCAAGAGTCCCAAGTGCTCCCAACCGCATAGAGCAAGTGAGACTATGGCATCCTAAATTGTGGTATGTTGTGGGGCTGAAGGTAGTGGAGGGAAGAAGCTGGGAAAGAGAAAGGTGGGAAAATCTGGTCACCAAACACGGCTAAAGCCGTTTCAATCAATGTTTCAATTCTGAATGGTGATCTTTCACCAGGGCTGTACTGAGTATCTTCCAAAATGAACCATTTTTATTTATTTATTATACAGGGTGTATCGGCACGTACCCGACAAACTTTAACCAGCTATTCCTTAGCACATTTGGAGTAAAAAATGTTATGGGCACTTCGCTGTCCGGTAACATTTTTTTTCCATTAAAAACAAAAAATAAATAAAAAATCCACACTCCGTCACTGTCATTTGCATTGTTTCTCGTGTTCAACAGCTGTTATTAGCAAGTGTGTCAAAAAGTGTCCTCGCTCTTTCGTACACACTAAATAATAATAGTTAAAAATGAGACGAATGGTGCTGTGCCATTTCGTTGTGATTGTAAAAGCGCGCCAACGTAGGTACGTACGTACATTATTCAACGAAACTCAAACAAAATATTTCCAGACGGGTTTTCAAACTTTGACAAAGGATAAAACATTGGTGACATGTGGTGAAAATATGAATAATAAATTTTATATTAAAAAAAAAATGTTACCAGACAGCAAAGTGCCCATAACATTTTTTACTCCAAATGTGCCAATATGTGGAATGTGGAATAGCTGGTTAAAGTTTGTCGGGTACGTGCCGATACACCCTGTATATGCATTCAAAATTTTTAAAAAACAGTTTTCAGTTTTTGGATACGTTCAAAGATATTCCATTTATTTGGATTTTATTGCAAAGCGGAAATACTCTGAACTTCTGACAGAATATACCAGAGGACTCAAGAGTTAATTATATATTATGTTCTGTTTTTTAAATCTCTAATAAGATACCTTACTTTGGTATGTCTCTCCCAGTCTCCGAGTGCGACGGAGCCAGGATCTTGCAGCAGACTATACTCCACCAGAGCGGAGCTGGGCTGCGGCCGGGAGGGTCCAGCCACCTCCTCGTGAGTCGGAGCGTCGCTCCACGATGATTCCGTATCGGTGTCGGAATCATCAGATTTATCTGTGAAAACAAAGAAAACTAGGGTTACGCTTACATAATAGAGAAGCAATCAAGTCAGTGCATATGTACGTACTACCGGCAGCAAAATCTTTGCGAAACATCACTGAGAAACAGCTTTTGGTGTTGATTACGTTTACTTATTGGTTTTACCAGAAAGACAACACATTGATTGAATTTGAAAATTCAAAAAGTTTTACAACGATTTATTTTTAATGGTTCCTGTCAACAAGTTCACGTTTCGATGTTTAATATTTATATGCCGCAGACTGAACAGACTGAGAGATTGGTGAATTCTGGGCAAATCAGTTCCAATTTTGAAAAAGGCAATAAAAAAATTTATTATATCAAACTTTATTGTTTGTCTGAATTCTTCAAACTATCTAAATTCAAAGGAAAAATTCTAGAGTTCATTGAACCGGAGTAACAGACAGACGGAGTCACAACCGAAACTAGTGTTTTTAATTATGTATATTAAAAATTAACTTTTTTTCAATTTCGTCCAAAGTAAAATAATAAGTATTAAACATGCTGTATACAAGCAATGCATTTGTGTTTGTGTCAAATTTAGCAGCGATACCTATAGTAGTCGTTGAAAAATTGTCTGGTTATTTGTAACCTAACAAAATATGTGTTTCTTTAAAAATAAAAAAATAAACAGAAACAGAAGGTAGTAAATAGCCCGTACCTGTCAGAGGAAACAACTGGCTGAAGTCCACCTCATGATAGCTCTTCCCCTTGCCCTTCATGCCGCTCTCGTGTTCTAGTTGCACCTCGCAACGCGCACCTTGCGTGTCCACGCTCTTCACCACAGCGCGATGCCACAGGCGGTACTTTTCTTGCGCCTTACTGCTGCCGGCCTGTAAGGATTACAGTAAAGAAAACACTCCTACCAAATGAGATGCATACTCTTTTACTCTTTTTATTTATGGGTGTGCATACTTAAAAGAATTCATAATCTGCTCTTTCATAGATGGCACTAATTTAATAATTTAAGGAAAAAACAGTTTTTTGCATGTTATGCTTTAAAATATTGACATGAATACAAACTCAGTTAGTGATTGAATCCAATCATATCAAACGTAGAAGCATGATATAAATTCAATAAAATTATATCAGGCTTCTTGAAGATACAAGATGATACAAACCTCGTCCGTTGGGTTAAGTTTAGCCAAGACTCTGCAGCCAGTCTTCAGGAGTGTGAAGTTGGGTTCAACCGCCTCGCTCAGGGCAGACAGGTGCACCACCTCTCCGTGAGAAAACCTACAATCAGTTGTGCCAACTTTCATAACCTTCGGGAAATTAACATCTTAACCGATCGTGTCCGCTTCTTTACCGGTAGCCTGACAAAATTTGAATTCTTTGAAATCTCTGAAATTTCTTTCAACGTGTTCAAACCATCTAAGCGTTCCTTTCTTAAATTTGTTCTTACGCTTACATCTGCCTTGCATTATTTCCGCAAATTCACATTTTTAATAGTCTTTTACGTGGTTTTGGCACACATATATAACAATTCAACAGAAGCAATCTTCCGAACAGGCCTTCCATTGATATGCTTGGTGTAACTATAAGTGACCAGCTCAGGTACGGGGGCTCCATCGAAGCCAGAGTAAAGCTGGCCTCTCAGAAGCTGGGCGTACTGTACAGGGCCCGCAGATACTTTAATAGTACACAACTGATGACCCTGTACAAATCGCAAGTGCGCCCTACTGTCGAATTTGGCAGCCATCTCTGGTCCGGAGCCCCTAAATACCTGAAAAAAACCCTTGACTCTGTGCAGAAACGGGCGGTCCGTTTGATAGATTCTCCAATATTAATAAACGGACTGCAATCTTTAGAGCACAGGCGTCAGGTAGGTATGCTGTCCTTGTTCTATCGGTATTACAATGAAAGATGCTCTGAGGAACTAGCGTCATTGATCCCTTCGGCACCGGAGCGTAGTCGGGATACACGCCAAACGCGCGCCCAACATTTGTACACGGTTGACATTTGTCACATGAGAACGGGTCGCTTCTACGATTTGGTTCTTAAGTTCAACAGCTCGGCTGTGGAACGAACTGCCGGCCTCTGTGTTTCCTCCCTCCTACAACATGGGACTCTTCAAGACCCATGTTCACTCCTTCCTCTCCACAAAAAGACCCTCCACACAGCATCCCCAAAGATGACATAGGCCCTGAGGGAAATTATTTTCTTCAGGGCCTCCTGTGTGGAGTTAATATAAAAAAAAAATAAAAAAAAATTTAATCATTGGAAAAATTTGGGAGATATATCTCTCAGCCTGACACGGTCTCCAAACTATCTCATTTTGTATTATGATGAGAAATATAATTTAAACAATGATAGAAAGAGAGAATACTGCGCTTTCAGTGTGCATACAAAAATTTACCGTAAACGCTTCCCAAAATTTTTAAATAATTCCATGAAAAACCGTTTAGCAATTGAAAAATATTTGTCTAGGTTTGCCAATTTTTTAATAAATACTTTTTATATAGAATGACAATAGTGAAGTGACAGTAACTTTTATAATATTTTTATTTAGTTAAATATTGTTTTTAAGTTATGTGTAAAGCAGTAATTACACAATATAAACCATGGGTAAGCGACTTTATCGAAATTTTAACCTACGTTTGTGTTCAAAATTTTAATATCTTTAATTGCATGTGCCGAATTGTAACTTGTAACTTTATTTTACATGACTTGTAAAATCTGAAGGAATCTTTAAACTGCGTTCG
Source organism: Hesperophylax consimilis (assembly GCF_061612785.1). Classification (NCBI taxonomy): domain Eukaryota; kingdom Metazoa; phylum Arthropoda; class Insecta; order Trichoptera; family Limnephilidae; genus Hesperophylax; species Hesperophylax consimilis. The sequence continues at coordinate 30,748,363 of NC_142854.1, forward strand.
AAAATAGTATTTTATTTTTAAAAATGATCCAAAAACATCGAATTTATCTGGAATCAAATGTATTGTGAAAATATTTTCCGCGTAACCTACATTCTGACAGTTTACATAAGAGATTTCAAAACGTCAGAGGTTGTAGGTGTTAATGTAGTACAGAGGAAAGATCGATGCAATTTTTGTGAGTTTTGTATAAAATTAATTTGGACTGGAAGATATAAACGAAACAACGGGAAAACATTTATTAGAGTAACGATCGATCGATTTGATAGATTTGGACTTTTATGATTGCCGTTATAAATATTTTATAATTTACGAATACAAGAAACATAATAAAGGAATTATATCGTACTCGCCTGCATTGATTGTCCTCAAACTTGCAATCCCCGTCCAAGTAGAAAGGACACGGAACCATTTCCACGTGCGTAGGGTTTGTGAACATCACTCGCACCTGACCAAATCAAAATTAAATGTTAAGTCCCAGGAATGATTTAAAATTTTCACCGGCTTGATTTTGATTTTTTTCTATTACTGTATTATTTTTGGATCAATTAGATACCATTTTTATTTTTTTTATTTTTATTTTATTGATTTATTGTGAAAAACAGTATATTCCATTTACATTTCACAAATAACAGTTTATAAATTACAGTTTATAAGAAGTCAGTACATACATTTATTTGCATGGGTAAATACATCAATACTATCTGATTAACCCTTTTGCTGCCCGAATGTAAACACAGATAGATACTCTCACGCCAAGGGTTTTTAGAATTTTTTATATTGCCTCATTATTTATTATCCTCAGCACTTAGAGATTGTAAATCATTACCAAAACAAAAAAAACTTGTTTACGTTACACTCTTGAAAAGTCTAAGCAAGATATCTTTATGAATTGATGCATTATTTGACGAATAAAAACTATCTATGAAACATCAACAAACTTCGACCCGCCGCCATTATCAAATCAGTAATCTCACCAACACATACAGACATACTATAGTAATATCAGTACTCACGTCTCTGTAGTGGGACCACTGCGACGGCTCACCATTTCACACGATTCACTTGTGATAATATTATTGTTTAAGCTTCATTATTTATTCAACTTTTATTTACAGTTTCTTATCGTATTATTTATGTTAATAGTTTTTATTCGAATGGTAGACTTTAAAACAGGGATGAATACACAATGCCACATTACACTGGGAACACATATATCGAGCCATTTTTCTGCGGCTTTGTTTAAGTTTTGTATTCGCACAAACATGGCAGGCTCTGTATGGCTTGGATTGTTTTGATGTTGCCGGTATTGGCTCAGGCATATGGTTTACAACTTCTTTTGAAAGCAGACGTAATGGTGTGTCATGATGAGACGAATGAGGAGTTGAGTCGATTTGATTTTTTTTGTGGTGTTTTGCGATTAATTGTCTTATCACACATAACTGATAATCGGGGAAGCTCATACCTGAATTTTTTATGCTATTGTGTACAATAAAAGAATTTAACAGATATAAATCAATAATATGGAAAAAAAGCTTTTTATACCACTTAATGGACTTTCGCAAGCAACTTACTCCAGTTAACATCATGTCTGCCTTATCCACTAAACCCATATGCTTATTGTAATCCTGAATGCAATTGGGTTTGCATATTGTTTGTCCCGTTCTTAAATTTGTTTTTCCCGTTGGGGAAATAGTGTGGTCGTGTAAAGAGCTGAGCATGTATATTTCCCTCTTATCATGCCATTTTAGAGCCATCAATGGCCCGCAGCTCTTTGTTACCATTTCCCCCTTCTTCAGTTTGTCAAATTTTGGCATGTATTTCCTATTTTTTCGCACCGTTCCGCAAGCATTGGTTTTATTTTCATGCAGGTATTTAAATAGTGTAGGACTGGTATACCAGTTATCAACATAAAGTTTGTGTCCCTTATCTAGATAATCTCTAAGTAGAGTTGTCACAACAGCTCCCGAGGCGCCTATACATTGATTATCAGTGACGTCGGTTCCATCACCACAGTAAACAATGAAATCTAAAACATAACCCGTCAGTACATCACACAAAACAAACATTTTTATCCCAAACCGGTGGCGTTTGGAAGGAATAAATTGTTTAAATTTTAATCGTCCTTTAAAAACAACCATGCTCTCGTCGATGCAAAGATTTTCAAAGGGAGTAAAAGTTTCTTTAAATATCTTACGAGTCGGATTAACGAGTAATCTTATTTTGTGCAATTTGTCGCCAGGAATTTGTGTATCGTGGTCAGAAATATGTAACATGCTCAGTAATATTTGATACCTATTTCTGGGCATCGTTTTACCAAAAATGGCACTCGTAAGAAGAGGATCTGTCGACCAATGCTCTTCTATTGAATGATGTTTATTTCGTGTCATCAGCATTGATATGGCAAAAAATACATACATCTCACTAATTGAAGTATCAACCCATTTACGAAGCCTTGATTGTTCAGACACAACTTTTTTCTGTATTGTTGCTGCGTAATATTTATTAGTTTGAGATACAATATCAGTCATAATATTTGTATTTAAAAAATGCTCAAAAAAATTCACTTCCTCGGAATTTTCCGACAAAAGAGGAGAAGAGTTTACGCCAGAAGGGAAATCATCGAAGTCGTGAATAATCGGAACAAAATGATCCGATGTCCAAGTGTTCATGTCAAAACCAGTCTGACTTGATGTGCTGGGTTCGTCCAAGAGTTGATCATTAGATTCAACAATATTTTCAGCGTGTACTCCTTCATTTATACTGCTTACTTCACTGGCGGAATCACACTCACTGTCACTAAATTCACAGTCAGAGTCAAGATCGAGACAATATTCTCTTATTTGGTCATCAGACAAGTCACGTCGAGCCATGATGGAGGGTTACACAAAATAAAATATTAGGAAAAACGACAAATTAACACAATAATTAGTTTCCAAACACAGATAATTAAAATAAAATTTATATTAATATTTTTCACTCGAAAGGCGGATATAACAACTTATTTCATTTAAAATAAGAAAACATGTTGATTAACACAAATGTTATTTGCACTAAAAATATTACTAGTTAATAAAAACAATTTGTTAAAATAATAACGTTAGAACCATGATTCGTTGCAGATTCTAAGTATTCGCGAACCGTCGAGATAAGAAGGAACCACGTGAAGCACTAACACAGCTACGCGCGCGCGGGGAATTCAAACACTGGCAGGGGAAATATTGTAGTCTCCAGTTTGACGAGGTCTTTTATTATATAAACAAAATCATTTGTCACATCTGTGTAGAGATGTCGCTAGATAAAAGTTCAAATTATTTTTTAAGCCCGAGTTTTGCGCCATCTATACAGAAAGTTCCGAGATATCGCAAGTTGAAATTAAAATCATGTATGTTTGCGCGTGGCAGCGAGAGCTCGGAATCTTGAATCAAACATAGATGCGCACGGCAGCCTCCGGGTTAACCAGATTTGTTAAATAGTATGCTTATTGCCGTCTTAAATTCTCTTTGGTTCAAATTGAAAATGTCAATCACCGAAGAAATGTGATTTAACAAAGTAGTTATTTTTTTTTTTTTTTTATTGTTGATACATTTTTTTTTACAATATTTCATATTTCAATTCAGTAATGTTGGCCTCACTGGGTTGTTTACCCGTGCTGAGGCCCCCATTTTATAATTTAAGAATTTATACATTTAAAAATAAAAGAAAAACAACATTAAAATAAAGATAAATTTAAAATAAAAAAAAAGATTAAAATTTAAAATATAATTATAACACTAAAAGAAAAATATCAAAAGAGAATGTAAATCGGCATTTATAATGATATATGTGTTTGTGCGTGTTGCGTGTTTTATATATTTTTTTGTGTTGCGTGTATATGTTTTATTCTTTTATGTTATAGTATTTTGGTAATATTGTCTTTTTGTTCTTTAATCCATTTTTTTATTTTGTTAAAATTTTGTTTTTATTCTCCCCAAAGGCATGATCATTGGTAGGTTGGTCCTGCCCCTTGGAAAAATAAATAATCTGTGCTGTCTAGCTCTGATGAAATTATCAGGGACATAAAAAGAAATTCGTTCCAGAATATCTGGATTGCAAATGTGCCCATTTAGCAGCTTGTGCGCCACTAACACCATTGCAATATTAATGCCACCTGTGAAGGTTAGGTTATGGTATTTATGAAAGGTTCTCGCCTCTGCTATTTGTTTGTATTTAAATCATGTCGGCAAGGACAATTCTTGTTTTGCGGCCTTTTAAATTTGAAGTTTGTCAACTGTCTTTGTCATATAAAAGGTTTGGTTTCATTAAAAACGCTCTCTTGCTCAAAAACAATCAAAGGTTTCACCTTTCCTAAAGAATCACAGGAACTGGCCTGTATTAGAGTATTTTACTGTGAAAAGTGCCTAGTCATATAATGTGAAAGTGTATATTCGTTGTGAATAAAATAATTCAGTTTGCTCTCAACAATAACGGAGTTTAATTAAAGGGACCCTAATTTATAACAATTACCATTACTAAATTTAGATTATTATGCCGTGTTGCGCTTCCTACTTCTACAGCCAACGTTTCCGGATAGCAGTACAGTGTACATCCAACATACAGTGTATAGGGTGCGGCAAAACACAGTTGCAGTTTTGAAGCGTTATTAAAAAAAAAAAAAAACAGCATGTCTTACAGAAATGGGGTTTATTTTATTTAATTTTGCCACAATTTGGCACAGACTTTTTGACTGGTATAGCGGCGATTTCCTCCCGAATTTGATCCATCCAAGGTGCGAGGCTGATGTTTAAAACATTTTCCTTCAGGTAGCCCCACAGGAAGAAGTCGCTAATTGCAGCCGAAAGGCCCGCTGGGTGGCAACGAAAGAATGGCCATTTTGAAACATGCGGACGGCGAAGCCCCAGTGTTTGTCCGGACCAAACCATGGTAACGACTGAAAAATGCACAACCCTCCCGACATAATGAGATCCCTCCCAGGTACCTGCCCCCACCACATGGGATGTACCGGCCCTTTAAAACTGCACTCTCTGTATTGCGCCACCTAGTCGTAATGTAACGCTGCACTGTGTTTCGTTTCATACAGCTAGACGGAAAAAAGTCACTTTGGAATTCTTGAAAAATGACGTCATGGGGGTATTAACAGGTAGTTAGTGTGACAAATGCTTTTGTAATTGGGGTAATTAATGCACGGGTTGACTCACACCAGAGCCCCAAAGTTAGGTAAATTAATTAATGAATTATCAGTTGCTTTTATTCGTATCTTGTCGCGCGAGCTGTAAGGTTGTTTATGTGTATAAAATAATGTGTTTTGGTTCTAAAAAAAAATGGAAACTACTTTGGAAGGTATGTAGTATGTTGTAATTGTAAAATTTTAATATAGAACATTACAGTTTTTTTAAAAAATAATGTTTAACTTGTGTATTTTTTTGTGGTTTAAAAATATTCAATTTCTAACTTCTCGAGAATTTTTTTCGGATAAAGTATCAATAAGGTTCCGTGATATTTTTTTTGTAGATTGAACAATTCATTTTCTATTCAAATCAGTTACGATATTTTTGCTCATTAATGCTCACCAATCATAATTTGTCATTTCACAGGCACCACATACCAGATTTCCAGGCAGGAATTGTTCGAGACGTGGAGAAGTTTACCCAAGAAAGAAAGGTTTTAGGGAATATATAATCATATTTTAAGTAAATTTAAACGTCAAAATTTCAGTGCAAGCAGTGAAAAAAATTTGAAAAGCCAAGTACAGTTAATATCTTTGAATATAACCAAAAAGTGGATCGCAGCTTCTCGGATTTAATAAATTTTAGAATTAACATTGAAGATGTAGATTTGAATGTAAAATTTTAAATGTTATTAACTATGGTAGATGGCAAAATTTGCAATGTAATGATTGGAAACAAGTCGACTATGTCGTGTTATATTTGTGGTGCCAAACCCAGTGAAATGAATACTACGGTTATCAATAGAGTTCCACGACAAGAATTTTATTCCTTCGGCTTATCTACATTGCATGCCTGGATAAAAACTTTTGAATGTTTTTTGCATATCGCTTACCGAATACAACTCTGGCAAGTCAGAGGGGATGCAAATAAACTAATTTTAAGGACTAGGAAAAAAGAATTACAGGAACGGCTTAAAAGTGAAATGGGATTAATTGTAGATAAGCCAAAACCTGGGTTTGACAACACAAACACTGGTTTTTTCGAGAGCACTAAAAAGGTGCCGAGATAACGGGTGTAGATGCGGGGCTCATCAAGAGGTTTTGCATAATTTTGAGTACAATAGCTTCTGGGTATAGCATTAACATCGAACATTTTGAACAGTATGTGCATGACACTAAGGAGTTATATCTTAACCTATATGATTGGTATACCATGCCAACAACTGTTCATAAACTATTATACCATTCATTTGATTTGATTAGTTCGTGCATTCTACCTATTGGGCAGCTGTCAGAAGAGGCGCGAAATAAAGACTGTAGAAGATTTAGGTAATTGCACACCAGAAAAATCGACCGAACATCAACAAACAGAGATATGTTAACCATGCTATTAATTACATCAGATCCAATAATAAATAGTTTTAGAGAGGTTCCAAGAAAAAAATCGAGCTCACTTCCCTCTGAAGTGTTAAATTTACTTGTTCCACCCAATTCCGAGTCAAGAACACAATGTTTGCGATCTGATGACTCCTCTGAACATTATTCTGATGACTCCTCTGAACATTATTCTGATGATTCCTCTGAACATAACTCAGATAGCATCTAGTTTCAATAAGCATTATGTTTAAGCACTTTCTCACAAATCTATTGGTTCTGTACTCTGTCTTAAAAAAATTAAAGATGTTTATGTGCAGTTCATTTCTCTCGCCGCAAATGACTCAGATAGCACATTATTAGATAAGTAATAATTTTTTGTTTCGTTACTGTTCTTGCATAACTTTTGATATTATTATTTTATTTTCTGACTGTACTTTCTGCAACTAATGCTTGTTTTTATTAAGTTCTGTTGCTAAATATGACTAAAATTGTTTTCCTAGATTAGTAATAATGATTGTTTTGATTATTTTTTATTATTTATTTATACTTTCGCAATTGTTTCGTGATTTGTATTATATTTTTTGACTGTGCTTTTACATATTTATTATTCTCAAAATAGACATATTTTTAACTTTTTAAATTTTTTTTCTTTAAAAACCTCAAATACGGTATTAACCCCTCCGACATTTCGCGAACTTGAAGCTAAGATGTCTTAACCGAAATGTCAATTTCACGAAAACGTTGTCTTATTACCGCCTCACAATCAAAGCTCTATAAATGAAACATTACTGAACGGAGCCGAATAGTAAAAACTGTTTTAGAAAGGTTACAAAATAGGCTTTCAAATTGTTGTATCATAAATAAATATTAACATTTGTAAATATTTAAATTTAGAATGGAAACATGAAAAATAGGTTAAAAATGACTCACGTCATGTTTTTAGGTGAAAATGGTACTAAAATCACAGATTATGTAAACAAAAATATTTATTCTATTGTATATATGTGTAATAAACACTTTTATCACCTCATTTTTTTATCATTTCATATAAAAATATTTTATAAAAATTTAATATGTGAAGCGCGCGGCGCTACCGGCAGACATTTTGCGCGGATAAAAATTTTGTGTCAATTATGCGACTGTCAGCAGATTCCTGTTTTGTATTTCCATAGACAACTTGGTAGTGATGTGTAGCTTGATCTATAATCGACCTTTTAGTTTTTGTTTGAGGGATGTAACTAAAATAATAACGGAGTAAGAACGATTTCTATGGAGAGACACGCGTTGACGTGTAAACACGCTTATTGTACTTGACTGCTGTCGTATTTTTAACGCATATATCTGCTTACGTTGCTGAGGGGTTAATACTGTTATTAATTATTTCAAAGATTTTTTTTCGATTTTTTTTTAGAAAAAAATTAAATTAATCACTTTCAACCCAAATTTTCAATACATTCAGATTAAATACTCCCCACAAGAGGGTTCCAAACACTTTATAATTATAAAAGAGTTTTTTCCGTCTAGCTTGTATGAAACGAAACACTGTGCGCTGTCTGAAATGATGGCTAAAAAACGAAGAATCTCAACACGGGATAATAACCCAAGCAAATAATCACATCCAAGGTTTACAACGTATGACATCATCGCTGTGCTATTTTGTTCACGGTTGACAGTTGGCTGTGTAACTATTGGCGGCATCTGTGTTTCATTCCTCCTATAACATGAGTTTCTTTAAGACTCATATTCACTCCTTCCTCTCCTCAAAAAAAATCCTCCACAAAGCATCCTCAAAGATGAGATTATAGTGAGAAAATATTGCCTGTGCAATTATGGTGGAGTTAGCTATTGGAAGATTGAATCTGTGACGTCTGGGTGGGATAGCGGCACGTTTGTTTGCACGGCTACTAACCTTGATGTCGTAGAAGTTGGTGTTATCCTCGTCATCTCTAACCACGGAGCAGACCATTGCGTTATGAAGACTGGGCGCTCCGCCCCACTTGTGACTGTACATGGTGGAGCATTTCATGCCTTCAAGCGAAGCCAGTTCTTCCTAGAAAAATCAATTAATTTATTTACAGATCAGATTTAGCTGATGGAGATATTGAAAGAAGGATAAATGCAGGAATCTCCATTAATGGAGAACTGAACGCGGTTGGCGCTAACAAACAATTGTCCAGATAGCAGTCCACCATTGAGTGCTGGTACCTACACTAATGGCAGTGAGCCAGAGTAAGGAAGAAAGTAGACAGAATGCTGTAGAAATGAGATTCCTGAGGCATTTGTACAGTAAAACCATGAATGATCATGGAGATATGAAGATTTTCAAAGGATGTAAGCGTAACAAGTAAAATTAAGAAAGGGACGCTTAGATGGTTTGGGCATGCAGAGCGAATGTACAAAGAAAGGAGTGTAAGGAGAATATATTATGCGAATGTGAACCGCAGAAGAAATCAAGTGAACCAAATATTGGAGTATTGGGCCATGTCAAGAGTCAGAATAACAGAAGAGTATGTGTGTGAATGAAGCTGGAAATGTGTTCCAAGACCGAGTTGTTTGGCGGTCCGTCTTCTCTGTCTACTCCTGCGAGAAACGACGAAAAAGTCAATGAAGACAATCCCTTATAAGTGAGGTTATACAACAATACTTAGATTCACCAAAAATCGTTCTCGTCGCAGCATTAAAAACTGACTGGATTCTATTGATTTGTTTCTGAGGTAGGCCGGCATAAGCACTATTGCAATAATAGTCCATACGTATAATAAACGGGAAGTTATTTCTGTAGAAAGAAAACTTCATACTTACGTCAATATTAGAGTCAACGTTGGTCTCATTTTGTTTAACATCTTCTTCTTCCTGATTTTCCTCCTTGTCGCTTTCTTCTTTATCATCATAAGCACCAGACTTGGCCATTTCAGACTAGAAATTGAAATATACATACAAAAGGTAAATTATGATAATACAGTCGAACTTGGTTATAACGATCACAGTTATAGCGAGTTCACGGCTATAATGAGCAATTACAAGACGATATTTTGGTTCAGGCTTATCTTCATATAGTTGTTGACTGTTATAACGAGGTCGATACACTGATTTACCGAACAAATAATTTTGTCAACACAATTTCTGAATACATTGTTACGTAACAGATCTCTCAAACACATTTAAAAACCACGCGAAATAATATTCAATGCAGAACTAGGCGACGCAGAACGGTGCGCATGCAACCCTGAATTCATGGAACATCTCATGTAAGCGTACACCAAACCTTTGCCCATTCTGTACCTTCTTAAAAGCCTGTCACAGACGTCTGCCAGACGAAACCAAAATGAGAGATAGATTTGTTTATTTATTTATCTATCAATATAAAGTTTTTTACTTGTATTTATCGACATCTGTCTCACTAGGGTACACCTGTGTCGAGACAGACGTATTCAGATACTTAAAGAATATTTACATGCATAACTAAATCAAAATACATATTGCAAGGTTGTATACACTTTAAACTATGGAGTAGGTACAGGTACGACAATATTATAAATATATATGAAAAATAAATGCATTTAGTTGGAGGACGTAGTTACAAAGGGATTTTTATAAAATTATTGATTCTAATATTTTATTTTGTATTTGAATTGTTGTTATTGTTTACGTGTAATTTGGTTTACAGATGTTTGCGATAGTGGGGCGCCCAATGCGTGTTATCGGTTTCTTTATTTCATGTTTGAATTTGGTTATTGACTCTGTTTGTCTAATCGTGGCTGATAGTGTATTGTATAGATTACAAGCTGTGTATTTAAAATGTCTTTGCCCAAAGGTGGTTCTAGCAAAAGGAGTTTGGAGAAGTTCTTTATTTTTGGCTCGGGTATTGTGTATTGTTTGAGTTGGTTTGTATAGTGTTTTGCTGTTTTGGTGTAAATTAATCAAGATGGATCTTGCAAAGAGCTGTTTTATGTCCATAACGTTGATAGCATTGAAGATAGTATCAGTGTTGGTAGAAAGAGGAAGTTTGAGAATTATTTTTATGATTAATTTTTGTGCTTTAATAATGTTAAATTCAATCAGTCAGGATTAATTTTTGGATGTATAGTATGTGCCCCTTTTGTGTTTTACTATGTGTGTGCTTGTTTAACTGTAAATACACTCATGAATCGTTCCATTAGCGTTTCATTTGACGAGAGAGTGGAGTTAAATTGTTGAATCTGTTCCCCGTGTAAAGGCCTTCCATTGATATGCTTGGTATAACTATAAGTGACCAGCTCAGGTACGGGGGCTCCATCGAAGCCAGAGTAAAGCTGGCCTCTCAGAAGCTGGGCGTACTGTACAGGGCCCGCAGATACTTTAATAGTACACAACTGCTGACCCTGTACAAATCGCAAGTGCGCCCTACTGTCGAATTTGGCAGCCATCTCTGGTCCGGAGCCCCTAAATACCTGAAAAAAACCCTCGACTCTGTGCAAAAACGGGCGGTCCGTTTAATAGATTCCCCAATCTTAACAAACGGACTGCAATCTTTAGAGCACAGGCGTTACAACATGAATGGTACAACACGTTGGGTCTGAAAAAATAGTTGAGAATTATTCAAGAATTTCCTGTGTAAGATTATTGGCTATGTGAACCATTGCTATCCATCGGGTACAATGTAAAATTGATTAATTAATTAAAATTTATTGATATTTTTCTTGGAAGCCTCGAACCAGGTGATGATAGTTATAATGCGTTGATTGTTTTGAAGAGGAAGTTTAGCAAATTTCGGTCCCCTCGTGCTTGTTATAACCGAGTTTGACTGTATATGTACATTATTTTTATGTGACACCTCACAACAGCGGCTCTGTCTGTACAGTGTAATGACAGGGGAACTATAGCGCCCCCCCCGGTTGGGCAGCGTTGTGAGACGAGTGAAGGTAGGGGCTGTATAAATGGGTATATTAATTCCTTGAAGGAGGAAAAATAGATCCCAATAACTAATTCCACATTCGAGCAGATTTACATGAAGCTAGTCGAAGAAACGACCCGTTTTCATGAAGCCAACAGGTTTTCGGCTCCTGTTCGTCGAGTTTCATGCACGTGCACCAGCTCACAGGGAATCAATGCTGCTAACTCCTTAGAGCAGGCTCCATTGAAATACCCATAGAACAGACTCAGCATGCCTACATTGCGTCTGTGTATTATAGATGGCAATCAGACAAAGCACCCTCCTTTGCATAGATTCAAGTAGGTTTATCACATATTTTGTGTGTTCGTTGAGTTTCGCACACGTGCAACAGTCTCGTTTGAGCAGGCTCCATTGAAATACCTATAGAACAGACTCGGAATGTCTATATTGCGTCTGTGTATTAAAGATGGCAATCAGACGAACCCAATCTCATTTCACAGAATCAAGTAGGTTTATCAAGTATTTTGGGGCTCCAGCCCAGAGGTGGCTCCTAAATTCAATTATTGGTCGTAATTGAGATTTTTATAGGGTTAGCAGCTGGTCACTATTGAAGAGTCCGCAAGCTCAATATGTTACACTTGTAAAAGTTATGACCAAATATTAATTTCAATGCATGTTTTTCCAACTCCCCCAAAAATTTTGCCCTGAGAAAGACATGGCATGATCAGGAGAAACAGATACTTGAGTCAGGTCATGCAAAGAGTATGTATGAGATTATGTATGACTGTAAATGGAGCAAGGTGTGTGCCAAGACAGAGTACGTTGTGAGGCTGTCTATTTTCTCTGCCTACCACTGCGGAAAGGCCGCAATCTTTACGGTAGATATATAGAAATAGGAACACACTACTTACATAGAAAAAACACTTTGTATGAGTTAGATAATAACGAGAACTAAGTATTTCAGTTTCATAAAATGGAAAATATTTGATTTTAGTAGTTATTTTTTTAAAATTAAAATCGATTTTTCACTTATTGAGTATTGCGGCCATTGTTATTGATGTTAAGGCGATGCACTATGTCATGTAATATTTTAAATTTAGCCGCTATCAATAACAACCCTTACGTAGATGGTGATAAGGTTTAAATTACCGCTTAACACCATCCACCTGTTTTGATTTATGCAAGAAAAAAACATGGCCAAAAAGTGCCTATTATTTTATTTTGTGGATGTTCAGGCACAAATATTTAAATTTTTTTCGATCATTTTATAAATAACTTAATTTGTCACATTATACAATAAAATCATGACCGAAAATGGGTTCGTAAGTAGGAAATTTTGAACTTTTAAGCAGTTTTCAATGGCCTTATACATTATTTTTTTCTGGGCTTATAAAAAGACTTATGTAAAAAATACTCGATTGTTTCACAGGCCAAGATGTATTTTACTCGCAGTAGTTAATTAAAGCATTTGAAACATTTCTAGGCGACCAATTTTCAAACCAAAAACACATGATTTTTCACTACTACGTATGGCATCGCCTTAAAGTAAACACAGTTTCTTAGTTCTTAGTTTGGGTTTAATTAAAAAATAAGATTAAAAAAAACATATGGTAAAGTTGTCGAATTCTGCTGCAGGCTCTTTAAAAAAACAAAACTTGATTTCAACTTAAATATCTAATTGAGACAACTATTTAAGGCGATGCCATACGTAGTAATGCAAAATCATGTGTTTTTGATTTGAAAATTTGGTCGCCTAGAAATGTTTCAGATGCTTTAATTAAATACTGCGAGTAGAATACATCTTGGCTTTTGAAATAATCGAGTATTTTTTAGATAAGTCTTTTTATAAGCCCAGAAAAAAATAATGTATAAGTCCTAGGAAAACTGCTTTAAAGTTCAAAATCTCCTACTTACGAACCCATTTTAGGCTATGATTTTATTGTATAATGTGGAAAATTAAGTTATTTATAAAATGATCGGAAAAAAATATATATTTATGCCTGAACAACCACAAAATAAAATAAAAGGCACTTTTTGGACATGTTTTTTTCTTGCATAAATCAAAACAGGCGGATGGTGTTAAGTGGGAATTTAAACCTTATCGCCATCTACGTAAGGGTTGTTATTGATAGCAGCTCAATTTAAAATATTACACGACAGAGTGCATCGCCTTAAGTCTGGAGTTTAAGTAAACATGCACAAAATAGGTTTTTAGGGTGTTAGTTTGGATTATTTTAATAATTTATGAATATGACTACCACAACACGGGCATTATTAGTCTAGTGTGATAATCAAAAGAAAATGGACTGCATCATTGTGTAAATATTTATTAAAAATAAAAAAATTTCCTAACCTTCAAACTTTGATTGAGAAAAAATGGAACTTGAATACAATTACCATCTCCCAACACATAGATAGTTATTTCTTGTAGTAATTAAGTTGAAACAAAGTTCTATTTATATTTTTTTGCGTAAAGCGTGGAATTCGACAAGTTTATCAAAATTATTTTAATATTATTATGTCAAAACATGGCGTGAAGAAAAGATGTCAAATTATTCGTATTTAAAAAAAAATAGCAATTAAAATGCATTATTTTCCATTTCCGGAAACTGAAATACTGACTTAAATTTTTATCTAACTGATAGAGAGGTTTTTTTTAATATCTTTAGTTAGCATAAAAACTCACCATAAATAAGGCATATTCGTCATCTAAAGGGTTACTAGCTTTGATTTCCACTTCTCTTTGAGAATGCTTATCATTAGTTGAACACCCATTGTGGTTATGGGTCTTCTGGAACCCCTCGCTAGTTACATCTAAGGTTTTCTGTTGCTTTCCTCTAACAGTTTCCAAGCTTTCCAAAGTTAAATCTATCAACTGCTGAATGTCGGATTTTAAGCTATAAAGCGAGTCGTATTCGTCTCCATTCGGCGTTATTTTTAATGCTTCGTTAATTTGTGATAGCTGCAAGAAAGAAAATCAATTAAAGCAGTGCAAAAACTGGGTCAATATCAATACCGGTGCAGCATACTATTAGGCATCTGCGATTGCAATCGAATGGGTTTGGTAAATGAATTACCTGCGATCTGTATTGATCCAGTGACGATTCTAGAGTATCAGTATCCATTTTAGTTAAGCCAAATGAATAACTGATACGAGAATGGGTTTTTAATGCATTTCGGCAGTAAACAAAACTGACGTTTTCACAGAAAGTCGCATCTGTCAAATTAACAAATTATTGCAAAGCAAATCGTAGGCAGGGTTGCCGATGCGTGTGTTCTGAAATACCTACAATAGGTGCTCAAAATCCCCAAATTATAACAAAATAACAATTCCCCGCAATTTCCCCACAAGTTCTATAATAAAAAAGATTATATATTAAATGTATTATTTTATCTTATATTGTAGATTATATTTTCATATTATAAAATGAAGGCCTCAGCACGGGCAAGCCACCCAGTGAGGCCAACATTACTGGAAAACTTTGAAATGTAAAAAAAATATTGTACCAAATAAAAAAAAAATATTAATTACACCTCCGAAATTTCAATTTTCAATCTTCAATTTCATCTCCAGTTCAAATCGCAGCGTGCGTAAGTAAATTTTTCATATCATTAATTTGTAACAATTATTTTATAAGCAATAATTTTTAGCCTGAAACACTCATCCACATTGAAAATGCCAATACAATGCCTTTCTCATATAAAATAAAGTTGGTTGTTTCAGGTGAAAAAAGGTAACAAGCAATAATTTTTGAATGAACAAGATTTTTTATGCATAGCACAAAGGGTTCAAGTCCCGTTGGCGTCATGCATCTTTTATCAGGAGATTTTTCAATGTAGATGAGTGTTTCAGGCTTATAATTATTGCTTATGAAATAATCGTTACCCTTTGTGCTATGCATAAAAAATCTTGTCTTAAACATTAGTTTACCAAAAAAATAATCATTAATTTGTGTTATTTCACATAATTACTCATTAAAAGTAATATGTAGTATATTTGCGGCACGTTCCAAAGTGAAAAATAATCTCAGTATCGTCTGGGCGTAAGACCACCATTTGGAATTGAAACGTTGGTTAAAATGGCTTTTGCCGTGTTTGGCGACCAGATCTGAATAGCCAGATACTTCCCCACCTTCCTCTTCCCGATTTCCTTTCCCCACCCACTACTTTCAGCCTCCCAACATACCCAAATTTGGGAATGCCATAGTCTCACTGACTCCAGAGAGTTGGGACTGCGGTATTGAAATAAATTAAAAAAAAAACAGTTTAATTATCCCCGAAAATAAAAATTCATTAAAAATCTTAGAAATTCCCCGCAAAATGAGGACTTCCTCACGGATTGGCAACCCTAATCATTTGAGAATTTCTTTAGAAGCATAATAATAATTCGATAAAGTAAAAGTAAGTAAGTACTAAAAATAAAAATATAAGTTCTCGTCTTTTACATTCAATCTATGAACATCAAAGGGTAAAAATCTATGAAATTAATTTTCTGTCAGGTGTCAGTTTTATGCAGTTTTGTGCAATCTATGGTTTGGTCCTTGTTGTTCGCCGGTTGTCACTGCGATCGTGGTTTTTATTCAAATCGATCCACAATTTTCAGTCCATATTAGAAATACAATTAAATCCTGTTTGTCATCACTTCCCCGTCTTAAGTTGAGCAGGAGGTGTTGTTGAAATAATCATCAAAATGCAAAGAAGTCTGCCCCAGTCGAAAGAAGCCCTGCTCAAATCGTACACAGCGCGGTTAAAAGACGATGTCAAAAGTATGCTGGAAAACTTCGAGGGTAAACAAATATTTATTTTTTTAAATACAAACGGCATAACATGTGCCATTAACATATAAATATAAAATTACAAGGTACAAAGTATAAGGCATAAAGTTTAAAGTATAATAGTATACGGTATAAGGTTAAATATAAAGTTAAGTGTAAAGTATAATTTACGGTATAGAGTGTAAGGTTAAATATAAAGTTAAGTTAATTAGGAATACAAGTACAAAAATTAAGAAAAAAATTGTTAATAATGACTTGGAAGAATTATTTGTCTACTATGTCAAACATAAATGATTATCGATTATTAAAGTAACGATAATGTATGCTTAATTACTTATCTTTTGATTCCTCCATACATAAAAAAAAAATATTATTCATTTTTATATGATAACAGACTTCCTTCATCATTAATATCAAAGTATTCATTTCCTAATCGATATATTAAATAATTTTGTTCTGCTTAGTGGCAGTATTGTTACAATAATATTGCGATATGAATCGAGTTGGTCTACTAGGTACATAATAATTTATTAGCGAAACTATTTCAGGGGAGTCAAACCAGTTACTGTTTATTTTAAATAAAAAAAATTATATCATCAAGTATTCGTCTATCTTTTAACGATACGAGTCGCAATGTTTGTAATAGAAACTCATAATTAATGTCTTCTGCAGGAATTCCTAATTTAAAATTAATTGATCGGAGAAATTTTCGTTGGATCCTCTCAATGGAATTTATATGGCTGTTGTAGGACGGGTTTCATATAGAGGAGAGTTATTCTAAATGGCTTCTAACTAGAGTTGTATCAGTATTTTGAAAGTAAGGATGTTTTTGAAATCCTT
This sequence comes from Hesperophylax consimilis, assembly GCF_061612785.1. Taxonomy (NCBI): domain Eukaryota; kingdom Metazoa; phylum Arthropoda; class Insecta; order Trichoptera; family Limnephilidae; genus Hesperophylax; species Hesperophylax consimilis. Next base: position 30,765,392 of record NC_142854.1, read on the forward strand.
AAATATTCTTAGAATGAAGCTTAAAATTTTCATTGCTTTACTGGTAATGATATTAATGTGATTTATTAACACAACTTTGCATGGAATGGCTTTAACCGTGCTTAGTAAACATATCTGAAAACCCGGGTATTTCTTACCCATCGTTTCCTTTCCTTGTCCCCTCCCTTCAGCCTCAAAACATACCCCAACTGGGAATGCCGTAATCCCACTAGCTCCAAACAGTTGGGACTATGTTAAATTAAACAAAGTAGTAATTATTTTCCGAACCGCCGCACTTTTAGGCACAGATTATGGAAATTACACTTTGTTTCAACAATTTATTTTTTATGCTTCCGATTTTGTTGTCCGGGTTAAATCTTCCCCATAGAAAAACTAAACCCTTCCACTCACTTTTCCACAAATGATCAGCTAGTCAATCAACACTATGCAAGTGCATTATATAAGTAAAATAAATACAAAACAATACAAGAACAACAACACGTCAACTCACCAGATATCAAATGGAAAAAAAAATTCACCGTCTCCAGATATTTTCATATCAGAGGGTTCGGCTCGGTAGAACTCCTAACAGGGCCTATAAATCCTACTGATCCCTCAACATAAATATTTAAAAAATCTTTCGTTATCCTACATGTATTCAAAATGACCGACTTTTGCATCTTTATATATAATTTTTTTGATAGATCTAATACGCCTAAATTTTGAATGAGAGAGCTAGGTATAATGCCAGTAGCCGAAATAACGAATGGTAATATTTTTATAGTCTGAGAATGCCAAATTCTTTTTATTTCGTTTCCTAAATCTGTGTATTTTCTTATTTTTTCATTAACAGATTTTTTAATGTTACAGGTATTTGGAATAGCGACATCAATGATATAAGTTATTTTTTTAATTTTGTCATGTAAAACTATATCGGGTCTATTATGACTAATCGTTCGGTCTGTTAGTATAGTTTTATCGTAATATATTTTATAAAATTCGTTTTCTAAAAATGAATTTGGTTCGTATTCATAATATGGTACTACATTACGGCAGTCAATCAAGTTATGTTTAATTACCAAATTTTGGTGAATTATTTTTAAAACTTGATTGTGCCTAAATGTATACTCGGACGGTGCTAATATAGAACATCCCGATATAATATGTTCTATAGTTTCCGGAAAAGCTAAACATTTTCTACACAAATCATCTATTTTATTTGTATCTTTGATTATATGCTTTCTATAATTTTTAGTATTAATGACTCTATCCTGAATGGCAAGCACAAATCCTTCTATTTCTGCAAGAATAATTATTACTATTTACATTAAAATTACGTTCTTAGCATAGGTAAAGTAAGTAATTTATGCGTTTTTAGATTGAAACGAAACTCGCTAGTGTCACTCCTTACAAAAAAAGTCCAAAATGGCAGCGAAGGGATAGTTTTATAAGGAAAATTTTGAACATTGTAAAATATAACAACACAACTCACAACAATCATTTTTCAGAAGGACATGCACAAAATACAATAATATATTTTCAAACGCCGATATTTTCCATTTGTCCTTAGTTCAGTTTACTGAAATGTTAATACATATTTACGTTTATTTGGGGGTGACTGTTGATTGTCATTTCAAATGGGATACACAAATAAACAAAACTTGCAAGCGGCTGAGAGCGATAGTGGGTAGGATTTACAAACTGAAATGTTTCGTTCCGGTGAATATTTTAAAAATTATTTACCTATCACTCGCAGAATCAACTTTACGTTATGGTTTAACTACTTGGGGTCACTCTAGTAAAACTAATTGAAACCACCTGCAATCAGTACAAAATTCTATGTTTAAGTTATTAGCTCAAAAACATATTTTTTCACAGAGAGAAACATATCATTGTTGTATCGGAATTTAACAATATTACCGGTGCCGGCCTTATTTTGGTACAAAATATTGATTCAACATATATCTGAGTCTGATTATAAAAGGAAAGTGGAACGTGAATATAATACAAGGTTTACAAAGAATGAAGGAATGCTTGTTCCAAAATATAATAATAAATACGGACGGCGAACCCTAGAATTTAACGTGCCAAAAATGCTTAACATGTTACCTATTAATATAAAAAATTGCGAATCTACAAATAGATTGAGATATATGCTGAAAAAATGGTTACTAAATGGAGATAGTTTATATTAATTTAGGTGTGTTAATTGTATAGTTATAGTAATAATAGTATGTGTGTATGTATGTAATTGATCATTAACATCCTGTTGACAAACTGCTTTATTGCAGTTTAAAGGGATTGTAGCTTGAAAACCAATAAAAAAAAATTAAAAAAAATAATGCATACTGAATATTATAAAAGCGCCAATGTATGTAATTAATTTGCCGGTACCCACTTATTCTGAAGCCGGTAGTCTAATTTAAGATAATTTACACATATAACTAAATAATGTTTTTTTTCTCTTTTGAAAGATAGTTTCCTATTAAAGGTTTTTAATCACTAACTCCAAACTCAGTCCATTGTTGATCAGTAGACTTATAAAGTAAACAATGAAAGCAAAAGTTTCTATATGTTCATTTTATAGCACCCGCAAAATCACTGAAAAAAATTATAACTTTTGTTTTTAACCCCTTACTATTTATCTCTCTTGAATATGTTTGTCATTATTCGATGAATTGTTTGCGATTTCTTTCTATAAAATATCCACAGAATAGGGCATTTTCACAGACATATGAATATATAGACTAGAAATTAAAGGTGAGGGGTAAAATCAACTGTTGAAGAACGAAGGGGGTAAAGCTGACTGTGATTCGTCAATAAATCAATCTGACAGTATATAGGCATCTCGCATTATAATATCACTATTTAGTTCTTAAAACTAAAATCTGCTTTTGAATGAATAGACATTTTTACATGGGAGCGCAAATTACTCGCCACGTTATGAACAAATTTGCGAAGTCCAAATTCGGCAAAAAAAAATTTCTTCTATTTTCTAAGTTTTCACTTTTATAAGTGTTCATAATTTAGTTCCCAGTAACCAACTATGCGTACAGATATATCTCGATGTGATAGTATATGTTTCTACAAACTGATCCATATTATACGATGTAATTACGCTTAAAATAATGCTTACATATGGAATGTAATACACCAATTGGGTTTATTCTCTTTTTCACATCTATTTTTACAAGTTTTCATAGCTAAGCCACCATTTTGCCGTGTTATTACAGTAAAATGCCTCGACCATAGCTCGACGTTAGTTCGAACAAGAATGATGACGTCACATTCTCAAGATTCACGGGAAGCCATACGCGAGCCCAGCCGGCTCCAATGGAACCGGTATGGGGAGTGGGGAATAAAACGCTTTTAATCACTTAGGGCAGGTCTACTAATATTCATATGTCTATGGGCATTTTAAATTATTCCATAAAAATTACATCAACAATGATAAACCTGATTTCGCGTAACTAGTATTCAAGTTCATCACACAAAAAACTTTCGACTGACATTTTTTAACATCTCCCTCTAATACCTTAATTATCTTAAGTCGTAGATATCTCTATCTCACTGTGGTCATGTCCGAAAACAACTTTAAAATAAATTTTGTATAATACTACCCATACGTCAGACATGATAGTGTTTACCTCCTTTGTCTGTATAGCAAAGAGAAAGAAAGGAGATAGCTTGGGGACAAAATTCAAAGTGACCCACAGTAGGTATATACAGTAACTTCTCATTTGGACGCTAGATGACACTGGAACCCGCTATTACTGTACGAATATTTAAACTAAATTAATAATCAGGTAGTTTGTTTAATCCTTTTTTTATATTAATACTATTACAGCGTATTTTGGGAGGTCATTGCCCAAATGACCTCCATAGAAGAGCTGCCACTGATCCCGATGTAAATCGTTGTCCATTGTACTAATTGAGTTGAAAAGAAGTGTAATTTCTATAATCTGTGCCTATTAAAAGTGCAGCAACTATTGTGTCTGAAGCAAGAAGAGATGATACATTTTATATCTAGTGCACATCTATTATAAAACTACTATACAGGGTGTATCGGCATGTACCCGACAAACTTTAACCAGCTATTCCTTAGCATATTTGCAGTAAAAAATCTTATGTGCACTTTGCTGTCCGGTAACGTTTTTTTTAATAAAAAATTTATTATTCATATTTTCACCACATGTCACCACTGTTTTATCCTTTGTCAAAGTTTGAAAACCCGTCTGGCAATATTTTATTCGAATTCCGTTGAATAATGTACGTGTGTACCTATATTGGCGCGCTTTTACAATCACAACGAAATGGCACGGCACCATTCGTCTCATTTTTAACTATTATTATTTAGTGTGTGCGAAAGAGCGAAGACGCTTTTCGACATACTTGCTTATAACAGCTGTTGAACATGAAAAGCAATGCCAATGACAGTGATGTAGTGTGGAAATTTTAATTTTTTTTGTTTTTAATTGAAAAAAAAAGGCTACCGGACAGCAAAGTGCCCATAACATTTTTTACTCCAAATGTGCTAAGGAATAGCTGGTTAAAGTTTGTTGGGTAGGTGCCGATACACCCTGTATATAATAATATTCTATTACCTACGTACTTATATTTAGGGTTTTATCGTATATATTCGGGCGGCACAACGAAACTGTTTTTAGCACGCTACGGGGAAGGATAACATTTAAAGAGAGTTCGTTTAACATTTTAAAACCTTTGTAATAAATATTGTTTTGTGTTGCCGATAAATTTGTCTTAGGAAGCCTAAAATCATTGCAGCTTCTCGTAGGATAACCATGGACTGTACTATTAATACTAACACTTTTAAACATGGTAACATTTTGTTTTTTATTTATTTATTCATTTTTGGGAAATCGACAGTTTACATTTAATCAGTTTGTACATAAGTGTTATTTAGTAAAATAAAACCAATTATGGATTTCCTCCTTGTGACTTTAACCGAGACAGCAAAATTTAAATTTCTGAGAAAGGAATATGAATTAAAAAATTTATACAAAACAAAAGATTATATAAAATTAAAATTTTACAAAACAATACATTTATAGCCATGGAGAGAGGTTGTAGATATAAATCAAATCATAATAGAGATATAAACATTATTCACAAACCATCAGAGAAATATTCTTTTATGGACCTCTTGTATTTGGTAAGTTCGCAACTGAAAATATCAACCTTAGATAATACGCTATTGTAATTATTGCCTAGTCTGTTCAGGCAAGAATTCTGCTTAGAGTTCATTTTGCATTGATCCACCCTGAACAGGACACAAGAGCGTGTTGAATGCGCAGGTACATTGAATGGAATCTTGTTTAGCAACTCTGGGCATTGAATATTATTGTTAACTTTTATGAAAAATACTAGGGTATTATAGACTAAACGCTGCCACACGCGTAGAAAATTGAGTTGGCGTTACTTCGTTTTTATCCTCGTATATCTGCTACAGCGCAATATAGACCTCATACCTCTGTTCTGAATTTGTGTTTTATTGCTTAGAAAAATGAAACTTTTGCAGTAATGCAGGTGGGATGCTACAGTGGTGTTGTAGACCAATTTCCTTGTTTTGAAAGTCTAATTTGTAATTTTTTTAGTACAATTTCTAAGTTAGTTTTGAGTTTTAGTATTTTTTATGAATTGCTTTCTGTTTAGTTTTTAAATAATTGTTTTATTTTAATTCACAGAAATAATAAAGCTGGCCAAAGGAGAGAATGAATCCCAACTCAATAGGATGACGCAGATAGAGCAGGATACTTTTGAAATGCAAGTCAGAGCTGCTAACATCGGTAAGCAATATTGATTTATCAGTTGTCCACAGGTTGCAGCTAAACAGACAGTGTAGTTTTGAAGGGACTGTGCATCCCGCGGGTGGGGGAGGAACTTGGGAGGCGTCTCATTATGTTGGGAGGGTCGTCACCATGGCTTTGCCCGGACTAAATCGGGGCTTTGTCGTCCGCGCATATCTTAAAATTTTCGGTATTGGGCTAAAATACCCCAAGGAAACTTCTGAGAGTCCTGTTCATTCCCTAAAAGTGACCGTGTGGTGAGCGATTTACACATTTGGGGTGATTGGGCCTTTTGAGGAGAATAGACGAACCGTGACGAAACGGATTCGGGAGGAAATCGCCTCTATACCCGTCGAGATGGCGCAAAATGCAGCCGAAAACTTTAGAAATCTCCTTCATCAATGTATCGCTACTGGGGACCATCAACTTTCTGATGTCATCTTCAGGAGTTGATGCATAAAACGGCATGATGTACCGAATAAAATAAAATAAACCCCATTTCTGTAAGTTACGCCATTTTTTTTTAATAGCCCTTCAAAACTGCACTGTCTATAACTAAGTAACTTGGGGATTGGATTTGCCTAGCAATAGATGTTAGGCAAACTAAATGTCTTATTCTTCTTTTTTTTTTTTTTTATTATTTATTGAGTTAGTTTATACATTTGAATATAAACTAATATAAACAAGATCATATTTCATTTTGTAATTTTACATATTTTTACAATAAATATAACATTTCTTTTTAAATACATTCATTCTTCCTTCATTCTTCAGACTTTCATGCATTTCATCATACATTTTTAGTCCTTTGTACATTAGGCAGTTCTGTGATTTTGTTTTTTTCATATGTGGCAATCTAATCCTATTTACATTTCTGGTTTCGTAATTATGAACATCTCTATTAAAAACAATTTCATCCTTAAAATATTTTGGCATTTGGTTGTTCATGATTTTATGTACAAAAATTAACACATTAAATAATAGTCTCTTTTTTATAGAAATCCAATTTAGCTGTTCTCTCATTTGATCTATGCTTGCGTATTTTCCTTTTCCTAGTATACATCTCATAGCTCTATTCTGTATAACATCTAGCTTGTTCAAGTTTCCTTCATTGGCCAAATACAACACAGTAGAGCAATAATCTAAATGTGGAGCAACTATAGTTTTATAAATCAGCTCTGTAGTGTTTCCATTTAGTTTATTTCTTAATCTTCTAAGAAAATTGACTTTTTTAGATACCTTTTTTAGCACATATTCAAAATTTGCTGCGAAAGTTAGTTTTGAATCTAGTATCACACCCAGGTACTTAATTTCATTTACTTTTTCAATTTTTTCGCCATTAATTGTCAATTTTAACTCTGTGTTATGTGTTTTGTTGCCTATTTCCATATATTTTGTTTTGTTGACATTCAGTTTTAATTTGTTTAATTTCAGCCATTTCGCTATATTTTGTAGGTCTTCATTTAATTTATTGATTGCATCTATGTATTCTTCACATGAAATATAGATTAATGTATCGTCTGCAAATAATCTAATTTTGCAATGTTTTATGGTTTTAATTATATCATTAATGTAAATAATGAATAGAATTGGGCCTAATACCGACCCTTGTGGAACACCGAGATTGTTTTCTATCGGTTCTGATTCTGAGCTTTCCACTTTTGTTACCTGTTTTCTTTCATGGAGATATTCTTTGAAAAGATTTAGAGCTACTTCAGAAAGACCTATATCTTCTAATTTTTCCAAAAGTTTTTTCCTTTCTATCGTTTCAAATGCTCTTTTAAAATCTAAAAATGTTGCAATGGTGATTTTTTTATTATCTGTTTCTTTCTTCCATGTATTAATCACAATGTTTATTGCAGCTTCACAAGAGTTATTATTACGGAATCCTGATTGTTCGTCACATAATATATGATGTTTTTCCAAATACTCAACGAGTTGTTTCTTTATTACAATTTCTAGTACCTGTTCGTATTTTGGCAACATATTTATAGGTCTAAATTCTTCGCATTTTCTGGTATTAACAACTTTCGGAATCGGGATCACAATAGATGTTTTCCATGTGTTTGGAAATTTTCCACTTCTTAACGATTCATTTATTATGTTCAGTAGATGAGGTCCTATCACTGGCATTGCATCCCTTAAAACTGTAAAGCTTATTCCATCTGGACTCTCTTTTGATTTGGTGCTGTTTAGAATCTGTAAAAGATATGTTTCATCAATCTCTTTAAACACAAGTTTTTCTCGGTTTAGGGGAACATTTCTCACGCGGTTGTCTTCCTTCAGTATTGGTATACTCTGATGTAATTCCGTTATGCTGTTTACAAAATATTTGTTGAAGCAGTTCTGTATGCTACCCTGTATCTGATGTGGAAATTCAATGTCATGTTTCATCCCTTTATCTTCAGTTTGCATTAATCCTTTTATGGTTTTCCACATTTTTTTAGTGTCTCCTTTTTCACAGATAATTTTATTTTTGAAGTAATCGTTCTTACAAACTTTCAGTTGTTTTGAGTATTTATTTCTTGCATTTTTGAATGCTTTCCAGTCTTGTGAGTTTCTTGAGATTTTTGCAATTTTGTACAGTCTATCTCTTTCATATTGTATTGATTGTAGTTCTATGTTATACCATTTATTTGTTCCTCTTATTTTAGTAGTTTGGATTGGTATTAACTGGTCGATTACTTCTTGAAGGTTATTTATTAATGATTTAGCCTTTTCATTAAATTCCATTTGATGAAGTTCATTCATATCACCCAGAAGTTCAATTAACCTTTCACTGTTATATTTTTTATAATTTCTGTATTTTATTACTTTGCTGGTTTTCGTATTATTTCTTTTTGTGTTATCTGTAATGTGGATAAGGTTATGGTCGGTTATTTTTGGCTCATCTAGAACTTTTACATTCAAATCTAATCTGTTGGATATGACAAGGTCAATTAACGTCCTGGATTTATCCGTTATTCGTGTCTCACTTTTAACAAGTTGTTTCATTCCCGATGCTTGGATAATTTTTTTAAGTCTTTTAGTATATGTATCATTCAAATTTTTGAAATTTATATTAAAGTCACCAGTTAGGATATTATCTTCTTCCTCTTCTAGGTTTTGGGTGCACCAGTTCTCTATAAATGATAAAAAGTCTTTTGTACTTGCATTTGGAGAATGGTAAATTACTCCGTATACTCCTTTCTTATATCCAGAAGTTATCCTGATCGCTAGTATCCAGCAGTTCTTTTCGTATTTTGTGTTAGAAATAACTTCAAATATTATGTCTTTTTTGATAATTATTATTGCTCCCCCTGTGTGTCTACTGTAGGAATCACAGCGTATTGTTGAATATCCTTGAAAAGTAACTTCGCTGTCTTCAATATCGCATGTTATGTGAGTCTCGCTTAACATTACAAGTGCAGGATCATTTCGTTCAATCAAAATCTGGATTTCTTCATTGTTCGCTATCAGACTCTGAATATTTAAGTATATAATTCCTTGCAGTTGGTTGCTTTTTATAAAAAATTTACCTTTTTCTTCTCCAATTCCAATTTCCTTTTGTATACTGGACATTCGAAGCTCCACGCTGGATGATTTGAGTCTAGGTTTATCTTCAACTTGTTTTTAGTATTAATACAATTATTACACTTTTCTGTTCCTCTAATAGCCTTGCATTCTTCACTTTTATGACCACCTGTACATTTAGGGCATACAAAGGAGTCTTTTTTACATTCGCTCCCTTTATGGTTGAACCCGTAGCATTTATAGCAGCGCTTAATGTCAAATGCATCAAATACTCTGACCCTTTCCCATCCAATATTTATTTTTTGCATTTGCAACATTATTCCATGTGTTTGTGTATCTACTTCCAAATATATTATATATTCTTCTCCTGTTTTTAATTTCTTGTTTTTTATTATAGTTACTTCCATTTTTTGTGGTTCTTCTGGAAACTCGTTCTGAATTTTTATGTTCTGAACGATTTCTTTTTCATCCATTTTATGTGTTACTCCAACGACTTTTATTGATGGGAATCTTTTATTTGGGATCTTCGTTGTATATTTTTCACAGAACTTTATTTTTATGTCTTCCTGTAGTTTTTCAATATGCTGACTATTTCTACATGTAACAATTATTTTACCATCCTTTGCATTTTTTATTCCCATCACTCCTGTTTCAATTGGATCAATTTGTTTTTTAATATCCTCTTCGGTTTTCTCCGTGGTCTGCTCTTCTTTCGGAGTGATAATAATTTTTTTCCCCAAATTTTGGTATTGCTTATTGTTACCCGTAATTTCCTTAAGTATTCTATTTTCTCCAGAAATATCGGCCATTTTTGCTGCCATTTCGCTTATTAACCCCAAAATTGTAATTGTTTTCGGGGTTAATTTATTAATTTGTTCTTTGTTTAGTTTTGTCGAAATGTCATTAATGCAATTTTGTAGAATTAGAACTGCATCTGTGGCTTTATCAATAAAACTTTTAGGATCCATCTTGAGTTACTTTATTTATTTCACTATTCACGGCAAAAATCAAGTTTTATGTCCGTTTATCTCAGATCACCTGTCTATTTTAATGTTTTTCTGTGGTTTTCTTCTGTCAAAACTTTTAATGTAAACTTTAAAGATATATTGCACCTTGTTTACTCAAGACAACGAAAAACCAATTATTTGAATACATTCATTTACCACTTCTTTTTAAAACGATATATTGCTTGATTATTTTGAAACACCAATATAGCAACACTTTAACATAATTTAAGGACAACTTTATTGTTATATTCAGAGTTTAATTCCATAGATGTTCTGGTGTATGTATTCTCCTCTCTTGTCAGAAGTTAGTGAACATTTGTGCCCCAGTGTTGAGTTTGGCAGCCTGTTTTTGCATGGAGCCCCAAAATATCTGAAAAAACCCATTTCTACACAAATAGGTTGGTCCATTTAATAGATTAACAGATTGCCGACTTTCAAAGGGATTGCAGACTTTTAAACGGATTGCAGACTCTCAAATGAATTGCAGACTTTTAAAGGGATTACAGACTTTCAAACGGATTGCAGACTTTCAAACGAATTTCCGACTTTCAAACGGATTGCATACTTTTAAACGGATTGCAGACTCTCAAATGAATTGCAGACTTTCAAAGGGATTACATATTTTCAAACGGACTGCAGACTTTCGAACGAATTGCAGACTTTCAAACGGATTGCAGACTTTCAATCAGATTGCAGACTCTCAAATGAATTGCAGACATTCACACTAATTGCAGTCTTTCAAACGGATTGCAGACTTCAGATGGGTAATGTTGTCCTTGTTCTACCAGTATTTCAATGGAAGATGCTTGGAGGAACCGGCGTGATCCCTTCGACACACGTGCACAGTCGGGAAACACGCCAAATACGGTTGACATTCGCCACATATGAACGGGTCGTTTCTATGACTAATTCTTATGTTCAACAGTATGGAATGATTTGCCAACTTCTGTGTTTCCTCCCTCCTACAACATGGGTCTCTTAGACTCCCTCCTCTACTCAAAAAGATTCACTAAACATCATGTACTTTGTTTCATGTGTGATCTTAACATTAAAAAAATATATAAATAAAACAATGACTTTTTTCTCTCTTTCAGTTAGAGCCGGAGAATCCCTCATGAAGCTAGTATCCGACATCAAGCAATACCTTATCCTGAATGACTTCCCGTCTGTCAACGAGGCCATCACACAGAACTCCAAGTTGTTTCGCACCAAGCAGCAAGAATGCGACCAGAAGCTGATGTCTCTACGCGACGATATTGCGGCAGATTTATACGACTTGGAGGAAGAATATTTCACCAGCATCTATAAATTGCAGACTTCATAGCTTATTTTAATTTAATTTTAGTTTAGTAATGTGATACTTGTTCATTTACATATCCAGTATAATCTCAGTAATCCGCTTGACTATCTGACAACTACTATTCTTATTTTTTTTTTTTTTTTAAAGCGGAGACGGTTTACACGTAGTTCCCGTGAACACTTAGGCCATAGGCCCATTGTCCTATCTCCCATTTTACCTCATTCCTTTAACAACAACCCAGTCCCTTTAATAAAGTTCACCAGGGTTGTCATTGGGTATGTGGCTATGTCTTCTGATTCTACTGTATGTCTCCCCAGGTATCTGAGCCTAGTTCCCACCAGGGCAGGACATTGGCACCATAGGTGAATTGGAGTCTCTTCATCCTCTTCACATTTCCTGCATCAATTGGTGTTTTCCACTCCCAATATCTGCATGTGTCTCCTGAGATGGCAGTGTCCCGTTAGTAGTCTTACCAGTTCCCTCAGTGAGTTTCTGTCCATATCGAGTAGTTTCTTGGTTCGTCTAGGGTCTGGTCCTTTTATCTCATTCCAGGTGCCCTCTCCCATTCTTTGCGGTGCTGGGATTTGACCTACCTATCAATATGTAATATTGTGTGGCAAGCTGCTACTCCTACGACCGGCTCGGATCCTACAAGTGGTGCTTTCGCCCTTTCCTTGCTAGTTCTTCAGCCCACTCCGCTTACTTCCTTACAGCATACTACCGCGGACGTGAAATACTACTCGACGGAACTCAGATCTCAAGCTCGATACTAGCAGTCACAGGCCATGCATACAGCATTTTGCTTGGTCTGGAGACGTAGTTAATGAGTTTCTTGTTTTTAATAGTCGAATACAGAGTGATTTTATAAAAAAATCTTGGTCATTTGACAGAAAATTTTCTCCTTTCAAATTTGCTGTCAAATCCTTAATATTCAAATGTACGTAACGAACTGAGGACTGTGCTTCAAAAAAAAATCAGCTACATATCTCCTGTAAATAACGTCACACATGTTTTTACGGAAGTAACGAACTTCTCCATATAATTTTACCAGCCCAATGACGACATCAGAATCTGAGAGGTGATTTTCAACATTAAAACGTGTTGGCAAATGCCGTTGGAGCTGAAATATTAAATGCACTGGCAACGTTTTCAATAGAGAACGATTTTATCAACTCCTTACCACTTCTGTGTTATTGATCGGTTCAAAAAAATTATTTACGGTGAAGCTTTGTGAAGAAACTGCGGGAAACGGTAAAAACATTTATTTATTGTACGTAACTAAACTGCCCCGGTAAAAATCTTTTGCATTTGTTAAAAGTGATTGATTTAAAATGTCCACTGACTCGGTATAAATATTTTCCTCCATAGGTATTCTGGGCAGTGAGGATTGCATATGGTAGTTATTCCCGGAATTTCTGCACTGAAATAAATCCCGACTCCTAGTATTACGTAATGGAATCCGAAAGCTTATCAAAGCCGACAATTTTGGACCATCAAATGCATCATTTAGAATTTTATATAGAAATACCAAGTCTATTATATTTATGGCCGATTTGGAAGAAAACTGATGTCTTGTTAATATGAATATATAATATATAAAACGCTAGCCATGTTTGAACAGTTGTGTGCTGGAAGTTACTGGCTCCTTTTCATTATGTTTGTTAAAAGTACCATATTTTCAGAGATGTGCAAAATGGGTACCCAAAACCATTTGAAATGCAAAATGGAAATGGGTCAAAACTTTTCCATTTGAAAATGCAAAATGGTTTTTAGAAAATGCAAAATACCTATTTTCAAAATGCATTGAAAATGCAAAGTGGTTTCTCGGGTCAAACAATTAAAATAATTATGGAATTTTTAAACAATTTTGTCATTTAATAATGGACATCAATGTAGAACAAACATATTACATGATGGTAAATCCAAAAACACCACGACTACAGATTATGAAACCACAAAAAATTTGCGCGGGACTAATGTTGCCAACGTAAAAACATAGAAACTGCTATCTAACATTTAATATTACAGCGTCATGGCCCCATGTTCAGTATTTGAATCAGTACTTTTTGTAATGGTATCACTCAATTGCCAGGGCTCCTACCAGGGAGCAACTTGACAAATGGAAATTATCTCTCATATCGAGGTTGAGGACCGACTGATATTTGGGGCTTATGAAAAAAAGATGAGTGGAGATAGTAGGAAGAATGTTGCAAAAAAGCATTTAAAATGCAAAATGGAAAATACCCATTTTGCATTTCCATTTGAAATGGATTTATTTGAAATAAAGCACATCTCTGCATATTTTAAAGCACTTACTGCTTCGAACCGATGTGGAACGTTTGGGCTCCTTATCGGGTCTCTAGCGCGTGGAATCTTCCTATGTTTAGAGTAAAGGCAAGACCAAACCGCCGCGATCATTTTGCGTCTGCGATGGCGTGCACGGTGAGCGTCCTGTGTGCGTGCAGAACCGTTCACACCAAACTAGCGATCAACTAGCGATCAGCTGGCGTCCGTGGCACTCGTACGTTCGTGTCGGTTGTGTGGTAGGTATAGCTCGGAGCGGGAACCATTTAAATAATCATAATCATGTTTGGAGACGAATCTGAAGAAGAATTATTATTATTATTGATATTTACTCAAGTATAAACAAATATCGCTAGGTGAAAACAGAAGATGTTAATTCGTGAAAATATTAATTCATATAAATGTCTGTCCTATAAAAATAAATATATTTTTTCTAAAACTTACCACTTAATCCCAATAATTCTCCTATTTCTTTCGAAACTTGATACTTCTTTCTATTATTTTTATATTTTGGATGTGAAGTGTCATAAAGTAAACGATGCTTGCTAATTTCGTTGATCATTCTCTCTGTATTTGTATTCGACATCATGAGAAATACCACAAACTCAGAGATAATTACGTTGCGTGCAGCGTGCAGATCCTGCAAGCAGCAACTGATCGCCGCGTCCAGACGCTGCACAGGACGCCGCGGCCAATCAGAGAACGCTTCGATGTGAACACGTTGCTACAAGTTCATACACAACATCTGATCGCCACCGTGCACGGGATCGCGGACGCGCTTTGATCGCGGCGGTTTGTTCGGGCCTTAAATCAGTTTTCGACCTTGCCGCTATGTGCGAGTGATCCCTGGGTCGTCTCCCGCCTCCCACAACAAGTCCACGGCTCTCTGAACTGAAGTGTCGGGTTTTCACAACTCAAATCCCCGTCTGCCGCTCTATGTGTCTATGAGTTATCCTTTCCCTCCTGTTTTGTCTCTCTCCCTCGTCCGCAGTTAATCATTTATTTTATGTGCATGCTTTTTGCATTATACCATAACCATATAAGGTAATCCTTCTGTTTGCACGTGACCGAGCCATGTTTTACACTATATTGCTGCGTGATCGATGTGGTGGTGTATCCTCTATGATTTGTCGTCGTGGGAATGCTTGATTAATTGAGGATATGGACAGATCATAACACTCTCCAATATAAATTAAACCTTTCGACTTCTTGTTCAAGAAAGAGTTTCGTAATTTCGTTACACCTAAAATAAGATAAAATTGACCTTACTTCGAGCATACCGAAATGCCCGCTATTAAGTCACTTCTATCTGTTTATTATCTTCTCTTCAGTGAAAAAAACTAACCTAACCTCATCGAGAAGTTGAAAATCTGTGCGTCTGTAATGAACAAGCATCACAACAGTATTTAATACATTATAAAATTTATAAACTATAGATTAGGTAATTTAGTATTTTATTAATAAATAATAATCCTATGAACTATCTAATAAAGAAAGTGAAAATGATTTTATCTAAAAGAGTGGTTAATACTCTCAGTATTGCCGTGGTGAAAACAACTATTCAGAATCGACACGTTGCTCGAAAGCTTTTGCCGTGGTTGGTGACCAAATCTGAATAGCCGGGTACTTCCTAACCTTCCCCTTCTCCCTTCGGCCTCATAACACACCCCAATTGAGAGTGCCATAGTACCACTGGCTCCGGACAGTCTGGACTCTGATGCTGTATTCACAAACAAAAAAATAATTAAAATGAAAATTTGAGAGAAAAAAACAACAGAATGTTTTTTTTTTTCAATTTTTAATTGTATCATAATTTATTTACATATTTTTCTAATATATATTTGCAAATTCTTCGCAAATAAAAAATAAACCATCTCAAAAAGTTACAACAATAAAGTGAACTTTTTCTAAAATCTTTAGATGCGTTTCAATCTTCCAACTTCCCAGTATGTTGTTGAATAAATTGGCAAATGTTACAACATTGTAATATTGTGTGGTAAATTGTTGCAATGAAGTTAACAGTTGCACACTAAATATTGTACACACCAAAATGTTGCAACTTTGTAACATCACAAAGTTTCTTTCTAATGCAGTCACAAAGTTGTTTCTTGTAGCAACTTATCAAACGCATAAGGCATTACAATACTTCAACATTTTATTGTGAGAAATTACAAAATTGCAACATGTGACTGTGTAATATTACAAAAGTCCAACATCTGCAACATCCCAACACTGGTGATGCCATCTAGTGGTGGATGGGCGCATCCTCAGGCTTCTTCCCCTTGAAGGCGCAGTTGTAGTGATGGCCGGGGTACTGCTTGGCCAGCACGGGCGGGTGCATGTACAGTTCCTCCCCCTCCAGCAGGTAGAAGGCCCCGATGAAGGAGGCCATGACGGTGAAGAAGATGGTCCACATCTGCCACATGGGGTAGTAGTGGCGACGGCCCACGTCATACCGGGTCTCGTTAATTGTCTCTTCAAAAGCGTGGATCTGAAAAACAAAAAATATTTAATAACTAGCTGGATTTTCGGAATTAAATTATATTTAGTGCTATTTCCTCTTGTTTTGAAGGTAGAGTGTGCAAAATTTCATCAATCTTGGAATAAAACTGTGTAACCCGCCATAGATACTTTTCTGTATACAGGGTGTATCGGCACTAACCCGACAAACTTTAACCTCTCAGACAAAGACATTTATATACTATGTGTTCCTTTGAAAACTGTCAAAACGTGATAATTTTTGTGTTATTTACGACTTTTGCTAAAAGCATCATAACTCACGTCTTGGGAAACGTAGCCTCATTCTAAAAAATGTTTTGGAAAGATTATGAAATCCACTATTGCATTGTGTTGTTATAAGTAAATATTTGCGTTTCTAAATATATATTTTATGAAAACGTCAAAAATATGTAAGAATCGATAACCATTATTTCAAAGCCGTGAAAAATGTACTTTTTTCTGAGTATCATCAAGAAATAACACTTTATATATTGAAGAAATATAATTAAAAACTATTAGTCACCTCAAAATATTAACCGTCCAAACTAAAATATTTTTAATAAATTATTTAGAAACGCAATAAATTATGGACGAACAAGATGACAGATTCAATCGGCTTAGATAATGCACTTCTACGTTCCATAGATATTGTTGAATACAGACGCGTAGCGTTATTCATTATCGATACTCTGTTTTTTAAATCATGGCAATCCGTATACTAGTGATGGAAATAAATCGATTTTTGTAAAATCTAGCGCGTTTACGTGAAAAGACGTTCTAATATCTTGACCGCTATTATCATATTTACGTCTTTTGACGTTCTAATGTTCCGAGTGGTTAACCAGCTATTCCTTAGCACATTTGGAGTAAAAAATGTTATGGGCACTTTGCTGTCCGGTAGCATTTTTTTTTTCAATTAAAAACAAAAAAATTAAAAATTTCCACACTCCGTCACTGTCATTGGCATTGCTTTTCGTGTTCAACAGCTGTTATAAGCAAGTTTGTCGAAGAGCGTCTTCGCTCTTTCGCACACACTAAATAATAATAGTTAAAAAATAGACGAATGGTGCCGTGCCATTTCGTTGTGATTGTAAAAGTGCGCCAATATAGGTACACACGTGCATTATTCAACGGAATTCTAATAAAATATTGCCAGATGGGATTTCAAACTTTGAAAAAGGATAAAACAGTGGTGACTTGTGGTGAAAATATGAATAGTAAATTTTTTATTAAAAAAAAACGTTACCGGACAGCAAAGTGCACATAAGATTTTTTACTCCAAATATGCTAAGGAATAGCTGGTTAAAGTTTGTCGGGTACGTGTCGATACACCCTGTATAAATAGATATTTTTATTTAATTTATAACAAATTATTATAATCAAAAATTTGTTATTCTTTGTGCTATACATAAAAAAATGATACACTAATGTCTTATAAACATTAGTGTATCATTAAAAAAAATATATTTAATTTATATTAAAAATGCTAATTTGGAGGTAAAGGATCCTGCGAGGAATTCGAACATCTCTTTAACTCTTGTGGGTATTTTAGAACATGCATTGGCAACCAGAGGCGGCTCTAGGGATTCAGTCGTGGTAGGTCATTTGAAAAAAATGTGTGACTAATCTTTATTTGATATTGTGAAAAATGCCCATATATTATTAACTATATCAATTTGTTATAGAGTTTTAGAGTCGCGGACTCTAAATAAATATTATGTTAATATAATAAATTGGAAATAAATACACAATCCATGTACTTACGGCAAATTATTTTTAAGATATTAAGTTTTAATGTAGTTGTCCACAACATTAAAATAAATAAAATCAGTGTTTGATTCTATTTGACAATGATTTTTTACGTTTTTTGTTTTGTTTCATTCTAAATCGATAACAACATAAATAATTATTCTAATCCTTTCCCGAACTATGCAATTGAAAAACAACCATTGTTCCACACACTACAAGCGTGTAAAATGAAAAAACGACATTTGTTTATGTCACCATCTCTGTAAAACATATAATATTCACCGTGTTGTCTCCCCCACGGTCATGACCTAAGCGTCCCTAAACTTTCTTCGGAAGCTAATTTTTACTTCGACGAAAAATATAGTGCCATCTCGTTTATTCTATGGTGCGCGTAGGGACAGAAGATGCCAAATTGGACATTCTTTAAATTGACCCAGCGAATCGTGTGGACTTGTGAATGAAAGCTTCTATTAGAGACAACAGATGTCACTGCTAGTCACTCGCCGCCGCCGCTGTTTCGCGTTACATTTTAAATGTTTTGATGCACATAATTGATTATTATATTTATTATTGTTGTCTTATAATTTTGGGGGGTCAAACACCAATTGACCTAAGGGAAGAACCGCCACTGTTGGCAACCCTGGTCCACATTCATATTAGAACCCATGGAAATGTGTAATGCAGGTTCTTAAATAAGGGCAAATTGTTTATTACGTTTAACCATACATTTAGCAATTGTTGTAGACGTTACCAGAAATTGACAGTGTAATGTTTGGAAGCTCATAACTCAGAATAAGGTAAGGTTCAGTTACAACCTACAATGTTATATTCCCTCACTAACTTCTTACAGCTCTCTCCACTAACGCCCGGTATATCAGATGCTTTTAAGCTCAGATTAGTTGGAATATCGAGCTTAGCATGTAAATCCGTATGTAGGTCGTAAGCAAAGATAGTATTTATTTATTTAGAACTAGCTATACCCCGTGGATGGAGAAACAACAACGTTTTATGTCCAATAGATGGCGCTGTTTTTTTTATAAAAAGCATGTTTTTACCTGTCACAGGTGACATCTATATAATATAGGTATATAAAAACACATGCGTATTTGAATGGAAAGTTGTGTAAAAATTTCAAAGGAATCGGTGTATAACTTTTTTTTTATTTTATTTTTTTATATTTACTCCACACAGGATGCCCTGAAGAAAATAATTTCCCTCAGGGCCTATGTCATCTTTGGGGATGCTGTGTGGTGGGTCTTTTTGTGGAGAGGAAGGAGTGAACATGGGTCTTGAAGAGTCCCATGTTGTAGGAGGGAGGAAACACAGAGGCCGGCAGTTTACGGAGATTTAAGATTTTCAACAAACGAACATTTACATTTTTATTTATACAGATTTACAATCGATAGCTTAACGGCACAAATGTCTTTTACTTATTGACAATCTTAGTCACATCAGCTAACATAGCATAAGAGTTACCAATGGTATGTAATCTATTTATAACAGAATCGTAGTACAATTGTCACGATATCTTGATCTAATAGTAGAAACATGAAAGAGAATAAATGTTAATATATCAATATTATTATTATATCCAACAATTCACTACTGTATCCATATTCATACTGTACTCTAAGTGTTCCTCGGGCGTTACCGACTTATTAAAACATCTCCTAAACACTCCTGGCACTAATAAGAACAAACTTTGAAATTTTCATCGAAAACTATCGGCTACTTTTCGAGTTTTGCAAGCCCAAGCATACGCAGGAATGAATTGAACTGAATTTAAATAAAATTTTGTCTATGATTTTAATAGAGGAACGTTCTTTTTTTTTAATTTGAAAAATCAAACTACTGTCATCATCAGGGGGGTATAATTCCGAAAGTAAAATGAATATGAATAACTGGATATGATTGGCTAACTATATCCACCAATGAAAAACTCTGAAAATCTATGGAATAAACTTCTATATATTTATTTATTATTATCACACGCCCTAATGGGCTTTTACACACTACAAAGTTTAATAGTAGAGTATCACAGTTATTATAAATTCTACAAAATTAAAACAATAAAGGAAACATAATACAACGAAAAAAGAAAAAATATTAAATCCTACAACAAAAGCATATAATAAAATAAGATACATTAGTAAAAATGATAAGAAGTCTCACATAAATAGATATTCAAAATAAAAATATATATATTGCGGAAATTATAGATGTCAATTGAAATAAACAATATTTATATTGATTATTTTTAAGATGAAATATATCTCCCAGATCAGAGTATTTATTTCCGAGACTGTGAAGTCTTGGAATTGGGGAATTTTGATAAGACAGTGTTCTGGTGTTGTAAAAATAAAAGGGTAGTAAATTTCGGCAAGATCTTTTGGGTATGTGGATGCTGATTAATTGGAGTAACTCAGGACAGTCAATTTTGTAATGAAGTATTTTATGTAGTACTATTAAATCTGTGTTTATTCTTCTTTCTGAAAGTTTTAATAGGGACAATTTATGTAGTAAGTAGTTATAATCAATGTTTTCTACAGGAATACGCAATTTATAGTTTATATACTTCAGGAACTTATGTTGAATCTTTTCAATGTTATCGGAATGAATATTGTAAAAGGGAGACCATAACGTAGAGTTATACTCTAGTTGGCATCTAACAACGGTTTTGTACAACATGATAAATGTGCCTAAATTATTGAAGTCTTTTGAAACTCTGGCATATCTATGGTTTTTTAGGACCAATGTGTTTCCTGCAAAAAGCCCGAAGTTAGCGAGTGGTTTATTTATGGTCATCGTCATCGATGTTTCAAAATGTCAACGACTGCGGGGTATTTTTACGCGAGTTTAATTTACGAGTTGATTTTTGTTAAAGTTCCCCACGTCAATCAGAATGGCGTTTACTAATTGTAAACAGTATTTGTTTTGCTGGATTCAGTGAAATTCATAAAAAACTTGCGCTACCATGAAATCTGGCTATTATTTTGGCGAGTTGAAGGCAAACCACGTGACCATAAGGGTTCGAGAATGCTTTAAATAAACTATGATATCAGTTGGCAATAACCAGACCCTGCACAGGAAAGTAAAGTTCACTAAAGCAAGGCAAAGGTTTGTAGAGCAGTTCATTGTGGGACTTTTCTATGCAGGAACTGAATGTTCATTTTTAAACTAACCGCCAGGCGCAGCGACACCAAAAATGAGTGAGGTGGGGAAATTATAACACATTTGTAAAAGTGTCTGATTAAATATTGTGATAAAATATTTAATTTTGGAAACAAGCCCGAACTTTTGTTTGTATCCGGCTTGCGATTTTGAGTTAAGTTTTTTACGCAGCCAGCAATTTGCACTTTACAATTGTAAAAAGGACTAGTAATTCGTAAGCAGATTTCATTTATCAGGACTGAATGATGATATTACAATGCGATTGGCCTGTATACTGTCAGATTAAATTATTGACAAATCACAGAAATTTTCTAACATTCTCGGTTTGTTTCCTTTTACCCGATTGACTGGTCAATCAGTTTGAATGACTATATGACGAATTAAATTTTGAAAACAAACTGTTCGCACATTGGAATTTTTAAAATTCATTAGACTGTTTTAGATTGAGAACCATCCTTTATCAAATAATATTATCAACATTCCTCATTACTCGATGAATCATCCGAGTGTACAAGCAAGATTTTGTCTAGTAGAGAGAATTAAAATATTGCCGGGTTATTTGTGCACTGGAAATGTTTGTCTTTGAAAATAAAACACCAAAGTCAGCGTCAAAGTTTAAAAATACCGGCTCGTTGAAGTTGGTCTTATGTCCCGGATAGTCCCAGGGGTAGAAGGGGTCGCGTTGGTCACCCGAGACCGTGGGCATCTTGGGGTAGTCTCCGAAACCCATGCCGTCGTCTGGGTAGGTTTCGTACGCATCAGGGTGCAGGCCGTACTTGGCCGCTGCCTTGCGGCGCTCCTCCTCGGTCTTGGGATATGGACCAGGTTTCCAATCCTTGTTCCAATCTGAAAATTAGCCACAAACAGTGATGGGTATATTCCATTTCATATCAATTACAAATGTTTAATTTTTTATTTTTATAAATTCAAAAAAATTACAATTTTGGTAATTTTTTAACACTAACTATCTATACAGGGTGTATCGGCACTAACCCGACAAATTTTAACCAGCTATTCCTTAGCACATTTGGAGTAAAAAATGTTATGGGCACTTTGCTGTCCGGTAACATTTTTTTTCCATTAAAAACAAAAAATAAATAAAAAAATCCACACTCCGTCACTGTCATTTTTTTTTTCAATTAAAAACAAAAAAATTATCACTGTCATTGGCATTGCTTTTCGTGTTCAACAGCTGTTATAAGCAAGTATGTCGAAAAGCGTCTTCGCTCTTTCGCACACACTAAATAATAATAGTTAAAAATGAGACGAATGGTGCCGTGCCATTTCGTTGTGATTGTAAAAGCGCGCCAATATAGGTACACACGTACATTATTCAACGGAATTCGAATAAAATATTGCCAGACGGGTTTTCAAACTTTGACAAAGGATAAAACAGTGGTGACATGTGGTGAAAATATGAATAGTAAATTTTTTATTAAAAAAAACGTTACCGGACAGCAAAGTGCACATAAGATTTTTTACTCCAAATATGCTAAGGAATAGCTGGTTAAAGTTTGTCGGGTACGTGCCGATACACCCTGTATATATCAAAATGTAAATGTTCATTTGTTCAAAATCTTAAATCTCCGAATGTTATTCACCGATTGCTTTGAAATTTTGACACAACTTTGCATCCAAATACGCGTGTGTTTTTATATATCTGTATTATATAGATGTCACCTGTGACAGTAGTGAATGGTGACACCCAAAAAAAATTAATAAAAGACCTTTTGCATCTAATCCTAGGAAACACTTGAAACACACAACCTTGCAAATAGAGTATTGAAAGCATGGAACAAACTTCCACAACATGTCATCCATTCTACTAATATAAACATATTTAAAGCTCATTTAAATTCTTATTTGGAGAGAAAAGGGATTAACTTATTTTCAATTTAAAAAAACTCAATTACTGTTAAAGTTATTGTGAAATCAGATATGAGCGCATCAGCAGAATGTTGCCTGCTCATTAAATAATGGTAATTATTTACCTACGACTACCGATTGAGAAAATATTCCGTACATGTTAGGTTAGGTTGGATTAGGTAGACTTAAATCACAAACCAGTCTATACAAACCTAGCGTAGCCCACAAACTACTTGAAAACTGGGATATAACTCTAAAGGGGACGCGAGCAGGCGTTATTAAAGGGGCAATTTTTTGTAGTAGTAAAAACGGTAGTCGTAGGTAAATATTTACCTAAATAATAATAAAAAAGATGTGCTTTATACTATTTGAATAAAAGAGGGAACAGCACTTTAAAAACAATGGCTTTGTTTTTGTACAACAAGTTTTCAAATTCTCTCTCATAAATCAAACTATAAGAGATATTCAGAAATAGGTATTCATAAGTTAACAGTTTGTTCTCAAGTGCTATTTTTGAATTCGTATAAAAATTAACAATAAAATAATGTAATTTAACTTTGCTCAGAATTAATACATGTAAATGATTACAATGTTCAAAAAATTATGGTACAGGGATGTATACACTGGTAACAAGTTGTTAAATTTAAAAGTCCTGATGTTTATTTGACAGTCTAATTCTAATGTCAGCGGTGTGACGTAACGAAGAATATTGAAAATATTAACTATACGAACGTTTGATAAACCAAATATATTTTTAAATAAATTAATATTCCTTACAGGAGCCTTGCCTGATGGCGTTAAAGAGAGCAGCGGGCTGCTTTTTAATTAAAAGGGATGAAAATCTCGCGACTTTAGCAAGGGCCGCCATATTTGCCGATAAAAATGGTGCCAGCTGTTTTATCTATGGAATTTAGAACCATAGAAAGTTGTTAATTTAGAGTACCTATTTACAAATTTCATTTTTTGTTCTCCGATGTTTAGGAACTTGGAACTGAAATATATTTTGCCAAAACACGCCAGCTGTTATGCTACTTATACATTTGCGAACAGAAACGCGAGCCGAGCCTCGAATCATGGGAACGTAACGAAGCAACTGCAAAGGGGCGAAACACCGCTTGTGGCCTTTTCATAACTCGAGGCTCAGCTTGCGTTTCCGTTCGCAAATATATTAGTCCAGTCAGTGGGGAGTTTTACCTTGCAAAAGGTTAGGTAGTAGCGATTTTGATATATGTTGTTAAGATTGGGACTCTAAGGAAAAAAAAAAGTTTTCGACCTTGGGAGGGTCGAGCTCGACCCGCCATCTTGGATTGAAGGTGCCAAAATTTGTTTTTTTCAAAATAATTGTGAAGTGGTCGTTTTTACAACCAAATTGTTGAAGGCAAACTTAAAGACAACTAAATTACCTACATTTTTTGTTCATAGTATTTTTTTGTAAGTCTAATAGGTAACGAGTTACAGTGGCGGAAATGTGAATATTTTTCTAAAAAATGATGAAATTCCCAACTTTGTAATTTTTTCGGGTTATTCATTACATAATTATAATAATTTTGTAAACTCATTTCCACACCACCATGAGGTGTAGAACATGGCGCATGTTCTTATTGTGGTATCTCCAGTAGGTCTACTCCACAGATATACCAGCGATGGTAGATTTCGAAATTATGTTACATTACTATGAATTATGTTACTATAAATTATGTTACTTATTAACAGTCTTCGTCACCAATGTCATCATCTAACTCATTGCCTGTGATACTGAGATTCTGGGCTTCCATTGACAAAATCTCTTCTTCTTCGTCCTCGACATCGATGTGAACCTCTAGCGAATTTCAGCATGTTTGACCATTACAGCACCCACATACAATAGAACACTTCAATCCAGCTTTCGTGCAGCTACATGCAACGCCGCATCCTTTTTTACAATTGCATGAAATAAATTTTAATAAATCTAGGGTGCTGGTTTCTTTGTCATTCTTACTGGAACAAGCCCGTTGGTGTCACGTTTCCAGCCCCAGTTTCTGGATTTTTTTGGATTCCATACCTTTTTTGGACTTCATGGTACGTTCTAAATGCATGGTACTGTGCAGCGTCGTTCGTTGGTGGCAAAGAGGCAAGATTGAATTTGCTTTTTGTTGTCGACTTTGCGAAACGTTTGTAGCGGACTTCTTCCAAGGTTTCCTTATTCATGTCACCCCCGTACAAAGCAACAAGAAAGCGTGTTCTTGCCACTGCTATGTCTTCTGGTGTTGCATCATGTTGTTTGAAGATTCCTATCATGGCATTGAGTCTTGTGTCGTTTTGCACAAGCGAACAAAATTTTGTTTTTCCTTGGTTGAAGAAGGACGATGTTGTATCGCAGCCGCTAAATGCCTTAAATGCCATGAAGAAACAGAACATTCTCAGCCGCCTCTTTGTATTTCACACTATTCGCGGAACACAGTCTTTCAAAAGTTTTGCCTCTCCCGGGTTTGCGAAGATATATACTACTTTTGGGTGGTGCTAATGCTGTCAGCAGAACTAGGAGATCAATGTCTTCGCCAATAATGAAAACAGCGTCATATGATGAACACAAGGAAATCGCAGTATTGACAATCAACTCATCAGCATCTTCTTCAGCCTGCTTAACTGTAAAATCATCCTGTATAAATTGCTTTGTAAGCATCGAAATCAGACGGACTTTGTTATTTTCATTGGCTAAAAATCGTTCTTGTGAAACTTGAACTGGCATTGTTTCATCGAAAAGAACATCTGCAGACATGAGCATCCAGGCAACGTCCTGTAACCAGGACTCAATCAGTGTTGCCAAGTCAGCTGTAGACTAGGATCCCACTATAACAAATCAACGTCATCGAGTATACGGATGATGCTATATAAGTATATTGTAACGTAGAAATACGTTAAAATGATATTGTGTAATATGTTCGTACAAAATTTATCAAGAAAACTGGAGTTCTACAATTTTTTGTCAAAATTTTCTTCTTTCAACCGCTGTAACTCGTTACCTATTAGACTTACAAAAAAAAACTTTCTTAAAAAAATGTAGGTAATTTAGCTGTCTTTAAGATTGTATTCAATAATTTGGTTGTAAAATCAACCATTTCATAATTATTTTGAAAAAACCAAATTTTGGCACCTTCAATCCAAGATGGCGGATCGAGCTCGACCCCCACAAGGTCGAAAACTTTTTTTTTTCTTTAGAGTCCCAATCTTAACAACATATGTGAAAATCGCTACTACCTAACCTTTTGCAAGGTGGAGCCCTTTTTTATCCCCCACTGACTGGACTATATATGGATCATTGATTGTAAAGAGAGAGAAAAATTATTGGTTTAAACCATCCATCTATTGTATCACATTGTTTTAAGGCAACGACAAATCCGATCTGTGCTAAATTACTATAATATTTATATTATTTTAATAACAAAGTTAAAACCAAATGAATTCATGTTATAATATTTTTTATGAAATATTAACGATAATTTTCCAGATCATTATGGAGCGATATTTAAAAAAGATTTATTAGTTGCGAAACAATTTTTGCTTTGTTTAAGGTAATTTGTTAATTTTTAATTTGTAGGTTGGGTTTTTTTTACAGAAACAGTTCATTTCTGGGAAAAATGTTGATTAGGGGTTTGAAAAACAAAATTGTCTTAATGCATCATCCCAACTACGTCTTATTTCAGAATTGATTTTTTAGTATAAAGCACACTTCAGGTGATCTATCACAAAACTGCATTGGATAAAATGTTTTTTTATGTTATTAATAATATCCATTATTTTCGGAATAAGAAAACGTAAAAATAAATATATTGAAATGTTTCACATGGTATCCCTAGTAAATTATTTTGATTATGGCATCCCTGTTTCCATAAACATTTTCTGATGATTTTCAGATGATTTTCAGGTTATGTTTACATGTTTCGATTGGCGTCGTTTATTTGACAGCACCGGTGTTTTGCGAGTCCAAAAACTTATTTAGTTTCATTTAATTATTAGTCAAACTGAATAAAAATGGACGGCGATCTCTACGACGAGTTCGGAAATTACATCGGTCCTGATTTGGAGTCAGATTCGGACGATGAGCAGAGTGTTTATGGGCAGCAGGAGCCAAGAGATGTCGACGAAGACGCTATGGATGAAGACGATGACCCCGAAGGAGAGGCAGAACCGGCGCCCATGGCTGTCGTCCTTCACGAAGACAAGAGGTTAATATTATATCTTTAACCATTTAATAAGTTTGTTTTTGAGGTTACGTTTATAGTATTTGCTGTTTCTCAATAACATAACAATTGAATTATGCGATTGGACACTTAACAGGCTAAGAAACCAAGCACTTTACATAATATTTGAGGTTTTCTTAAGATGTACTTCAGCCTGGCTTTGGTTGCGTCGAATGTCTCACTAAGTTTTCCCTTCACACTGAAAATGTTGAATTAATATTTATAAAAACCATTCCCAATCATAGATGTAAATAATTAGTTTCGCTCAACTGAAAATTCTGATTTACTGCCAAAACCGAGGCAGAGTAACTTTCTTAGTGTGCTTTTATTTCACTAAAATAACTGCTAATGCAAGGGTGGTACACTTGAAACAAAATAAGTGATATGCCAAACGCCGATCGCACAACCCGTCAGTTTCAATGTAATCTCCAACAGTTCTTGACTTATTTATTGTTATTAAGTTTAATTTGTAGAACTCCATTTTAATTTTTATTTTTTATATATTCAATAGTATTGTTATTGGGTTTATAAAAACAGTTTATTTTTAAACAAGTTTTGCTGTGTAATTATTACTACGCGTGACAGCTGTTTCGCCCTCTGAAGGCATTATTCAAACTGTGGGTATCCCACTTACAGACGATACATTTATATTATTTGTAGATAGGTATTTTAATTTCAATTACTGATTTCTTAATTGATTTCGGAGTAAAATGTTAGAAATTATTAATGGTTATTACCCCAGTAAAGTTTCCTCAATTACTGTAATGTTTAAATTTGACTGAATGTCTTTATGTTAGTTATTCCCAAACGGTGACTCATAGGGTTATTTTAATAGCATAATTAAGTACTTCATAGTGCACTATAAAGTAAAAAAAAAGATCTTGACTTTACCATTGTAGGAAAAAGAGCGCGATACCAGCCGTCACTATATATCTTTTACTGCCATCTGTGATTGAAATTTTAAAACAGTTTTTGCTGTGAACGTAGATGGATAAATGGCATGGAACTTGAATGGATCTGCCCAAAAATGGCATTATTTCAATAACGCTACCTATTAGTCCAGTCAAGTTAAACATGAAAAGGGGGTTGTGCTTGCAAAAGGTCCAGTCATTCTGAATTTTTTATATGTTGTTAGGACCTAAACCAGTATTAAAAAAAAAATTTTGCAACTTCGAAAGTGCTGTGCGACCGGCGGTGGACCTAAAAAACCAGGAAATTTTCGGATTTTTTTCAGTTTTTGCTCAATATCTCAGTAAAGGAAGGGTCTGACCGGTGTAGTCTGTATACATACTTTTAAAGTAGACTAAATTTTCTATAATTTGAAACCAAATTAAGCAATACACAGCCATTAGTTTTCAAGATACAGTTCTTCAAAAATAGGCAATTTTTTCCAAAAAGTGAAATTTTTTCGAAATGGTCACTTATTTTGTAAAATAATTTCTAAAATACGCATCCTACGTCAAATATTATGGGAAATAAAGTTGTTGTAAATTTAATTAGCTTTCATTTGAAACTAAATTAATATCTGTAGACTTAACGGTTCTCTCAAAAATGGCAGATAACCAAAAACAGTCATAAGTGGATTTTGGGTGAAATGCAAATAAACTGTTCTCACGTCTTTTTATGGTTTTATTTATCAAACAGTTAACAGATTTTTGATGAAAAAAAGAAAAGATATTACATCTATCGGGAATTACGTCATCTTCAAACATTGTTTTATATTCCTACATACCAAAATGCTTGTACAAACATCATGGTACCTACTATGAGGACAAATTACATGTACACAAAAAATAAAACTAATATAAATCATGTAGGTATTGTGTCTTGGTTGCCAAATCATGTCTTTCTTTTTATCTTAGCTGGGAGAGGCGCCCAGTCTGTAGTCGGGTCATATTCATCGTCCGAGCATTTCAGCTCCACATCCGGGACGTTAATGCAAAATTTGCCACCGCATGACTGACAGAGGACTGAGCAATGGAGCCCAGCCTTTCTACACGAGCAGCTCCCAGAGCATCCTTTATTGCATTTACACGAAATTTTTCGCAAAAGAGCAGGAGGTGCGGGATCCATCGTGGTGGGGATGGGGGTGAGTCCTTGAGAAGACAGCTTCCACCCACATTCAGTGGGATTCAAGTTGACTCCCCGCCACTTCTGCACTTGGAGGTAGCACCTTGCTGCATGGTGGCCTGCAGCATCTTCCGTCGGTGGCAAACGGGCGAGGTTTATGTTTGTTGAAGTGACAAACGTCTTATACCTCAGGAAATACAAAGTATCCCTCGCGATGTCACCCCCATATAGAGCCACGAAGCACTTGATGCCTGCTTCACTCACGGCTTGTGGGGTAGAGTCTGGCCGAAGGAAGACCTCCACTTGCTCAGCAAGTGGTTCACTCTTGCTCAGAAGTGTTCTGATTTTGGTCTTTCCTTGGCCAAACGGTGCTGAGGTGGTAGAGCACCCGGCAAACGCGTGGGTAAATAGTACCGTTCCTGGTAATTGTCGGGAGTCCTGGTTGTTGTAGGAGGTCGTAGAGTAGTGACAGCAACCAGCTTCACCCTTCGTGCTCTTCTGAAGATAGACGTTCGTCTTTTCAGCGCCTAAACCATTGAGAAGAACGAGCAGGTCGACATCTTCTCCACACTATGACGACCCGATCGGCATCTGCTCTTTTTGATAACGCCATCATGACGATCTCTCGATCAGCATCTTCTTCGGCAACAGCCATTTCTACTCCCTCCTTCTGAAAGGCGTCACAGAGAAGAGTTATAAGGCGTCTCTTATTGTTTTCATTGCCCAATACATGCTCTTGAGCAATTTGAATTACTGTGAATTCATCGAAAGTCAATTCGTAGCTGGAATGAGCTGCGTAGCGCCGGAGTCGTTCCGCTGTTTTGGTGTTTTCTTTTGGTAGCATCTTCGGGGTAGCCGTCAAAAACGATGGAGACGTTCTTCCCAAAGTGGTTTCGGACGTAGGTGGTATAACGCGCCAAAAGTGCTCGAACCGTGCTCTTCCGCTGCCACACGACCTTGTGCAAGAGGTAGCCAACATCCAAAATGACGTGAGTGCTGGCATCTATCGGCGTGTGGCTGGAAAGAGGAGTGAAGGCAGAGTACAGAGTAGATTTTGTGCCCTTGCGCATCCCTTGTTCATTGAACAGAGACATCGGGAACGGGGCCAACTCATACTTGAAGTCATCCTGTAAATCCTGTTCAGATTTCTTTGCAATACACACTCGCTGAAAAATTGTGAGCGGATCCACAGCCACTCTTTTGTTTTTGTCCGGCAGTTTAACGGTTGAGGTGATCGATACCAGCATGGTAACTTTATTTTTCCGTTTTATTACTACCTTGTCGTACATTTTCCCCACAATTTTCATTACTCCTTCCGTTCCAACTCTCTGGGCTGTGTGGAAATTAATTTCAGGACCTGCCAGTAAACCACTACTGATAGAAATTAAACTGTCAGTTTTGGGAAATGGAGGGTGGAGAGCAAACCAGTTTTTTAGTTTTTCCACATCACTATTATCTCGGATGATTCGAGAAGGTCTCATGTCTACATGCTGCTCTCCAGTATGACATGATAAGCTGCAAAAACTTTCCAGTTCTTCACAAATGTTCAACATAAACACCATTCCTGTTGTCCACCTTGCCAGAACACTTCCGGAGATTCCTCTTCCTTGGGTCAACCCACCGTAGGTTTTCATGGATCGCATCAGCTTCTGCTCAATTGTTAGGTCTGACCACAACCCAGACCAAAACTTGTCAGACCGGCGAATGGTGAAGGATCCTTTTGTGAACATGTCGTATTCACTTTTATCCATCCGATCTTATAGAGCCATCATATCCTGAAGATAGAGGTGCGCGCTCTTAGCATACAAAAAATGTCCAGCTGCGTGGAAAAAAGGGAGCATCTTGTGGAAAGTGTACAAATGAAGGTTCCAATCACCAGCACGTTCTGCCTGGATGAATAGTTTTATCAAAGTGGTCATACGAAAGTATTGGACCCACAACTGTGATGTTGGACCATTCGCTTTAATTTTCTCCAAGGCACTTTTAAATTTTGCCTTTAGTATTTGGTAGGTATCAATTTCTTCTGCTGATATAGTGAGAGACCTTTCAGTGTCTCGCAGCAATTTTTCAGTCTCGTCTCGCTCCTCAGGAGTTATGTCAACCTCATAAAAAACAATGCTGGCCAGTGTGAGGTTTGCCAAAATGTGGGCTCGAACAGCTCGTGAATATGCGTGCCCATTCATATGGGTACCCATGGGTATAGGTACTAATGGGTACTTGAAATTTGAAAAAGTCGTAATTATATTATAACCCTAGGATAAACCCACGATGATTAATGGATTTACTTCACAGCACAATAAAACCATAAAAAGACGCGAGAACAGTTTATTTGCATTTCACCCAAAACCCACTTATGACTGTTTTTGGTTATCTGCCATTTTTGAGAGAACCGTTTAGTCTACAGATATCAATTTAGTCTCAAATAAAAGCTTATTAAATTTACAACAACTTTATTTCATACAATATTTGACGTGAGATGCGTATTTTAGAAATTATTTTACAAAATAAGTGGCCATTTCGAAAAAATTTCACTTTTTGGAAAAAATTGCCTATTTTTGAAGAACTGTATCTTGAAAACCAATGGCTTTATATAGCCTGCTTTGGTCTCAAATTATAGCAAATTTAGTATTCTTTAAAAGTATGTATACAGACTACACCGGTCAGACCCTTCCTTTACTGAGATATTGAGCAAAAACTGAAAAAAATCCGAAAATTTCCTGGTTTTTTAGGTCCACCGCCGCTCGCACAGCACTTTCGAAGTTGCAAAATTTTTTTTTTAATACTGGTTTAGGTCCTAACAACATATAAAAAATTCAGAATGACTGGACCTTTTGCAAGCACGGATGTACATCTTGACTGGACTACTATCTACAGTGCCCTTGAGGTGGTTTTCCACAAAAACAGCCTTGGAAAGCCCTGTCATCAGCTTGTTGACACGTTTTCTAATCCACTGCTTCTTGCGTTCAGATACTACCCCCAAGCTGTGGAAGTGTACGGGCCCGACGTGGAGACCATAGTGCAGGAGGAGGATACGCAGGCGCTGGACCAGCCGCTGGTGGAGCCGGTGAAGAAGAAGAAGTTCCAGCTGCGGGAGCAACAGCTGCCGGAGACCAGCTACAGCATGGAGTACCTGGCCGACATGATGGACTCCCCGCAGCTGGTGAGGAACGTGGCATTGCTGGGGCACCTGCATAACGGTAAATTCTTTTTCATATTATCAACTGATAATCTTATTGAATATTCATTTATGATCATTGATATATTAACTACTAGATAAGTCATACAATTTTCAAAGACGAATGCGACGCACTTATGAGTAATTTCATAACATAACTCCATCGAATTCCTTTGCCTTGTTTCGAAAGCCTAATTCTTTTAATCTTTGAATTGCCCAGCTCCCGCGACCGAGTCCATTTTCGTAATATATTTTACTTGTTTTTTTCTAATTAATTTTTTCGTAAATTGTACCGTCTTATTTTAAGTTTTTTTTTTATTTATTTTATTTTTTTTATTTAATACAATATGTCTTATCGCAAAGTATTTAAAGTTTCGTTGACCAAACGTAGTATGTGTTATCGGTATTTGTAGTAAGTTTTTGTTGTTGCTTCGAGTACATTGTGTATTTGAACTTTTTTTGTAGTAATTATGTATATTTGTGTACATTTATACATTTGTCTAATAAAATGTGTTTGTTTTTTTTTCACCATCTGTAATTTTTATTCAGTGTTTAGACGATAAAACTAAGAGTGAGCCATTTTTAAAAAATTTTTACGTTTACATTCAAACTTTTAATATTTCAAAAATGACATTTTTTTTCTAATAATAAAATTGGATCACCTTTCAAAAACAATTTTTAGCTTTCAAATACCTTACAGAAATATTCCATTTTATTACACACAAATTCTGAAAGAATATGCCAAAGGCCTGAGGCGTTAATCCCTTCTTCTCTCCAAATAAGAATCCAGTCGAACTTTAAATTGATTTATATTATTTTGCTTGAATGTAATACAGAACAAAGTTAACTTCAAAATCGCACAATGTATTTGTTCATTTGGTTCGCCAATATGAAACCAGAAAGGAACGCATCGATGAATTTGGAGATGATATATAACAACCCATCTTATTGAACATCTTTTTTGGATGCATAGATCTTCCGGAATGAATGTACCATGACTGCCGTGAATAATATATCGTGTATGTTTGCAGGAAAGACGAGCTTTGTTGACTGTCTGATCCGCCAGACGCACCCCTCGCTGGCCACGGCGGAGCACGGCCTGCGCTACTGCGACACGCTGCTGGTGGAGCGCGAGCGCGGCGTGTCGGTTAAGGCGGCGCCCGTCACGCTGCTGCTGCAGGATACGCGAGGAAAGTCGCACCTCCTCAACGTCATGGACACCCCCGGGCATGTCAACTTCAGTGACGAGGCCACCGCGGCCATGCGCCTGGTCGATGGTTAGTGATAACTTATATACTTCATTGTTATAATTTATCATTGACGAAGGTAATATCTACAACTCTCAATGAAAATATGAAACAGGCACAGAAATTAAAATGGTCGCAACTGGGACTCTAACCCAGGTCCTCTAGTCTAACTGAGATTGACTCTTAACCAATTGAGCTATGGCCACCTAATTACATTCCATTATTTTTATCAATCTAATACTTCCATGGTACAAAATCGCTCTGTGATGAATTGCTGCGTGAAGTTACGGTAATTTAAATGAACATACGAGGATTTAATATTAGGAAACCAGATTATTAACAGTTATTCAGAATTTATATATCGTCTCTTTGTTTTTATTTCAGGCGTGGTATTATTTGTGGATGCCGCAGAAGGAGTGATGCTAAACACGGAGCGAATGCTCGCTCACGCCATTCAAGAGCAACTGGCGGTCACACTTTGCATCAATAAGGTAACATTTAATTCTATACAGTTTTCAAAGCATAAAGGTTAAAATTCCAACATGGTTGATATTGTCGTCGAGATAATAAGATATGTAAGTACGTAATATAAGTTTAGCGATGAATTTTGTGTCTTTCTGTTATTGTAGATTGACCGCCTGATCCTGGAGTTAAAGCTGCCACCGCAGGACGCGTACTACAAACTGAAGCACATTGTGGACGAGGTGAACGGGCTGTTGGCCGCAACGGCTACGGCCGGGGGCACAGCTCCTGTAGTGTCGCCACTCCTCGGTAATTACTATTGATAATAAGTATATTTTAGATTATGCGTTTCGTTTTTAAAAATCTGTACCAATGATTATCGTCAAAATGGTTTGAAGCTATGATATCAAGTCTCACAAAAATAATGCTAACAGATTTTCAATAGATGTTTCTATTATCACTTTGATTTATCAATAGAGCGAGAGTAGTAATTTTTTACCATTTATTTTTTATTTTTGTTGATACCATAATATGGTATCAGAAATAGCGTTGTTTACCTTTGGGTTGACCATTTTGAAATGTGTAGTAGGGGGGTGAGCTTTGATTTGTCCTATCATAGTACCAGAGATGAGAGAAGACATCTGACTCAACAGGCAGTTCATTTTTCATGCTAGTATTTATTTCGTTGTCAATATCGGCTTGGCTATCGACACACTTAATGAGCGCAACCATGCTTGGAAAATCGTCATCAGTTAAGCCTATCAATCTGATATTGTTATGTTATCGTGACTTTTAACCAAACCAAATGACTTTTGTTCACGTACAAGTGTGTTAATTGATGTTTGTTGCAGGCAATGTGTGCTTCGCATCCTCCCAGTTCGACGTGTGCTTCACGCTCGAGTCTTTTGCCACGATCTACCGTCAAGCCAACGGCGCCACGTCCATGCGCCCGGCAGACCTGGCCCGCCAGCTGTGGGGCGACATGTACTTCAGCCCCAAGACGCGCAAGTTCAGCAAGAAGTCCCCGCACAGCTCGGCCCAGCGCAGCTTTGTCGAGTTCATCTTGGAGCCGCTTTACAAGATCTTCGCGCAGGTGAATTTCCATCTTTATTCTAGTGAGTTTGTACAACAAACACCTCTTCTATAGATCACCCCGAGTGGCAAGCTGCGTCCGCTGGCTTAGCAGGTAGCAGCATGAGGTTCCAGGTCTTGGTGGCGGATGTGTCTGTGGCAGGCCGTATCTGGAGAGGCCGGCTGAGGGAGATCCTTTTGTAACATTATGAACTCATATTCAAATCAACCACGCTAGGGCGCCATTGTAACATGATTAGTTTGTGGGTTGGGATTGCTTTGACATTGAATAAGAAAGACGATGATTAATTTACAATTATTCAAATCAAATAGAACTAGAGACTCTCAAATTGACATGATTAACATGATCTCAAGGGGCGAGCGGCAATTCGAAGATTTGCTCGCACGGAAGGAAATTAAATGATAGCAATAAACAGTTAAAAATGTGACATTGTGTACAAGATTAATATCTGACCTGATTCACAGAAATGGGCGTCATACAGCTCTTAGGAAAGAACTGCAAAATTTATAAGATAGACATGATGACCAGCGATTACATTAAACTAGCTAAATCTGCCATCAGCATCTCCCGTAAATTTTTGTCGTCTGGTGCAGTTGCCCGAATCCTTCCTGTTGGCGCGACCTCGCTCCAAGGCTGTCCGATTGGTACTGGCGGTACTGGCCTTCTCTAGAAATCGTCAGCCGCGTTCCTACTCGACCGACCATAGACCAAGAGTGCCATAGATGAAGGCGGTCTTTGGATAGAGTTTGTGAAATATTCTTAAACAGTAGCGGGGCAAAAGTGAACTGCTACACTTTGACCTCTCCAGTCGGACCCTCTGATACATCGCCTTGCACCGCAGTCGGAGAGATGGATCCATAATGGACACCAGTTTCCTATCCGCCCCTCATACCTTTTTACTTCCCGGAACTTCCCCCTACTAAATTGAAAACTCCACATCTTAAAACCTCTTATTTGAAAATTGTCAGGTTGTGGGAGATGTTGACGGAACCCTGAACGGAGTACTGCAGGAGCTGGGCATCAAACTTAGCAAGGAGGAGTCCAAGCTGAACATCCGCCCGCTGCTCCGACTAGTCTGCAGCCGCTTCTTCGGAGACTTCAGGTAATAATCCTTACAGCCTAGGCTATTCTTAGCATTATTCATTGCCTCCAGTAAGTCCATATCTGTTTTGACGGGCTGTTTTGACGTTCTGTTGATAAAACCCAGGAGTTTATAGTGAGCTGGAGTGAGACTTGATATGTGGTCCTAGAACGTCAGTTTGGGATCAAAGACGATATCAAGATCTTTAATTTTATCTATGATTATTGTACTGGACACCTACGCCAGTGACATTGACTGTAAAGTGCCGGTTTCCTCTCGGAGGTACCTTGGGTAAGGATTTGCAATGAAACACAAGTTCGCGAATGTCGTCGAACAACTGACTGGTTGGGCCAGTTGTTTGCGTATTTATTGGGTTAAAATACAGTTTCTACACGTGTTAATGTGGAGCCATAGACATATGAATATTAGTAGACCTGCCCTAAGTGATTAAAAGCGTATTATTCCCCACTCCCCATACCGGTTCCATTGGAGCCGGCTGGGCTCGCGTATGGCTTCCCGTGAATCTTGAGAATGTGACGTCATCATTCTTGTTTGAACTAGCGTCGAGCTATGGTCGAGGCATTTTATGAAATAACACGGCAAAATTGTGGCTTGTGCTATGAAAACTTGTAAAAATAGATGTGAAAAAGAGAATAAACCCAATTGTCGTATTACATTCGATATGTAAGCATCGTTTTAAGCTTATTCACGTCGTATAACATATTATTGTGTATATATGTGTATTGATAGTATATGTTTCTACAACTGATTCATAATCAGTTGTAGAAACATATACTATCACATCGAGATACATCTGGACGCAAAATACAAAGCCGTTTGCATAAGAATCAGGGATGTGCCTTCGCCTTTTGCGCTTTAGGTACCACGTGTTAGGTATGCGCTCGTTTCGTATGTACGGTACTGCTGGAACGAGAAGGAGTGCATATCACGTAATGCGCTAGGTTATACCGAGTGGCGATGTGTGATAGAAAATCATGTTTTTTGTTTTTAATTGAAAAAGTGTCATCGGAAGGCAAAATGATGTCCAAATTTTTACTCCAAATACTCTTAGGAATCGCCGGTAAAAACTGTGTGTATATAATTTCATTTGTTTTTTTAGTTGTTTTACTTTTATATTATCTTCTTAAAAGTGAAATGTTATATATTTTCTTAAAGATTTCAATATTTTATTATTAATAGGAACAGAACGGTTGTGACAACCCTCCAACATTGGTCGAATGTAGTGATTCTCAAGTGTGCGCATCGTTGTTACTGGGAAGTAAATTATGAACACTTATAAAAGTGTCTTAACTAAATACGTAAACAAAATATTCGACTCTGAAAATAGAAGAAATTTTTTTTTGCCGAATTTGGATTTCGCAAATTTGTTCATAACGTGGCGAGTAATTTGCGCTCCCATGTAAAAATGTCTATTCATTCAAAAACAGATTTTACTTTTAAGAACTAAATGGTTATATTATACTGCGAGATGCCTATATACCGTCAGATTGATTTATTGACGAATCACAGTCAGCTTTACCCCCTTCGTTCTTCAACGGTTGATTTTACCCCTCACCTTTAATTTCTAGTCTATATATTCATATGTCTGTGTGTGGAGCAATTATTCCTATATCTAAACAGAAATATTATAAGGCGTCATAGCGCCGAGAATTAATTACTAAGGTCCCACAGTTTTGTCGTGCGAGTAATTCATCCTTGAACTGGCGATATGACACGTTAAAATCTTATCATCGTGCGAGATAATCCTCAAAGGAGTCGGCATCGTAAAATGTGTGATATCAGAATATTCATTTTCTTAATTATTTAGGTACATCCATCTGCTGTCTGGTACACTTATATATAATTCACAATTGAATTCATCTCCAGTCCATAATTGAACGATTAAAGTATTTATATTTAAAAAAAATATTAACTCTACTTTTGCTTCTAGTCTTCTAATAAATTTAATATCAAAATATTGTCTGTGAATCAATTTGTGGTTCTGTTCACAAAGTGGACTGTAATAATAAAAATAATGATTGGATTATTTGTATAGCGCCGTTTTCGTGAGAAAATCACTTCAAGGGCGCTTAGCAACTTAATTTATGCATTTAATTTATTCCTTTCACTTAGACTTTGGCTTACAACTAAGTTTCATAGCTAGTGACTTATAACTAGTGGCTTATAATTAAGATTAATGTCGAGTGATTTACATCGATAAATATAACTTTTCAAATTGACCGAACAGTTAACAGTTATAATTGGGTAGGAATTCTGACTTACCCCTGGTCTTCTGGTATACGTCTTGTTGCGAATTGATATTATAACCCTGAGGGACACTGGCTGGTAATCAATGCACACGTTTCCGTAATAGATTCAATATTATACTCACTGAGGGAGCACTTAGTATGTTCATGGCACAGGCTTTCTTAACAGACTGGTAATGTATATTGTTGTAATGTCACTGATGTAGACATGTAGGTACTCCACACTGACAGGTAAGTATAATGGATAATTAGGTGGAGGAATGCAGTAACATATGTTTGAGGAAATACCAGAAAGTCCATGTCTAACTAACTAACTAACTAACCATCACGCCGTTTCTCCGCAGGGGTAGGCAGAGAGGACGGACCGCCAAACAACCCGGTCTTGGCACACACTCCTTGCCTCATTCACATTCATACATACTCTTCTATTGTTCTGACTCTTGACATGGCCCGACTCAAGTATCTGATTCACTTGGTCGTGCCATGTCTTCCTCGGGCGTCCCCGACTTCTGCTACCATTCACATTTGCATCATATATCCTCCTTACACTCCTATCTTCACTCATTCGCTCTACATGCCCAAACCATCTAAGCGTCCCTTTCTTGATCTTACTCATTACGCTTACATCAGCCTTGCACTCTTTGCGGATATCCACATTCCTCACACGATCATACATGGTTTTACCACACATACGCCTCAGGGATCTCATTTCAACAGCATTCAAACTACTTTCATCCTTTCTTTGCCAGTTCCATGCCTCGCACTTAAATCCTTTATCTAAATTTCGCTAATAAACAAGTAAGCTAAATATGGTACTGTACATTATATGCATTTACAGGGTGTATCGGCACGTACCCGACAAACTTTAACCAGCTATTCCTTAGCACATTTGGAGTAAAAAATCTTATGGGCACTTTGCTGTCCGGTAACATTTTTTTTTAATAAAAAATTTACCATTCATATTTTCACCACTGTTTTATCCTTTGTCACAGTTTGAAAACCCATCTGGCAATATTTTATTCGAGTTTCGTTGAATAATATACGTACGTACCTACATTGGCGCGCTTTTACAATCACAACGAAATGGCACGGCACCATTCGTCTCATTTTTAACTATTATTATTTAGTGTGTATGAAAGAGCGAAGACGCTTTTTGACACACTTGCTAATAATGGCTGTTGAACACGAGAAACAATGCCAATGACAGTGACGGAATGTGGATATTTTTATAATTTTTTTTTTTTTAATTGAAAAAAAATGTTACCGGACAGCAAAGTGCCCATAACATTTTTTACTCCAAATGTGCTAAGGAAAAGCTGCTTAAAGTTTGTCGGGTACTTGCCGATACACCCTGTATATTTGTACAGCGCCCTTGAGGTGATTTTGCACAAAAACGGCGCTATGCAAATCATCCAAATATTATTATTATTATAAGGGAGAAGCATATAGTTGCATCAACAGTAACAAATAATGTAAAATCATGTAATGTGTCCTCTGCATGCAAAATCATCTCTTCTCCAAGTAAACAAGAGTTTGTTTATCTGAAGTCACTTTTCAGGTGAGTATGTTTTCTGTTTGTAAATCTTTATACTCGTGGAAAAAGCGAAATTCGAACACTAAGTTTGGTGATCGTGCATTCGGAGTATCTGGCCCTAAAGCTTGGAATAAACTTCCTATGGAATTGAGATGTATAACCAACCCAACAGAATTTAGATCCAAACTAAAAACTCACTTTTTCAGACACTCATTTCCATAAATCCGTCATTCTATCCAAATATTTCTTTTTTTTATACCGTAATTGTTACATTATCTAGCGATTCCGTTCATTCAATTTTGCTATTGACTTGCTTACCAATGAACAATGGACAATATCAGCGGGAACATAACAAGTCAATTGGTTTAATTGTTGGCAGATGAATCATCTAAATGCATTTAAGATTGACGATTGATTTTATTCATTCATTTCATTCATTTAACATATATATCCAGCTAACAATAAAAACACCCTAATATAATGGAACTTCCTTCTTCTTCTGGCGTTAGTAAGATTAGATTGTAAGTTGCTAAATATGTAAATACTCGTATATATGTCGTTAAGATAGTAGTTATAGGCCTTAGTCGTAAGTCACTAGATATAAGTCGTAGAGATAAGTCAGTAGTTCTAGTATTAACTATTTAAGAAATATATTTGTACAGCGCCCTTGAGGTGATTTCTCACGAAAACGGCGCTGTATAAATTAGCCAAATATTATTATTATTATTTCTTTATAAAATCATTCTCTTTTCGAATTGGCAGTGGCTTCGTGAGCATGTGTGTTCAGCACATCAAGTCGCCGGTGGACAATGCACGCACCAAGATCTCGCACACGTACACGGGACCCCCGGAGAGCGGCGCGTTCATGGACATGGCCGAGTGCGACCAGAACGGTCGCCTTATCGCGCACTCCACCAAGATGTACCCCAACGATGACTGTACCTTCTTTCAGGTGAGAGATTACCCTTTTGTTTTTTACTTTCTTGTGTTGTGAACATGGGTCTTGGAAGAGACCCCCAAATCATTTCACAGCCGAGCTGTTGAACTCGAGAACGAGTCCTACAAACGATCCGTTCTCATGTGACAAATGTCAACCTCGTACAAATGTTGGGCGCGCATTTGGCACGCTTCTCAACTGTGTAAAGTGCCGAAAAGGATCAATTGGGGACTCGATCATTAGAACAAGGGCAGTATTCCCACCTAATGCTCGGGCTCTAAAGATTGCAATCATTATGTTAAGATTAGGTATTTTATTAAACAGAGTCGAGGGTTTTTTTTAAAGTATTATGGGGCTATAGACAAGGGATGGCTGCCAAAATCAACGGTGGGATTTGTACATGGTCAGCAGTTGTGTACTGTTAATGTATCTGCGGGCCCTGTACAGTACGACCAGCTTCTGAGAGACTAACTTGGATTTGGTTTCAACGGAGCCCCCGTACCTGAGCTGGTGACTTAGAGTAACTCCAAGCATATCGATCGAAGGGATTTTGGAAAGATTGTGCCCATACAGTTATTATACTGTAGGGAATAGCGTAATACCTTTGCACAATGATGTCATCTCTCGCTCTGCATGCCTCCTGAAGTTCCGAAAACCCTTCTGGGTGGAAGGAGTCTCTCACTTCAGAAGATGGAACTTACCAAACGCTTGAGGAATGCCCATCTCGTACACGAGCCCACTGAGAGACAGCCTGGATTTTCACTGCCTCGTAAACTCTGGTCTTCCATCAATATAGTAAGGGGGCCTTAAGTATTCAGCTCGGTGTAAATGCAGCGCAACTCAGATCACCGGACATGTGGTCAAAGAATGATCGCTCCATTAATTCCCTAGAGGGATTATTCAGGTCCACAGTGGCCAAGACTCGCAGACTCCCCCAACTTACGAAAGA
Organism: Hesperophylax consimilis; assembly: GCF_061612785.1. Taxonomy (NCBI): domain Eukaryota; kingdom Metazoa; phylum Arthropoda; class Insecta; order Trichoptera; family Limnephilidae; genus Hesperophylax; species Hesperophylax consimilis. Next base: position 30,807,622 of record NC_142854.1, read on the forward strand.
AGAAGAAGAATTGTCTCGCACTCACGCACCGGGTTGCCAGAGTAAGTTCATCATACAGGGATGTAACATTGTGTTGTTGTTGTTCAGGTTCTGGCTCGCGTGATGTCCGGCACCCTGTACGCAGGGCAGCGGGTGCGTATCCTGGGAGAGAACTATTCCCTTCAAGACGAAGAGGACTCCAGGATCATGACTGTCGGAAGGCTGTGGATCTTCGAGGCTCGCTATAAAGTAAGCTGAACTTCTATTATCTCTTTTATAATCCATTTAACCGTGATGATATTCTGTTGGTCGCAAAGTTGGGGAGTTTTGCAGAAATTTAAATGTAACATTGTCATCAAAAGGTTATTCAGCACTTTTTTATATGCCATAACATTATACATTACTGTTCTTACTTATTAAATTTTAGAATATATTTACCCTAAGTGGTAAAAAATACTTTGAATTTTATTTTTAAATATGATTGATAAAACATGGAATTCAATAATGATTCAATACGAACACATTGATATATATTATAGATGACAGAATTTTAGGAAAATAAACATTCACTGGAATTTAAACGCCATTGCCTTCTACCGACATTAACCTCTCAGACAAAGACATTTATTTACTATGTGTTCCTTTGAGAACTGTCAAAACGTGATCATTTTTGTGCTATTTACGAGTTTTGCTAAAAGCTTCATAACTCACGTTTTGGGAAACGTAGCATCATTCTAAAAAATGTTTTGGAAAGATTATAAAATCCACTATCGCATTGTGTTGTTATACATAAATATTTGCGTTACTAAATATACATTTTATGAAAACGTCAAAAATATGTAAGAATCGCTTCCCATTATTTCAAAGCTGTGAAAAATATACTTTTTTCTGAGTACCATAAAGAAATAACACTTTATATATTGAAGAAATATAATTAAAAACTATTAGTCACCTCAAAATATTAACCGTTCAAACTAAAATATTTTTAATAAATTATTTAGAAACGCAATAAATTATGAACGAACAAGATGACAGATTCAATCGGCTTAGATAATGCAACTCTACGTTCCATAGATATTCTTGAATACAGATGCGTAGCGTTATTCATTATCGATACTCTGTTTTTTAAATCATGGCAATCCGTATACTAGTGATGGAAATAAATCGATTTTTGTAAAATCTCGCGCGTTTACGTGAAAAGACGTTCTAATGTCTTGACCGCTATTATCATATTTACGTCTTTTGACGTTCTAATGTTCTGAGTGGTTAAAGATTATTATTTTTTTAATGATAAACTAATGTTTATAAGTCAAGGTTTGTTTATGCATAGCACAAAGCAATAATTAGTCTCTCGAAATATCCATACAAATTGAAAAAATTGCTTATAATAATTTGTTGTCCTTTGTGCTATGCATAAAAAATCTTGTCTTATAAACATTAGTTTATCATTAAAAAAATAATATTTTTATTTCGTCGCCCCTTTCTGTACAATGTAAAGACAGGGAAACTAGAACTCGTCACCTCGTTGGTAGCATTGTGAGTTGTGATGCAGGTTCTTCAGGTTCAGGTAGGAATAGGAATATATAGGAATCCACAGGGGCTGTAGGAAAGGATTTATTAATGGGAGTCTTGAATTATATGATAAAAATAGATGCCGGTAGATCGTTCCACATGCGAGCCGACTTACGCAGGAACGACCCGTTGTCATGAAGCCAACATGAATTGTGAACTGGTGTTCTGCTCCTTCAAGTATCGCACTAGCTCCTTCGAGCTGGTTCCAATGAAATACCCGTCAACCAGTCTGAATCCTACAGTTATGTATGTAAATAAACAATTTGATTGGTTTCCAGGTGGAATTGAATCGCGTTCCAGCCGGCAACTGGGTGCTGATGGAGGGGGTTGACCAGCCCATCGTGAAGACCTCCACCATCATGGACGCCATGGACGGGGGCGGGGACGAGGAGCTGTACATCTTCAGGCCGCTTAAGTTCAACACGCAGAGCGTGGTCAAGATCGCCGTGGAGCCAGTCAACCCCTCCGAGCTGCCCAAGATGCTGGACGGACTCCGAAAGGTAGCAACCTACCTCTTGACCATTTCCTTCTATCTCTTAGTCCCACGATATATGATTTAAACAGTGTTAGAAAGAAAAAACACAATGCCTTATTGTAACGTATTGATGTTTTACAGGATAGAATACTGGGCCCTTAATCTCCAGTATTCTAACGAGGATAACGAGGAACTGGTAATATATCTATTAATAGTCGTAGATACTTATATACGGAGGTTGTTTAATTAGGAATATAATAAACTGACAATACAAGTAACAAGTTGCCTAAAGGCCGTCTAGCGATAGAATGGCTTCCCGCCACCCGACGATGTAATCCGAGGCCTTTAGTAGCGTTCGGTTATGTTCGGTAGAACCCGAAGCTACCCGAACGCAAACACCAAACACTACACTTATATTTTCGTTTAAAAGTTTATAATAGACACTTCCAAATAATTGTAATACAGTATTCTCTCAGTAATTCACTGCTGGATTATCTAATAACTACTGTCCTAATAATACGGTATTTATATGTCAAATTTAGTAGACCGCCGCGTGCGTAAACTCGAGAGCTAAACCAAGTACACCAGTGATTTTATTATCTTAGTACATATTACATACTTGGTTACTATATCGCCGTCTAGCTTGGAGATGGTGAACATGGAGTAAGGAAGGAATCCGACTTACCTCTTTGATGTTCTTCAAAGATGATGATGGTATGATTTCACGCACAAGCTTCCATAACATCCAGGTTTGATACGAAACACACTGAGGGAACCACAGACATATGAATATTAATAGACTAGAAATTAAGGATGAGGGGTAAAATCAACTGTTGAAGAACGAAGAGGGTAAAGCTGACTGATTCGTCAATAAATCAATCTGATAGTAAATAGGCATCTCGCCTTATAATATCACCATTTAGTTTTTAAAAGTAAAATCTGCTTTTGAATGAATAGACATTTTTACATGGGAGCGCAAATTACTCGCCACGTTATGAACTAATTTGCGAAGTCCAAATTCGGCAAAGTAAATTTCTTTTATTTTCAGAGTCGTAGTTAGTTTCAGAGTATTTAGTTAAGACACTTTTACAAATGTTTCATAATTTACTTACCCCAGTAAACAACGATGAGCATACTTGAGAATCGCTACATTGTGATGTGATAGTATATATTTCTAAAACTGATCCATATAATACGGTGTGAATAAGCTTAAAATAAAGTAAAATAATGCTTACTTATGGAATGTAATACGACAATTGGGTTTATTCTCTTTTTCACATCTATTTTTACAAGTTTTCATATCACAAGCAACCATTTTGCCGTGTTATTTTGTAAAATGCTTCGACCATAGCTCGACGCTAGTTAGAACAAGAATGATGACGTCACATTCTCAAGATTCACGGGAAGCCATACGCGAGCTCAGCCGGCTCCAATGGAACCGGTATGGGGAGTGGGGATAATACGCTTTTAATCACTTAGGGCAGGTCTACTAATATTCATATGTCTATGGAGGGAACTGAATATGTTCACTGCACAGGCCTTCTACCCTGAGTCGATATTAATTATAGCACTGATAACAACAGATGTTCATCAAGAGCTGACCATTAACCTTTTTAATGCCGGAAGGTATTAGTATGGCTGTGAATTATTAAGGCTGTGTGTCGTTTACGCCATCGTTCACTTAGAAAATATATCGGTCAAAGTAATTTTACAATTATTTTCGTAAAACAAAAACTCGAAAATCTTACAGCAAACACACTTTGCAAACTAATAATAACCACTCATTTGCACAAGTATCACAAATTATAACTTATTAATCACGAAAAGTAAATTAATTAGATAAAAAACCGCGAAATGTAACATATATTGTCATGTGATGCTTTTGGGTAGATCACTGTAAAGTCGGTAATATCAATAAACTGTAATATTAAAGTTTCTCGATAATCCCTCTTCATCTCGGTCAGATGTCTCTATATGTTCCACCTTTTAAATTATTCTACACATTGACTCAATCGTTAATAGGTCGTATAAAATGCTTGGTTTCGTGCTACGTGTAAGTAAAATATTCAGTAATCCGCGTACAATCGTAATGTTAGATTTCGCATTAGTCAGAAGTACACTGGAATATGCATCGCAAATTTGGAATCCACAATATAAACTTGACATAGATAGTATAGAATGTATCCAAAACAAATTTATAAAATATATTACTTCCAAATTCAACAATAACTTTGAGTGTACATTTGAAACTTTGCAGCAACGACGGCTCAATATTTATTCACAGAATTTTAAACAATAACATAGACTGTACCGAACTTCTGTCCCTTATTAATTTTAACATACCTTTGAGACGTAAACGACATTCAGTGCTATTCCATACGCTAAATTATAAAACAAATGCAGCATCTAATTCACCAATTAACCGAGCTCTTCATACTCTAAATAATATTTGTCTAAACTCTAACATTGACATTTTTTCAGATTCACTGCCCAAATTCAAATGTGGCATCATGTCAATAATTTAAACTGTTCACACACACACACACAAACATCCACTTATACAATACACACACACACCTGTATACTACATACGTCATCTGGTAATTAAGGAATAAACATACCACCTAGCAGACATTGCATCTCTGTAAATCATGTACTGTTTGTTTCTATAATATAAAATAAAAATAATCAAGCAACAAAGCCATAAATAAGGGCGTGTGAATGTGCAAATAGTGGATGACCAGCCTGCCGTACACGGTAACGAAGAGCGCGTCATTAAAAAACGTGCTTATTGCACAGACTCGGTTAACCTTCGTCTACAATCTTAGTCTTAGAACTTTGTGCACAGTATGAATAAAATAAAGTGTATAATATAGTTTGTTGTTGACCCCAGGTGAACAAGAGTTATCCGCTACTTTCCACCCGCGTAGAAGAATCCGGAGAACATGTGGTGCTGGGAACAGGAGAGCTGTACCTGGACTGCGTCATGCACGACCTGAGGAAGATGTACTCTGAGATTGACATCAAAGGTACGTAACATTATTTTATAAAATTCGGTTTTATCAGATTACCGAGTCGTTTAACCAGTGGTCATATCGAAGTATTTAAATTATTTTATCACAGATTAATCACACATTCGGGAGGCATTTGGGGACATAAATTGTAAATAAGTGTAAATAAATTTATTATCTTTCTTCAGTGGCGGATCCGGTGGTATCCTTCTGCGAAACGGTGGTGGAGACATCCTCGCTGAAGTGCTTTGCGGAGACGCCCAACCGGCGCAACAAGCTCACCATGATCGCCGAGCCCCTCGAGCGAGGGCTGGCTGAGGACATTGAGACGGGATCCGTGTCCATTGCATGGAACAAGAAGAGGCTCGGGGAGTTCTTCCAAACCAGGTAAGATTAAATTAAAATGGTCTTTTGAAGAGTCGGCTGCCATACATACAATACAGACAAAACTATTGTTTCATATTGCGTATGTAATCGTAACATGTTAAGGGGGTATTTCACTATCTCTGATTATGTTCTGACTAAGCACTAATCCGCGGATTAGTCATTTTTTCGTTTTCACTATATCTGAATAACGCTCGGGTTAAAGTTCGATTTGACTTAATCAGTGCTCGAACCTCACGTTACGCGCTATTCCTCGAATCAAAGATGGCGTCAAAACATTCCGAGTTTGACAGCGGAGAAGTGAGTCGAATTTTGTTGAGAATTATTATGGATACCGAGGTTTTTGATTTACAGAAGCAGGTGAAAGGGCGGCGATGCGAAGGCCGCAAGTTTTAAGAGCTCGAATGAATTTGAATGCTTGTATGATCCATCCTGAATTATTTGATTGTGTTTAAAATAAGAAACAATGTATTATAATTCGACACGAATCTATCTAAAATGACCTGATAATCAACATAACATAACCAAAAAATGCACACTTTGCGGTATGCGGACTGTGACGCATGACAGCCGTGGCAGTAGATGGAGTAACTGCAAACATTTTGCGATGTTGCCAGACTATTTCGAGTGTTATCTATCCGGAAGCTCGGCAACAATGGTGAAACGGTCGCCGTTGAATAACGAAGTTATTCTGATCTTTAAAGCCAGCCAACGGCTAGCTAGTCAGATATTTAGCCCGACATAGTGAAATACCCCCTAAGTGTATTTTCATAAAATAATTCAATTAACGCCATCCATGAACGCGTAACTTTACATTTACACCAAGTGGGAAATTCATGCAAGTTTCACTATAACTTGAAACCAACTAATTTGACACTTATTTATTTATTTTATACTAGCTGACATTTACCCAGCGTTGTTGGGGTTTAACCTTAGGAGATAGATATACACCGTCCTAGACTTTTCTGTAGGCCTTTTTAAGATAAACAATTCTGTAGTACATTATTTTGATGTATCTCGTAAGGTTTAGCCAGCGTTTGCAACGTTAGACTTTTCTCTATTTTCTATAATTACAATATGTATGTTTTGTTTATATAAACCTTCTGGAAGAGATTCTCAAAATTTTAGTTAAAACCATATCAAAATTCCGTTGCGTAGTTTAGAAGAACTAAGCGCACAAACGCTAGATGCGGAAAGCGACTTTATTTTATACTATTTAAAGATTTTAAAATCAATCCGTACATTGGTTATGGTGATGCTACAATTAACAGATATTAAATATTTCAATAATGTCTTATATGTGGTATGTATGTGTGAGTTTGCTTGTATATGTATGCGCATTGAGCTGTTTATAATATTATTGACATGATCCCACTTTTAAATTTGGGCAGTGAATCGGAAAAAAATGTCGATGTTAGATTTTAGACAAATATTATTGAATTTATGAAGAGCACAGTCAAATGGGGAATTAGATGCTGCATTTGTTTTGTAATTATGCGTGTGGAATAGCGGTGTATGTCGCGTACGTCTCAAAGGTAAGCTAAAATTAATTAGGGACAGAAGATCGATACATTGGATGTTATGTATAATTCAGCTACTACTTCTCGCTTTTGCTGCAAAGATTGAATATACGTTCAGTGTTAAGGCGATTCACTACATCGTGTAATAATTTAAATTGAGCCGCTATCAATAACAACCCTTTCGTAGATGGCGATAAGGTTTAAATTCCCGCTTAACACCATCCGCCTGTTTTGATTTATGCAAGAAAAAAACATGGCCAAAAACATGCCTTTTATTTTATTTTGTGGATGTTCAGGCATAAATATTTAATTTATTTTCGATCATTTTATAAATAACTTAATTTGCCACATTATACAATAAAATCATAACCGAAAATGGGTTCGTAAGTAGGAGATTTTGAACTTTAAAGCAGTTTTCATAGGCCTTTACATTATTTTTTTCTGGGCTTATAAAAAGACTTATCTAAAAAAATACTCGATTGTCTTAAACGCCAAGATGTATTTTACTCGCAGTATTTAATTAAAGCATCTGAAACATTTCTAGGCGACCAAATTTTCAAACCAAAAACACGTGATTTTGCATTACTACGTATGGCATCGCCTTAATTTTTTATTTTTTTTATTTATTTATTTATACGCCCATTGGGATTTTACATACATAGTTAAAAAAAAAGTAATATTCTGAAGATTGCAAGTTCACAAAAGTAATAGTAAAAATACATATAACCATATCCATTTGACACATTATAACAGCAAGTAAATAGTACAAAAATAGGAATATTCCTACTCCTAAGTTATTCAGACTTAAATTAGTTAATAAATAATGTAAAGTTTATATGTAAATGCTTGGTAGTGGCAGCAGTAACATGATACAATACGACACATAGTGTATGAGGCCTTTGAGTAAGAAAGCTAACGAAATAATTATTATTGGCAGTATTGTTAACAAATATACTGCGTTTGACTGGTTGTAGTGGCCTGCTAAATCGAGGGCGATCGGTCAGCCATTTTACATAGTTTATATAAAAAAATATTGTGTTCGAAGAATCAATATATCGGCGTTGCCCAAAAAACTAATTAATAAAGAGTGGAGTGGTAGCGAGAATCTGTCCAACTATTCGGTTATCTACATTGTCCCCATATTACGGTATCTACATGTATTCTTGTGTCTGTTTTCAGATATGACTGGGATTTGCTGGCCGCCCGTTCCATTTGGGCCTTCGGTCCTGACTCTGCGGGTCCCAACATCCTGGTGGATGACACCCTCCCGTCAGAAGTGGACAAGTCCCTCCTGTCCTCCGTCAAGGATAGTATTGTACAAGGTGAGAACTACTTCATCTAATTTTATTTTAATTCTATTGCAACAACATTGTATAACCACTAACAGGTTCCATGATGACTCAACATTGTATAACCACTAACTGGTTCCATGATGACTCAACACAATGACAATTCAACACACCTTTAAAAAGTGATGTAAAGTCATTAGAAGCGATGAAAAAAAACTAACCTAACCTATAATCTAGGCAGGTAAGTGCCTTTGTAAATTAACGCTCCGTTCGCTAAACCAAAAGATAGGTATTCGCAAATGTGACTTACGGAAGAGTTGGTTGTGAAGTTTCTTTGATATGTTTCTTTTTGGTAGCTCTCGTATGGTGGAGGAGTTCACAGGCACTCGTATAAGCTAATTATAAATTAAATCTAAAATTCTAATTGACACATCGGTTGTTTTATCGGTACGGTGTTTTGGTCAACTGTCATTGGATGACATTTTCGCTACGGCGCCGGCGGCTAGATTCAACTCAAAGCAACAATGCGCAGATTCAAACCAGTTAAATTTGAATCCTAGCCTCCTTATTGGTTGGAGCGGATAAAGCATGAAAGAAAGAGCGGAAAGCAAGAATGAAAGCTGTGGAGATGAGATCCCTGAGGCGTATGTGTGATAAAACCATGTATGATCATGTGAGAAATGTGAAGATCCGCAAAGAATGCATGGCTGATGTAAGCGTAAAGAGCAAGATTAAGAAAGGGACGCTCAGATCGTTTGGGCATGTAGAGCGAATGAAAGAATAAATATGTGTAATGTGGAGGAAGTTGGAGACGCTCGAGGACGACCTGGCACGATCAAGTGAATCAGAGTCGGGCCATGTCAGAAGTCAGAATAATAGAAGAGTATGTATGAATGTGAATGAAGCAAGAAGTGTGGGCCAAGACCGAGTTGTTTTGCTGTCTGTCCTCTCTGCCTATCCTGCGGGGAAACAGCGTGAAGGTTGGAATAATCTGGACCCCGACCTCGAGTTGCCACCTTATTTACTATCCTGTTATTCTCGACAGAAAACGCCATATATGGCTAACCTAATATACTAATCTAGTGCCATCTATGGGTGAGCTCATATACTAATATCAAGAATATTACAGGTAGATTCACCCTTCCTTCCTAAAGAATGGTAATGAAATGTATAGCACCTCAAAATGAAAAAATGTTTTATTTGTTTGCAGGATTCCAGTGGGGCACCAGAGAGGGGCCCCTTTGCGAGGAGCCCATCCGGAATGTGAAGTTCAAGATCCTGGATGCCGTCATAGCCGGGGAGCCACTGCACCGAGGAGGCGGGCAGATTATCCCTACCGCAAGAAGGGTACGTAGTCCATCCTGTCAACAGTAAGAATTTTGTCCTTACATTTGTCAAGATTCATTCATTGCTATGTTATAATGAGGTTATCTCCAATTTTTATATTTTTACCTTCCCAGATTTTCCTCTCCTTCCTTTCCTTAAAAAAAACCCTTCACACAGCATCTGTGTGGGGTTAAAGTAAAAAAAAAAAAGTTAACGCAGTTGTTGCACGGATCGTACAGCGGCACCCAGCTGACTCGAGGGCTTATACCGTAGAATTCGAGGTTAAATCTACCTTTGAGGGCCGTTAATTCCGTGCTACGTCAACCCCACTAGCGTTGGGCAGTTATGACCGTATCCCAGTGATGTACGCAGAGTTTTTACTAATGTATTATTGTTGCAGGTGGCCTACTCAGCCTTCTTGATGGCCACCCCCCGCCTCATGGAGCCCTACCTGTTTGTGGAGGTGCAAGCCCCCGCTGACTGTGTGTCCGCTGTCTACACTGTGCTTGCAAAGAGAAGAGGTAACGACTAACTGTAAAGATCATTGTACCACATCCATTGCACATTAGAGCGGAGTATGGAGTTGCCAATATTGAATGCGAATCAGTTTGTGCTTTATTGCGGACTGTAATCAATATTAGACACAACCTTTGAAGTAGCTGTGGTTAACAGTTAGAATTGGAAAATAATTATGAATCACCCTTGGTCTTTTCAATTGATATTATGGCCTTGAGGAACGTTGCTGGTTTAGAGAAGCAAAAGCTTCCGCAGTAGACTCGAATTAAACGCGTTGAGGGAACATTTTCCACATATTTTCTTAACAGACTGGTAATTTATTTATTAATTTAAAAGCCCTGATTGGGGCTGTTACATGATACATATTAATGTTTAATAAATTGTTGCAATGTCACTCATTTAGGTAATCCACACTGTCAGACAGGAACAGGTAATTGGGTGGAGGAATGCAGGAACATTTGTTAAAGGGAGATGCATATAGTTGCGTCAATATAGTGAATAATTATTTTTTTAGATTTTCATAATCGCTATATGTTTAATCTTTGACCCTGTACTATACAAGAAAAAAACACAAAATTTTACTGATCTGACAAAAAAAAACTGAAAAACTGACATTTTACTAGAGTTCTGTACAAAGCGCAATTTATAAAGTTTTTATTATTATTAGTGACAAGTGTTGGACTATTGTTACTCTTGTAATTCTTTTCAGTGACTACCGTTAATTTTTTTATTTTTATAAAAGCGCCGCCGCTGCGCTCATAGTCAGTCTAGTATGAGTACTCAACGACTCCTGCACCTGGCGACACTTCCTATGCCGCGCCGTTCACCATGACTGCTGTCGAAATCCATCCTCGTATCCGGTCTTTGGTCTAGCTTCTGAAAGCATGGCGTTGAGGACCGAACCATATCTCATTGGGGTACCAGGAATATCTGTTATCTTCACCACCAGAGATCAGCATCACCATCAAGTCTCCGTCCGCCGAAATACCAAAATACAACATCATCAGAAGACTTCAACTTCTCATCCACATCCTGCTGTGATGTGATCAACGTCTTATGCATCGAATCGTGATAGATGAGCACAGCTACACTGTCTACGTAATAAAGACAGCGATTCATCACAACGTCTTTCATTTGTCTCATATCGTATATATCGAACACCCACACTGTGTTTGGTGAATCAAAACAGTTAAAATTAAACATGGTACTGACTTATATTACGATTTGATAACCAAAAAATCGTCTCTATATCATCTCTATTAGATCTAAATCCATGGTGAAATATTGACTCCATAATATGTATGTATTGAGAAAGCATATTCCAGGGAAGGTTGAATATGTGTTTTGTTGTATATTTTTAACATCATGTCCAGTGTTAGAAAAAGGAAGGCTTCCCTGATTAAGTATGTTACTCATTAATGTGTGTTATTTGTTCCCCAGGTCACGTGACACAGGACGCCCCTGTGGCCGGTTCGCCCCTCTACATCGTAAAAGCCTTTGTGCCGGCCGTGGACTCGTTTGGCTTCGAGACGGACCTGCGCACGCACACGCAGGGACAGGCCTTCTGCCTGCAGGTCTTTCACCACTGGCAGATAGTGCCTGGCGACCCTCTGGACAAGAGCATCATCATCAGGTGGGTGATCATTATTTTATCAAAGGCTGACTGAAACGTTAACCTAACATTTGTGCCAGCTGTGGACTCATTTGGCTTCGGCCAATAGCAATACATTGGCACCTCTAAAACAGTGACTGTGTCGTTTATAAAAACAAGAAATAAAACTGGGCCAAGATGACTACCTTGCGGTACACCACTAGTGGCAGAAAATGGTTTATTTATGCAAGATTTTATTTTAACAATGAAAATAATTTTTTGTTTTGCAGACCTCTGGAGCCGCAGCCGGCGACCCACCTGGCCCGAGAGTTCATGGTGAAGACCCGAAGGAGAAAGGGCCTCAGCGAGGATGTCTCCATCAACAAGTTCTTCGACGATCCTATGTTGTTGGAGTTGGCTCGTCAGGACGTGATGCTTAACTATCCCCTCTAGACTTCGCCTCCCTCACGCAAGCACTCACCATCTGTCCGACTGCACGCCTGACTTCTTACCTCGTCGCTGAAGATCTTAACTTCCACTCCAAAGAACTCCACTTTGCCAGTGAACATAAACTTCTCCAGGTTCAAGTTCGCGATTGGGCGAGCTATACATTCAAAATATCTTGCAAAGATAAGTTTGTCAAGCTATAAATTAATTCATTTTGCTCTCCACCAAACTTGAAACGCATCCTGTTGTAATACACGAAACATTAATAACTGTTGTGTAGGTTGACCAATAACTATTTTGTGTAATGCTAGGTGAAGTCCCCGGCGTTGCCCAGGCTTTAAACAGAGTTTTTCGATACCTAATGAAGGTCAAGTGTGCAAAATTTCATCTATCATAATAAAACTGTAGATTTGTATACAAGTCAAATCCATACTGCCCACCCGGTGTCAGCCAAGCGACCGCCCGCCGCAGACACTCTTCTTTAGATTATATTATGTAAACAGTTTTAAAAAGAGAGAACACCTAGCTTTCTATTTGCATTTGAAAGTTTACCATAATATGCATTCTAAAATTTGTTGGAATTTTTCTGAATAAATCTCCGATCTGATAGATTTTTTAACTAACATGATATTATACTGTGTAGAACTGCGGATTTATCATACTTTTACCTTTATTTTGTACATATAAAGTTGTAAAAACACTAGTTATAATGTTTATTTTAAGATCATCAAACGATTGTTATAATTTTAAATAGGGATGTAACGATACATGTTTCTGCTGATACGGTATGATTCCTATTATTGAAGACAATTATTATACTGTTACCGATACAACCAGCATACTACGACCGAGATTACAATGTATGTATTGCTCTTTATTGCTCAACAATGAAATATAAAATGGTGGTAAGTTGGAAAAATAAACCATTTTCTGCCACTAGTGGTGTACCGCAAGGTAGTCATCTTGGCCCAGTTTTATTTCTTGTTTCTGGAAGGTCAGATAAATATGCAAATGAATTTATAAAATAGAACTAGTCTTAAACAACACCGAAGATAAGAAAAATGTGGATATTGTCAGTGTGTTTCTTGAAATTTAATTTAAACTTGAATATTGAACACGATACAATCAAACAATATAAACAAAAAAAATCTAAAATTTTTTCAGTGAAGATGTATCGGCAAGGCCGATATATCAATGACAATATCATTACATCCCTAATTATATATTAAAAAAACTGAAAAAAATTACTTTGTTTTATTATTATTTTTTATGTAAGATTTTTTTATTGAAGAAGTTGATATAAATTGTCAATTTGGGTGGTGGGTTTAGGTACCGCCGCCCCGGGAACCATTTATTGGATAACCAACACATCTGCCATAGGTCACACCAAGTGTTAGCTGCGTTTGGCGACTTAGTAGGTGTTTTTCCAGATGCGCATGCCCACCAGCTGCGTGGCTTTCCAAATCGCGAGAGGTTGGTTTGGGGAGACCCTTTGACCTCTCCAGCTGGTCTCAACGCATCGCCTTGCTCCGCAGTGGGGGGGATATATGCATATGTCCGTTACTCCTGGACACTGATCTGTAGATTCCTACCCAACCTTCTCAGAATTTCATCTCCAAAAAATTAACAAAACTCTCCACACAGCATCCCAAAAGATGACAAAGGCCCTGAGGTTTTTTCCTTAGGGCCTCCTGTGCGGTTAGTGTAAAAAAAATGGGAAAAAGAAAATCACTGAAAAATAATAAAAAACAATTACTGAAAGTATTATGTATTCGAATTGTTGATAAAAATAACAAATACAATATTGGATTGAATCACATATGCAGTATTGTATTTGTATGCCTTTCTTGAAAGAATTGTGTTTTTTATACAAACCAAACTAGTTATTCATATTATGTAAGTATGTGCGCGAACAAATAATTTGTCTTAATATTTTAAAGCATAACTTGCAAAAAGTGTATTTTCATAAAATAATTTAATTAACGCCATCTATGAACATGTAGATTAAAATTTATGTTAAGTTTAACCTTTTGCCATCTATCCCGACGTAAATCGACGTTTTGGTAGTAAATAAGTTTAAAGGAAGCGTTATTTCCATACTCTAGGCTTATTAAAGGGCGGCGGTTAGGGAAAAAAAATACTTAATCATTATTTAGTTTGATAGAGTGTTTTGGCTTCAAATACAAAATTAAGTTTGGTGTGAATATGGTTCGTGCAGCCGTTTCTCAAGTAGGTACTTTATTAATATATCATGAATTAGTAACGACCTTTCTGCAGATGTCCTTTTACTATGGTGAACTAAAATCAATCTGACAGCTGTTCTCTGTTCTGCTGAGTGCCTTAACTGCTCAATTTTCTTATTACATCATTTGCTTATCATTTACGTATTTTGGATTAGGTGCCAACCATCACTTTTATAATTATATTAAATAGATTTAATTTGCCTTTTCCGGGAGGTGTCTTCACCCACTCCCGATTCCTGATATAAGGTTATGTTCCTCGCCATTGGGACGCGTTGATATTGAAACCGTTGCGCTTCGTCAAGTACGTGAGTATTTAATTTTATCCGTTTTCTGACTGCCAGAAATACAGTTTACGTATTTGGTAAATGTTAAATGCATGTTTTTCCATCTCCCCCAACGTAAATAGTTTAGTAATAAGGTTGAAACAAAGAATTATTACAATAATTTATGCGTTTTAAGTCCTCCGGCTAATTTGTTTGGTTTTGGGAACTAACAGCTGTTACCCGTAGAGTCAATTTGTCCTCTTTTCGGAAAAGCTCATGCGGTAGAAACAGCCAGAAAGCTGTATAAATGAGATTCTTGGGGCGTATGTGTGTTAAAACTATGGTGATTGTTAGCCTATATTCTAAATGAAAAAAATACCCCTTAATATTTTCACTGGAGTTAAAAATGGTGTTTAAAATAATCATCAAAATCTCAAATCAAAACAGGCTACATTCCTATAATAGCAATTTAAAAAAGAGCATATTTTCGACACATTCTACGGTCTCATAGTCATAGTTAGAAATATTAACTAAAAGGTGATAGAAAGAGAAAAAAATCAATCTTTATATTCAAATATAGAAATTCACAATAGAAAAATTAAAAACGAATACCTCTGTGAAACCAAAGGTTCCGTCCGCAATTTGAGAAAAAAAATTAAACTGTACCTTTTTTGTCTACTACTTTTAAATGAAACAACAAAAAAGGTTGCAGTAATGTTTATAATACATTTGTTTGATAAAATATGTGTTTTTATTCGTTATCAGTAATTTGAGTTCAATGTTTAGACAATATAAAATAAGGTGAGCCATTTTTAAAACTTTTTTTATGTTTGTTTTCAATATTTTATTTCAAAAGAGTTTTTAGTTTTAGGATAATTTCAGAAATATCTAATTTATTTTGGGTATTATTGAGTTAGATATTAATTCTCACACACATATTTCCGACTTTCTGACAGCATCTCAAAGAAATGTAACGGTCATTGGTCACATTTGCCCGAGGCCTGAAGGGTTAAGATTGAAACGGAATACGTTAATTTTAGCGTTTTCCTATTGCTATTATTTGTGAAGACCCAATGACCAAATTAAATACCTAAGTCCATCCGTTCACGGGGCAACTGAAAATAAAACCAGTTGGCAACTCAAATTGCTATCCTGTGTATTTCAATGGCGGTCCGCACCAAAATCTCCTAGATCACAATGTAGTTTGCGAGGTTTTGTCCGCACACGGCGCAACCAGTTTTCAACGGAGTCTCAACCACAGTCACTTGCAAATCGCCAGCTCGTTTCAGTTGCCCATAGATATGTCAGTTTTCAAGAAATTTGCAATTTGTCCATGCTTCAAGTGCTGTCAGATTACGATATGAGCAAGAAAATATTGAATTAGTTCGGGAGGACTATAGGCTTCCGAATTGTGCAAGAAAAGAAAAAAAATAATGGCGGCTTCATATTCACTTGATTCTGCAGACTTTCTTTACCGCATTATGATAGTGACAGATGACAGCTGAAGTGTTATTCTTGTTGTTAAACAAGTTTAGATAATTTGTGAAATCGCAAACTAGAGTCGCGCCGTGAAAAAAGCTCGACAAACAGTTTGTAACCGGCCATTGCCAACCAGTTTCTATTTAGTTTCAGTTGCCCCATGAGCGGAAGGACTTATAGGTGAAACCATTTAACATTGTACGGTTTATCTATGAAACTTCGCTGTTTGAGTTTTTAGGTTATGTTCATTATTCACTGGCGTAGTAATGCTGAAAATAGCCAGAAAGATGTATAAATGAGATTCTTGAGGCGTATGTGTGTTAAAACTATGGTGATTGTTAGCCTATATTCTAAATGAAAAAATTACCCCTTAATATTTTCACTGGAGTTAAAAATGGTGTTTAAAATAATCATCAAAATCTCAAATCAAAACAGGCTACATTCCTATAATAGCAATTTAAAAAAGAGTATATTTTCGACACATTCTATGGTTAACTTTAATTTTAATGTAGTTAAAAAAAAATATAAGTGCCTGCTGTAAATACAATTCTGCCTTTTGTTTGACTCCCAGAATTCATCTAACTGTATTTATTAGTTTTATTATGGTAGTTGGTAATCTGAACCCAAGAAATAAAAGTTATTCTTTTTAACCAATGTTTAGGAATCCTTCACAAAAGATCTCCCGCATTGTCATGGATAACCCTAGTCCAGATGGAGTCGTCATCAAGGTGGAGCCAGGAATTGAAGATGAAGGAGGGAATGAAGAGTCTTTTATAGAAGTAGAAGTTCCAGTTTTTGGGAAAGAAAGCTTCGAGTACTTTCAACGCACAGCTGGTGAGAAAAAATAGACCATTTACAATTTCAAACGTTTTGCAGTGATGCTAATTATGCTTAATCATGTAAACAGTTCTGTGAAATTCGCGTCTAAAAAGCATGTTTCTAATTTTATCGTCTCTAAATAATATAAAACAAACTCGCTATCCGCGTTTGTCTGTTTGTGCACTTAGTTCTTCTAAACTACGCAACGGATTTTGATAGGGTTTTCACTATCATTTAGAGATTTTCTTCTGGATAATATAATATCATGTAATTCATGCATTTTATATTTATAGAAAGTAGAGAGACGAATTTGTTTTATAATCAAGTCGTAAAAATATATTTTCGGGTGCTTAAATTGCTAACGCTGGCTAAAACTTATGAGGATACATCAAAACAATGAACTACGGAATTGTACATCTTAAAAAGGCCTAGAAAAGTTTGAAGTGGTATATGTGTAAATCCTTAGAATAACCCCGAGCAACACCGGGCACACGACAGCTAGTATTTAATAAATCAAAAACAAATTTTCCTCTCAAATCGTAAGATTTTGAAATATTTGCCTACATAATTAAATTAAGCACAACTATTCGACGATTGATGAAATTTGAGAAAATAATATTTACCGAACCTTTAACGCAGTGTATGTTGAAACAAATTTTTCGCCTTGCGTCAGCTGATTCTTTTTTTGTAATAGCTTACCCTTTTTTAAAAAAAATTGTATATTTATAAATTGTACCGTCTTACAGATAATGTATTCATATATACATTTTTTAATAAATGTAGTATATATTCTACCATCAATAGTTATTTATATGCAGACATAATGATTTTTTGGTCGTGCATATCGGCTATTGCGGTGCACAACAGGTTAAAACGGCCACCGCGGTGCACCGTCTTTAATCGAAAAGTAAAAAAACAAATTTACAGAAAGACGACATGCAAAACGCTTTAGTATTCCGAGGTAAAACAGGACTTCGGGCGAAACAATCACATGTCTGTGCGTGATAGATATAAGATACATTAAATATATATATCAACGTCCTAGGCTAAATTTAGCCCAAATGGCTGTCATGGCAAATAATTTTTCTGTCTTTACTTACCCTTCCGAGGTTCGAGAGTTATTATGAATGTTTAGAACATAGAATTCTCAAATCATGCTTTCTTGTTTTGTGTCAATTATATAAATTTGATGTTTTAATTTTGGAGATTTATTTAGTTGTTTTTGCTTTTTTTCAGACTTAGTAACAGGCTTGAAGACGCTTCCTGGGGAAAAACCATTCTCATGTTCCCATTGTAACTACTCCTGCTCAGGAAAGACAGCGTTAGCCGGCCACTTGCGCACCCATACTGGAGAGAAACCTTTTGCATGTTCTTACTGCGACTATATATGTTCTCTAAAGGGAAGTTTAACAAAACACATGCAGACTCATAGCGGAGGCAAACCTTTCTCGTGTTCCTCTTGTAGCTATTCGTGTTCCCGTAACTCAGACCTAATTAAACACTTACGCACACATACCGGTGAAAAACCTTTTTCGTGTTCGTTCTGCGATTATTCGTTTTCTCGAAAGGAAAGTTTAAAAAACCACATTCTGACTCACAGTGAAGACAAACCTTTTCATTGTTCTATCTGTAACTTCACCTGTTCTCTAAGGGGATATTTAAAGAAACATATGATGTCTCACAGTGAAGCGAAACCTTTTCCATGCTCCTTCTGTAGTTATTCATGTTCCACTAAGTCGGGCCTAACTAAACACTTACGAACGCATAGTGGACACAAACCCTTTTCGTGTACCGACTGCAACTTTGAATGTGCACTGAAGGGAAATTTAAAGCGTCACATGCTGAGTCATTTAGAAATGGAACCAAAATCTTTATCCTGTTCCTATTGTAACTTTTTATGTTCTTTAAAGTCTACCTTAATAGCGCACATTCGGACTCACACTTTAATAAAACGTTTCTCGTGTTCCATTTGCAGTTATTCATGTTCCCTTAAGTCAGACCTGACGAGACACTCACGCACTCATAGTGGAGAAAAACCTTTCCCGTGTTCGGTCTGCGACTATTCATGTTCTCGAAAGGAAAGTTTAAAAATTCACATGTTGACTCACAGTGGAGAAAAAGCTTTTTCTTGTTCCGAGTGTACATTCTCATGCTCACTAAGGGGAAACTTGAAGCGACACATGCTGAGTCATAGTGGAGAGAAACCGTTTCCGTGTTCCATCTGTAACTCTTCATTTTCACAAAAAAGACATTTAACTAATCACATGCTTACTCACACTGGAGAAAAACCATTTTCATGCCCCGACTGCAAATATTCAACTGCACTGAAGGATAATTTAAAAGCTCACCAGCTTACTCACAGCGGAGAAAAAGCTTTTTCATGTACCGAGTGTAAATATACATGTTCACTCAAGGGAAATTTAAAGCGGCACATGCTGACTCACACTGGAGACAAACAATTTTCGTGTCCGGTGTGCAACTCTTGGTTTTTACAAAAAGGTCATTTAAACAATCACATGTTTACTCACAGTGGAGAGAAACCTTATTCATGTTCCGACTGCAACTATTCAACATCATGGAAGGAAAACTTAAAAACTCATAGGCTTACTCACAGTAAAGAAAAAACCTTTTCGTGTTCCAACTGCAACTTTTCATGTTCTCTGAAGGGAAATTTAAATCGTCACATGCTGACTCACAGTGGACAGAAATAATTTTCTTATTCAAATCCCCAAATTTAAAAGTAGTTAGTGCCTCACAAAATCATTGATCTAACAGAAGTTTCAATTTAGATTGTATCTCCATTCTTAGCTGAAGTATGCATTCTGTTACTTGCGAGAAATGATGACACGCCTATTAATGTCTTGTGTATTTCTTGACCGAATTACAAGAACTGATAATGTATATTGAATAACTACAAATGGTGAAGCCAACGTGAAATCGTTGGACCTTCACAGCAGCTGGTTAGGTCGTCCTTTATTTGACTGTACAATCAGTCAGCAGAAATGGAAATTTTCCCAACTTTCATCGTCCTCTTGAACTGATTGACTGACTAATTCTTGACTACAAGAAACGATGGAATCGATGCTCTCAGCAGTTTAGCGATGTACACGAAGTCGAAATCGGTGCAGTGTTATCATAAGTGTGACAGTACCACGCGTTTATTGGATCTAGTTTATTGCAAGACACAATCCTGTCATGGCATATTTCAATGTGTTCTCACCAATAAAATGAAACAGAAAAATTAATATGTTTTCAACTTACAAATCAAACACACGATAAACAACTCTCACAGAAATTACACGTTTTTATATTTTAAATTAATTTTACTGTGTTATTTGTTTGGATTTATTATTGCCTTCTATTTTGTACAATTCTTATTTTTAATAACCTCTTACATTTTTATAACTATCACCTCTATGTTATCAGTCTATGTATTATTTGACGGCCGGCGTGGTCTAGTGGTATACGCTTTTGACTACAGATCCGAAGGTCGCGGGTTCGAACCCGGCGTGCGCAAATAAATTTTATTTGATTAATTTGTGTTATTTCACAATTAATTAATTAAAAATAATATATAGTATATTTGCGGCACGTTCCAGAGTGGAAGATACTCTCAGTATCGCCCTGGTGTAAGACCACCATTCAGAATTGAAACGTTGCTTGAAATGGCTTTAGCCGTGTTTGGTGACCAGATCTGAATAGCCAGGTACTTCCCCACCTTCCTCTTCCCCATCTCCCTCCCCTCCCCAATACCCTCAGCCTCACAACATACCCCAATTGGGGATGCCATAGTCTCACTGGCTCCAGACGGGAGCAGTTGGGACTCTTGTGCGGTAATACTGTAAAAAAAAAAAAAAAAAGTCACTTTTCTATAATCGTCTCTAGGAAAATATGTTTACTCTCGTGTATAAATTAACTACATTTATTACAATTAAGTTTATTTCTACTGTGCTTATATTCTCTTATATTTTATAATTTATATAATAAATATCATTTACAACATACTAAGGTAAGCTTATTAGTTACTCAGGTGTTGTATCTTATTTCTACACCTATCCTTATTAAAAATGTAATGGCGCTACTCCCGTATTCAAACACTAGAATTGAATTCTCCATGAAGTTGGATAGTTTTGTTTTAAAAACTTTTTATAACTAGCTCTAAGAACCACTTATGTAATTTATTACTAACCTCGCAGGCCAATTTGTACGGTTTTGGGAACGAACAGCTATTACCAAATTTGTGCAAGCAATTTTTTCGCTTTTGGAACATATATTATGGTCTCATAAAAATCGTTTTGTCTCCCTTGCTGTTATAGTTAGACACATGAACTAAACGGCACAAAGAGAAAATGACAAGCTTTATATTGAGAATAACTACAGCACAGTTAAAATGTACACCTCTATGAAATTAAAGGTTTCGAAAGTAGTTGGAGAAAAAATTGTATGAAACAAAAGCAAGGTAAAAATAATGTTTAAAATACATTTTTTCAGTGTTTAGACGAAAAAACGTAAGGTGAACCATTTTTTAATTTTCATTTTTCATGTTTGCCATCAAATTTTGAATTTAAAAAAATAGGTTTATTTCTAATAATAACATTTGAAAGCGACCATCACCTCTCAAAAACAGTTTTTAGTTTTCGGATAAACAGTTTGCTTGTTTTAAAAAGTGAGTTCGTCGACTTGTGTTTGTATACCTGGCATAGATAACAACACCACTAACTTTCTCTATTTTACTTTATCTTTATTGATAATCAGTGTATTTAAATGGTATAAAATAAAGTCGTTATCCACCTCTGTCTGTTTGTGCGCTTAGTTCTTGTAAACTACGCAACGGATTTTGATAGGGATTTCACTATCCGTTAGAGAATTTCTTTTGGAAGGTTTATATTATGTATAATATATTTATAGAAAATAGAGAAAAGTCTCAGAGCAACGCCGGGTATCAGCTAGTTATTTTTTTCGGCTCCGGAGATCTGTCATTTTGACATTTCCACTTCAATTAAATCAGCCACTATTCAATGTTAATATCTGGCTTATACCACGCTAGTATTTAGTAGAGGTTAGTGAAAAATAAAACTGGACGGCAGGTAGAGAAATTCTGAAAAAAAAACTAGTGGCTTAAAAATTTAAACACTTTGTTAGTGTGTAACAATGACGTTACAATATATATAGTCACGCTGTAGAAATTTTAAAGTTGGCAAGCCAATAGCAAGTCAATTGTATTAAATTCGATTCGATTCGTAGTTTTAGTACTAAACTGCCACGTGAGTGGTTTATTTATGCTGCCACTAAGCATAAAAATTGCAAAAAAATAGTGCCAAAATGCCCACGAGTTTGATGAGAAAATGTGTTCATAACTCAGCAAACACTAGTAAAAGCCAAGAGAAGATTTAATTCGTAAAAACACTTAAATTATATCGATTGTTTCCCGAAGATTTTCAGCGCAATTAGAGAAAGTGAGACAGAGTACGTAGAAACATATAAGTCTAAAGAAAGAAAACCTAATAGCAGTAGGACGTCTCAAACAATTTATCGTGATCGTTTTGTAGTGTAAAAATAAGGAAGAGTATCTTGTTGTCTGGTTATCTCACCCGTTATATAAAATGTAGTTATGTTCAACGAAAATTCGAAAACGCCGGCCGCCATCTTAGATTTCGTTCACACTCACGTATTCTTTGAATGTCTATCTATGAAGAATTTTGTAATATAAGAGTGTTTATTACTTTAACATTTTATCGTGAGTTTGTAAGAGAATGGCAAGTTTAGATATATTGTAACGTCATTGCTTTTTAGAAAATTTTCTAATTTTTCTTAATTTGTAAAAAAAATATTACAAAAGAAACCAGTTCCAAAAAGAACCGGTTACTTCAGAACAGCTAAGGAACCGGCTCCAAGTAACAGCATATGTCAAATTGTGTCAAATGAACGTCCAGAGAATGGTTTATTTATATGTTAACGTCAGTCAGTAAATTTTCGGCGTCTTGTGAGTGCTTTATTTATGGGCGTCTTCGTCTCCTGTGCTTTCTTGTAACCAGTAATTATATTTCCTCGACTTTCTAAAGTAATTTAGTGGAAACAACTCAAAAATTGTGTTAATTTATGTCACTGAGATTACTTCAAAAACCATCACATTTAAAGCAAAGTGTTTTATAATTGAAGAGCTTCTCCTCTTTTCATCACGTTTCTTCAACACTGTGGAAGTTACCGCTGCACTTAACCATTAAGTAAGTAGGTTCTGGTTATATTGACCAAGCTACACCTAAATTCTTTAATTAGTGCTGGTTTATTGTAAGAATATATCGCTTAACACTTGATTGATCAGTTTTTGCAGCGTTCGTATTATAACATATTGAGCTACCCAACACCAACGTGTCGTGACGGACGAGAGTACACGAGTTTGGTCATTGTTGACTTACGGCCGCTGTCACACAATAAAACAAAGCGATTAGTAATGTAGTTCATCTAATCTTGAACCTGAGTGAAAGAGTTTACGTGATTCCATTTAGTAAAAATCATTATTACAATATTTTTTGACTTGTATTTACACTCAATGTCAGAAATATTCATCAACAAATTTGTTTAGTTTTTCACCCTTAATTTATAAACCAATATTATTTTCTTTAACTTTAGTGATACATTACCAACGTTAGTACACGCAATACAACTAGTTTAAGTAAACAGGGTGTTTAAAACCCGATTGGTATTTGAAATAGACTGTATTTAAACGAAAAGAAAAGATCAAGCTTTCGTGTTATAATCACAGGGAAAACAAGGAGAATGGAAAAGTAGCCTTTACCTGTTGATGATGTTTGTTTCTTTTCAAGTCCTGCTGGTCTCTTGAACATTCCGTGCTTCACTAATAGTTTAGGTGTACAACATTATACGATCACCATTAATCACAAAACGAACTCTGTTTTCAATCACTGCACTGTTAAATGGATTTTTCACGAGATTATTGTTACTAGTAGTGAAATAACAAGCACTCTCATCGACAACGAAAATTCGAATTTATAAACAAATGACACCTTATTACTCACATCCGTACATGTGACATCCGTATTATTTTTCTTATTTCTTTTAAGGTAGGTTCTTTTAGAAAAGGAACCAAAACAAGGGATATCACAATTTGTGTAGGAACTGGGATGTGAAATTATTATTAATTTATTTATTTAAAATTTATGGCACAAGTGCCATTTACATACAAAGTTTTTATTTTATTTTTTTACATATATATAGTGCATTATTAAATTTTGATGAGTAAATTTAGTAAAAAAATAACAAATAAAATAACAGTAAAGAAAGAAGCAATGACATTATAGTTTTTTTTTATAGTGAATACCTCACAAGAATCCCAACTGCTTCCGTCTGGAGCCAGTGAGACTATGGCATCCCCAATTGGGGGATGTTGTGAGGCTGAAGGTAAGTGGGGAAGGGAAAGAGGAAGGTGGGGAAGTACCTGGCTATTCAGATCTAGTCACTAAATACGGCTAAAGCCATTTGGAGCAACGTTTCAATTCTGAATGGTGGTCTTACACCAGGGCGATAAATTAAAAACCGGGGCTGTCTATAATATCATCTACAACATTTTGTTTGTAATATGAAAGTCAATAGGGAATAAGTCTTTTATAATTTTTTTTTATTTATTAACTTTCAAAAATTCATTTTTTTACAATTAAGTCCCGTTAAACTGATTGATATCAGTTTGCCAACGGGTTCTTTTAACAATTACTTTTTAAATACATATACAATTTTAACAAGTACATAAAATATACACATAATTACATTAGTACAAAAAAATTCTTTCGTATAACCATTTTTTTAACATACATTTCCTTCTGTGAGTCAATTCATAGCTTTTTTTATTGAGTTTGGTAACATGTTGTAAATTATTGGAACGAGGTATTCTAGAGTTCTTTGACCGTATTTATTCAGGTATCTGGGAACTACAAGTCCATCGTTTGCAATTAGTCTTGTATTATGAACATGTGTCACTATTTTATTATGTTCAGATTGAGATGTATGCTGACTCGCAATTTTAAGCCACAATAAAGCACGAACAGATAATAAATTTACAGAATTGTATAGTAATGACTTTGGTACGTCATTTCTTTGTTCGTATTTGGTTTTGTTTAATAATAATTTTACCAAAGAATATTGTACATTTTGGACTGAAAGAAGATTTGTTTTTGTTGAATGTCTCCATGAAGTTATTCCATATCTTATTAGGGATTCCGCCAATGACAGGTATACTATTCTAAGAGTATTTGGTGGAACAAAAATCTTCAATCTATAAAGTTTGCTCACTTTAGCTCTAAGCCGTGTGCAGACTTTTTGTATATGTATATCCCATTTAAAATAACAATCAATTGTTAAGCCTAGATATACGTATTTTGAAACAAGTTCAATATTTTTACATGAGCATGGTTGTATTACTAAGTAATGGATGCAATTAAAATCATGAGAAATAATTTTAGGAGTTATGGTGATGTTATTATGAGGAGATCTGATGTGCATAAGCTTCGTTTTTTAGCATTGATTATTAAACCTACGTCATGTGACCATTTTTGAAGAGTGACAAAGTCAATTTGCAGTAAAGTACTCGCTATTAATAAATCCTCATGTGAAATAACTAATGAAATGTCGTCAGCATAAACGTAATGTTTTACATGAGAAAAAATAAATTTCATTGCAGTAACATATATTATATACAAAGTAGGGCCTGCGAAAACAATATTTTTTTTGCTAAAATGATCAAAATTTTTTACACGAATCTTTCTATTATGAAAGTACAAATAATTTATGTAGGTTTCCTGTAATTCCAATGGTTTCTAGAGTTTTAAGTAATTTACTATGATCAATCGTATAAAAAGCCTTTGAATTATCAATAAATAATACGAGTAGGTACATGTTTTCTTTTGTTAAGATCATTATTAATTTTATTTGAAAATTCTTGAAGTAGTACATCTGTACTTTTATTTTTTTGGAAACCTTCTATCTGTTAGTTAATTCATTCATTCTGTTCATTTAAAATAAACCTAGTTAATGGTTTGTAATTAATATATCTTGGAATGGAAAACATGGGTATAATAAAGACATAGGTTTTATTTTCATATAAACATTATATAAAATGTTTGTGGAGAGAGGTTTTGTTACGGGTCTTGTTTATTTTCAGCTGAGAACAATTACCATCACACAACAGTACCCTATCACAGCAGTACCATGGATCTTCCCAACACAGAGAGTGTTTCCATAAAGACTGAACCATGGTCGCAGGAAGAAGGGTCAGGTGAAATGACGTATACCGATGTTAAAATCCACCTCCCGGATGTGAAGAAGGAATGTTTGCAGTTTGCCGAGAGTGTTCAGCCAACCAGTAAGTTGCATTGCGTATATCAAAGAGGTTTTCCAGATGGACGCAGTCAGGACGGTTGCTTGTTTTCTACTTCCCTTCTTGTAGTTCATCGGTACTTATGATTTTACCTTTGAATTTTGCGTTACTTTACAGGAAACTGTAAATTAAGAAAAAAATTACGTACTATGCCGTATTATAAATGTTTTATAAACCCAATTTTTGGAACCAATCATTTTGGTTCAAGTGTCATTTTAAACATCCACACGCCCTGTCAAAACTTTGTTGGTCGATTACTTTTCATCCCTATTTGTATTGTATTTTTAACGCCTATATCCCCGCTGAAAATAACATCACTCCCTTGATTTATTTCCGATATTTTGTTTTTTAGAAAATTGGAATCTTTACCCGTTAAGCAACTTCAACAAGCTTGTCTGCAAAAGTTTCGATAAACAATTTAATACAATCCAAAAATTGTTTTTTTTTAATTCCAGGTAGCATTAAAGTGGAGACTGTACCCATCAAGGTAGAGCCAGGACCCAAAGAAGACGATGAAGGGATAATCCCTTATACGGAAATAGACATAGACCTGCCAGATGTTAAAAAGCAATGCTTGGAGCACTCTAAAAGTATTGCCGGGACTGCTGCAGGTAACATTTTTGGTTTGAATTCGTTTTAATTTTTTCTGCTTTCATTATCGATACCCAAGGTTCGTAGAAAATATATTTAACAAGGTTAGGTCATACAGGGGGTAGAGCGGTGATTGGATAAAAAGTCGTGACGTAATTAGAAGCCTATTTTGTATTGACTTGTATTGCTATGATTTATTTATAATGTGTTTGTAATATTATTCTAATTAGTTTTTAAACTAATATTCGGAATACAAGGGAAATAATCCAGGAATATTTACAGCGTTACTTCTGTGTTGATGACGTAAAATGTGATTATTTATTAGCGCTTTTTATATTTACGCCTTTTTTTACCACACATTTTATTTGTTTCACTTGATCGCGACCTGTTTTTTTCGTGCGTTCCGACATTATTTCCTTTTAGTACTGTACACCATATTTTTACTGTTTAAAGAAAACAACTCAATATATCGACATTAATTCGACTTCGTATATCATTCCATTGCATAGATAATGCGTTAAGTCTTTCTTCAGACGTACCCGACTATTTCTACCATTCACTACTGATTACTATATTTTTACTGTTAAAAAACAACATTTTTCGACTTGTATGTACAAACATAAGTGCGACGACGTTAACTTAGATTTACCAAAAAATATTTTTATATACCTAGTGAAAAGTAAAAGAGATTGTAGAGAGACCTTACGGACTCCAACTGGACTTCGGTCTATGTCACAAGCTTGCGAGCGGCCCGATTATTTTTTTTTTCTAAAACCAATCTTGTTATATACATTTTCATGTCGCAGTTACTTAATTTAACTGTAGTTTTTTACGTCTATTTCCCTTTGGAAAATAAATATCGCCCCTTTAATGATTTGTTTAGAAAATATGTCGATAAAATAAACCAATCCGCTACTGCAAGTTCTTTGTGAAAAATATGATTCAATCCAATAATAAATACAAACAACAATCATGTAAATAGCACCGATCCACGACGAATTTTTAATGTTATAAAAGCTATCAATGTATATCAATAGTATTATCAATGTAATGTTGTTATAGGTGGCATTTATGTAGAGACTGTACCCATCAAGGCAGATCCAGGACCGCATAAAGAAAATGGAGGGGCGATTCCTTATTCGGAAATAAATATAGACCTGCCAGATATTAAAAAGGAATGCTTAGAACACTCTGAAAGAACAGCAGGTGAAATTATTTTTTGTTAATGCGAATACGTTTCAAGAACTTTCTTATTTCATTATAGATACCAACTTATTGAGCATTTTCCATTTTTTCAGATATAATAATGCATCTTGAAGAAAAGCCCCATTTGTGTTCCCATTGTAACTACTCTTGTTCAAAAAAATCACGTTTGAAAGTGCATTTGCGCACCCATACTGGAGAAAAACCTTATTCATGTTCCTATTGTAACTACTGTTGCTCTGAACAATCTCATTTAACAAGGCACTTACGCACCCACACGGGACTAAAACCGTATTCATGTTCTTACTGCAGCTATTCATGTTCTCAATCGGGTTCTTTAAAAATTCACATCCTTGCCCATATCCGAAAAAACTTTTATTCATGTTCCCATTGTAACTATTCTTGCTTACGCAAGTCAGACTTAACAGTGCACCTACGCACCCATCCAGGAAAAAAACCTTATTCATGTTCTCATTGTAACTATTCCTGCTCACGCACATCAGAATTAACACGGCACTTACGCACCCATAGTGGAGAAAAACCTTATTCATGTTCCCGTTGTAACTACTCTTGTTCAGACAAATCACGTTTAACAGTACACTTACGTACCCATACAGGAGAAAAACCATTTTCATGTTGTCATTGTAACTACTCTTTTTCAGACAAATCACATTTAACGAGACACTTGCGCACCCATAATGGGCTAAACCTAAAACTTTATTCATGTACTTTCTGCAACTATTCATGTTCTCAAAAGGGAAATTTAAAAAGGCACACTCTTACCCATACTGTACAAAAACCTCATTCATGTTCCCATTGTAACTTTTCCTGTTCATTCAAATCAAGTTTAACTAGGCACTTACGCACCCATACTGGAGAAAAACCTTTTTCATGTGTCCATTGTAACTACTCCTGCTCAGACAAATCGTACTTAATAGTGCACTTACGCACCCATACCGGAGAAAAACCTCATTCATGTTCTTATTGTAACTTCTCCTGCTCACGCATGTCATCTCTAACAGTGCACTTCTGCACCCATACTAGACTAAAACCTTAATCATATTCCTACTGCAGCTATTCAGGTTTTCAAAGGGGTCATTTAAAAGTGACACTCTTACCCATACTGGACAAAAACCTCATTCATGTTCACATTGTAACTTTTCCTTCTCATTCAATTCAAGTTTAACAAGGCACTGACGCACCTATACTGGAGAAAAATTTATCCACATACCTAATGTAGCTTTTTACGAAATCGACTTTTAAAACGACCCATTCTTACTCGTGGTGGAGAAAAACCATAATATTATTACTGCTATAAAAATCAAACAAGCAACTCTCGTTTGTCCAACGCAGGCCTTGCGTGTCGCAGTACCTTTCCCCATTTCGGCTGAGATCGCGCAGGGGGTAGGCAGTTCTCTCTCATAAATACAAATTTGATTTATGAAACCGTAATGTAAATAAAATACAATTACCACATATTAGGAATGACGCTCTGTGGCGACGCGATTTTTTACAAAATTTATTTCAATTTGTCTCTATTATACAATCGAATATCAAATCCTTTTACTCGACACCACTTAAGTTATTAAAATGTATTTTTTGTTATTACATTGAAGTACTGTGGACTCGCTGCGTTATTCACAGGAAATCCACTTGCCTTAGAATGTTTGTGCCCCAAATTCAACCGGAATTTTTCTTACAGTATTCCTATATTCTTTGTTTTAATAACTGTAGGATTTGTTTGTAATAATTCTGTAGTTTTATATATCAAATATTACAATATGTACACATGTATTTGAAAATAAATATTTTTCATACTTAATTGTAAAGTTATCGACATAATTATCTCGACACGGGAATTCCCTAGTGAGATGAGCGGCTTATGATTTTATTGTAATCTGTACTATTTTTTTAAAATAAATAATTATAAATAAAGGTTATGATTTTTTTTTACATTTAGCCCACACAAGAGGCCTCGAGGAAAATTATTTTCCTCGAGGCCTATGTCAACTTTGGGCATGCTGTGTGGAGGGTATTTTTAAGGAAAGGAAGGAAAGCAAGTTCTAGGAAGGAAAAAGGTATGAGGGTTTGGTATGAATCTAGGGATCAGTTGGAGAGGTCAAGCTGGATTCTCTCGATCAGGCCCACCACGCAGGAGATCAGGTTAATCGGGGGACTGCCGCGGAATATCATTTCTTTGTATGGGAGCTGTCACTTTGACAGATGACAGCCGCGTAATTACGGCAAATCTTCTGACCCCTTCATAATTTTCATATATCGCTTGGTTAGCAAATCACGCCACGACTACATTTATAACACATCATCTTTTAGATGTGACAGGATCTTATGGGTTTGTTGGCAATGTGAAGTTATATAAAACGCATTGAACTTATAGCGTAATCTGTCCAAAAAGCGTAATATGTCTCCACCCTAATTGGTGCCAAAATTTTCATTACATATTTGTTTATTGTTATTGTTTGTTGTAATTATTAGAATAATGGTAACAAAATTATCAAATGTGTTTAGTGGCGCCATCTATATTGAAACAATGTGTAACATTTCAAATAAATTTCAAGAACAATAAAGATTATTCTTTTGTCTATTGCGAAAAGCAACGTGTTTTAATAGGTTATGGGCAAATATCCATATATTTTTCGGTTTTTACTGTGTAAATTTAGTATAAAACAGTCGAAAATTGTTGACTTTTCGTGGAAATATGGCTGTAAACTATTTTCAAAGTATTGAGAAGCTGACAGGACGTCAGAATTATGATCAGTGGAGTTTTGCGGTCGAAAATCTGTTGGTGCTTGACAATCTCGCAAACTATATCAAGTCGGAGCCAGATAAAAATTTAGAGTCTAAAGCATCAGATGACGCAAGAGCCAAGGCGAAGCTAGTTTTAACTTTTTTTTTTTTTTTTTTTTTTTTTTTTTTTTTTTTTTTTTTTTTTCAAAAGAAGCAAACACATTGTGACTTGACATTTTAAATAATAAAAAGGGAAACACTTTGTTTACAGTCACTTTATTGAAATTTTTAACGTCTACCGGTTTCGGTACCTCCGTACCATCATCAGGACAGTTATAAAAAATTACTCTTATTTTTTATATTATAGGTATTATATTATTATAGGTATTTTTTATAACTGTCCTGATGATGGTACGGAGGTACCGAAACCGGTAGACGTTAAAAATTTCAATAAAGTGACTGTAAACAAAGTGTTTCCCTTTTTACTAGTTTTAACTATTGACCCTGGATTGTACGTGCATATTAAGGAAACAAAAACAACTTTAGAGTTATGGATTAAACTGAGGTCTATATTTGATGACTCAGGCTTTTCTCGTAAAATATCTCTACTAAGACATTTAATCTCGTTACGACAGGAAAATTGTGATTCCATGACTTCTTACGTCACGCAAGTAGTCGAAACAGCTCAGAGATTGAAGGGCACAGGATTTGCAATTACAGAAGAATGGGTCGGATCGTTACTTCTCGCAGGTCTGCCAGAAAAATTCATGCTAATGATTATGGCGGTGGAGCACTCAGGAATGCAGATTACCACCGATTTAATAAAATCTAAGTTGATTGATATGGAGGTTTCAATGAATGACGTGGATTCCAGCGGCGCAGCATTTGCTGCAAATAAAAGCTACAAGCAGAAATTTAAAAATGGCGCGACGTCATCGAAAAATTCAAAAGTGACAGGTGACAAGACCATCACTTGTTACAAATGTAAACAGACGGGTCATTATCGAAACCAGTGTCCAGTGTTACAAAAAAACAAACAATCAAATGCTTTTAGTGTAGTTTTTTTGAACGGAGAATACAATAAAAACGAATGGTACATTGACAGTGGCGCAAGTGCACATATGACGGCCAACAAAGAGTGGATAAAACACGCAAATTTTACGCCATATTTATCAGAGATAACCGTCGCGAATAATATGAAAGTGCCAGTTTTGTGTTCCGGAGATGTACAAATAATAACTAACTGCAACTACGATATCATGGTTAAAGATGTGCTTTTCATACCGAGCTTAACAACAAACCTGTTGTCAGTGAGCGAACTAATCAAGAACGGAAACAATGTTGTTTTTGGTGAAAACAAATGCTACATACGTAACACTAAGAATGTGTTGGTGGCCACAGGATCGTCAATAAATGGAGTGTACAAGCTAAATATCAAAGTAGCAGATTGTATACTGGCAGCACCTGCTGTAGCAAATGCAGATCTTTGGCACAGGCGGTTAGCGCATATTAACAGTGATGATTTAAATAAAATGAAGAACGGCATTGTAGATGAATTGTCCTACCCGGGTACCAGTGATATGACAATGGCGAAATGTGTGACCTGTTGCGAAGGTAAACAAATGAGGTTACCATTTCATCATGTTGTAAAAATAAGTACAGAAATACTACATACAATACATGCAGATGTATGTGGTCCTACGGAAACGAAGTCCATAGGTGGTGCTAGGTATTTTGTCTTGTTCATTGATGATCACAGTGGTATGACCTTCATATACTTCCACAAACATAAAAATGAAGTCTTCAAGATATTTGAGAATTTTGAAGCAATTACTGAAAATAGTCAGAAAACAAAAATAAAAATATTACGCACAGATAATGGTGGTGAATTTAGTAGTGGTGAGATGGAGAATTACTTACTCAGAGAAGGAATTATACACCAGAAGACAACTGCATACACACCTGAACAAAATGGTGTTTGTGAACGGGCTAATAGAACTATTATAGAGAAAGCGCGATGCTTACTTTTTAATGCGAAATTAGAAAAAAAGTTCTGGGCTGAAGCAGCTAATACAGCAGTATACCTAAAAAATAGATCTGTAACTTCAAGTTTGGGAAATAAAACACCCTATGAAGCGTGGTATAAAAAGAAACCAGATTTAAGTCATATACGCCTATTTGGCAGCCCCGTAATGGTCCACATACCGAAGGAAAGAAGATTAAAATGGGACAAGAAGGCTAAAATGCAGATTCTTGTAGGATTTTCAAAAACAGTAAAGGGATATCGTGTATATGATCCCATATAAAATATTATAACTATAATGAGAGATATAATAGTGATAGAAGAAGAAACAGTATCATTGGAAATCAATGCAGAAAACATAGCAGAATGGATACAGGATGATGTTGAATTTGAAGAGCATGAGTCTCCGGCAACAAACGAAGATGGCAGAGATTCAGTGGGGAAGTCTTCAATGGATGAATCTCTTCAAAATTCAAATACATCTGTATATACTTATCCGGCTAGTGAAAATGATGACGATACAAGCATCACAAACATAGAGACAGATATCTCAATCAGTGAGTTGCAACCAATTCCAGAATTACCAGAACAGGAGAAGAGAACACGAAAACCTCCGGAACGTTTTGGGTTTGGTAATATCTGTATTTCTAATTCCAATCCAGATGTCGAACAAATAGATTTCTCAGAAGCGCTGAATGGACCAGAAGCTGATCAGTGGAGACAGGCCATGCGAGAGGAGCTCAGTCGTTCGAGGATAACGATGCGTGGGAAATTGTTGATATACCAAGTAATGGATTAATTGTGCAAAACAAGTGGGTGTTAAATAAAAAACTAGATGTGAATGATAAAGTGCGGTATCGTGCCCGACTCGTGGCTAAAGGTTTTACACAACGACGTGGTATTGATTATGAGAACACTTTTTCTCCTGTCATAAAACATTCTACGCTGAGAATGTTATTTGCTCTGAGTGTACAGTGGGATATGGACATAACACATCTAGATGTGACAACAGCTTTTTTAAATGGAAATTTAAAAGAAAATATTTACATGTCAATTCCAGAAGGTTTTGTAAATGAGCAAATTAGAAAGGTCTTGAAATTAAAAAGAGCTATATACGGACTGAAACAGTCTGCTTTAGTCTGGTATGAAAAAGTGAAAAATTGTTTGCTGAACTTTGGTTTTAAAATAAGTAAATTTAAACCATGCTTGTTTACATTTTTTTATGAGAATGTCAAGATTATTGTAGCTATATATGTTGAAGATTTCTTAATTTTTTCTAATAGTATTGCAGAAACAGAAAAATTAAAAAATGTATTAAGTTCTCAATTTAAATTAAAAGATTTAGGTCCTGTTAGACGTTACTTAGGCATGCGAATTAGTGTAAACAAAGAATGTAAGACTATAACTATAGATCAGCAGGAATATATAGAGCAATTATTATTAAGGTTTGATATGTCCAATTGTAAAACTTTAGATACCCCCATTGAGAGCAAGTTGAACATAGAAAAGGCTGAAAATTGTGTAGTAAACATTCCATATCAAAAGCTAATTGGAAGCCTTATGTATTTGGCAGTTTTGACTAGACCAGACTTGTCGTATTCCCTTAGTTATCTCAGCCAGTTCAATAACAGTTATAATGAAACTCATTTTAGTTATGCTAAACGAATATTAAATTATTTACAAAAGACAAAACACTATTGTTTAACATATTGTAAGGAAAATGTAGAGCTGACAGGTTTTGTTGATGCAGACTGGGCTAGTGATAGTCTGGATCGTAAGTCATATACTGGGTTCTGTTTTGTAATGGGTGGTTCTGTGATTTCCTGGCAAAGTAAAAAACAAAAGACTGTCTCCTTATCCAGTACTGAGGCAGAATATGTTGCTCTCTCAGAGGCATCTAGAGAAGCTGTTTATTTCAGAAATCTTATGTATGAACTTACTGGTAAAAAATGTGTAATTAAATTGAATTGTGATAATCAAAGTGCATTAAAATTAGCAACAAGTCATCAGGCACATGCTAGATCAAAACATATTGATGTTCGGTATCATTATGTTAGAGATGCAGTTAAAAATAAATTAATTAATATTGAATACATTTCAACTCAGGAAATGCCCGCTGACTTGTTAACCAAGGGTCTTTTGTCAACTAAGCATTATAAGTTCATGCACATGCTGGGAATTAAAGTTAAATAAAACAATATCTATGTATTCTGTTTAAAAATTCACATTTATTTTGTTAAGTGGGAGTATTAGAATAATGGTAACAAAATTATCAAATGTGTTTAGTGGCGCCATCTATATTGAAACAATGTGTAATATTTCAAATAAATTTCAAGAACAATAAAGATTATTCTTTTGTCTATTGCGAAAAGCAACGTGTTTTAATAGTAATTTAGCGAGGTTTAAGGCTTAGACACATTGCGTTATATGCATCAACGTTTTTTGGGAGTTGCCTATGCAGATTATATGTTAAGGTGTCACAAGAGTGGTTTATTTCACACGAGGTCAGGAGAGGGACCGCTCCTCACATCTCTACTCTTGTCAGCCTTACATTTTCTCTATGACGCATAAAACAATAGGACGGGAAACGACTGTATTATAATAATACTATATCAACATTTTAAACGTCACTTACAGACAGTTTAGCAATTATCGTTCGACACTTTCACACACGAGGGCATTTTGGCATTGTTTTTTAAGCAATTAACTTGTTTAACGTAGTAAGCATACGACTGCATTTAGTATAATATTATCTACTATTTTGCCATAATTGGCAAGAAATAACATTATTAACCATCTTGATTCAGTGTCCTGACCTGGGGATCTAGGAGTATAGTGTCTCGGGGGTAACGCTGCATACGACCTTACGCGACGCGTGATAATTTAGTATGTTTAGTACTAAAACTACGAAAGTCGAAAGTACTTCAACTGACATATTTTTTGCTTACTACTGTGAGATTTCTACGGCGCGTCCATATATTTTAAAATCATTGATTTTGTCACTATTTTTACATAATTTTCAATCATAGAAATCGACGACATAAAAACGTTTCCGAAAAATCTTTTAACGTAGAAACAGTACTTTACAAAACTTCTTCCCAAAAGCTCATTCTTTCGTTGTTAAAATCCTTGAGTTTTCTTAGAAATATTTAATAAAAAATAATCCAGTCGTAACCAGTACTTGGAAGAACAGGTATGCCATTTTGACATGTCCACTCATTGAGTTATATAAATAGAGAAGCAAACTTCATTACCGCGCGTCAAAAAAGCATAACCACTCTAAAACCGCGACGACGTAGCTTTGAAACCAATAAACATTTTAAAGTAAACATATATTTGTCTCACTTACACAAGTCACGAGTACAATGCTGCCGCTACGATTAGACAACGACAGAAACACAAACCTGCGCTGGCACGTCAGTGTTGCCTACCATTTCAAATTTTACCCGACAAAAGCAATAAAATAGAGTGTTTTTTTAACGTTAGTTTGTAATAAGATAAACTAATTAAAATTATTTAAATATGTGTTTTTTTTATTATATGACTAAAAGTAAGCATAATTAATTAAATAAAAAAGACCTTTTTTGTTCCAATATTTTGTATTATACCTAGCATACAATACTCAAACATCTCTATTTGGTCTTAGCTTGTTTTGATCCCGGAAGTGTTTCGAACAAATGACTGAAGATTTAGTAGACAGCCAGTCTGTCTTTTTTCTAAGTAATCGAATAATTTCCACCCACTTCTCACGGCGTGCTGGATCTTTAGGTACACTGCAAAATTATTAATATAAAATACATAAAAAAATATAATTACTGGATTATTAATTAATAAACTATAATAAGATTAAAGAATTCTTTTGTACGAAGATTAAAATATAATTTAATATTATTTCAAAAATATTTAAAATCAGAGGAAACCTCCATAGTAACTTATTCCATAAATTATGTATTCTCCCATTAATGTGGGAAAACCAAAACGAATTTTTAGTGGCAACACTGAACCTATATTTATAGTATTCGATATTTTATTCCAATTTTAGCGTTTTTTAACTTAATGTGAATATGTTAACATTAAACTTACGAGTGGAAAGTAATTCCGCATGATTAATTATGTTTTTGTGACCTTGAATTGCATTCTTTAACGACGCATTTACCCATTTTGAAAATAGTTTTGACGGCGTGTCGCTCGGTTTAACTCGGTCGGCATCTCACTGAGCACCAGGGGCGTATAACTCCCGCATGACCTTGTAACCCTGATGGGAGGAGTTATCCTCAACCCAAATTCTTATAGACAAAGCTGTTGTGGCTGAAAGCTCAGATCTCATTGGCTTAGAGCAAAAATTGTAGTTTGATCTCTCGCTCTCTACCATAGCGACTTGTGTAACAGAAAGAGAAGCTAAGCATGCTTTATGCTCCGATAAAAATTAACGGTAATTTCCAAGACGCCATTTCGTAAGTTGAAAAGTCAGTTGATGTTTTTACGTAAATATTTTGAATTTTCATTCACCCATCTAAAAATAATGTTACGTGCTAGAATTCTTCAAGGTGATAAATTAATGCCGTGTTGTGTTAAAGTGTGTTATCCGGTCTATCTCCACCAATTGAAAGAAGGACCCGAACCCGTTGTAAAATACAGGTACTAACCTCTCGTTCTTTGATACAATGTTCCTGATTTCTGAATGTACTTCATTGGCTAATAATTTAATTAATTTTCCTTTTCAGACCTATCCGTATTCCGACGCGATACAATACCACGTATTAAGATGCTAAAACTGCTAAAAAAAGCCACGATTACATCATACAAGGTCATTTAAACCTCTCCAGAATTGCATCATGTAAGTATTCAGATTTAACCAGCATTTTCCATGATGTTTGCTGACGACAGAGCTGTGGAAATTATATGAAACCCTTGCAGGAGAATTTGAATAACTTCTAGTGCTGTGGCAATAATAATGAACACTTAAATTTGTTGAATATGTATTTTGTGTATATATTCTTGTATTTTTGTGCAAGGTCAAATTAAATCCTACTAAGTTGTTGCAGTAAGACTGGGTTCGATTCCTAGTTGAGACCGTTACTTTTTATTTTTCTGTGTCTTGTTCTGTTTCATGTTTTGTTTAGATATATTAGTTTTATCTTCTACTTCAATGATAAATCAATGCTCAATACATCGATTGTACTGACCCTGTTTTGTATTACTGTCCATTGTCTTTTTGAAAATAAAAAGTATTTTTATGTGTGTATAGCTGTGGGTTTTTTTTATTTTCCCTTTCCTGCATTCCAATATTTTTATTTTTAAAATATAATTTTTGTGGGCTATTGAATGAACGATGTTCGCTGGGTGTAGTTATATTGTTTATGGTTACACTTTTTTTAAATGGCCTTGAGATTTATTTATGGTCCACGATATATTTACCTGTCTGGACCAAACGACCGTTTTATCTGTGGTCGTCTGTGGTTAAGGGGGTGACAAAATGGCGCCATACAAAAAGCCCGAAGATATCGATCTAGAGAGTAGTTTATTTATGCTGAGCACTGAACTGGCGTTAGCGGAAAAGTTGGCTGTGGCCTTAATTGCAGTGGCAAAGCTTTGACGCGGTAATTATCGATCTAGTGTATATAAATCAATGTGTCCACTTCAAATAAATCAGCCGCTATTCACGGCTAATGTTTCGCCAATACTTAGCGGCATGTAAAACAAGATTGTATCTAGATAAATTTTGAGAAAAAATACACTGGTCACTCAAAAATTTAACATTTCGTTGCCTTTCAACAATTTTTCTAATGGATTTTCAATTTAAAAAAATGAATATTCCAAAAGGAACCAGTTACAAAAATTGGCTATTCCAGTGACCGCCAAGGAACCGGTTACTTGTAAACTTGACAGGAATATCGATCATCTCTAGTGGACGTCAAATTAATGTCAGTCCGTGAATGTAAATGGTGTATGTATGCGGTATTCAGTGTCTTCATCACGTCTCCTCTACTTTCTTGTAGCCAGTAAATATTATTGCACCGCCCTTCAAAAGCAATTTCTCTCGAACAAGACAATAATGGATTTTTGTTGTTTGTTTTTGGGGTGTTATGCCGTGTTGGCAGATCCGGTAGATCCGAAGATGTCGTCGGATCTACCGGATCTGCCCTGATGATGGACACTGCAACGCTGTCCGAAACGTCGGCTAAAGAAGGAGTTAGCGCAACACGGCACAACACCCCAAAAACAAACAACAAAAATGCTTTTGGCCGTGAGAATCTAAAAACTTACAAGACAATAATGGTGTTAAATGTTTGTCACTTGAGATTATTTCAATAACCAACACATTTCAAGCTAAGTTTTTATAATTGAGGAGCTTCTAATTTTCTAGTGACGTTTCTTCAACGCTTTGAAAGTGACCACCACACTTCGCCTTTACGTAAGTAGGTTCTAGTTATATTGACTAAGTTACATCTAAACTCCTTTATTGGTACCTGTTTATTGTAATAATATATCGCTTAACACTTGTTTGGTCAAATTTTACAACATTCGTATTATAACATATAGAGCTACCCAACACCAAGCAGGTAAACACGTGTGGTGAAGGATGAGAGTACACGATTTTCAGCCGTTGTCACACAATAAAACCGTGCGATTCGTATGTTAATTTAATCTCGTACCTGAGTGAAAGAGTAGAGCTTACCTGATTCCATTTAGTAAAAATCATTACGACAACATCGTTTGTCTTGCATTTATGCTCAAAGTCAATAATAGGCGTCAAGATATGTCTGTGGCGTCAAGTCATCATGTATATTTTTCACCCTTAAATTCATAAACCAATATTTTTTCATTAACTTTAGGAATACATTTGCAACGTTACTACATGCAATGCCACTAGTCCACCAAGTCAACCGGGGCTGTCTTTAATATCGTAAACAAATGTTTTTTTATATGAAATTCAATTCGGAAATGAGTCTTCTATAAGTTAATTAATTCTTTAATCTGTTAATTTATGGTTTCAATAGACCTAGTTAATGGTTTTTAATAATTATATATCTTAGAATAAAAATCCTTTTGTAAAATCCTAATTATATTTCGAGTCGACTTAGTTTTGATTTTTATCGGAGCTTTATATTTTTTATATATATTTTTATTTATTTTTTATTTATCAATGTAAAGTTTTTTTAAATGTGTTTTTCGACAAATGTCTCACTAGGGTACACCTGTGTCGAGACAGACGTATTCTGATACTTAAAGAATATTTACATGCATAACTAAACCAAAACGCAAATTATAAACACTTGTATACACTTTATACCGTGGAGACAATAGAAAGATAAATGAAAGTGTAGGTACAAGGACGACAAATATTATAAATGTATATGAAAAATAAATGCATCTAGTTTCATACTTAGAGTACATAATTACAAAGGGGCTTTTATAAAATTATTGGGGCTTATATAAAAGGTTTGAATGGTTTCTGTGGTATTTGAAATGGACTGTATTTAAACGAAAAGAAAAGATCAAGCTTTCGTGTTATATTCACAGGGAAAACAAGGAGAATGGAAAAGAAGCCTTTACCTGTTGATGATGTTTGTTTCTTTTCAAGTCCTGCTGGTTTCTTGAACATTCCGTGCTTCACTAATAGTTTAGGTGTAC
The DNA here is from genome assembly GCF_061612785.1 of Hesperophylax consimilis. Lineage (NCBI taxonomy): Eukaryota > Metazoa > Arthropoda > Insecta > Trichoptera > Limnephilidae > Hesperophylax > Hesperophylax consimilis. The sequence continues at coordinate 30,848,121 of NC_142854.1, forward strand.
AACATTATACGATCACCATTAATCACAAAACGAACTCTGTTTTCAATCACTGCACTGTTTAATGGATTTTTAACGAGATTATGGTTACGAGAATTGAAATAACCAGCACTCTCATCGACGATGAAAATTCGAATATATAAAAAAATGACGTCTGCATCTGTATTATTTTTCTCATTTCTTCTAAGGGTAAGACTTTTAGAAAAGGAACAAAAACAAGGGATATCATAATTTGAGTAGGAGCTGGGATGTGGAATAATCAGAAAACTGTTTCAATATTTAACACCGGGGCTGTCTATCATTTCATCAACAACGTTTTATTTGTAATATGAAAGTCAAGACGGGAATAAGTCATTAATTCTGTTAATTAATTAATTCATTCTGTTCATTTGTGTATTTAAAATAAACCTAGTTAATGCTTTTTAATTAATATATCTTGGAATAAAAACATGGGTAAAATAAAGACATAGGTTTTATTTTCATATAAACACTGTACAAAATGTTTGTGGAGAGAGGTTTTGTTACGGGTCTTGTTTATTTTCAGCTGATAACAAATTACCATCACAAAACAGTACCCTATCACAGCAGTGCCATGGATCTTCCCAACCCAGATAGTGTTTCCATCAAGACTGAACCATGGTCGCAGGAAGAAGGTGAATGTGAAATGGCGTATACAGATATACAAATCGACCTTCAAGATGTGAAGAACGAATGTTTGCAGAATGCCGAGAGTGTTCAGCCAACTAGTAAGTTGCATTGCATAAATCAAAGAGGTTTTCCAGATGGACGCAGTCAGGACAGTTGCTTGTTTTCTACTTCCCTTCTTGTCTTTCATCGATATTTATGATTTTACCTTTGATTTTTGCTTTAATTTACAGGAAACTAAGAAATATTTTACGTACCATGCCCACAAACAGTTCCCCATTCAATTTTAATCCTAATTCTAATTTTATAAATCTGATCCTAATTCTAATTTATTTAATCCTTATTTTAATCCTAATTTTAATCCTAATCCTAATTCCTATTTAAAAAAAATTAAATGGAGTTCTACGAATTAAACACCAAAACAATAAATAAACTAAAAGTGGCTGATAGAGCCACCCTTGTGATCTTATATAGACGACTTAAACTTAAACATCGGAAAATAGTACAAAATTCGTGGTTTAACCAAAAGTGTTTGAAGTGTAATGTGATTCCGAAGTTCGTGCAGATCTCCACCAAAAGTAAGTCTGTGGCAGCCATATTCACTGTGCTAAGAGCACAGAGGATATGGCTGAAGGAAGAGACTAAGGAGTGCTGTCGGAAACGGGACACACTACTTCACTACATCAAGGTTATCCACTCAGAATTAACTTTTAAACTTCACCCGTGTGAATTTGATACTCTCGATTTTGAGACCCGTGAACATATTAACGGAATCATATTTGAAAAATTTAAAACGCAACAAAATAAACTTAAAAATCTAATAGACAATAAAAATAAAACTAAGAAAATAACCGAGATTCCAGTCACGGAAAACATTGAATTTTACAAAAAAACTTTGAATTTGACAAATACAACATTTGAAACGGAATAAAGTAAAAATATAAAATTTCTAGTGATGTAACTCGCAAACAAATAGAATCATTAGCCATTGACACGGAAATTTCTCCGCACAAAGTTAAGAATAGCAACTTAACAAAACACTTCACAGCAGATATCTTAAATAAAAAACTCAAAACGGTTAACACTAAAAATAAATATTTTGTCGACTCAGAAACTAAAATATTAAACAATATTAAAGATAAAATTAAAAATAATGATTTAACTATTACAAAAGCTGACAAAGGAAACTCTATTGTAATACTTGATAGAAAAGAGTATATAAATAAGGTGGAAGACTTCTTGGTACCAGAAGATTTTAAAAAATTTAAACAAAGATCCCACTAATAATATTGTCAAAAATGTTAACAGCTTAATAAACAGTTGTAACGCCATTTTTCCCACCGAATGGTCAAAGAAAAGCGCCAGGGTTATGAACCCGAGAGCCCCAGCTCTGTATGGCCAACCTAAAATCCATAAAAAGAATATTCCCATAAGACCCGTTGTATCATTTATAAATGCTCCTACAGCAAGCTTAGCAAAAAAACTTAACTTCCTCTTCAAAAAATTCACAAAATTTTCACCGCGTTATAGCGTAAAAAACTCGATAGAGCTAGTTAACAAAATCAAAAACATTAATCTTCCACATAACTGTCGATTTATTTCCCTAGATGTAAAAAGCCTTTTTACTAATATCCCCATTGAAGAATGCCTTGTCATAATTGATAACATCCTTGAAAAATGCAATATTTACCCGGTAATAAGAAAAGAGTTATTCCAACTCATAAAAATTTGTGTTGAAACAAATTATTTATTTTTCGGAATAACTTTATTGAGTAAAACCTCAAATTGTAATATTTAATTATTGAAGACAATATTAGCGATTTCTAAACGAAAATCTGAAACAGAAAAATCAGAAAAGGATACGGTCACATCTAGGACACGAACCCAGGACCCTGGGTCCTGGGTTCCTGTGATTCGTGTCCTAGATGTGACCGTATCCTTTTCTGATTTTTCTGTTTCAGATTTTCGTTTAGAAATCGCTAATATTGTCTTCAATAATTAAATGAAACAAATTACTTTCTTTTCAACGATACCTATTACCAACCAAATGATGGTCTTACCATGGGATCACCGTTAAGCCCGCTTCTAGCGGAGATATTTATGGATTATGTTGAACACATAATTCTTCAATCCCCCTTAGCAAAACATATTATATACTATGTCAGATATGTAGATGATATTCTCATATGTTGGAAAGGCACCAACCGACAGTTAGATATTTTTACGAATTGGGCCAACACCATTAATAATAAAATCTGCTTCACAGTAAAATATTTTTTTTAGATTTAACAATCGGTAAAAATAATAATAAACATATCTTCGAAATATTTAGAAAACCAACATTTACCGACACAACAATAAATGCAAACTCAACTCACCCTTGGTCCCATAAATTATCAGCTTACCATTCAATGGTACATAGATTAATTAACATTCCCTTAGAAAATAAAGCATATCAAAAAGAAAAAGAAACAATCAAAACAATCGCGGTTAATAACGGCTCCGAGGCAAATAACATCGACATAATTATAAGAAAGAAAAAATAAAAAATAAAATCAATTTAATATATCCGGTACGTAATAATAAGTTAGATAAATTTGCATGTTTAGAATTTTCTGGTCCAATATCTTTAAAAATAGCGAAAGAAATTAAAAAATGTGGTCTAAATATTGCTTTTAAAACTAATAATAATTTAGGAAATAACATCAAAAACTCTAAAAGTAAAATCCCTAAACTTAAAAATAGCGGCATTTATGAATTAAAATGCGACCATATAGACCAAGGCTGCCCAACGCCAGGCCCGCAGGCCACAATGTGGCCCGCGAACGAATTATAAGTGGCCCGCGTGAAACATTTTCAAAAAACCCGCCAATTTGAAAAAGCGTCGCGGGCCCGCGGTAAAACAAACAATGCAGCTTGCGCGCGGTCACCAGTGTTGCCAACGACGGCGATTTATCGCTATTTAGGCTACTCAGAACGAGAATCAGCGACGAAAAAATCTAACCTGTTGAACTTACTTTTGAAACAAAAATACACCGGTTTTCGACATAATATTTTTTGCGTCGAAATGGAATCCTGTAGCCACCCCCCCCATGGAATTCGAAAAATTGCTGTGGGGAATCACATATGATGTTCGGGTGTGCGGAATTTTTCTCAGCGAAGTTCCGTAACAACCCCCCCCCCATGGATTTCAAATATTTTGTGGGGAGCATTCATTTAGATTTTTTTTTTGTGGGGAATTATGTTTTATAGAAATTCTCTAACAACCCCCCCCCCCATGGAAATAGGAACCGTCAGGTATTCGGTGGCCTGCCAGTGATTCAAAATCGTCAATTTCGCCCAACTGCTCAAAAGGTTGGGCAGCCTTGATATAGACTGTGATGCCGTTTATATTGGACAGACTGGGAGAGCCTTTTCAACTAGATTCAAAGAACAAATGCGTTGCTATAAAAATTATAAAGTTGATTCAAAATTCGCAGCTTACCTCTCGGAGAAAAACCACGTCCCGCTTGACTACAACGAGCCTAAACCTTTACACATAGAAAGAAAGGGTTTTACATTAAATTTACTAGAACAATTAGAGATAAATAAAAGAACTAATGATCCAAACACAACCCTAATTAATAATCAAACAAAAATGATCAATTCTCCCCTGCTTAATATTTTCAAAAAACCCAAAATATAATTCCTTAAAATAATCACCCACGTACCAACAATTAAGAAAACCCTTACGTCATTAATTTTAACAGGTGTTCAAACACTGCTGGATTCCCAAATATTTTGGTTATTCCAATTCTTAATGAATCATTTTTGAACATTATAGAAATTTAAATGGGTGGGGATAAATAAAATCCTATAAATAAGTCGTCGCCGTGTGGACATATCCACAGTTTGATAATGGCCTCAAAAGCCGAAACAGCTGTCACATTAAAAACTGTAAAAATAACAGAAATACTTGCAGAACTTAATAATTATTATAACATTATTAAATTTGATTTATTTTAAATTTATTTAAATAAATTAAATGGAGTTCTACGAATTGAACACCAAAACAATAAATAGTTCCTAATTCCTTAAGCTGTTGCCTCACCACATTTTATCACTGAAGCAAATCGTCTCACGTTCTCTATTACAAAAGTTCGCTTAGATTATTAAATAAAATGTTTTTTTGTTCTCCAATAAGTATATATTACCTGTAATGATTAAGAAAGTCTTTATTCGATTGACCCTTGTAACGTTCTCTAATGGAAGCACATAACTCTGTCGGAAACTTATCTGATTACGTTCTCGACTATTCGTACATTCTTAAGTCATGTACTAACATATGCTGTCTTCGGTAGAGAAAATTCTCATTCTAGGCGGGATCGTATCAGTACTAAGGTTTTCATGTGGTGTCAAATAATTATGATAAAGAGTGGGTTTATTCGGCCTATACTACTTATTATATACTACATACAGCGGTTTAAATCACGGTCAGCAGGTTATAGGAGGGTTCGATTCGAGAAGTCCCATCTATACTACAGATGAGATGATGCTGGTTAAGCGCGGTCACAGTTCCATGCTTTACAGGATTCACGAGGGGTGCGACATTTTTGTAACACATGGGCGTGGACTATGGCATCGATAGCGAAGCGGTTGGCGAGGGCAGAAGTAGTTCACAATTCAATAAGGTAATTCGGACGTAAAAACACGGTACGCAACCGTTTGCAGTAGGAACACTCAGAAAGCAATACTTTGGTCACGCTGGCAACAAGCTGTCGAGGCAAAACAAAACTCTCTATCTAATTCCGTCACTTTGATACGAAAGCATAATATCTTGAAACAAATTTGCTCCTTTCATAGCAACGTGAAAACAAAAAGAATCTTGCGATCTTTGGCTGCGAGATAATGCTTTTTCTTTTTGATAAATGTTTTAGAAACCCAATTTTTGGAACCAATCATTTTGGTGTGTCATTTCTAGTGTCATTTTTAAACATCTACACGCCCTGTCAAAACTTTGTTGGTCGATGACTTTTCATCCTTATTTTTTTTCTTTTAACGCCTATATCCCCGTTGAAAATAACATCACTCCCTTGATTTATTTCCGAAATTTTGTTTTTTAGAAAATTGGAATCTTTACCCACTAACCTACTTCAACTAGGTTGTCTGCAAAAGTTTCGATAAACAATTTAATACAATCCAAAAAATAGTTTTTTTAATTCCAGGTAGCATTAACGTGGAGACTGTACCCATCAAGGTAGAGCCAGGACCCAAAGAAGACGATGAAGGGATAATCCCTTATACGGAAATAGACATAGACCTGCCAGATGTTAAAAAGGAATGCTTGAAGCACTCTGAAAGTATTGTCGAGACTGCTGCAGGTAACATTTTTGGTTTGAATTCGTTTAAAAAAATTTTCTGCTTTCATTATCGATACTCAAGGTTCTTAGAAAATATATTTAACAAGGTTAGCTCAGGTAGTCACCGAACCTCGGTAGTGTGCAGTCGTGTTTACTTCCAGTGCTCTGTGTTTGACGGCTGACTGACGGCGGCGCGGCGTACAGATAAGATTTATTTATTGTTACATTTTCGTATTCATTATTTTTGTTTCTATTATTAGTTTGCGACGCAGTTGCGTGTATTATTTCTATCATTTATTATTTCTTAAATAGTATTTATTGTTTCATTTTTTTTTTAATTTGTTGAAATGGAGGAGGATGAAAATCGACCTCCTGACCCTGAGTCCATTTCTAATATTGCAGAAGTCTACGATTCTGATGATTCCCAAGCTTCTGTAACCATTCCTTCCCGAAAACGACGACCTCCGCTTTGTCTTAATGTACCTCCTAAAATTAAATCTCTTTCACAAACAAACGAATCCCCAATCTCTCATGGAAGTTATAATGATACCATTCCTACAGAAGCAAAAGCCATTGAGCTTATGTATTCTATTTCATCTTCAGCTCCATTTATTGTTAATGTCCAAAGGACTGAACAGGGGAAAATAATTCATCCCCTGGATTTCGGTAAATTTATTTTTAGCTCAAAACTCAATAACCTCGGTATTATAAATGGATCAATAAAACCGGAAGGTCGATACAAACTATCCATAGAATTTAAATCCGCCACATTAGCTAATAATTTTGTTAAAAAAATAGGTTCTCTTTCAAATAATAAATTTAAATCTTTCATACCTACTTTCAATTTAACCAGAATGGGCAGAGTAAGAGGTATCCCAACCGATCTATCAGAAACAGAAATAGTAGACGCTCTTAATGACTCTCAATTAACTCCAAAAGTTTTAAAAGCACGTCGTTTGAATTTCAAGGATACTTCCACCGGCACCACTATATGGAAACCTTCCCAATCCGTTGTTATCACTTTTGAAGGTCAAACATTACCATCCCGTGTATTTATTTATTATAACGCTCTTCCCGTTGAAGTATACAGATTCCCGACGATCCAATGTTTCAACTGTTGCCGTTTTGGCCATTCAAAACCTATTTGTCGTTCCCCTCCTCGTTTTTTCCATTGCGGAGAGGATCATCTCTTTGAACAGTGTCAAAATACAACGAATAACCCTATTTGTATTAATTGTAAGGGCAACCATACTGCTGTTAGTGTGGCCTGTCCAGAGTTTTCTAGACAGAGAAATATCAAACAGTCAATGGCTGCAGACAACATTTCCTACTTTCAGGCTTCTAAATTATTCTCTCCTACGAAAAAATCTTTTGCAGAGATAACGTCTAACGCTTCTATCTTTCATTTTTCTTCCCCTAAATCCCCTCTATCATCTTCCCACAAAGAAACAATTTTCAAACCGATAAAATCTAATCAAAAATTTATTCCTTCTTTCGATAAAAAACTACATAATGATCTTTTACTTAACCCGAATGGGAATAATAAATCCCAGGCTCCCAATGGGACTGCCTTAAAAAACTGTTCCACTTCCGATATCTTACCTAAAGTCATGATTGAAAATTCTTCTTTTATTCAAACTTTAATTACCCTATTAATTACGATCCTTTCAAATAACAATAAAGTACCGTCCAACGCTGCCGATTATATGAAATCTTTACTCTCTAGCCTTCCCGATGTATCCACAACTGAGCAAAATACTTCAATGGAATAGTAGAAGTCTATTCGCCAACAAAATTGATCTTGTACAGTTACTTGATGAACATAATATTTCAGTTGCTGCCATCTCCGAAACGTGGTTAAAACCCTCATACCAATTTAAGATTCCTGGATATCATTGTCTAAGACATGATAGACTGGATGGCAAAGGTGGCACTGCTCTTATTATACATAATTCTATCCCTTTTAAACAAATTATTTTCAACACTCTCCCCAATAATTTTCAGATAGTAGCAGCTGTTGTATCTGATATTACATTACTATCAATATATATCCCTCCCTCTACAATTTTTGTTGAAAACGAATGGTCAACATTTATATCCCAGATTCGTCCCCCGTATATGATACTTGGGGACTTCAATGCTCATTCTCCTTCTTGGGGCAGTGAGTTAACAAACCGTTCTGGCCATAATCTATTAGAATTTATGGATACCTATAATTTATGTATTCTAAATGATGGATCTCCAACTCGTTTCACTGCCCCTCAACATCGGAAAAGTGCAGTCGATTTATCTCTTTGCTCATCTTCGGTGATTCCCATATGTTCTTGGAACATTCTTAAAGATCCACTTTCCAGTGACCATTTTCCTTTAATAATTACCTTCCACCATCTATCTTCCACGCATTCCTTTTCGATAAAAAATAGTTTTAAATTTAAAACGAAAGACGCGAATTGGAGAAATTTTTCTTCAGAATTAGACTCCATTGTTCAAGCATCTAAGTCTTCCCTTGTCAACACTAGTTTACAATGTGAATTATTTCCTAACATGATAATAAAAGCTGCAGAAAAAACACTTAAAAAACGTAATGTAAACATTAAGATAAAACATTCCACCCCATGGTGGGATGAAGAATGCACTAGTGTCGTTAAATCCAGAAGAGAAGCAATTTCCATTTTCCGTAAATGTATGTCTTTCGAAAATTACCTTTCTGTGAAACGCGCTCAGGCAGAAGTGAAACGCGTTTTGAAAAACAAAAAGCGGTCTGGATGGCGAAAATTCTGTGAACGCTTGTCTCCTGAATCTCCCCAGTCATCCGTATGGTCCAATTTAAAAAAATTCGGTTCGTCATATACTCCCCAGCGTTCCAAACATATTCCAGAAGAAATTATTATAGGTTTTGCTGATAAGATAGCTCCTCCGTCAGTTGCCAGATGTGAGGAAATGCCTTCCTTTATTTCTTATCCATCTCACTCTAGCTGGCTAGACTCTCCTTTCTCAGTAAGTGAATTAAATCGAGTAATCAATTCCCTTCCAGACTCTTCTCCTGGCCCTGATGGAATCTTATATAGTTTCATTAAAGCATTCTCAGACATGTCGGTTGAATATTTTTTATCCCTAATTAATTACATGTTCGAAACGGGATTTATTCCTGAAGTTTGGAAAGTTCAAAAAATTCTTCCGATTTTAAAACCTGGCAAAAATCCATCTGAAATCTCATCCTATCGTCCTATTGCTCTTTCGTCGTGTTTAATGAAAGTAGCAGAACACTTGATAAAGAACAGATTGGAATGGTTTGTTGAAAATAACAGAATTATCTCTCCTAATCAATATGGCTTCCGGAAAAAGAAATCAACCATAGATAATTTAAGTGTATTAACAACAGACATCCGTATATCTCAGTCCCTTAATTCTTGCACTCTGGCCACATTTCTTGATCTTTCGTCAGCTTACGACGATGTATTAATTAACATTTTGAAAGAAAAATTAATTAAAATAAAAATACCCTTAAAACTAGTTCAATTTATTATTAATTTACTAACAGACAGATCCATTATTATCCACTTTTCCTCAAAAACGATAAATCGCAAACTATGGAAGGGGTTACCTCAGGGGTCCGTAATCAGTCCATTATTATTTAATATATATATAAGTGATTTAGACAATGTAATTCCTTCATCTATCAAGCGACTTTATTTTGCTGATGATTTCCTTATATATTTATCACACAAAAATCTATCGCGCGCTGCGAAGGAATTGAATTTGGCTTTACATAATATTTAAGTGTGGTTGTTGACAAATGGGATGAATTTAGCTACGTCTAAAACCAAAGTAGTGGCTTTTCGCGCAAAAGAAAAATACCCCCCTTTTCTGTCTGCTTTGATAATGTCCCTCTTCAAATCGTTAAGCAAATTAAATTTCTTGGACTACTTTTGGATCATAAACTTTCCTGGCTCCCGCATATTCAGAACATTTCGGCTAAGTGTGAAAAGGGGCTAAATATTATGCGAGCTGTTTCCAGAGTGTGGTGGGGATCTCGTCCTACTACTCTTAAATTAATGTATGGTGCTCTAGTGCGAAGCCATTTGGATTATGGAACATTTCTTTTCAATCCTCTTCCTAAATATTTGGACAAAAAACTTGAAAGAATTCAGTCGAAAGCGCTCAGAATAATTATTGGAGCGATGAAATCTTCTCCAATTAATTCTCTCCAGGTAGAATGTGTTGATCCCCCCTTAATTCTGAGGAGACAATTCCTGGCTGATAAATATATTTTTAAATCTTTTTCTGTATCGCGTCACCCTTTAAAACAAAGCCTTGATTATTTGTTCAATAACTTAAATAACGAAAAAAGATTGACAGATAAAAATCGACTTCCTCTCCTTCTAAAAAGTTTTCTTTCATTCAAATCTCTGTCCTCTTCCCTCCAAAATCTACAAAAAGATCCTATCCTTCCTATTTTCACTATCCCATTTGATTCTATCAATTATATACCCAATGTTATAACTTCAGACTTCCGAACTGATATTTTAACCTCATCTAATCAAAATGTTGAGGAAAAATTTAAAAACATTACATCTTCTAAGTTTCCAGAATTTTCACTCATTTATACAGATGGTTCTAAGTCTGATAACAAAGATTGTGGAGCTGCGGTACACATTCCCGAATTCGATTTAGATTTGTCTTATAAATTGCCTAAAGAAATTTCTATATTTACTGCAGAATGCTTCGCAATTGAACAAGCTTTGAGCCAAATCCAGCTTTTCAATATTCGACGAGCCTTACTGTGCACTGACTCACTAAGCGCAGTGTTGAAAATTTCCTCAAATATCCATAAACCAGAAGACTATATTATTTATAATATCAGAAACACCCTTAAATCTTTAAATGAATTAAATTTCGAGACAATATTGGTTTGGGTCCCTGGCCATTTGGGAATTGAGGGTAACGAGAAAGCCGATTCTCTAGCTATACTTGGAACAATTTCTGGCTCTAATCCTTTAGATTTTAGAATTCCTATCTCTGACGTCATCCCAATTCTTAAATCCAATATGATTCGCTCCTGGGAAGAAAATTGGTCTAATACGAAAACCCGAACTGGTGCTTTTTATGCTGGAATACAAAATCATATACCAAGTAAACCTTGGTTCCACGGCAAGAAAAAATCCAAAAGATTTATTTCCTGTATCTCGAGAATGAGAATTGGTCATTGCTCCATTGCATCCCATTTGTTTAAAATCCGGGTCCTAGATAGTCCACTCTGCCAGTGCGGCATGGAAAATGAGACTCTTGATCATGTTTTCTTTAATTGTAAAAATCATTCATCTTTCAAAGGCATTTATCGTTTACTTATAAAAATCACCCACCAATCTCCCCTTAGTATTCCTTATTTACTTTCTCTTAACAATTCTCGCATTTTCTCAGTTCTATACAAGTTCATAGACTTGAATGACTTCAATATTTGAGATTTCCTATTCCCGTATAGATTTCCCATAAAATTATAACCATCTCCCCTAATTTTAACGGCACATAGCACTCTTTTTAGGGTGAATTGCCTAATACAAAAAAAAAAGGTTAGCTCATTCAGGGGGTAGAGCGGTGATTGGATAAAAAGTCGTGACGTAATTAGAAGCCTATTTTGTATTGACTTGTATTGCAATGATTTATTTATAATGTGTTTGTAATATTATTCTAATTAGTTTTTAAACTAATATTCGGAATTCAAGGGAAATAATCCAGGAATATTTACAGCGTTACTTCTGTGTTGATGACGTAAAATGTGATTATTTATTAGCGCTTTTTATATTTACGCCTTTTTTTACCACACATTTTATTTGTTTCACTTGATCGCGACCTGTTTTTTTCGTGCGTTCCGACATTATTTCCTTTTAGTACTGTACACCATATTTTTACTGTTTAAAGAAAACAACTCAATATATCGACATTAATTCGACTTCGTATATCATTCCATTGCATAGATAATGCGTTAAGTCTTTCTTCAGACGTACCCGACTATTTCTACCATTCACTACTGATTACTATATTTTTACTGTTAAAAAACAACATTTTTCGACTTGTATGTACAAACATAAGTGCGACGAAATTAACTTAGATTAACCAAAAAATATTTTTATATACCTAGTGAAAAGTAAAAGAGATTGTAGAGAGACCTTACGGACTCCAACTGGACTTCGGTCTATGTCACAAGCTTGCGAGCGGCCCGATTTTTTTTTTTTCTAAAACCAATCTTGTTATATACATTTTCATGTCGCAGTTACTTAATTTATCTGTATTTTTTTACGTCTATTTCCCTTTGGAAAATAAATATCACCCCTTTAATGATTTGTTTAGAAAATATGTCGATAAAATAAACCAATCCGCTACTGCAAGTTCTTTGTGAAAAATATGATTCAATCCAATAATAAATACAAACAACAATCATGTAAATAGCACCGATCCACGACGAATTTTTAATGTAATAAAAGCTATCAATGTATATATCAATAGTATTATCAATGTAATGTTGTTACAGGTGGCATTACTGTAGAGACTGTACCCATCAAGGCAGAGCCAGGACCGCAAGAAGAAAATGGAGGGGGGATTCCTTATTCGGAAATAGATATAGACCTGTCAGATATTAAAAAGGAATGCTTAGAACACTCTGAAAGAACAGCAGGTGAAATTAATTTTTGTTAATGCGAATACGTTTTAAGAACTTCCTTGTTTCATTATAGATACCAACTTATTGAGCATTCTCCATTTTTTCAGATATAATAATGCACCTTGGAGAAAAGCCCCATTCGTGTTCCCATTGTAACTTCTCTTGTTTAAAAAAAACACGTTTGAAAGTGCATTTGCGCACCCATACTGGAGAAAAACCTTATTCATGTTCCTATTGTAACTACTGTTGCTCAGAACAATCTTATTTAACAAGGCACTTACGCACCCACACGGGACTAAAACCTTATTCATGTTATTACTGCAGCTATTCATGTTCCCAATTGGGTTCTTTAAAAATTCACATTCTTGCCCATACCCGAAAAAACTTTTATTCATGTTCCCATTGTGACTATTCGTGCTCACGTACGTCAGATTTAACACGGCACTTACGCACCCATAGTGGAGAAAAACCTTATTCATGTTCCCGTTGTAACTACTCTTGTTCAGACAAATCACGTTTAACATTACACTTACGTACCCATACAGGAGAAAAACCTTTTTCATGTTGCCATTGTAACTACTCTTTTTCAGACAAATCACAATTAACGAGACACTTACGCACCCATAATGGGCTAAACCTAAAACCTCATGCATGTACTTTCTGCAACTATTCATGTTCTCGAAGGGAACATTTAAAAAGTCACACTCTTACCCATGCTGTACAAAAACCTCATTCATGTTCCCTTTGTAACTTTTCTTGTTCATTCAAATCAAGTTTAACTAGGCACTTACGTACCCATACTGGAGAAAACCCGTTTTCATGTGTCTATTGTAACTACTCCAGCTCAGACAAATCGTGTTTAATAAAGCACTTACGCACCCATAGTGGAGAAAAACCTTATTCCTGTTCCCGTTGTAACTACTCTTGTTCAGACAAATCACGTTTAACAGTACACTTACGTACCCATACAGGAGAAAAACCATTTTTATGTTCCCATTGTAACTTTTCCTGTTCCTTCAAATCAAGTGTAACTAGGCACTTACGCACCCATACTGGAGAAAAACCGTTTTCATGTGTCCACTGTAACTACTCCTGCTCAGTCAAATCGTATTTAATAAAGCACTTACGCACCCATAGTGGAGAAAAACCTTATTTATGTTCCCGTTATAACTACTCTTGTTCAGACAAATCACGTTTAACAGTACACTTACGTACCCATACAGGAGAAAAACCATTTTCATGTTATCATTGTAACTACTCTTTTTCAGACAAATCACATTTAACGAGACACTTGCGTACCCATAACGGGCTAAACCTAAAACCTTATTCATGTACTTTCTGCAACTATTCATGTTCTCGAAAGGGAAATTTAAAAAGTCACACTCTTACCCATACTGGACAAAAACCTCATTCATGTTCCCATTGTAACTTTTCCTGTTCATTCAAATCAAGTTTAACTAGGCACTTACGCACCCATATTGGAGAAAAATTGTCCATTGTTACTACTCCTGCTCAGACAAATCATATTTAATAGTGCACTTACGCACCCATACCGGAGAAAAACCTCATTCATGTTCCTATTGTAACTTCTCCTGCTCACGCATGTCATCTCTAACAGTGCACTTCCGCACCCATACTAGACTAAAACCCTAATCATGTTCCTACTGCAGCTATTCATGTTTTCAAAGAGGTCATTTAAAAGTGACACTCTTACCTATACTGGACAACAACCGCATTCATGTTCACATTGTAACTTTTCCCGTTCATTCAATTCAAGTTTCTGACGCAATAATACTTTATCATTTATTGAGAAACATTTATCCACATATCTTATGTAGCTTTTTTCGAAATCGACATTTAAAATGACCCATTCCTAGTCGTGGTGGAGAAAAACCATAATATTATTACTGCTATAAAAATCAATAAATCACACATGAATTCACTGTACACAAAAACCCTTTTCATATTCCATCTGCAACCATTCACATTCACGAAACGGTTGTTTTAATACGTCATATGCTGACTCAAACAAAAAATAACCTATTAAAACCAATGCCTTTAGTATATCAATTTATATCGCAACTGTCCCCCTCTGCAACTCTCGTTTGTCCAACGCAGGCCTTGCGTGTTGCAGTACCTTTCCACATTCTGGCTGAGATCGCGCAGGGGGTAGGCAGTTGTCTCTCATAAGTACAAATTTGATTTATGAGTCCGTATATAGGTCCTTAAACCCCCAGTGTTAGATTTATTCATTTTGTTGTATTCGGTGCTTTTATTACACTGTTAAAATGGCAAGTCATATACGACACATAGGATAATATATTTGGCAACATAAGAATGCCTGGACAAGTCAGAAGTTCAAGCGGGATTATTCTCACAATATTCCTGTATTTTTTGTTTGAATAACTGTAGGATTTATGTTTGTAATAATTCTGTAGTTTTATATATCAAATATTACAATATGTACACCTGTATTTAAAAAAAACTTATTTATCATACTTAATTGTAAAGGTACCGACATAATTATCTCGACACGGGAATTCCCTAGTGAGAGGAGCAGCTAATGATTTTATTGTAATCAGTACTATTTTTTTAACATTAAAATTTTAAATTTTTAAAATAAATAATTAAATATAAAGGTTATGATTTTTTTACATTAAGCCCTCACAGGAGGCCTCGAAAAAAAATATTTTCCTCAAAGCCAATGACAACTTTGGACATGCTGTGTGGAGGGTATTTTTAAGGAAAAGAAGGAGAGCTAGTTCTAGGAAGGAAAAAGGTATGAGGGTTTGTTTGGAATCTAGGAGTGACGAATATGTGAATCCATCCCTCCCGCAGCGGTGCAAGACTATGGGTCCAGAGAGTCTAGTTGGAGAGGTCAAGCTGGATTCTCCCGATCAAGCCCACCACCCGATGAACCTGGACACCCTTGCTAAGTCACAAAACGTAGCGAACCACTTAAGGTGAACTATGGCAGAGGTGTTGGTTATACTGCATAGTTCAATAAATCGGCACTTCATTAACACCAAGGATGTTGAAAATCTATCAACTTATAAAAATCATGTTTTTCAAATTATATGCCATTCATAATAGTCATACAATATTTTGTTACTGCGCTCTGTATTTGTCTGTTCTCTTTGTTATAAAGTGTGAAAGCCCAAATATATAGGGCGTGAACAAATAAATATCTTCAGTAAATTACAATTGTTGTTTTCTTAAGAGATTTCTTTCTGATATGGTGTTATATAAGGCCTTATACACATTACGCTATATTATGCCCTTATAAATTGGACGTGGCATGTACGTATTATATGTTGGGCTGACACACTACGCTATAATCTTCCTCAAGAGAGGAGGTCAGATCAATCTTATACTGAAAAATACCTGGGACTTCATATCGATAAACACTTATCTTTTAAACACCACATACAAAAAGTAAAAGAAAAAATTATCCCACTAATTGGTGTATTTGGTAGAATAGCCCATCTTCTACCAATACAAGTAAAGAGGGGATTATACTTTAGTTTAATTCAATCCCATCTAAATTATCTAATAGAAATATGGGGAAACACAAACATCACATATCTAAACGAAATTCAAATAATACAAAATAAAGTTATAAAAAAACTTTTTAACTATAGACCAGATACCCCCACCAAAAGAGTATACCAAGAAACTAACTTACTTAAAATTAGAAAACTGTACGAATACAACATATGCCTATTAATTCACAAAATACAAAATGGCCTCATACACACAAATACTTCATTTATGAAAACATAACAAGTACATGACCACCACACAAGACAACATAATAAATTATACACAAATTCAGCAAAGACAGAGTGTGGTAAAAGAAACATAGGCCATGAGGGTGTACACATATATAATCTCCTTCCTGATAGCCTGACAACTGTAAATAAATAAGTATATTTAAGAAAAAACTGTTTGCCCCACAGACATAGGAAATAATAGACGAGAAGATAATGGCGAGGGGTAAAATCAACTGTTGAAGAACGAAGGTGGTAAAGCTGACTGTGATTCGTCAATAAATCAATCTGACAGTAAACAGGCATCTCGCATTATAATATCACCATTTAGTTCTTAAAAGTAAAATCTGCTTTTGAATGAATAGACATTTTTACATGGGAGCGCAAATTACTCGCCACGTTATGAACAAATTTGCGAAGTCCAAATTCGGCAAAATAAATTTCTTCTATTTTCAGAGTCGAATATTTCGTTTAAGTATTTAGTTAAGACACTTTTATAAATGTTCATAATTTACTTCCCAGCAACCAACCAGCTTTGTGTTTCGCGTCCAGACGTTTCTCGATGTGATAGTATATGTTTCTACAACTGGTCCATATTATACGATGTGAATATGCTTAAAATAAAGTAAAATAATGCTTATATATGGAATGTAATACGACAATTGGGTTTATTCTCTTTTTCACATCTATTTTTACAAGTTTTCATAGCACAAGTCGACATTTTGCCGTGTTATTTCGTAAAATGAACCGATGATGTCTCGACCATAGTTCGCACAAGAATGATGACGTCACGTTTTCAAATTTCACTTGATGCGATACGCGAGCCCAGCCGGCTCCAATGGAACCGGTATGGGGAGTGGGGATAATACGCTTTTAATCACTTAGGGCAGGTCTAATAATATTCATATGTCTATGGTTTGCCCTCAAGATCAATGAGCAAAACCAAAATGCTCTTACTTAATAAAAATATGTTATTTAGGTAGTAAACCATAATTATTAATATATATATATATATATATATATAGGTCACACAACATTTATTGCGCAATATCGACGTAATGCGTGGACGCAGCACGGCCGTCGTTATGTATACAAAATAATATCTACTCGTGATCGGTCACGAAGATACAATACCATCGACGAAGCACTTCCGTCGTTACGTATTCAATATAATAATATCTGTTTTTATATCTAACTTAATTAGTTCAACCTCAAATTGTAATATTTTAATTAATGAGTTAAACTTATTACTATCATTAAGTTAAAAAAAATATATTTATTTATTTTTATTTCTTAACATCTTTAGCGTTACAATATTTACTACATAATATTATGTAATATTTAAATCACTTTTCTGATAAATCAGATGCTTGTGCTTAGGAGAGGACAACTATATATTTTTACATATATTTATATTGCAAATATTATTACAAAAACTCTTAATAACCTTACAAGAAAATACAATAAAAGTAATAAAAACAGGTAAGATATAAATAATACCAAGAAATGATAAGCAGAAACATAATATGTGGAGTTTATTAAGCAGAATTGATTTGAAAGTACCTACACGGCACACACGCTCATGTAATCTAGTAAAATAAAAATGCTTGTCTTAGAAGAATATGTTTAACATATGTATAATAACATTCTCTCTGATTCTATCTTCAATGTAACCAAAATAAATATAAAAACTATATTAAAAATGTATTAAACGTGTACCAAACTGCATAAAATGTTATTATATTATGTAATGACATAATATAATAACATTTAAACCACCAAAAAACTAAATTCTAAAATAAAAATATTTTATCAAAACGTACGTGGACTAAGAACAAAATTACAGGACCTGAAATCAACCTTACCTACTCTGGATTACGATTCTTACGCTTTCACTGAGACATGGCTGAACAAAAACATTGATACTACGGAATTGGGTTTCTTTGAACACACAGTGTACAGACAAGATAGAAGCAATAGCAATAAAACTAGAGGAGGTGGTGTGTTAATATCCGTAAATAAGAAATTCAACTCAAGAAAACTCAAATGCATCTACACTCATCTGGAACAACTATTCATCATGGTGTCTACCAATAAGGAAAAAATTATTGTTGGCTGCTTATATATACCCCCTTCTTCTGATGCTCAATTATACAAAGACCACTACCTCGAAGCTGAAACAATACGAAGAAAATTTCCAGATGCCACTTTGATATTAACAGGAGACTACAATCTACCTAATGTAACGTGGGACACAGAAAACAATAAAACTTCATGCACGGACAACATCAATCATGGTTCCCATGATATAATCGAAATGTCAAATTTTTTAAGTCTCCGGCAGTTAAACTATGTCTACAATGTTAACGCTCGTCTTCTCGATCTAGTGTTTTCCAATTCTTCTTCTGTAAAAGTATCCGCATCTGCTGAAGATATTCTCCCAATCGACAAGTATCACCCTCCTTTAACGATCGAATGCTACAGTTCAAAAATAGAAAAAAATCCATCTCCATCAACAAAATTAATCTTTTTCAAAGCTGATTTTAAGCAAATCACAAATCTTCTATTGTCTACTGACTGGAACTTTCTTGACTTTGAAGAAAACCTAAATGTAATGGTAGACAAATTTTACTTAATTTTAAATAATGCAATTGAATTGTTTGTACCCATCACTAAAATCACTGTGCACAACTACCCAAAATGGTTTAGCAACGACCTTATTAAAATAATTAGAGACAAAAAAATTGCTCATAAAGTTTATAAATCGTCACGTGATCCTAAAGATTATGTTAAATTTTGTGAACTAAGAAAGACAACTAAAAATATGTCCAAGTTATGTTACAAAAGGTGTATCGAAAACTGCGAAGAATTGGCAGCAGCTAATCCTCAGAATATTTATAAATTTGCGAACATGCTCAATAATAATGACTCTAGTATTCCGTCAAACATGTACTTAGATAATAAAATGGCCGATACCCCCCAAGAAGTCGTCAATCTGTTTGCTGAATTTTTCAGCAAAGTCTATGATACTGCAAACAACTCTCCATTATTCGATACAACTACAGCTAACAATGACAACAAGATCGATTTTAGCCAATGTATATTCAAAGAAAGCGATATTAGAACTAAATTAAAATCCCTTGATATTAATAAATCGGCTGGTCTCGATAACATTCCTCCAATTTTCTTCTCAAAATGCTTATCAGTTTTAACATTACCTCTAACTAAACTTTTTAACTTGTCTCTAAAAATTGGTACCTTTCCACAAAAATGGAAAACCAGTTTTCTATTTCCAATCTTTAAGAAAGGAAATAGATCAGATATCTCTAACTATAGACCTATATGTATCCAATCGTCAATCCCTAAACTATTTGAATCTGCTCTGCTTTCTAAACTCTCGCCTGAGATTAACAAAGTTATTTCACATCGTCAACATGGTTTCATGGCAAAAAGATCTACTTTTACAAACTTGATGATCTATCAGGAATTCCTATTTAATACAATGCAAAAGCGACTTCAAACAGACGTAGTGTATACTGACTTTAGTAAGGCATTCGACAAAGTCTCACATAAAATTCTCATACATAAACTTAGTGCCCTTGGAATAACAGGGAATATTTTGAAATGGTTTGAGAGTTATCTGCATAAAAGAAAAATATGTGTTAAACTCAACTCACACTATTCACACCAGTTCGAAGTCTTTACCGGCGTCCCACAGGGGTCTCATTTAGGACCAGTACTATTTTTATTGTTTATCAATGATATAACTACGGTTTTTGATGGAGTCATGATTCTCTTATTTGCAGATGATCTCAAAATTTATAAAACCATTACAAATATTCATGACTGTTACGTACTACAATTTAATCTTGTGAGGCTACAAGAGTGGTGCACCCACAATGAACTATTTCTCAATATTGATAAATGTCAAACGATAACTTTTTCCCGAATCAAAAATCCCATTACGCATCAATATAGCATCAACAACATTTTCCTAAAAAGAGTTGAGAATATTAAGGATCTTATTATTATTTTTGACAGGCAACTAACATTTGTTCCTCATATAAACGAAATAACCAACAAGGCCATGAAATGTTTGGGTTTTATATTAAGGACAACGAAAGATTTTAAATTAATAAATTCCTTCAAACTGCTATTCACTGGTTTAGTTAGAAGTAATCTAGAGTATAACTCAACAATCTGGTCTCCATTTTATAAGATTCACCAATTAAAAATTGAAAGAGTGCAACATAAATTTCTGCGATTTATTAATTATAAATTAGGAATTCCAAACGAATATCTTAATTACACTTTCCTCATGAACTTACTAAATTTAACCGATTTATCATTGAGACGCACAGTGTGCGACTTAGTATCTCTTTTCAAAATTTCGAATGGCAGACTGGACGCCATTGATTTGACGAGTCTTATATCGCTCCGTGTACCTACGCGCGACACTCGACAGACCGCTCTATATAATGTTCCCATATCTGCTAACAATTATTTTCAAAACTCACCTATTCAAAGACTTCACATACTCGGTAATAAGTATAGCTCAATTGATGTTTATCATTACCAATCAGTATACAAACTAAAATACAGTATACTAGAATGTTTGTAACAGATTCAGAATTTTTTTTCAAACGCATATTTTATTGTTTCATTAACTAAGCTTTGTTTTGTAAAATTCCCAATCGGGCAAAATAAAGATTGATGATTACAAAGATGGTTTACAACAAACTGTAGTGTTTATCTTTATAATAATAATAACAAACTTACTTGTCTTGTGTGTATTACCTACTTACATTATTGTACTCTTGTAACTACACTATATTTATATAAACTTATCGAACTCATTGTCCAAATTCCAATAACACCGTAACTATATACTTGAATTGTATCTACTTAACTACCTACCTATATCTGTTATATTTTTCTCAAGTTTATGTATTAGTTTAACCTATGTTCTGTAAAATATTCAACCGACGTACTTTGTACAATAAACTTTGCTTGCTTATGTTTATTAAATAATAACACCATAACAATAACCCTACACATTGTTATGTAAGTTCATACTCAATTTATTATGCTATGTAATTAAAATATTTTATAATGCTACTGAACAACAAAACCCATAACATGTATATGTAAAAGCCTTCTAGGCGTTAATAAAATAAAATAAAATAAATAAATAAATTATGTAGTATTACGTTATAATAATCTTCTGTTTTAATAATCTCCTGTTATAATAATCTCCAGTTAAAATAATCTCATGTTATAATAATCTCCCTCTTGAATAACGTTATATTTTTTACAAAATGAAACAAAAGTATGTTTTAAACCACTTTATATTTATTTTATACAATATTTGGGTTCAATCCAAACCGGTCGACGAAATATAAATAAAAATAAAGTGGTTTAAAACAAAGTATTTGTTTCATTTTGTATAATGTCAAGCCACTAAGTGTTTGCTTTCTTCGATAAATTTAATATTTTTTAGTTTTTGTTAGTATAGTTCTTAAATTTTTACATACATAATAGAATAGAATATTGCGGAAATCTGTAATTGGTTCCTCAGTTAGGTAAATTCCACGTGTATAAATGAACCACATTGTAAACTGTTGATTTCCCTGAAATAAAATAAATAAATAAATAATTTAAACCAATAAGAAAATTTATTAGGTGGTATTAGACAATTTTAAATTGTTTTTTTTTGTAACTGTCATAATTTTCCTCAGATATATCCAAGAGTAATTTATTGAATAAGTTTATACCGTTAAATAAATAATGATGTTTTGCTGTTGTAGTTCGAACTAGTGGTACGGTTAGTCCTCCAATATAAATAATTATTTAGCTTAAAATTAATTATGGAATATTATTTTTATCAAATAAATCTTTATGTAATTGAAGTTCTTAACCCTAGAACCGTACCCATCATAGATCATATACTAACAGTACCCAGGGGTACTGGAGTACCCCGTTAAATAAAACATCTTTTTTACGTGAGAAAAAACATTTATTCAAAATTAACTTACATAGACTGTTATGGCACTTATTTCAGTCTTACATAATACAATAAGGCTTAATTAAAAGTAACTTTTCTTAACAATTTTGGCAAATCTTTGTTTGGTGCTCTAAACATATGAAACGTTTACATTTCTGACATTGAGCGCGTGACTTACGATCTTTTGACCTGGGACAAAATGAACATCTTCCAGATTTTGATTTTGAAGGGGTTGTAGCATCATAAGACCGCTTTTTTCCTAATATTCCGCCAATACTTTCTTGGAGATGCATCGGCAAAGTTTTGTATTAAAATCGATCCTCCAAGTGAGGTTTTATAAGGTCAAAAGCTAAAGTCTTCAGATAAGTTCGTCTATTCTTGAAAACTTGTTTTCCGGTAGCGTTAGATGAATGCATCCATATCATAGAATTGATTCCGACGATATTCAAAATTCCATAGAAGACACAAAGGCTCCAGCGACGAGTTTTACGAGACACACTGTATGTATGACAAATTTGATCAAACGTATCCACACCCCCTTGGTTTGGTTGTAAAAACTTATTATTTCTGGTAAATCAACAGATTTGTCTTGGTCTGGTTGGAAGTGGGTAGTGGAAAGCATAAGCACGTTTTTCTTTTTTCTTTTGCTTAGCTTTGGAGGCACATATGATAGTAAAGTAAGTTCGTTATGAAAAGCAAACATTGATGTATTCATAAAGTCAGCAATAATTTCATCGGGTTCATCTTCCAATTCATCTCCAAGACCACATCTTCTTCATCATCAGCATACAGAAGAAGGCGATGAATTTCATCTTGCGATAGATTTTGACGTAAAGCCATCTAAAAAAAAGAATTATTCAAGTTACACGCAACTAAATGCAAAATACCTATATATAATAAATAATTACACATTTTTTCCAAAACAAAGTTATGTGTAAGGTTATTATTATGCAAATAAAAATAACATTCAAATAAAGAAACACGTATCAAATAGCACAATAACAGGCTTTATTTCACAAAAACATTAAAATCATAGTAATGAAAATAATTACCTTAAGCGTACCCTGGGGTACTGGAGCGCCCCACGCACGTTTTGCCACGACCACACACTAGCAGGACTCCCGCTTGACTGATGCTTCGAAGCGACTCCCCCCCACTTGCAAATACGCGGCAGCAAGAAAAGATCCGTTGTGAAACGAAAAAGTTATCGCAAATTTTCAATTTTTTTTTAAATTTGTACCCCAGGGTACGGTTCTAGGGTTAATGTACGAGTATTTTTGTCATAAATTTTTGTAAGAAGGGGAAACGGGAAACCTTGGAAAACATTTATTGTTGGATAGTTATATGGCTTTTTAAATATGATTTTTATTCATATTTTTTGAATTGTCACAAGTGGACGTAGGTATAATTTATACGCACCCCCCCCCCCCCCGCAAACCACGATTTCATATTGAAGTAGTGTAGAATGTGCAAGTGCAAAATAAATACCTTTAAGTATTTTTAATGATACAGTATTTCTAGGTCTAAAAAACATAAAGATGAGTTTTCTCATTCTGTCTACTGTGGAGTTTATTTGACTTTTCCATTTGATGTTATTATCGATAATTATTCCAAGATGTTCACAGCCTAAGCACCCTGATCAAGTTTCTGAAGAAATCGCTTGGGTACCTACTCACGCACTCTACACCTCCTTCCTTGACTGGACTATAAGGGTATAATAGAGCTATGTATTCGATACATGCGATTATATTAATTGGCTTATTATTTAGATTCATTAATTGACAAACAGTTTGCGTTACATATTGGTATTTCGTTAACATTGATATCAGTAAATTTTTCTTTAGCATAGACTACAATTCCACTACTTTTATTTTTGTGATAATATGTGACATATTGTTTGTAGTTTGGAATACTTGGTATATTTTTATGTATTGCATGCGAGTGTGCCTCGGATAGTATTAAAAAATCTGGTTGTGGACATAATGTTAAATACATAGGTATACCAGAAGTTCGTCCATGTTTCAAATTATACTCCTTATGTTTAAGTGCAAGATTGTTAGTAGATTTATTATATTGTTCTAGATTTTAGTGCATTCGCTGTATGTTTCACATACGTATTCTTCTATATTTTGATTTTTTGTTGATTTCATTTAAGTTAAAGTTTTCATTGCATTTATGAAGGTGTGATAAAATATATTGTTATAATTCTATAAATATATTAATAATAATCCTCACAATTTGTGTTACGATATTCTTGCTAGATTTCAATTCATATCTTGAGGTTTTTATTTTATTCTATAAGATTTATTTTATATTCAGATAATATTCGGGAACTTATAAATTGTTTGTTTAATTGACAACAATATTTAATATAAAATAAAACAATAACTTTGTAAACATCACTTTTATTTTTTATACTTTGTGCCGACCGGGTTTCGCTCCCAAAAAAACGCTTTTTCTTTTTAAAAAAACAACAACGGACGCAATACTACCAACGTAATGCGTAAACGCATCACGATCGTCGTTATGCATTAAAAACTACGCAGGATGCTTCTTAGTTCTTAGTGTCAAGCGGCATCGTTGTAAATTAACCCAACGTTGCCAAATCTGATGATTTACTCAACCAAACGCTCAAATAATTTATAAAAATGTACTCGTGAATGGCCACGGGGACGCAGTACTATCGAAGTAATGCGTGGACGCAGCAAAATCGTCGTTATGCATTAAAAACCACGCAAGACGATTCTTAGTTCTGAGTATCAAGCGGCATCGTTGTAAATTAACCAAATGTTGCCAAATCTGACGATTAATCAACCAAACGCTCAAATAATATTTAACAATGTACTCCGAATGGCCACGAGGACGCAGTACTATCGACGTAATGCGTAGACGCAGCAAGACTGTCGTTATGTATTCATAATAATATTTCAACGTGATCGGCCAGGGGGACGCAATACTATCAAAGTAATGCGTGGATGCAGCATGACCGTCGTTGTATATTCAAAATAATATCTACTCGTGATCGTTCACTGGGACGCAATACTATCGACGTGATGCATGGAAGCATCATGATTGTCATTATGAGTTAAAAATAGTATATTCTCATGAGCGGCTACGGGGACGCAGTACTATAGACGTAATGCGTGGACGCAGCACGACCGTCGTTATGTATATAAAATAATATCTACTCGTAATCGGTCTAGAGGACGCAATACTAACGATGTAATGCGTAGACGCAGCACGATCGTCGTTATGTATCGAAAATTATATTACTTCGTGGACGCGGCAAGATCGTAGAAATGAATAAAAACATACACTGCTCGATATATACACCGTGTAGCGAACCTGTCGGCAAAATGTCAAACGTTCAATATTCATTTCCAGACATTCTGAGACATTTTTTGCTTCCACAAAAATTTTTGCCATACGATTCTACATGGGGTAAGCATCGTTCTGGCCAATTTTGAGGTTAAAACATTGTAGCGTCCGTATATCGGACGCTGTAAGTCGGTGGACGCTGCAATGCTATGGAGTTTTTAGGGGTCGGACGCAACAAATGTAGCGGGATATATATATATATATATTCGGGGAGGTATATATATATACCTCCCCGAAGGTTAAAAGTTGTGTCGTACAGTAATTAAGGTGAATCTAAAGGTTTTATCTAAAAAATATTCATAATAAGCGAGGCCAGCGCGATCGAAATTTTACCCTTGTTTATTGTAAGAATATATTGCTTAACACTTGGTTGGTCAAATTTTACAACATTCGTATTATATCATACTGAGCTACTCAACATCAAGCAGGTTAACACGTGTGGTGACGGACGACAGTACATGACTTTCAGCTGTTGTCACACAATAAAACCGTGCGATTTGTAAGTTCATTTAATCTCGTACTTGAGTGAAAGAGTAGAGCTTACCTGATTCCATTTAGTAAAAATCATTACCACAACATCGTTTGTCTTGCATTTACACTCATAGTCAATAATAGGCGTCAAGTCATCAGGTATATTCTTCACCCTTAAATTCATAAACAAATATTTTTTCATTAAATTTAGGGATACATTTGCAATGCCACTAGTCAACCGGGGCTGTCTATAATATCGTAAACAAATGTTTTTTTTTTAAAATACGATTTAAGATTTTCACGGCCAAAAGTATTTTTGTTATTTGTTTTTGGGGTGTTATGCCGTGTTGCGCTAACTCCTTCTTTAGCCAACGTTTCGGAAAGCATTGCAGTGTCCATCATCAGGGCAGATTTGTTATTTGAGGTTGTGTTAAAATGTGAGCTTATGTATGAGGTTGTGATACCGTGTTGCCAGCTCCAACCCTCTGAGCTAACATTAACGTATCATTTTTTATTTAAAGTGGTTTTCTTCGTTTAGTTCTGGTGTAGCCGTCAATTACCGGATACCAAGAACTATTGAGCTTCGCTCCATCGTCTCTATTAATGTTTACGGGATTTTTATGAATTTCAATGGCTTCCGTAATCAGCCGTGCTCTATAAGTTTTGGGTCTCCCCAGGGTTTCAGGAACAAATCCAAAGTAATGCCCGGTGTCAATCAAATGCTCGGCAATTGCCGATTTGTCAGGGTGGCCGAGTTTACCAGCTCTGAAGTGTTCTGAAATCCTTTTGGAGATTGTCCGCTCTGTCTGGCCTACATAGACCTTGTCACATCCGGAACAGCTGAGTTTATACACTCCATCTGTTTCCAGAGGAAACTTAGTCGTTGCAGACCTCAGTAAGTCCTGTATCTTTGTTGTTGTTCCGAAGACAGTTTTGATTTTCCTTTATCAAAAGCCTGGCAATTCTGTCTGTCACATTTTGCACATAAGGCAGGAAGGCACAGCCTTTCGACTCTTATTCAATTCTGTCTTCGTTTGGTGCAGATTTGGCTCCTATGATTTGCCTTGTCTGACTTGTTGGGTAACCGTTACGCTCCAGTGCATCGGTCAGCTTCGTAAGTTCCGCTCCGATTTTATGTTCTTGACATATTCTGGTCGCTCGGGTCACCAATGTATGGATAAGTCCTCTCTTCTGCGCTGGGTGGTGGTGCGAATCAGCGTGTTAAACACCTGTAAGCACCTCTGACATTTTGTGATGAAAGTACACAAAATCTCAGAGGTGCAAGCAGAGGACATCCGTCAAGAAAAGGGCTGAAATACCCCGCCCCAATATCACGAAAGGAGAGTTTGCGGCCCTAAAAGAATTATGCGCCAATGAGGAAATCTTGGTTCTGCCAGCCGATAAAGGAAATGCCACTGTCGTGATTAATACGGCAGACTACACAAAGAAGATGGAAGACCTCTTGTGCGATTCAGGCACCTATAAGAAGATTAAAAACAACCCCACCTTCTTAGAATAAAATTCCTTTTGTAAAATCCGAATTATATTTCTAGTCGACTTATTTTTTATTTTTATCCGAGCATTATATTTTTTTATGTATTTTTATTTATTTTTTATTTATCTTTGTAAAGTTTTTTTTACATTTGTTTTTCGACATATGTCTCACTAGGGTACACCTGTGTCGAGACAGACGTATTCTGATACTAAATGAATATTAAGATGCATAAACCAAAACGCAAATTATAAACACTTGTATACACTTTAAACCGTGGTCATAGGGTTGCCAGCTCCTGTTTTCTGAATTAGAGGATTTGATACGATTAAATAAAGGACATCAATATTTTTTTAATAAAATGCTGTTATGGTATCAGTAGTTACATTTATTAATAAAAAAACAATGTTAATACATAATGTAAATCGAGGCCAAGTAAGTAAGTACGACCTTAATTAGTCATTTTGCATTTAAAGTAATAAATAAAGTTAATGTATTACTTTTGGGTTTTAATGTATCAATATTTAACTTATTTCGGTTTTGGTCCACGTATTCGTACACAAGGAAAAAATCCTTTCGGCTTGGGCATTAGAAACGGGGATGGAAAATACGTATTGTATAATTTTTTACCAGATTCTTGTTTTCATCCGTAGTATTTTTAAATCCAAATTTCAAGAACATTTTTTTATCGTCTATAATTTTCGTCAGGAGAGGCTTTAATATACAGAACTCTTCATACAATGCATCAAGGTTAATATTAGGTATCTGTAGTTTTGATACCATGATGCACAAATCCTGGAACTTCTTTTGTAAATGTCAGCGGCTGCACAGTGGATATTACTGTTTTCTGAGAAATCGAATCGCGATTCTATATATGTCAGTACATTTTGATACCACTCCAAAAATATATACCTAGTGTATTTTACAGCCTGAGAAGTAGACATTTTTCGAAGAATTTGCTGGACTGCCATTCCAATAAAGGCATCCTCAATTCGATTTACTTGCGTACAGACGAAATAACACGCTCTCTAACGTCACGCGTCACCTCACCTAGCAGATGAAACAGGCGCCGAGCAATATTTGCCCGACCGTGTTCCGCATTTCGACTCAGCCGCCCGCGCCGCGCCGCCGCCCGCCGCCTCGCAACACATCGCGCGAAATCACTCTGATTCATTTATTTTTTCCAAATTAAACGACAAAGTATTGCCCTCTATTGAAGATTTTAAATAGGGAATTCTCGTGCATTTTGTAAATAATTTATTTCAATAAAGATAATTATTTTATTATGTCCCTCTTTTTTTAAAATGCATTTTCAATTTTTTGTAGTTGTTTTAAAAATTGCGTGCTATTTCGGCTCTGAAAACGGTCATGCGCCATCTTGACCGCTACGTCACAAGTGCTACGTCACTCCTTTGCCGCCGCCGCCGCCATCGGTTTGCAGGATCTACTCAGGCCGGTCAACAGTGACGTCATCGTTCGCCCTTGAACGCTTGATCAATCACCGGGCGTTCTTAGGTGCATTGAAATATTTCGTTCGCGCATTATAACTTTAATAAATGATTTTTGAAAATTATAAAAACTATGTATTCTTGTGTCTGAAGTGTTTCTACATATGAATAATTAATAATAAGTGATTTTTTGGTGTGAAGAGAATTCCCTATTAGAGGACAAGATCAATTTTTGGGTCTGAAATAGAGGACGTCCTTTAAAATAAAGGACGTCTGGCAACCCTAACCGTGGAGACAATAGAAAGATAAATGAAAGTGTAGGTACAAGGACGACAAATATTATAAATGTATATGAAAAATAAATGCATCTAGTTCCATACTTAGAGTACATACTTACAAAGGGGCTTTTATAAAATTATTGGGGCTTATATAAAAGGTTTGTGTAGAGATTTTGTTTATTTTCAGCTGATAACAATTACCATCACGTAACAGGAAGCTATCACAGCAGTGACATGGATCTTCCCAACACAGAGAGTGATTCCATCAACACTGAACCATGGTCGCAGGAAGAAGGCCAATGTGAAATGGCGTTTATAGATCACGATGACACGTTTGTCTGAAACGAAAATATAACCAACAGGTTTTTAAAAATATATTATGCTCTTAGACTGTTCCTAATTCCTTAAGGCCCCGTAGTAAGCGTTCAAAGATGGTATGAAAGGGAGATATGTAAAAACGAATGTTAGAGGGAGCGCGCTAATATTAAAAAACGATAATAACCAAGCGAAAATGGTGAAAATATTTAACAAAACTCGTTTGAAATAGAAAAAAAATCTCTCGACAAATTCTTTACTTGAAATTAAAAGTACACTGTCATTTTTTTTCATGCCTATAACATAAATTAAAGCGATGCACTACGTCGTGTAATATTTTAAATCTAGCCGTTATCAATAACTATGGCGATAAGGTTTAAATTCCCGCTTAACACCATCCGCCTGTTTTGATTTCCGCAAGAAAAAAACATGGCCAAAAAGTACCTTTTATTTTATTTTGTGGATGTTCAGGAATAAATATTTAATTTTTTTCCGATCATTTTATAAATAACTTAATTTTCCACATTATTCAATAAAATGATAACCGAAAATGGGTTCGTAAATAGGAGATTTTGAACTTTAAAGTAGTTTTCTTAGACATTATACATTATTTTTTCTGGGCTTATAAAAATATTTATCTACAAAATACTCGATTATTTCAAAGGCCAAGATGTATTCTACTCGCAGTATTTAATTGAAGCATCTGAAACATTTTTAGGCGACCAAATTTTCAAACCAAAACCACATGATTTTGCATTACTACGTAGTATATCGCCTTAAATAACAGAAGAAAACGTGTGATTTTGCATTACTACGTAGTATATCGCCTTAAATAACAGAATAAAACGTGTGATTTTGCATTACTACGTAGTATATCGCCTTATATAACAGAAGAAAACGTGTGATTTTGCATTACTACGTAGTATATCGCCTTAAATAACAGAAGAAAACGTGTTTTTAATAATTTTCGGATCTTACTTTGCGATTTTTTCTATCGAGGGAATTTCATATAGTTAACTTTTCGGCATAACAAATGTGAAACTTTATTTTTTTTTTGTAACTTAAAACATAAAGAGTCAACGAGAAACTTGCTATAAATCGGTAGAAATTGGGGATGCGGGTAATTTATGCCCTTATTTTCTCGAGCCTGTTGCTTTCATCGATATATAATACCAGTAGTCTCGCCATAATTTAATATTTAAGTAAATCATCTCCAAAACTTCTTTTCAAATCCAAGATAAAGTACCTATCTAACATTTTCAATCCAAACCCAAAATTTTCGAAAACTGACAAGAAAAAAATATTTAATCTTCGTTCAACAAACGACATCAACCAAATTAATTATCTAAATCTACTTTTAGAATAATTACAAATCAATATTGTGACCAGTATCTTGACCTGTGCGTACCTACAATAAATCGTGTAACTATTACGTTCTACTATGTCAAAATGAGTTAATGATGTGTGTAAATAAGTCAAAAGTCACGGTGTTTGAAAGAGAGAGTTTTAAAACAGTGTGCAATATAGTTGTGAATGATAATACTCCTAGCAAGTGGATTTGGGAAGTACATTTATTTACGTTAATGCAGGAAATTTTATTTGTGGAGGACTGATCGCGGTCGACACTTATTAAAATATTGTCTAAAATACCGCAGCTAGTAGGCCATAATGGATTGCCGACACCAACCCTGATGGGTGGCTGTGGGGCATGGAACTGTCAAAGTATGGACGAAGAAGACTGAATGCTGTAGAGATGAGATCTATCAAGCGCATATGTGGTAAAGCTTTGTATGACGGTGTTAAAAATGTAGATATTCAGAAAACATGTAATTCTGACGTCAGCCTTATCCAGTATCGTAATATTTAAGATTAAGAACGGGACGCTTAGATGATTTGGTCGTGGAAAGCGGATGAATGAAGAAATGATGTTAAGGAAAGTACATGACGTGAAAGTCGGTAACGGCCGAGGAAGGTATGGTACGATCAAGTGAATCAATTGCTTGAGTCGGGTCATTTCAAGAGCCAGACACGATGTTTGGAAGTGAAGGTGCGAAGGAGTGTCCGCAGAGACAATGTTGATTTTTTTAAATTTAATTTTTACTATACTGTATCGGGAAACAAACAATAATTAAATTTTACCTGTTGCATTAACCAGTGAAGTTTCCACATAAAATTCATATTACACACAGAGAAAAAACATAAATAAACAGAAGAAGATAGATAAACATAAAAACACCTTAATGAAAATAACTGAGATATCTTACACACCTTAATGAAAACCTGGTATAACGGTCTATCCTCTTTGCATACCCCTGGAAGAAAGTAAGTTAGGTTAAGTCCCATTTCGCTTCTTCTCCCTTCTTCGTTATTTGTAAGTGGTATATTTAAACTCTACCTTTTTTTCTTTATCGTATTTTACTTTGAAGTTTGTAATAAAAAATGTTTAAATTTGTTTGGAAGTTTCGAACACCTTTTCTAAATAAATACACTTGGTGAAGTTGTAATATATCACCATTGTTGACAAGACAACTGATAAACATTGGAAAATAAGATTGATATTATTTATTTATTTTATACTAGCTGTACCCCACCACGCGTTACTGTGTAAGTCTGTCTGTACAGATGGAGAAACATTAGCGGGTGTTGATTTTACGTCCAACAGAATAATAAAAGAATTTTTGTGCAACAGATGTTTAAAAAAAACGCAAGTTTTTACAGTTGACGTCTATATAATATATGTATACAAAAACACATGCGTCTTCGAATGCAATGTTGTGTCAAAATTTCAAAGCAATCGGTGGAGAACTTTTGGAGATTTAATTATGAACAAATGAGCATTTACATTTTTATGTATATAGAAAACAAACAGTATATGAGTTACAGTGATGAAACATTTTACAGATATCAAATGTTTCATGTTAGATACCTATGATATGTTTCCTTGTAATGTATTGTGTGGTATGTATATTCTTTAATTACCTGGAGACATATGTAGTATATAGGCGAGTGTGTGTATGTGTATGCTCATTGAACACTTTATTTTATTGACATGCTGTAGCTGCCTTTCTCTCCTGCCGACAATCATGGTGTGCACACAATGAAAATTCGTACCTGCTAACTTATTGCAAATAGCTTATCAGCAGGAGTTTTGTTAAAAAGTGTAATTCTGTCCACAAATACATCATTATAATAATCATTTGATGGCATGTCTTAACACGTATTATCAATGAGTTGTTGTTTTGTTATCCCAGGTTGCATTAATGTGGAGACTGTACCCATCAAGACAGAACCGGGCCCCCGAGAAGAACCTGGAGTAGGAATCCCTTACACGGATATAGACTTATACCTGCCAGATGTAAAAAATGAATGCTTCGGGCACTCTGAAAGAGATTTATGTTTATGTATAAAGATTGATGTTTATCTGCATTTGATTTCATCATCTTCTCGTTTCATTATACATACCTAAGTTTTAAGCTTTATCTTACTCTTTTTCAGAGATGATAACGGGTCTGAACCCTGCCGCATCCAATTCAATTTCCCTTTTGAACTACTCCTGCTCTGAAAAAAAACATTTAACACTGCACTTACGCACACGCATTGGTCTTAAAAATTATTCATGTTCTCCAATGGAACATTTAAATAGTCGCATTCTTACCCATACTGGAGAAAAACCTTATTCATGTTCCCATTGTAACTACTCCTGTTCACAAAAATCAAGTTTAACTAGGCACTTACGCACCCATTCAGGAGAAAAACCTTTTTCATGTTCCCTTTGTAACTACTCTTGCTCAGAAAATCATATTTATCCGTGCACTTACGCACCCATACTGGAGTAAAACCTCATTCATTTTCTCATTGTAACTTCACTTTCTCAACCTCGTCTGATTTGAAAATGCACTTACGCACACATACTGGTGTTAAACCTTATTTATGTTCCTACTGCAGCTATTCAAGTTCTCGAAAGGGAAATTTAAAAACTCACACTCTGATCCACACTGGTCAAAAACCTCATTCATGTTCCCATTGTGACTACTCCTGTTCACAAAAAAATCACGTTTAACAGTGCACTTACGCACCCATACTAGCGAAAAACCTTTTTCATGTTCACATCGTAACTACTCTTGCTCAGAAAAATCTCATTTAACAGGGCACTTACGCACCCATACCGGAGAAAAACCTTTTTCTTGTTCCCATTGCAACTATTCCTGCTCACACATTGCAAGGTTAACAATGCACTTACGCACCTATACGTGATAAAACCTCATTCATGTTCCCACTGCAGCGTTTTAAGTTCTCAAGGATTATTAAAACGTTCTATTCTTACCCATACTGGAGAAAAACCTAATTTGTATTGTAGTTCTGATTAGAACTACACCTGCTTAAGCACGTACTCTTTAGCAGTGCACTTTCGCACTCATACTGGACTCAAACCTTATTCGTGTTCCAATTTTATCTAATCCTTCTCAAACAAACCAAATAGTGGACTAAAACATTATTCATGTTCCCACTGCAGCTATTTATTTCTCAAAAGAGAAACGAAGCTAAATGTCTCGTAGATTTTCGAATGTCATAATTTTGTGAAGTCCAAATATTAGTGGGTAGGTTATAAAATATTATTTTAGTAGTTTTAGAATAGATAGGTATACATTCCCGTGATTCTGTTGAAACCAATCCTTTTAGCCTATCAACTTATATCTACACGCAAATTTTCCCCTCTCCCACTCTCATTTGTTCAAAGCCGGCCACACGGACATAATAACCTGGACATAACTAAAACCAGGCTTAAATAACAGTAGTGTTTAATTTTGTAATTATTTAGTAACTTCATATTTTCAATATTACGTTCACGTGTATTTTTTGTTATTATTCACCAAACTTTATTGATAACCTGCACATATCGACACAGGAATTCCCTAGTGACATGAGAGCTTATGATTTGACTGTAAAAAAGGTACCTTTGTTAATAAATAAATAATTATGAAGGTGAAGAACTGACTGCATTGTTCGAGATATTGGAACTTTATAGACACCAAGGACATGATTTTTTACAAATGGTATGCCATTCTTGACGGTCGTTCAATATTTTGTTTCACTCTGAATTTATCTTGTCTCTTTGTAATAAAGTGTAAAAGCCCAAATAGTGCTTGAATAAATAAACATCTTCAGGAAATCGCAATTGTTGTTTTTTTTATAGAATTTTCGGAAGTTTCGACATAATTTATGTAAGACAGGTTGTAGCAGTTCTTACTCCT
This sequence comes from Hesperophylax consimilis, assembly GCF_061612785.1. Classification (NCBI taxonomy): domain Eukaryota; kingdom Metazoa; phylum Arthropoda; class Insecta; order Trichoptera; family Limnephilidae; genus Hesperophylax; species Hesperophylax consimilis. The sequence continues at coordinate 30,883,168 of NC_142854.1, forward strand.
GGGCGGCGAGTACCTACCCGTTTGGAAATAATCAGTTGGTTAATTTTCTCCTGTTGGCGCTCCTGTTTTCGAGATCATGGTGCCGAGCGCATTTCTACTGGTTTAGTTGGTGGCTGGACTCGTGAGCTTGCGCTGTGTTTTCGTGCGACGCTGAACATGAGGGACTTTCTTGCAATTCACGAAAGGTCTTTTCTTTTAACTTATATTTTAAAATATTTAATTTAACTTTCCGATAGGGATTACTGTATTAACTTCTTGCATAGTTAATAAATACTATGCTGGCGCCCACTCAAACATTTCTTTACCAGATTCTTAGAGTTTTTTAAATATCATGTTATCGGCTTATCAGTCATATGTTATCAAGATGGCGTTTATCGTACGTGCATTCTTGACACGCCCGGAGATAAAATTTATTAGAGTCTCATGTTCGTTTTATTGATCAAATATATAACAATTGTTGTTTCACTAAATTAGCTTCTTGTAATAATTAAACCTTCTTTTATTTAGAATTTCCTTCACAGATTACATTTGCTACCCACATACATTTATTGTCAGTGCGCGTGGTTGAGATGACTTGATTATTGTAATGGTATTATCAAATTAATGTCACAATCTTAGGATCCATCATTAATTATTTATAATAATCATTTCTTCACCCATCATTTGGCAATAAATGCTACAAAATGGCGCCCAACGTGGGGCCCCTCCGGGATTATTATAATAACCACCAACTAAACCAGTAGAAATGCGCTCGGCACCGTGATCTCGAAAACAGGAGCGCCAACAGGAGAAAATTAACCAACTGATCATTTCCAAACGGGTAGGTACTCGCCGCCCAGGAGTAAGAACTGCCACAAGGTATTTGATGTAGGCTACTATTACATTTAGGACACGTAAATTTCATACGACGGTTTTTCAGCTCTAGACATCTGGCTTCAGTTGTTGATAAGCCTAACAATTTGGTGCATATAAATGTACCTCTATTACAACCATCACATGTAACTCCTTCTCCTGGCATAGAAACATAATCGGACAGATTGGCGGATGTTATTTGTACCTTGTAATATTCTCTGATGGTTTTTGTTTAAAGTTTTCTTATATTCTACGACTGTTTATTGCATTTTAGAAAGTGACTCAGAAGAGATAACACTTGTGCTTCTAAAGGAGCTGTTTTTCAATGCTTTTATAATGCTTTAGAGCTTGAAGAATGTTTATGAACACTTGTTAAACACCTTCCTATAGGCAATTGCACTGCTAAAATCAACACCTTCCTTATACGTAGTCGCACTACTAAAATCAACACCTTCCTTATACGCAGTCGCACAACTAAAATCAACACCTTCCTATACGCAGTCGAACTTTTACAATCTACACCTTCCTATACGCTGTCGCACTACTACAATCAACAAAAGATAGAGAAACACCTACAAAATTAATCACCTTAATATAAAAATAAAATTGAAAAAATGGAAATTTTAAATGGAGTAACTAACTCTAAATCTACTAGTAGTATATTATAACAGGACAATCTGAAGATAAACATGGTTCCACTTTAAATGCCGAAAACCCTGACAAAATTCTTGATCTTGTCAACATATTTTTTACAACTGTGGGATCAAAATTAGCGAAACAAATTACACAATGTGATGCACTTGAAGTAAATGAAGCTCCCAATATGTTGAAGGGATTTTATTTCAAACTCATAACGGCTGATGAAATCATAAACATAATAATTGCTTATTTTAATCACTTAAGACAATATTAGCAAATCTCAAACGAACATTTGAAACTGAAAAATAAGAAAAAAAATAGGATGCATCTGGGATTTGATCCCAGCACCTTCGCCTTGCTGGGGCGCTGTTCTAACCAATGGGCTAATTCGTCCCCATTACCTTTGGTCATATTTAACTGTATCATATTTCGAATATGAACTAAACGCATTGCGGATTTTGAGGTGTCATCTGAAGTCATTGCCATGCCTAATAGAGCAACGACAGTTTTCAAATGACGGCAATTCTGGTTGATTTTTGTTGTTACTGCGGATTTGTATGCTGTTTTACTGCAAGCATATGAATAAGAAGAGTGATTAGTCTATTTGAAACAGTGATGTTTAGTTGGCGAAAGCACTGACATCGTAATTTGGCTGTTACTCGCCTAGTTAGCCTTGCATTTTCTCTATGATGCATAAAATCTTCGGCCGGGAAAAATCTGTATTATATTTGATCAAAATAATCGATTAAATAAATAATATTCATGTATTTGCTCAGTTTTGCCGAGTAATTAAAACATTTTCCCATCACACACAAGTGCATTTTGGCACTTTTTTAAGACAATTACTAAGCGGTAGCACACGACCTTTTAGTACTAAAACAATGAAAATCGAAAGTATTTCAACTGACATACTTTTTGCTTGCCTTTTTGAGATGTCTACAGCATGTCCGTAATAATTGGAACGTCATTGAGTTCTTAAATTTTTTCAATCAGAAAAATCAACGATATAAAAACGTTTTTCAATAATTTCATTATGTAGATAAGTGATACAAACCTTCGGAATTTTAAATCCTTGAGATTTCTATGCTATGTTTAATATTTTTATAAAACCATAATCCAGTCCCAATCAGTACTTGGCAGAAGAGACCTGTCATTTTGACATTTCCAATTTAACCCTAGAAAGATAACCATATTTTGTAGTACATAAAAGATAACCATACGCTGCAGAGGCGCATAATATATTTATCATTTTTTAAAATTAAATACCTAGGTAATGTATTTCTTTAGCGGAATTATTTTAATGTGTGGTTAATGAACTAATAATAAAAAACTTTTTTACTGAAATTATTTATTTATTTTAAACATTAAACTTAAATTAAAAAAACCTCTAGAAAAAAACAATAAAATTAACCGTATTCTGTTTACAGGAAAATATTATCACAAATTTATATTTTTTTTATATAAAACTAATTAAATTATTTTAATTTACTAATAAACTATAAAATAATCAGTCAAAACTATAATTATTTTGCTAAAAATTTGGTTTAGAGGCATTCAAAGCAAACATCTTTTTTGTGTTCGCCGCAAACTGTTTTTTTGCATTTGGCGAAAGTCATCATTGACATTCTTTTTTTTTTACTTAAGCAAAAGCTGCAATACCGTATTTTCTTGGCTGGAGGTTCTTCTTCATTATCACTAGAGCTCTGCACATCTGGATTCGGAAGAATATTGGTGATATTTTCTCGCACACGCTTGAGCAAAGTAGGAGCTTCGAGTCTTTCCGTCATCCACGGTTCAGATAACTGAGTGCTTAACTTTTTCATATATTCCCTTCTATTTAGAGGCTTTTCATGTTTCGCTAGAACGTTGTGACAGTATATGACATAAGAATTGACGAATGCCATGTTCAGTATGCCATAAAGCATAGCCATTGGCCACCTATTGGTTTTTCTTGAACATGACATTGGGGAACACATTTGATCGAACGTGTCCACCCCGCCTTTAGTCTGATTATAATACATTATAATATCAGGCTTACCGGTTGTGGCGTTGATGACACCTTCTTCATCACACGATGATATCAGGTAAACCATCTTAGAGGGCTTCGGCTTGTACGAGACTAGGGTCAAACATCCATCATAGCAGAACATTGACGTGCCTACGGATCGAGACCGTGTATTTTTCAAGTCTTCGGGGATCTCCCGTTTATTGGATCGTATGGTTCCAACGAGGGTTAGTTTGTACGGCTCGTGAAGAAGGGATTTCGCGAGAGGAACCGAAGTGAACCAATTGTCACACGTAATATTCCGGTTTGTGCCATGCAAGGGCCGAGACAACTCCTTAACATAATATTCACCTTGTGGCAAACCATTAGTGTTTGTGGCTCTTCCAATATACGGCATTGCATTTAGCATGTACTTTGTTCCGCTATCACACATCATAGGGATTTTTATCCCGTATTTGCTGGGTTTATTGGGGATGTACATGCGGAATGGGCACCGTCCTCGAAACCCCAATAATTGCTCATCAATTGTGACGTGCTCACCCGGTGTATAATTCAGTTTACACTGAGTTATAAATAATTGGATCAACAACAGGAACAAGTGGATCTTCATGACGTAAGGAGGGCCGTATAGATTTGTCATCAAATCTCAGACATCTAATCAAGAAATCGAAACGATCTCTACTCATCACTGCCACGTAACGTGTTCCTGAAAAACTACTATTGAACAGCTCATCGGTAGACAAGTGATTGTCTTTCATCGCCGCACTCAAGGTCAGTATCCCAAACAAAGCTCGGACTTCTGTCATAGACGTATCTTTGAAAGTGGCTTTGGTCATGTTTTCTCGACGTTTTACAGAGATCTCAATATTCGTCCAACGGACGATCTCACCCACTATTTCGTCGGTAACAAACAAAGTAAAACATAATACTGGGTCATACACATTGCGACACATACGCGTTGGACCTCTGTTTGTGCGAATTATATTTATGGCAGATATCCTACCACGACTTTGTCCTTTTATTGTTGACCAGCAATGTTGGTTTTTACCCCTTAGCACACGGCGATCAGGAACAATTATACGGCGGTCACGACGTGATGTTTCCAAACTTCCAGGCTCTGAAGATACTGGTGGAGTTATAATGTCTTCATTTTGTGTATCATTCAATTCTGATTCCTGATGTCCATCATGCTCGTTCTCTTCTTCTTCAGTTAAAAATCTCAATATTTGATCATCAGATATAATTTTTCGGCTCGTCATTATGAAGGTTAAAAAAACCATGCTAAAACAAACAATAAAATACCTATTATAAACATGTAATGTAAGTATAAACAAATTTATACTTTTACTAAAAGTCACGCAAAAGATAACCATACGCCTTTGGAGCGCATTACCTGGTCATAACTTGAAAAATATGGTACTTACCGCGTAAAAACGACCGTCCCGCGACGCTGTGTACCATAAATAAACCACTCTCTAGACTCTAGATCGATATCTTCGGGCTTTTTGTATAGCCCCATTTTGTCACCCTCTTAACCACAGATAAAACGGTCGTTTGGTCCAGACAGGTAAATATATTGTAGACCATAAATAAATCTCAAGGCCATTTAAAAAAGTGCAAACATAGATAATATAACTGCACCCAGCTAACATCGTTCATTCACTAGCCCACAAAAATTATATTTTAAAAATAAAAATATTGGAATAAAGGAAAAGGAAAATAAAAAAAACCCACAGCTATGTACACATAAAAATACTTTTTATTTTCAAAAAGACAATTGACAGTAATACAAAACAGGGTCAGTACAACCGATGTATTGAGCATTGATTTATCATTGAAGTAGAAGATAATACTAATATATCTAAACAAAACATGAAACAGAACAAGACACAGAAAAATAAAAAGTAACGGTCTCAACTAGGAATCGAACCCAGTCTTACTGCAACAACTTAATAGGATTTAATTTGACCTTGCACAAAACTACAAGAATATATACACAAAATACATATTCAACAAATTTAAGTGTTAATTATTATTGCCACAGCACTAGAAGTTATTCAAATTCTCCTGCAAGGGTTTCATATAATTTCCAAGACTTTGTCGTTAGCAAACATCATGGAAAATGCTGGTTAAATCTGAATACTTACATGATGCAATTCTGGAGAGGTTTAAATGACCCTGTTTGATGTAATCGTGGCTTTTTTTAGCAGTTTTAGCATCCTTTTACGTGGTATAGTATCGCGTCGGAATACGGATAGGTCTGAAAAGGAAAATTAATTAAATTATTAGCCAATGAAGTACATTCAGGAATCAGGAATATTGTATCAAAGAACGAAAGGTTAGTACCTGTATTTAACAACGTGTTCGGGTTCTTCTTTCAGTTGGTGGAGATAGACAGGATATTATAGGATGACTGGAAGATTAAGCGTGGCCAAGCATTCTTTTTTAATCCCAAAAGAACCGTATTTTTGCTTTCAATTGAGAAATGATACCCACAAACAAACGTATTTCTTGCTAGCACCGGATTATCGAATCCGTCTGAGCAACCTTTAACACAACACGGCATTAATTTATCACCTTGAAGAATTCTAGCACGCAACATTATTTTTAGATGGGTTAGACGATTTTCAAAATTCTAAATATTTACGCTAAAATCTTCAACTGACTTTAGCCTCGAAATGGCGTCTTGGAAATTACCGTTAATTTTTTATCGCAGCATTCGCAGCATAACACATGCTTAGCTTCTCTTTCTGTTACACAAGTCGCTATGGTAGAGTGCGAGAGATCAAACTACAATTTTTGCTCTGAGCCAATGAGATCTGAGCTTTCAGCCACAACAGCTTTGTCTATAAGAATTTGGGTATTGAATAACTCCTCCCATCAGGGTTACAAGGTCAGACGGGAGTTGTACGCCCCTGCTGTGCACCGACGACTGAGCTAATGAAAAAGGACAGCTAGATGCGCGAGCTCATTAGAAAGAGACAGCGTTTTCTTACCGTCGCGGGCGCCTCTGAGGCGTAGGTTATCTTTCTAGGGTTAAATAAATCACCGCTACCACTGCTGTTCAATGCTAATTCCTGCTTTCACAACAATAGTCTTTAGTCGAGAGGTTAGTGGAAAATGAAATCGGACCGAAGCAGGAAAATTCTGAAAAAAATAAACTCGTTTGTCAACTTCAAGCATTTTGCTGCTGTTAATCAATTTTATTTTTTCATTTTTGATAAAATAAATATTTCAAAAGGAGACAGTTCTTAATATGGCCGGTTTATCAGAAAAATCGCATCGGCGGTTCCAGTGACAGCAAAGAAACCGGCTCCAAGAAACCTTGACAGGAATCTCGACCATCTCTAGTAAATACGTCAAATTAATGTCAGCCGGTCAATCAGTGAGTGGTTTATTTGTGGGCGTCTTCGTGCTTTCTTGTCTACAGTAATTATTATTGTACCGTCTTTCTAAAGTAATTTCATATGAACTATACAATCAATATGTCACTTGAGATTATTTCAATAACCCACACATTCATAGCAATTTTTTTTTTAATATTTGAAGTGCTTGTACTTCTACTCTAGTGACGTTTCTTGAAGGCTTTGGAAGTGACCGCCGCACTTCGCCTTTACGTAAGTAGGTTCTAGTTATATTGACCAAGTAACACCTAAACTCCTTTTGGCGCTTGCTTATTGTAAGAATATATCGGCAATTTTTTTGACACATACAGGTACATATATACCTAATTGGTTTATGGTTTATCAGATTTTACATTAAACTGACAAATTAACAAAATATTAACTCGTTATACCCTCAAACAGTTTAAAACTTACCTGTAACGATTCCAGGAGTCTTTATTCGATTGACCCACCAGTGAGGCCCAAAACCAAAAACGACCAAAACTCTCCATCTAATTAATTAGAAAATTAATAATGTCTTGGGAGACAAATTTCATCCCTGTTTTCCAACGTAAGACCAAAAAGGTAAAAATAATCTTGCCATCTTTGGCTGCGAGATAATGCACTTTTGTTGAAAATAACATCAATCCTTTGATATATTTCCGAAATATTGTTTTTTAGAAGATTTGGAATTTTTACCCGCTAAGCTATTTCAAGCAAACAGCCTATGATATTAATAATACATCCAACTCCAGTGCAATAGTAGAAATTTCAACAACTCTAGCCGCTAGAGGGAACTTGTGTAGCATGCTCACTTTGAAATTCCTTGCAATGGCGGCAAATTGAATGTATTTAGTATCTGGTGACGGTTTTTGCGCTTTTTAATTTGTATTTTGGTCATTCTTGATAAATAAAGTGAGTTCCGTAGTTCAATTTACGAACAAACAGCACAAACACTCTCAAGTCGTTTTTCAAGATTGCAAAAAAGTGAAATGATTTCGTTAAATCCTAGCAAATAAAGTGTTCTTATTTGTGTAAATTGTAAAACGTGGATTAAACCATGAAAATTTGAATAGTAAAAATTTTCAGGTTAATTTTTCAAAGCTGTGTTAGTTCCATGCAGCATTCTGTGTTCAAGTTGATGTTGTAATCATCGTCAATATTGATGTCCAAAAACACATTTTTGTATTTTTTTATGTGACACATAACAAGAGCGCCCTTATCTGTACAGTGTGAAGGCAGGGCGGAAAGTTGTGGGGCGGGTTAAGTTAAGGCTATAAGAAAGGATTTATTAATGCTCGTGTGGAAGAGGCCCGGATTGTATGAAGGACAGACAAATTTTTGTATGTTTTTTGAATTATTGAATATATTAAATATATTGATTTATAATATAACATCAAATTTATATAATTTCTATAAATTAACCCAAACTGCTTCAAATGGAAGTCTTTATAGCTGACGAACTAGAAAATATTTTTTAAATTCGATAATATGAATGTTTATGCACAAATTCCCGTAATGGAATTATCTCCAAAAATCTCAATGATATATTCTTTTTGCATACGAACTATGGAAAAAAATTGGGAATTGGGAACGGACTTCATCGTGTTATCCGAAACCTACACTAATGGACGCTTAACAAAAATGTCACAAAACGAAAACAAAATTTATCTAAGTTACAACAAATGTAAACAAATAAGCTTCACTAAAAATCATAACGCTATTATATACAATTATTATATAGGCAACTATTCACTAGATCGTGTATACTGTATAATGGATCTTGGCGTACTTTTTGATTTCAAACTTCATTTTGATGCGCCCATTAAAAACATTGTGAATAAAGCTTACTGCATGCTAGGCTTTGTTATCAGAAACAGCCGCGTATTTCGAAAACCTGAAACCTACCTTCTGCTTTACTATACGCTGGTCCGTTCTCAACTTGAATACTGCACCTCCATATGGACTTCACTTTACGAAATCTATAAAGAAAATATTGAAACTATCCAGAAGAAATTTCTGCCTTACCTCAACCACAGAAAAAGCGCACCTAAACGGGGATACACAAATATGCTCTCGAAATATAACGTCTTCACTCTTACTAACCGGCAAACTTACCTTGACCTAATGACCTTGTACAAAATCTGTAACAACTTTACCGACTGTCCTGGCTTACTCAATCTAATAAACTTTAAAATACCACCCAGAACGGCGAGGCCTAACGACTTATTCCATATTAGCCGGACGCGCACAAATGCTGGTGTCAGGGATCCAATCAGAAGAATAGTTTAATTAAATAAATAAAAAAAAAAAATAATAAAATTAAAAATTTAAAAATTTAAAAAAAATAATTTTTTTTATTAAAAAGAAAGACAAACATTCCCAGGTTACGAATAACCCAACAATGTTTGAAAATCTCCTACTACCACCACAGAAAGCCGAAAATGTTGCTTGTGTTGTGATGGAGGACTTAGCCAGCCGAGGAATCGAACACGCGACGCTCGGGTGCTATGCCTATGCCCACTCAACCACTGACCGGTCACATGTAATGTGCGAATTGTATAATAAAAACCAAAACCTGAAGGATTCCGACATATTTTTTGACACATATAGTAATTTTGGTAGGAAATTGAAGTCTGTTTTCCCATAAAAAAAGAAAATGTGTACCTACTTACTTCATTCACTATACTCTTTAAGTACTTTTTTATGATTTATCTCTAAACTTGTATAAAAAATATTTGTACACTTTTATTTGACACTGAGCATTATCTATATTCAAAATAATTTTCTTTTATACTTTTTCCTTATTTACACGTAAAAAAATATTTAAAATTGTTATCTACCAGTCAATCAGTAAGAAATAGTTAGGATGCAGGCGAATTCTCAAGTTATCGTTTTACAAAATTATCTTTTAATTACCGTCTTTATCTGTGTTTTCTCCTTAAATAAATAAATATAAAAAACCTTCTTATCAGAATATAATGATGTTATGAAAATAGATACCAATAAAAATAGTGGACTACACAATTATTTTGGTACTGTCGCAATAACTAAACATCCAATAGATTGATTTAAATTTATTAATTTAATTCAAACTTAACAAATCAATATGTCATATAATAGCTATACACACGGTAACAGACGGTTCGAAAATTAATTCGATTATTAATGATTCAAATATATATTTAAAATTTAAAAATAAGTTATGCTTTCTTGCAGTAGTCTTTAACTGAACCCTTTTAGCGTTTGAGGGTCATATATATACAGCGCCCTTGAGGTGATTTCTCACGAAAACGGCGCTATATAAATTAGCCAAATATTATTATTATATGACTTGGCGTCCATATTTTACAATTTTTTTTTTTTCTATCATCTAAATACATAATTTTTTGACGTTAGAAAGAAAAATAATAATTCCTTCCAGTTTGCCTCAAATATTTATACTATAATAAAATACTAAAATTAGCCAAAATGAATAATTCATAATTTGCCGCTATCGTAACAATTGGTTTAACTTTAAAAATTATTTAATATATTTTTTAAATGAAGTAGATAAAAGTGAAGGTACAGTTTGCTTACACATTTCCCATACAAAACGAATGTGTTTTCAAAATATCGAGTTCCCTCAATTTTGTATTTCTTACAACAACATAACAACGATAGTAAAACACATCTTTATTAATAGACCTAGTCAATCAATGGTTTGTAGTAATTAATTTACAAAGAAATGCATTTGTTAAATCGGTATTATATTTTGAGACGACTTTTATTTTCACATAAACATTACATAAAAGTTTGTGCAGATATTTTGTTTATTTTCAGCTTATAACAATTACCATCACAAAAGAGGACGCTATCACAGCAGCGCCATGGATCTTCCCAACTCAGAGAATGTTTCCATCAAGACTGAACCATGGTCGCAGGAAGAAGGCTCAGGTGAAATGGCGTATACGGACATACAAATCGACCTTCAAGATGTGAAGAAGGAATGTTTGCAGTATTCCGAGAGTGTTCAGTCTACTGGTAAGTTGCATTGCGTATATCACAGAGGTGTTTCAGATAGATGCAGTCAGCAGAGCTGCTTGTTTTATACTTCCATTCTCATCGTTCGTCGGTACTTTTGGTTTTACCTTTAAATTTAAATATTGCTTCACATGGCACTAACAAAATAAGAACTTTGTAAACTTGTTATTCTTCCAAACAGTTCTTATTTTCTCAAGCTGTTGCCTCCATCGATATATAATAATAGTTACCTTTCCATATTTTGTTACTAAAGTAAATCATCTCCAAAACATATTTTCAATTGTAAGATAATACATTTAACATTCTCAATCCAAACCCAACATTTCGCTCCCCTAGAAGAGATTAAAATCTTTTATGTACAACCGATGGTAAATTTGATTACTAACAAGAAACAAATATTTAATCTTTGTGCAACAAACGACATCAAACAAATTATTAATCTAAACTTTGAGAACGGGACGCTTAGATGATTAGAGCATGGAAAACATACGAACGAAGAAATCAGTTTGAAGAAAATGTATGAAGTGGAAGTGAATATTCGAATTGGAGGACGCCGTGGAAGACATGTCACGATCAATGAATCAAATAGTTGAGTCGACTCATGTCAATAGTCTAGACACGATGTATGAAAGTGAATGTGGCAAGGAGTGTGTGCCGAGACAAGGTTGTATAGCGGTCTATCCTCTGTGCATACCCCTGCGACATTTAACAGTTCTCGGAGGGTAGTGGCACTGGATGTGCTTCGCCTCTGCTTTATTCTGGCGCCTTGCGGTATCCTAACAGGGCCGACTGATCTTGAGGAGGTAGGCACCAGAATATCTTCACGCAGAGACTAGGCGTGGTGAGGCAGTTGGTTGTTCTGGAGGGACTTTCAGGGGTAGACAGTAATATCCTCTACTTCAATTCAACGCAAACTGCGCTCATCTACATATCACGAATTCGACCTATTATGACATACGCCTCACCAATATGTGGGACAAGAAACACAAAACGTATTGTAAAATTCCAGAATGTCACACGAAGATATACCAAAAGCCCTCGGTTCGCCCGAAAAACCATTATTTAAACATGCTATTTTAATTATTATAAAATAGATAAATATTTGGATGGTTCGCGGATTTGCGTAATTATTTGGTGAATTCTTGAAGTACCTACCATTTATTTTTTATATTAACTCCACACAGTAGGCCCTGAAGAAAATAATTTCCCTCAGGGCCTATGTCATCTTTGGGGATGCTGTGTGGAGGGTCTTTTTGTGGAGAGGAAGGAGTGAACATGGGTCTTGAAAAGTCCCATGTTGTAGGAGGGAGGAAACACAGAGGCCGGCAGTTCGTTCCACAGCCGAGCTGTTGAACTTAAGAACGAATCGTAGAAGCGACCCGTTCTCATGCGACAAATGTCAACCGTGTACAAATGTTGGGCGCGCGTTTGGCGTGTATCCTGACTATGCACCGGTGCCGAAGGGATCAATGACGCTAGTTCCTCAGAGCATCTTCCATTGTAATACCGATAGAACAAGGACAGCATACCTACCTGACGCCGTGCTCTAAAGATTGCAATCCGTTTGTTAAGATTGGGGAATCTATCAAACGGACCGCCCGTTTTTGCACAGAGTCAAGGGTTTTTTTCAGGTATTTAGGGTCTCCGGACCAGAGATGGCTGCCATATTCTACAGTAGGGCGCACTTGCGATTTGTACAGGGTCAGCAGTTGTGTACTATTAAAGTATCTGCGGGTCCTGTACAGTACGCCCAGCTTCTGAGAGGCCAACTTTACTCTGGCTTCGATGGAGCCCCCGTACCTGAGCTGGTCACTTATAGTTACACCAAGCATATCAATGGAAGGCCTGTTCGGAAGATTGCTTCCGTTGAAGGAGACTAGATTATCATTTAGATCCCTTTTAGACTTTATCAGACAGGATTGGGTCTTTGAAACATCAAATTCGACGAGATTATTTTTACCCCAGGAGGAAACACTCTCGAGATAACCGTCCATTCTCTGCTTCAAAGGCCTCCGAGCCGTTGGAGTTTGTGTGCCCTTTGGGGGCTTGTCAAACAAAAAGCTATCATGAACTGTACTGTCATCCGCGTAACAATGAATCGGTGCACATGTCAAAAGGTCATTGATGTGCAACAAAAACAAAGTCGGAGACAGAACTGATCCCTGTGGGACGCCAGCATTTATGGAGTGCGAGGAAGAGGTGAAACCGTCAGCAACCGCCTGAATCGACCTATCCCTTAAAAAGTCAGCAATCCACTTACACAGGGATGCGGGAAGTCCGTAAGAAGGCAATTTGTTGACAAGTCCTCGGTGCCAGACCCGGTCAAAGGCCTTGGATATGTCTAGTGCGACCGTTTGGGTCTCACCGTGACGTTCCAGGCACCGCCCCCAAACATGCGTCACATACGCGAGAAGATCACCGCACGAGCGGTTCCGCCAGAATCCGTATTGACGGTCGTTGATAATTTTGTTCTTCTCGAGGTATGTGAGCAGTTTGTCGTTGATCACACGTTCCATCACTTTGGACAAAACTGATGTGATCGCTATGGGGCGGTAGTTGGCCGGGTTGGAGCGGTCACCTTTCTTGGGAATAGGGTGAATGACCGCTTTTTTTCCAACCAGAGGGTACAGTGCCACACTTCAGGGACATTTTGAAGAGCTTTGTCAAAATTGGAACTATTTCCGCAGCACACCTCTGCAATACCAGGGCAGGTATTCCATCAGGTCCACTAGCTTTGTTAACATCGAGCCCCCGTATAACGTGGAGTACATCCCGATGCCGGATCCTCAGCTTTTTCATATGGAAGCCGCAGTGAGGAACCGACGGCGGAACAGCATCTCCGTCGTCGAGGGTCGAGTTTTCCGCAAACATTTTCCCTAATAGGTTAGCCTTTTCGGTGGCGGTGTTTGCTAGTGAGCCGTCAGGTCTGGTAAGAGGTGGCAAACTGGGTTTGCAAAAATTTTGACCTATTGAGCCCGCAAGCGACCAGAATGCTCTGCGACCAGAATGCTCTGTAATACCACTTATAATGTTTTTGTGACTAACTAGTTACGTATTTCAAAATACCTAGAATAAATTACAAATCGTTGAGAGATAAAGCTGTTAGATCTTTTGTCATCTAAATAAGAAATAATTTTTTCGCTTATTTCGCGATTTGTTCAATTTGGCAAATAATGTTTTGGTTTTTAATGCAAGAAATGATGAAACGTTTATGGCTCATTCAGAAATAATTGAAAACATGCAGAGTCAGTTTGTAAGGATCATAGATGACAAATGATTATCAGTTGTGTTTTAACCCAGCATTTAAAGCAGATTTTCAATCGTTGGATACTTTTGAGGATTTGTAGGTAAAGGTAACCCGGAATAATATTCAGGCATCGTCACGGGCTACACTCTCGTCGCAAAACAATTCGCAACAACGATTCTTGCGTCATCGCGTCATTAAGTTACCTCCAATAGAATTGGCCGAAATTTTATGAATCATTTAAATCAAATATCCACAATAACAAACAGCTGACTGATACGCAGCGCGTGCATTATTTAGTAGGTAAACTTACCCACGGTGTTCTGAAGGTTGTCGCAGGCATTGTTCAGGATTGTTTGGGATGACTTGGTTAAGATTTTTACCCCTTCGTTATCGCTATTTGCCGAAGTGAGACCTGATTCTACTATTTTACTATCAACCACACAAGCTTATGCAAAGCCTAAAATGGTAATAAAATAATTATACGATATCGAATTGATAATGACTCACAGAATTATTTGATCACGGTCGATTGCAGCAAATCGCTGAATTTTCCAATAATTCTTCAACGCCTTATAAACGTGATTCGTCAACTTTATACAATATTAACGACAGCATCCAACGTACAAAAACCGTCTTTAATGTATATGTATAATGCACACAATCTTAAACTATATTACCAATCCATTAGATTGTATGCGCGCGCTACTTTGACAGTTTGCTTTGAGCTTGAAAAATCGAATTCTATTGAATATTATTAAACCTGCGATTTACTTTTTAACACAATGTTTGCGGGGGGTTTTTTAATCAATCTACGCCGTAAAGCGGGCAATTTTTATCACGTTCGCGCGCAAAATTACGTTTCATGTAAAATAGCTATAACTTCTGAACTATTGATCAAATTTAAATAAAATTTTCTGTATTTTACCTTATTAGAAATCTTTCATTATGATCTGGTCACAAATTTTTATATTTTTGAAGAAACAACTATGATATTTAAGATTAAATTCAGAAATTTTGAAAAAACTCCACTTTTGTCGTATTGTCGATTTAGTCATTTTATGCACATTCAACATAGTGTATATATTTTGTAAAATACACACCACTAAACACTAATATTGTTTGAAAGTATGAAATCGTTGGAAACAATTCCCTTTATGTAAAGGTACATCATAGAATTTACACATGTATCGGGTTTCGCTACGTATTTTGTGTACCGCGCACACACGACATCGCCTTCGTAGATTCTTATTTTTACCAGGGCCTTCAATCTTTTCCAATATATGTTTTCTCATATTCATCGATAGTCTTCCTGGAGGATCAGATTTTGAAGATTTTTTTCAGATACCAGATGTTGATGGTGTTGGTTCCGGGTCTTGACTATTATCTGACGAAATCTGATCAGCCACCCAGTGCTCAGCGATTTCCTTAAAAAATTGTTTATATTTTATTTTCCTTTCTTTTACGGAGTTGTACACAACAAATGAGTTGAATACTGCAAAATTTATTATGTACATCGCCTAGCCTTTTTGTCTATTTAGTGGTTTTTCGTAAAATAGAATAATACGAAAGATATTGGTCTGCTCGGTCAACGCCTTTCATATATTTATTGTAATCGATTATCATTTCCGTAGTCCATTTTCATAGGGTATTTTTTATGAAAAAATATCCCTTTATTATGTAACAAATAACTAACAAATATGTAACAAATAACTTTTCGAGCACAGCACACAAATACTTTGTACGAAATTTTTAAAGCGGAATGTAGGCAGAAAAGAAAATAGAGAACGTCTTGAACGAAACAATATCGCTTTAACACTAATGTAAAGATTAAAAAAAAAACTAATAATTGTCACATAAATATTTGTGACAAGAGAAGTTCTTGCCTAATTGGGTTTATTTTGTCTATGGGTATTTTTTTCGAACTTTGGCAATATTTTGAAGGAAGGAAGTAGAGTTTTGTTTATGGTCACTTCCTCCCCGGTCAGCTGGGCTGCTGACCGGTGGATCCAGTCACTCTCCTTTAAAGGGGCTTGAATCTGAGTTAATCATGTGAATAGGAGTTATTATTTCTTTTAAAAAAGGCGCGGGGTGTTTATCCTTTCACGAATAGTTCGTGTTGATTATTATTTCTAGTGGGGATTATGGAATCCCGCTTTTCATCCAGTGTTGGCCGTTGGTCATATTTGTATACTCGTGTTTCGGAACTGAAACCGTAAATGGATCGGTCCTAGCTATGGCTAGTAGTTGATGGCTGAGTTTTCCCGCGTCGCGAAGGAACGGATTGCTGTTCCCGAAGTCTGTAAGACAAGCCTGGTCGGCTACCACGTGCTGCAGGCCTGATGCCCCTGCAGGCGTCCATTGAGGGAGTTGCTGTCCCGCTGCCACTAAGAAAACGGATTGCTGTCTTGGCTCCGTTGAAGAGTCTGGTCGGCTACCACGTGCTGCAGGCCTGATGCCCCTGCAGGCGTCCATTGAGGGAGTTGCTGTCCCGCTGCCACTAAGAAAACGGATTGCTGTCTTGGCTCCGTTGAAGAGTCTGGTCGACTACCACGTGCTGCAGGCCTGATGCCCCTGCAGGCGTCCATTGAAGGAGATGCGTCCTCCTGCTTCCACTAAGAGAAGGATGTCCTGGCCTCCGTCCCGGGTCCGTTCCCCGCTGCCGAGAGCAAGTTTTCGTTCGCCATTCGTTGTCGTTCTTTCGTTTCACGTTAAGTTAGTTTAGTTTAATTCAAGAGTCCATCGGGTATGTGCCTATATTTATTTCTATGGTTACATGTTTATCATCTGTACTCCTTTGTAGTTGCTTTTGATGTTTCAATATATTTTCCATTAAGAACTCACTCTTTTATTTATGATCACTTAACTTACTTGACAGGAAATTATTCCCACAATCTTGAGATGAGATCTCAGCTCTACCGTTTCCTTTTAAACATTGGAATGTACCTACCTAAAATTGCATACGTTACATTTGGCGCTCAACGTTTAAAATATTTCGTTTTCGGTGCAGTATCCTTTTTTCTGTCATGTCAAGTTGGGTTTTCATTAATACTAGTTGATAATATTAGAGTTGAATCAATGTGTGTGCACTTAGCATTTCCATACTTACATTCACATCATAATGTCTACTATTGACCTTTAATATTAATGTTATGTTCATGTATCCTCATACATAACCTATAATAATTATGTTGTTTGCATTTTGAAATGTCATTGTATTGCAAAGAACTTTTCATTGTTTGATCATAGACAACTTATTACTGATGAAGTTAGAAGTTTTCGAATGTTTGAGTAAATTAATTATTATTTTTTCTTAAAATATAATATCGATTGTCTATGATTCTCTTGTTGATCTATGAACAAGATTAGTTGTCAAAATTTTGAAGGTTAAAACTTGTTTCGTACCTGTCATACTGATTAATAATAACTTGATTAAACATCTTTGTTTATACGCAATGCGAATTGAATAATGATTAGTAAAACCTTTCATTATTATTTGCTACAAAATATAGTTCGGTATATTCTGTGTTATCATAATATGTAGTTTTGTTTACGTTCCTGGGTAAATACAAATTCCAACGTAAACACAATTTAAATATCCTTTTGATACTTTCGAAATACTTTGTTACATTCTAAAAATACTATCTGTCAAAATGTGTACATTGACATTTGTCATCTATCATGATGAAACATAAACATGCAAATAATGTTCAATATTGTTATTTTATAATGAAATACCTTTTTCAAAGAATCTTTTATATGATATTACCATTTCATATACAAAAATGGTAACGAGACTTTTCATGGTTATTTTTCAATGACAGCGCACTTCTGTCATTATTGAATATGTTGTTGTGGTGTCATCTGACATTAGGCACTAGTAAATACTACATTGTTTACAAACATGGATAACTGTCAATGTCTGCACAAGACTTCGTTATTTTTTTTTTTTTGCGGTTTATTTAATCGAAAATAACGACATGTAATTTTTTAATAAAGAGCATCATCATCATCTACATCAATTATCATAACAATTTGGTTAATTGTTTTCTTTATCAATTATTATAACAATTTGGATAATTGTTTTTTTTTGATTAAATTACAATAAAGTAGTTGTCCTTGATTCTTAATTGTACTTGGAGTACTCGTATATCGTCGCTTGGCGGCACTGATTTATTTGGAGAATACGTTGACGGTACTGTTGTGTCTCGTGTTATTGTATACAATTTATACTTGTCGAGTTGACTTGTATAGGGTGTTTGGTAATTGATCTGTTATAAATAAATTATTATTTATATTTCATTATTACATAAGTGATAATATTCTTATTGAAGAATAATTATTAAAATTCTAATTATCATTTTCCCCAGTTAAATTAAGTTATTGTTAAGTATAATTCAAAAAACTAGCCAACGATCTTTTGCGTTCTGTGCACAAGGATGACAATAGGTCGTCAGCGGTTACTAGTATTAAATATAAGTTTACAACAAACAACATGGACGCATGTGTGTCGCTATCTCATTGTGGACAAGTTATTAGACCACTTGTTAATATTAAAATTAAGAATTTGTTTTTTCTTCAGGTAGATTAGTTTTGTTTTTTTAAGGAGGCTAATGTTTTTGTGTGTAGGCCTACCAAAGCCTTCACATTATTGCAATATATATTTATAATTCTTTTGTGACTGTTCTGTTCTCATGATTTGGAGTTTGGTACCTCCATTTCTTGTGCTCAGTACGGACACTATAATCTAGTTTATCGACGATAAACTGTTTATTTACCCTCGGTAAACTGGAACGTGATCCTTGTGGTCACTGGCGCCCAAATTTTGTTAGTTAAGTCTTTCTTTCTTCGTTACTATGTTTTTTCTTGTTATTAATAACATACACTAGTTTCGGGATTTTGGTAGTTTCAAATATTTGATTATATTGGTTATAATACACTTAGTTATATACATGCACACACATTGATTTATTTCTTGGTTCCGTCTGTATAACGGATTATGTTGTAATGTTTTTATTTTTAAGTTTAAGCCCTTCTTTCTTTAGTCCACTGGAGGCCCTTTTATCGGCCCATTGAACTTCCAGGGAACTTGAGAATGTATATCTTGGAATTTTGTGTTTCAGAGACTTGAGCTACTTTCTGATGCACAAAAGTTCTGTTAGTTCTATTATTGATAGTTTGTATTTCATAAACTTTAAGTATGGTATAGCTTTCCTAAATGTTCTTTAAATAAGTCTTAGTTCATAAGAAAGTTGTTTTGTCTCTAACAAAGTAAGTACTGCTTTGGCGTGCTTAACTAGGAATTAATTCCTTTGCAATTATCACTTTGCCTCTAATACAGGAAAGTGTGTTTCTGTTTAGTTTTTAAGTCTAAATGTGATAAACATTAGAGTCTTACTGTTAATACCAGTATTAGACAATAAATTAAGTATTTCTAGTGTCATTCATTAAATTTTGGATTGATCACCCCTCGAATAGTGTCAACTCACTGAAAGCCATAGTTGATCACACAATTTTGTTTTGTTTGTACAAGAAATGCTGACGTTTTGTCTACACTTGGAGTGTTCTTTTAAGGAATGCCAGCTTGGGTATTGCCTTGGTCTCTTTTCTTTTACAATCAATGTCACTCTGTTGAGTGTTTGCTGCAGGTTGTTATATGGATTTTTGTATATCCTAAGGTATGAGCTTAACTTACTAGTTTCTGTTTTGCTTTTTAGTACCATTTGACTTTGGTCATGAACTGATTGATAAATAGATAGGTATTGTGTTATGTAAACCCTATTCTGTCCACCTTGATTGGCAGGTATTTATTGTTTTATAAATCCTGACCTGATTTGACTTTCGCAAAAAGAATAATTTGAATATTATTCTTGTTTGACGACTCTGTTACTTATTGGTTTTTCTTCGGAATTGTAAATCCTGGTTCAATAACGAACGATAAAAAAATGATGGATAAATAATCCAATACAAACCCATACTCTGGTCACGTCTAATAGACAGTTTGTAAACTGATTCTATACTACTAATAACACAGAACAGTATTTTCTTGTGTACTAATTTTGCCTACTTTGAACTCCATTGTTCTGAATTGTAAAAAAAAAAAAAATGTATATCTATAAAGATATTTTCATTATCTATGATTGTTTAATTTTAAGTATTGTTTAATTTTAAGTTTTGTCATAAGACTGTTAAACCGGATGGACTTAGTTAGATAGGTTTCTCATTTTGCTATTTAATTATAGCGTAAATTCAGTGTAAGTGAGGGCTGTTTAACCACCCTAAAGTGAAGCCAAATTGGCCTTGATTTCCTGTGCAAGGAAAAGTGATCTTGTTTTTTTTCTTTATTATTAAGAAATTTATTTTTAAGAAATTTAGTTTTTAAGAAACTTAATTCTAAGTTGCTATTATAACTACTAATTATTGTTTATGTTTTCATTTTTCTAGACACCTGTTGGACTCATAGTTTAGTTTATTAGTGGTCTTAGTTGTTCATGTTTGAGGGCAAACATTTTGTGGGAAGGGGGGAATTGTCACATAAATATTTGTGACAAGAGAAGTTCTTGCCTAATTGGGTTTATTTTGTCTATGGGTATTTTTTTCGAACTTTGGCAATATTTTGAAGGAAGGAAGTAGAGTTTTGTTTATGGTCACTTCCTCCCCGGTCAGCTGGGCTGCTGACCGGTGGATCCAGTCACTCTCCTTTAAAGGGGCTTGAATCTGAGTTAATCATGTGAATAGGAGTTATTATTTCTTTTAAAAAAGGCGCGGGGTGTTTATCCTTTCACGAATAGTTCGTGTTGATTATTATTTCTAGTGGGGATTATGGAATCCCGCTTTTCATCCAGTGTTGGCCGTTGGTCATATTTGTATACTCGTGTTTCGGAACTGAAACCGTAAATGGATCGGTCCTAGCTATGGCTAGTAGTTGATGGCTGAGTTTTCCCGCGTCGCGAAGGAACGGATTGCTGTTCCCGAAGTCTGTAAGACAAGCCTGGTCGGCTACCACGTGCTGCAGGCCTGATGCCCCTGCAGGCGTCCATTGAGGGAGTTGCTGTCCCGCTGCCACTAAGAAAACGGATTGCTGTCTTGGCTCCGTTGAAGAGTCTGGTCGGCTACCACGTGCTGCAGGCCTGATGCCCCTGCAGGCGTCCATTGAGGGAGTTGCTGTCCCGCTGCCACTAAGAAAACGGATTGCTGTCTTGGCTCCGTTGAAGAGTCTGGTCGACTACCACGTGCTGCAGGCCTGATGCCCCTGCAGGCGTCCATTGAAGGAGATGCGTCCTCCTGCTTCCACTAAGAGAAGGATGTCCTGGCCTCCGTCCCGGGTCCGTTCCCCGCTGCCGAGAGCAAGTTTTCGTTCGCCATTCGTTGTCGTTCTTTCGTTTCACGTTAAGTTAGTTTAGTTTAATTCAAGAGTCCATCGGGTATGTGCCTATATTTATTTCTATGGTTACATGTTTATCATCTGTACTCCTTTGTAGTTGCTTTTGATGTTTCAATATATTTTCCATTAAGAACTCACTCTTTTATTTATGATCACTTAACTTACTTGACAGGAAATTATTCCCACAATCTTGAGATGAGATCTCAGCTCTACCGTTTCCTTTTAAACATTGGAATGTACCTACCTAAAATTGCATACGTTACATAATTTATCTTACAGTTATTTTATTTCAAGTGCATGTTTTATGACCACAGTCGGCCGGCCACCCGACCCTAATTCGACGAATTGTCAGGTACCTAGTACACGTGTCACGAGAGCTGACGCATAATTTTTACTTCACAGTAACCAACATCATACGTTACTCGTAATATATTGTTACTCGAAGTGTACAACGCATTTTGGCGCCTCCTGCGCTTTACCAATAGTGTACAAATACGAAAAACGCTTTTAAGCGTCTCCCGCTCTCTACCAACAGTACGCAAAAGACGCCTTTAAGCGTCTCCCGCAAACAATGTGTTAATCATAATTAAAATAAATAAAAATGTATACCCAAAATAAGATGGATATAGTGAATTGTGTGGTTGTATAATTTTTT
The DNA here is from genome assembly GCF_061612785.1 of Hesperophylax consimilis. NCBI lineage: Eukaryota > Metazoa > Arthropoda > Insecta > Trichoptera > Limnephilidae > Hesperophylax > Hesperophylax consimilis. The sequence goes on from NC_142854.1 coordinate 30,905,353, forward strand.
TATTATTTTATTTTGTATAAATAAAGTGAATACATGACATTCATTGAACATTTCAATTACCAAGTTAGTAGAGAAATCTCGGGTCTAACTGGGGAGATAATCTATTTACTACATAATTAAATACATACATAATATTTATACAGGGTGTCCGGAAACTCGTAGTACAAGCGGGAAACTGGTGAATCTACATCACATTTGGAGTCGATTTTGTAGTATATTTTTTTTTATTTGAGCTTTCGTTATCGAGTAAATCGAGTTTGAAGTTGATTTTTTTTTTTTTTTTTTTAATCAAATTCTCATAAATTATTACTGAAGATCAAAGTACCCAACTAATTAAAACTATTTGAAAGTAAAACAAATGAAGAAACTCGGATTTGAAGCATTATTTTGAAATCACCCTTCATTTAACCCTGTGTAATCATAAAATATTTCTGCTCTGCAGGGTTAAAACATCTGTTATTCAACCCTAAACACCAGAAAAAACTTTAACCCTAAAATAGCCGAAAAATATTTTTTTTTGGTTTTTTTTTTTTTTTTTTTGAAAATGCTCAAATCAAAAAACTTAATGTTTTTTTGGGTTCCCCATGTGGTGTAGATTCTTCAGTTTCCCGCTTGTACTACGAGTTTCCGGACACCGTGTATATAGTTTAGGTGGTCATAAATACAAGGCATCGTTATTACAACAAATATACAGTGTCTAATTAAAGGACAAAAGTAAAAAAAATAACAATACATATAAATAAATTGCAACAGTGTAGGTATATCTGAAAATCATCGATCATTGTGTAGGTTTTCTGTAAAAAAAGGTAATGTCAGTTGTTTTTTAAATTTTAAATATATTTTTTCACTTTTTATTTTATTGGGTAAATCGTTGAATAGCTTAGGGCCTTATTGTTTATAATGGTGTTGTTCAGCTGTCGTGTTGCATCATTAATGCGAAAAAGTTTTGTGTCTCAGCCATTTGCAAAAAAAAACTTATTCTGGATACTGGAAATATTGAGTTATGGAGGTTAATGGATTTATGGAGATAATTTTAGACGGTACCTAATTGTGTCTTGTTCGTGGGCCAGCGTCTAGATGTGCATATTTGATATAAAGTACGTTGTAAGTACGAGTATAAGCATTTGATATCTAGCACCCCTTTTACAAAAAGTCACCGACCGCCACTGACATGTAGGTATGTAATGTACCTATATGTGAATGTTTGTGTATGTATATATACACATATATTTTCTACTTTCTATTTGAGTTTTCCAATTTTCAGCATGTTTATATATTTAATTCATATGTTTGCAATAGACTTCATACAAAAAAAACTATGATTCATTGGTCACCATGAAATAGGCAGCCGCCTAGTGTGGTGATTTAATATATATGCGCGCCTTGGGAGATATTCGGCTAAATTTTGTTTTATCCACTCATACACATTTGAATAAAGAAATTACTGGAAACATAATAGCCTTTCTTACTTGCCCCATTTTGTTATTTATTTATTAACGCCCCTTTTCGGAGCTTTTACATGAGAATATTAAGAAATATTCATTTTTTATTGTATATAACTGAATTGCTTCATTAATAACCTTTTATATTTGTTTAAAGATAAATTGAAGATGTACACTGACATTTTAACACAATAGCAATAGCAAGTATAGATATATTGTAGCGTCGATTCTTCTGGTGACAAGGATTGCTTGGTTGCTGATCTCGTAAATGTAGGTAATGAATTCTATCTGTCCGACTGTTCATCTGCCCAAATCAAAATGAAACATCACAAAGTTCTAACATTATCAAAAATGAATGGTGTCAATGGAAGATAGGTGCTTATCTGTGGCGTGCAATCTATAAAGGCTGAAAATTTTTGCCTACCGTAAGAAAAACGAACGAATAAAAGGAGATTTCAGGCAATGCAGATTCTTCAAATCAGCATTATAAAGCTCGCTCATGTATCATTACATGGGCGAGGTTTATAATACTGATTTGAAGAATCTACATTGCCTGAAATCTCCTTTTGTTCATACATTTCCGCATGATAATTACTTTTAACGAAATATCAACATTGTTGGTAAGTAATCAGAAGTCATATCACATGTAATGCAGATATAATTAACTTTTTTTTCGAAGAAAATTTCTTCTGAAAGCTTATCACTTTGTGTTGTCGTTATTTATTATAATAAAACACAAATAACTTTAATGAAATAAAAACAATATTTTTTGTTTAAAACCACGAATTTTTATTAATTTTAAGACCGACCGGTTTCGCTACACTCGAGCATCATCAGGGTACAAAATTAAACTGTGAAGAAAAATTAAACTTAATTAAATAAAAATTAAACTTAAAGTTTAATTTTGTACCCTGACGATGCTCGAGTGTAGCGAAACCGGTCGGTCTTAAAATTAATAAAAATTCGTGGTTTTAAACAAAAAATATTGTTTTTATTTCATTAAAATGTTAAACCACAAAGTGATTGCTTTCTACGAAAATACAAATAACTTTATTTACATTACTTTAATATATGTATAACCTCTGCATGTTTCATGAACAAAGTTCACCTCATCAGGAGCAAGTATATACTAAAGTCAAAAATTGAAATATAGATTACAAGTGAACAGTGGAAGTGGTGGGAAGGGGTTAGAGTGGGTGGAGTTACTTTATAAACCCATATTTTCCCACTAAACTGGTCTTTCCCGTCAAACAATATTGTAATTCCCAATTCTGAAAAACTCCACCCACTCCTACCCCTTCCCACTTCTTCCACTGTTCAATTGTAATCTATATTTAAATTTTGACTTTAGTATATACTTGCTCCTGATGAGGTGAACTTTGTTCATGAAACATATTTTGTAACCCTTTTTGATAAAAAGGGTTACAAAATATATTTCATTAAGATTAATAACTCTGATATGGTTTGGAAAAGACACTTAGACCAAATAAAGGAATTGCATGTTTCTTGGCAGGAAGAAAACGCAAACGCGTCTGATACAGGTACACTGCCAGCGGACGACTTGAACCTTTCAGGGATGTTACGCAATAGGAGTATCTCTGATTATTGCTCTCCATGTTTCAGATCCAACCCGTGGCAAGGACGTCTGCGTCCGAGGTGATCGGCTCTCCACAGATCCGGAAGGGGTGAAGGGAGAAGAGAGGAGAAGATAATAAAAAAAAGAAAGGTACATTCAAGAAAAAGTTATTGTGTAATTTAATTTTATAAGTTTCTACATGAAATATCTAGCAAGGGAGAGGAAGATAAATTAAGTAGGGGAGGATGTGAGAAAGGTTTTAGAGTTTGCTTTGACTTCCGTAGAATATGTGACGGAGACAGAAGATGAGGGATACAGCACCTATATAAAACGTGGTAGTAGGTAGTTTTGCTCTCTCTGTCCACAGCTCTAGTTAGATACTAAACACTGTAAAATACTCGCTGTTACAATATAACATTATCAGAATCTAACCGTGTACCATTAATACAAATATCTGTGAATCTCGGCCAGAAGATTAACAGTTTTAGATCAGTATGGGTGTGTAAGTGCACTGTTAAGCTTGACTTGCTTGAGCAAGAGTAGCTACAGTAGCAACATGATTAAGGTTTAAGTCGAGTATGAGTGCGTAAGTGCCTTGCTAAACTTGATTTGAATGAAGAGGAGAAGTTACAATGGGTGCATGGATAAGGTTTTACACTAGAATGGTTGCGTACGTGCTCTTTTAAGTATGACTTACTTGAGCAAGAGTAGCTACAGTAGGAACATGAATAAGGTTTTAGTCCAGTATGGGTGGATAAGTGCCTTGCTAATTGTGTTTTTTGTGAAAAGGAGAAGTTACAATGGGAACATGAATGAGGTTTTTCCCCAGTATGGGTAAAAATGTGAGTTTTTAAACACTCTCTTCGAGAAGATGAATAGCTGCAGTAGGAACATGAATAAGGTTTAAGTCGAGTATGAGTGCGTAAGTGCCTTTCTAAACTTGATTTGAATGAACAGGAGAAGTTACAATGGGAACATGGATAAGGTTTTAGACCAGTATGGGTGCGTAAGTGCACTGTTAAGTATGAATTTCTTGAGCAAGAGTAGCTACAGTAGGAACATGAATAAGGTTTTAGTCCAGTATGAGTGCGTAAGTGCCTTTCTAAAGTTGATTTGAATGAACAGGAGAAGTTACAATGGGAACATGGATAACGTTTTAGACCAGTATGGGTGCGTAAGTGCACTGTTAAGTATGACTTGCTTGAGCAAGAGTAGTTACAATGTGAACATGAATGCGATTTTCCTTCAGGTTGCATCTTTAGGTCTGTTATCATATCTGAAAAAATATCAAATGAAGCTCAATACTTAGATATCTATAATTATACAAGAAAATTATTAAAACAAATTCGGACAAACAAAAATCAATCGTACCTGATGCTCTTTCAGAGCGTTCCAAGGATTCCTTTTTAATGTCCTGCAGATCTATGTCTATCACTGTATAAGGAATTTTTCCTCCATCGTCATCTCTTTGTCCTGGTTCTTCCTTGATGGGTGCAGTCTTCACATTAATGCTACCTGAAATAACAAAACGTTTATGCGAGTAAAAAAATGATAAATTTACATTAAAAATTCGTCGTGGGTCGGTGCTGTTAAATGATCATTGTTTAGATTTAGTGTTGAATTTGTTAAATTCCAGCTGATAAGCTACTTGCGATTGGTTAGCGGGAACCAATTTCCATAAAAATCAAAATATCTAATATAGAAAAGGTACATAATACCAGGGGCGATATGGTATACCTTTATTTAGGTAGGGGGCAGCTAGACCCACCTCCCAAGATAGATAGATAGGTAGACAAAATAACGATTAAAAAATAAAAGAAAGAAAATCTTCGGTTTATAATTGGTGACCAAATTACAAATCAGTTATTTTTATATCGAAGGAAGTGAAAATTTTAAAACTGCTGGAATACACGGTTATTCAGTATCAGTTAAAAACAATTCTATAAAAAGGTATAATCTAAGGAATTCCTTCATTACTGATTAATGATTACCCAGAGGAACCTTTTTGTGTGTGGATAAAAAGATCTGAAAATAATTTTAACTATAACAATAGAACACATGAGCGGTCGGTGGCTTAGTTAATATCTCGTTTGGGTTCCACCCAGGCATAGTGTGTACAATTCCTCAAAAAAGAATGTGAAGTCAGAAAACTAAATGCATTATACTTCTACCATGCAATATATCAAATTTTCAAAGATAATCAAGATAAATTAGCACCATTTATAAATATTAGAAAACTCATAGAAATTTCAATACCTCAAACCCGAAAATGAAAATCACAATGCAGCACTTGAACTTGTAGTAAAATAGTTTAATTCATTATTATTAATTACATTAATATTATAAATATAAATAGTGTGAACAATTCCTCAAAATAGAATGTGAAGTCAGAAAAGTGAATGCATTATACTTCTACCATGCAACATAACAAATTTTCAAAGATTTGATTATTCAAGATAAAATAGAACCATTTATAAATAAGAGAAAAAACGTCAATACCCCAAACTCTAAAATGAAAAAAGAACAATGGATCACTTTAACTTGTAGTAAAATAGTTTAAATCATTATATTAGTATGATAAATATAAATAAAAATTAAATTTTATTCTTCATCTGTAAAAACCAACTGAAAATATAAACTACAAAAGCCTAGCTCTATGATGATGGTACATGTTAAATAATTACTAAATATTCTGTAAAATTATGTAACATATTTAAATTTTGAACTGTTTGAGGGCAAAACAAGTTAACAAATTTCTGAGTTCGTTAGCCAGCTGTCCTGACTGGGTCCATCTGAAACACCTTTGTGATATACGCAATGCAACTTACTAGTTGGCTGAACACTCTCGGCAAACTGCAAACATTCCTTCTTCACATCTTGAAGGTCTATTTGTATATCTGTATACGCCATTTCACATTCGCCTTCTTCCTGCGACCATGGTTCACTCTTGATGGAAACACTCTCTGTATTGGGAAGATCCATGGCACTGCTGTGAGAGCGTCTTGTTTTGTGATGGTAATTGTTATCAGCTGAAAATAAACAAGACCTAAAAAAACATTTATACGAAAACATTTTACATAAAATAAAACGTATTCGACCCAAAATATAATACTAATTTTTTAACGGTCAAATTATTTAACCGTTAGTTACTTAACTAATGTTATTGCTTTTTACTATTTTAACAATTTTTTAAAAATGTCCACTTTCGATGTGTATTTTCATCATGTAGCCCGTAAACCTAATGAATTTCTGCCCGTTATTTGGGGGTAAAGCCAGGATTTGACACACTTATTAAAATTATGAACAAAATAACACAATGTTAAAGGAAGTCTTGGGAAAAATACGCACTGAATAAAGATGATCTTTTTAAGTAAGTCTTATTAAATGCACACTAGATAAAGACACACTACGTTAACAAGTTCTGATTAATCAAATATTTAAAGTTAAACACTGTTAGATTGAATAAATTTTCAGATCCTTTGCGAATAAAATAAAAGTAATTGACACGAAGCGCGGCAATAAATATACTGACAGAACGCCAACATTTGGGACCAAGACGGTAGATTAAGCAACAGCGCAAAATAATAATGCCAGTCCCACAAGACTGACCAATTTTCCTTTTTTGCCTGAAAAGAACAATTAAAAGTGGGAATTTCGAAAAAAGTCTTACAGCACTTTTACTAGTACCATCACGTAGAATCACCTCGCGAAGTTATTAAACTTTACAGGTTGACTGGGGTCAACCTGTATATTAACCACAAACCTTTAACTTGGTCTATTGGAACCTTAAATTAAGAGATGAAAGAATTAATCAAGAGATCATTTCCGACATGACTGTAAAGATTATTTATAAAGCAAATAAAAATTATAATATCACTAATCGTTTAGATTTTACTGTGTGACAGCGGATGTAAGTCAATAATAAACAAGCTTATGTACTATCGTCCGTGACGACACGTGTTTATCTGCTAGTGTTGGGCAGCTCAATATGTTATAATACGAATGTTGTAAAAACTGATCAATCAAATGTAAGCGATATATTCCTACAATAAACAAGTACTAATTAAGGAGTTAAGGATATTTCGTCAATGTAACTAGAACCTACTTACGTAAAGGCGAAGTGCAGCGGTCACTTCCAAAGCGTCGAAGAAACGTCAATAGAAAATTTTAAAATCGCCAATAATAAAAACTTTGCTTTAAATGTGTTGGTTCTTGAAATAATCTCAAGTGCTATAAATTTGACACCGTTATTGTCTTGTTCACACGCAATTACTTTAGTAAAACGAGGCAATAATTACCGGCGACAATAAACCACAGGAGTCGGAGACGCTAAATCGCGCCAAATATTGACTGACATTAATTTGACATACGCACAAGAAATGATCGCTAATTCCTGTCGCAGTTACAAGGATCCGGTTTCTTGGAAGTTCCTCTCCGTGTACTGTTTTAAATAAAATCACTCACTAGATTGATATCTCCGAGCATTATGTGAGAAAAAAAATTGTCTACTATATTACCATAGATCTGCAAATATTGAGACAGATTTTAGATATAATCTAGACTAGTGATGGGAATATATATTCCGGTTGTAATTTATTTTCATTAGAATGGCAATATTTTTGGTAAGCAGGTACTAGCGAAATTTCAATCACTAATTTTCATCATTTGTTGTCTGCTAGCAACATTAGTATTATTCCTGTTATCCACGAATTTCAAATATGTATGCATATGCAATTAACATTTTTATAAATAATTAATAAGATTCGAATATCTACACGTACAATCTACGTACAATTAAAATAAATTATTATACAAGTTTTTTAAGTACAAAGAAAAATATTTTTATGTACATTATTATTGTGCTGTAATTTTCATTTGCTGTACTTTGATATCTGTTTTATATAAAATTGTAAGCTCCTGCTGAATAGCTACTTAGTGTAGCCAGTAGGTACAAATTCCCATTAATAATATTTATAATGTACCTCTTTAATAAGATAATAATTATATGCCGTTTTGTTAAAAATAACCTCTAAATCTCATGTACGTTGTGGGCGTCTACTAGAACCCAAAACAAACCATTCATTCATTTGTAATTTGTATGCAATTCACAAATTATTATTAAGTAAATAAAGTTATTTTACTACAGAAAGCGTTTCATTTTAATTACTAACTAAGAAACACCGATGTTAATTTCATTCATGTTAATTTCAAATAAATTAAATATATTTGTTCATAGCATAGGTAGCAGATATATTATGTTTATATGAATGAACACATGTCACTTGATGAGTTTAATATATACTGAATATTGTATACTGCCCGAAGAAGCTACGGTTGTAGTGAAACCCGATCAGCATTAAATATAAAAATGGTGTTTGCTAAGTTATTGGTTTATTTTATTTTAAATATACACTACCCGAATGTCCCGAATAGATGATACATAACCTAAAAATAACATAGGTAGGTATTAAACCTTCAATTGTGAAAAACTATCGCCATGAAAATCTTTTACACATAAACTATACCTACTGGAAACGTAAATCGTCACCTAAAAGTATTAATTCATAATTTACAATTCACACACGAGGTTGATTATAACATCAACATGCTTCAGTAGGCAGCCAACAATGTACTTCGTTTGTCAAGCAATCTGAGATATTTTGACATCTCGAAATATAACCTCTCGAATGTGAGAATCGATTTGCATTTTCGAACGAATTCTGACAGTTTGAAAACGATTGTCTCGGACTGAACATTCGAATGATTTCTGACACTTCAGAGCGATTGTTTCGATTCCACTTTCGATGACGTTTCAAAACGATTGTCTCGGAGTTGCATTCGAATTAATTCTGACCAATCACAACGCTTGGCTGGCATCGATTATTTCTGACCAATCACAGCGACGACTTTCGATGACGTTTCAAAACGATTGTCTCGGAGTTGCATTCGAATTAATTCTGACAATGAATCGAGATATTTCGAATGGTAAAAAAGATCGAGCAAACCATCGATGATTCATCGATTCCGCCCATCGCTAACCTAGATACCGTAATTTCTACAATGATAGATGAACGAATTCAAACGAAATGGCAGGACCATAGACAATTATAATTTTTTATTTCACCAAGATAACACAAAGATGAAACCAAAATATATTTATTTGCACAAAACACATTTTAAATGTGAAATACGAAGGCGCGGATAGCCGAACACTGAAGACAAACAAAAGGAGATTCGCACCTGTATTTTCGGTAGAATTAACCACTGGAACGATTTCGGTCGAAAAATCGACCACTTTTATTTTTCTGCGATTGATATCGGTCCAAAAATGGACCGATTTGTCTACCATTCGTAAAATATTTATTGTAATTATTTAAAACGTTTATATGGCCAGCTACTTGTTTTATCGAATAGCTGATAATATATTCTCTTTGTCTATGAACTTATTCGTTGTCTTTGAAGTGTTATTTAACGAGTTTTCGCGGTTTTTTTATGGCGTCCTGTCAAAAAACGAAATTATAAATTTTCAACATTCACGAAATTTTGGACTCTTCCTAAAATGCCGTAAGTAATTAATTTATTGGGTTTTTAACGCATAATTATATATCTGTGTAATCATGATTACTTATCTATCTTTGAAATGCGTTTTTAATTCGTTTGTTTGTATTATATTGTTTTGGTTGAAGTTTTTGTGTAAGATTACGTCAACTGAAGACGTCATCTGTTTTTGATTTACAATAATGTCTTAAATACTGCACTCGCGCATTTGAAATATAGATATTCCATCACAGTGATTCAAAACAAAGAGATATATATAAGTTTTATTTGAATTGGTTCATTATTAATACAGATATTTGTTAACCAATTATTTTAAGTCATATGTCAAAAGGTTGACTCTTTTTCACATGTAAAATGGTGTAAAGCCTTCGTCACACAATAAAAATTTAGTAATTTAGTTGTATAATTAATTAATTTGTTTACTTTTACCAAATTTGTGCAGAAACAGCTGTCGTCCAGGGAAAGGGATCACTCCACGACCCAATAATTATTTTCAAATTTTATATTAGTGCAATATTTAACAAAATTTAAACATTTAAGTACTTACATTAAGTGTTTTCAAGTTTAAATATATAGAGTGGTGCTGACTGCAAGAGGAGGTAGAGGAAGAGGGAGAGGTGGGGTACGAGCTGCTGCCGGACTACCTGCACGTGGACGTCAACGCAGAGCTGCAATTGCAGCCTCGTCTGGAGTGTTAGTATTTTTTAATGTTTTTTTATGAAAGTACTTTGCTGTGGCCATTGAACTCATCATATATTTGTATTTATTTAAACAGCGACCCTGCTTTGCTACTGGTGCGAGAGGATCGCGTCAAGGCCCTAAAGGCTGTTAGGGCCCTGCCTGCTTCCTTCCGGCTAGAGCTGGAAAGCCGAAAATTCAAGAAGCAGGCGGCGCGCATTTTGCTCCCTACCGCACCTCCAAGAAAAACTAAACAAAAGTAAGTAATCGTATTTAGATGCTTGATACAATATTATTGTTTTTTCCTGACAGCGTTCCACTCTTACAGTGAGAGTTGGTAAGATCAGCGCTCTGTGCATTTGACACATTCAGTGCATATTTTACAGAGTTCTAATTTCATTGTTTATTGACATACTGTACTTACTGTTTCACACGTGAATGAGAACAATTTATATGATTTATGTAAATGTTTTCAGAATTCCATCTCCGGAGAGAAGAACGTGTCCCTTTTCACAAGGGACGCCTTCAACGTTGCCACGACCCGTACCACCACCGTGGATGTCCACTCCCGCACAGACCCAATCAACGGCTCCTAATGCACCAATTATGCCTATCCGTGCAGCATCTCCCGAGCCGTTACCTGGGACATCGCGGAGTGGGGAACTCTTCTCTCCGGAGGCCGGCTATCACAGCGAGCTGTGGGTGGACGTGCCATTCTACGAAGAATTGTCGGCGTTTAGGAACGGTGAGTTTATTTTTTGAAATGTCATACCAGGGGCTCAATATAAAATCAATTATCTATATTTTATATTGATATCCCTAGCACAGTTTCACTGTTGGCATATTGGCAGGAAATAAGCATAGTACTTAAAAATTCCACATAACAAACATACAAAATGTATTGTTGTTATGACGTGGATGCATCATTACACATCTTTTTTTTCTGTAACGGGTATTGCAGAGTGAGAAATAAGACATGCCGAACTTCTTTGCGAGGATTACATTTGATTCACCGGCTTCTAAACGGTGTAATACAGCATTTTTTTCTTAAATTGAAAAAACACTTTCGCTTCACGGGACTCATTGTGTCGAGCTTCCTAGTCAAAAGCGAGGCTGTATTGGTAGGTGGGTTTTGTAACCGGACAAATTATCATTAAAATAGGTCGCTTTACGTAGTTGGTCACTTTAAACGGATACGTTTTCCTACTAAAAGCTATGAAACCTTACTAGAGTTTACATTATCGTCACTTAAAACAGTAGACCGTTAAATGCAAAGTCATTATATCCAAATTCTACTGTAAATTTGTGTTTTCTTTTATTTCAGAGTCAGACATGGGCAGAAACAGTAACGTGGACGAGGCAGCTGTACTAGAAGAGTCTGTACTTGGAAACCGTGAGTTATAAAACTAACTAACTTACCTTCACGCCATTTCGGTAGGCAGAGAGGATGAACCACCATGCAACTCGATCTTGGCACACACACTCTTTTCTTCATTCCATACCTACCTGACTGTGCTATTCTGACTCCTGACATTGCCCGCCTCAAGTATTTGATTAACTTTTTATTTATTTTTTTATATGAATACCTCACAAGAGCCTCAGCTGGAGCCAGTGAGACTATGGCATCCCCAATCGGGGTATGTTGTGAGGCTGAAGGTAGCGGGGAGGGGAAGGAGGTGTGGAAGAGGGAGGTGGAAAAGTACCTGGCTATTCAGAACTGGTCACCAAACACGGCTAAAGCCATTTCAAGCAACGTTTCAATTCTGAATGGGGTCTTACACCAGGGCGATACTATGGGTATCTTCCACTCTGGAACGTGCCGCAAATATAATATATATTGTTTTAAATGAATTTTGTGTGAAAATAACACTAATTATTCAAATATAATTTATTTGATTTGATCCCGCGACCATCGTATTGCGAGTCATAAGCCGTACCAGAGGCAGTGGGTTATCGTAATATAGACACATTAAATTAATTTGGGTTTTCTGTTGTTTCAGAAATGGATATGGACAGATCGAGCGACGAGGATGACGAAGCGAGCGACGTCGACCACGAAGAGAGCGATGAGGATACCTTCTGCATGCCACCAATACCTTATCATAATATTACCAACGTTTCACCTAACTCCGCTATGGCCATAGACTTTAGTAGACAAGACCAGGTAGATAGTGAGGCAATGCGTTCGATTCTGCCGCCTGAAGGTTACTTTTTCGATTGGTCTAATGATATCTTACGTTTTACTGGGATAAGGGAGACTTTCACAGGCACGCCAGGACCAACTTTCAATACCGACGAAATGGGCAAACCTGTGGATGCCTTTCTTAAAATCTTTGATGCAGATTTCGTTGAACTGATCGCGAGAGAGACCAACAGGTATGCAGATCAATGGATTGCGAAAAAACAATTTAAGCGTCATGCGCGTACCAATAAATGGGCTCCCACGAATAAAGAGGAAATGTATGTATTCTTGGCAATTTTAATGTATCAAGGTATTAGTCCCCTTCCTGTTGAAAAAGACTACTTCTACTCAAAAAAACTCACCGCCATGCCTTATTTCAGCCGAGCCATGGATTATAATCGTTTTCTTCTAATTAAAAAGTTCCTTCACTTCACCAACAATGAAAGTCTTTCTTCTGATGCACCATTATCTGTGCGAAGGTTACAAAAGATTCAACCCGTCTTGGACCACCTCTCAAATAAGTTTGAGACTTTATACCTGCCCGAGCAAGACATCTCTCTGGATGAATCCTTACTCTGCTATAAAGGCCGTTTGGGATTCGTCCAGATGATCAAAACCAAAGCGGCCAGTGCGGGTATAAAGTCTTACGAGCTTTGTGAGTCCAAGTCTGGCTATCTTTGGAAATTCCAAATTTATACGGGGAAGACCATTTCCAGACAGGCTGAATCGACAAATCCAGACCAGGAAGATATGACGGAAGACATAACGGAAGATATGACGGACGACATGACACAGGCCAACTTTTTGGGTGCTCACAATATCTGCCCAGTTGGGGCCACTGCAAAGATAGTATACGACCTGGCCAGCCCTCTGTTTAACAAGGGGTATACATTAATAATGGACAATTTTTATAATAGTCCATTATTGGCACGATGCCTCAAAAGAAATGGGATGGACTGCATGGGCACATTGCGGTTAAACCGAGAATTTGTGCCCTCTGCATTTAAGTCCCATCTCCGGACCAAACTGAGGGAAGGTGAGCTTGTATACTCCAACTGCGGGGACCTCAATGTAATGGTTTGGTTGGACAAAAACCTGGTAAGTATGTTGTCCACCTACCATAAGGCAGAAATCGGGGCAGTTGAAAAGTTTGGTACCTGGACTTAAAAACCTCAACTCGTACTAGACTATAACAAGGTAATGGGGGGGGTTGACCGAAAAGATCAGCTTTTGTCAGGCTTCCCCATTGAACGACAGCGAAACCTGGTCTGGTACAAGAAGCTTTTCAGGAGACTACTAAGCGTTTCGGTGCAGAATGCGTATATATTGTACGGCTCAAAGCTCCGCAAGGAAAATAAACGCATTTTGTACCGAAACTTCAGGAGTGAGGTTGCGGATGAACTCCTTCTGCTGTTCTGTCGTAGTCAAATTGACACGACTGTGCGGACCATTGGCCTAATAGCTGAAGGAAAGACTCTGCGACCTCTCCTGAAAGGTCCGTAGCGGGAAAAAGGTGAAATGTGCGTGGTGCAACATAAATAACATTTTCAAAAGGACCCTTACAAAGTGTGATGTGTGTTATGTGGCATTATGCTATGATTGCATGAAGCCATATCACACTACAATATAGATTTGCTGAGGGTTTTTTTTTATTTCATTTTTTTCTTTTTTGGTTTTTTAGTTATGAAATTCAAATTTATAAATTTAATTAAATTTGTTTGAACATCAATTATGATGGCCTGGATGGCTGGACTAAATTATTTCTTTCCGCATACTCACGTCTCATGTTATGTTGTCCTCAAAGGTTCTATATGATAAGGTTCGGTGGACATTTAATATGTATATTTCAATTCTGATCATTGAAATATAAATGTTAACAAATGCACAGGTATTCTCATTTTTCCCTGTTTATTGTACACATTAAATAACTCGTTTTATTTTTATGTCTTAATTATATTTTGTCAATTTTTCTGTAAAGAGGCTTTTCCAGATCTAGTCACTAAACATAACTAAGCCAATTTAAGCAATGTTCAATTCTGAATGGTGGTCCCTCACCAGAGCGATACTCAGAATCTCACTCTATAGCGAGGCACAATGATATTATTATGTATTGATTTTCTTAAATTATGAATAAACCAATAAACTGAATACATTTTTATTATGACAAAGTGTGTAAACAATGTTTAAATCAATATACTGCTCTTTCATTGTAACCATACAACTGTAATATTGATTTAAAAGGATATTAGGGCTTAATAAATAAATCAATTATTGGTTCCATCAATTATTTTCCCCCCACCCATTTTTTTTCGATACCTTTGCGTTTAGATATAAAATTATCACTATGATTTTATTTGCATTCTACGGTCATACAAAGGTTTGATATATATACAAATTTATCATCATTTTACATATTCCGATTTACTCTATGTAGATTGACCTTAAGGTAGCTGTCAGAAGTGATTTTTCGTCAAATATTGGTGAATTTCATCAACTTTCAAAGTATCCCCCTGAAATATTGGCAATGTTTATATCTATGATATATATCTCATTTTAAGCCTTATTTCCTCGTTTTGCACGTTATATAAAAACATGGTTACAAATCTCCAGTTCTAATTTACAATTATTTAAAAAGTAGCACCATGATTTTGACATCGTGAAATAGGCTCTCTGTATAATTCATCAAATGAATAAAATAAAGCCAACACGGCGACTATGCTTATTAATAATTGTAGACAGTTAATGTATCTTCCTAACGTTATACCAGTTTTTGTGGTAAATTTATTATATAGTATAATACAGTGATTTCAATTTTGACACGTCACGCACTCAAATTTTAAAAAATTATTTTCTAACCAAACTTTTGAAGAGAGCATAACGTACAAAAAAATATTTTTCTATTACATTCTTGCATTTGTGGTTATCAAACAGGCCATAGAGAACATAAAAACGTAGAAAATATTCTATAAAGATATTTAAAACTGCCACTGGCAGCAATTTCAAATCACAAAAACGCTAATTTCGCGCATTTATAAAGTTTAAGATTTTTTAATAATTTATCTATCAATTTTTAAAATATAGAATAATTATTAAAATATAGGTGAATTCATTGGCTGTATAGCACTACAATCAGTTTTATGTCTTCGTATTAAAATTCGGAGGTTTGATTTTTTTAATGTTGGCGGAAAATATTCAAATTCGTCGCCAAAAAACCGCGAGCAATCGGAGAAAAAAGTTTTTTGACGCGCGATCGTTCGAGTGGTTGGTTCCGATGTTGTTGGAAATCCGGATATTTACCGATGTCGGGAAGATTGAACGTTGGCAGGGCGTAACTATTTCGTAATCCATTCGCCTTTTTGCTTAAGATCGAGAAACACATCTCCAAGCCACAAACACACCTCATTTATATTGGATACTACCTAAATGTATTCTTATCTGCCAATTCTCTATGACCATTGATTCACTGAAGCTACTCTCTTTAAAGTTTCCGTGGGTCAGATATTTATGTGTAGTAAAATTTTTAGAGTACAGTCTTTCACATAACATGACTTATAAACTTTATCCAGAGACATTTTCACACTATCAGATAAATCAAAATATTTAAGTTAGCGACACAAGTCTGGACAACAAACAAAACCATAAATAAACAACTCAATAGATCAATTGAAAAAAAGTATGTTAGCTACTTAACCCCTGGAGCAGTGATTATAAACAAGGTAGAGAAACTCAAGGCCATGTAAAAAAAGGTACGACCATAGACAATATGCACTAAGCAATTAATTCTTTAGCCCAAGAAACTACTTAAAAAAAGAAAAATGTCCTTGATGGAGGAAAATATGGTGAGAAGTACTTTTTAACGAGCCATCATCGTTTCTGATTATGAAATAACAAAAACGGACGCTTAATTAAATTTTAACCAAAAATCTGTCAATTCACTTTAATCTTGAACCTCTTAGGTAGTACATTTAGGTCAAGTTGAATATATGTTTGTAACTAACACTATACTGGCTTTATATTTTTATCACGAAGAACTTCAACAAACAATATTTTAGACCGAGCACACCGAGCCTCGGAAGTGTGCAGACGTGTTTACATCCAGTGCTCTGTGTTTGACGGCTTGCTGACGGCGCGGCGTACAGATAAGATTTTTTTATTTATTGTTACCTTTTCGTATTCATTATTTTTGTTTGTGTTATTGGTTTGCGACGAAGTTGCGTGTATTATTTCTATCATTTTTTATTTCTAAAATAATAATAATTGTTTAATTTTTTTTTTATTTGTTGAAATGGAGGAGGACGAAAATCGACCTCCGGACCCTGAGTCCATTTCTAATATTGTAGACGACTACGATTCTGATGATACCCAGACTTCTGTAACCATTCCTTCCCGAAAACGACGACCTCCGCTTTGCCTTAATGTACCTCCTAAAATTAAATCTCTTTCACAATCAAACGAAGCCCCAATCTCTCATGGAAGTTATCATGATACCATTCTTCCAGAAGCAAAAGCCATTGAGCTTATGTATTCTATTTCATCTTCAGCTCCATTTATTGTCAATGTCCAAAGGACTGAACAGGGGAAAATAATTCATCCCCTGGATTTTGGTAAATTTATTGCTACGCGCAATGGAATGGTTGTTATGGGGGAAAGGTTGTTACGCAATTTTTACTATTGTGGGGTAGGTAATATATGGTATGGTAATATAGATGAAATCAATTTGAACAGTGAACAGCTTCATTTCCTTTGACGGAAACTTGGACGCCAAACTATGCCAGTGAAGACAAAGTATGCTGAACAGTGTGGTTGTTGCGGCGTGAATGGACTGTAATTTGCGGTATTTTGTGATATTGTTTGATCGACTTACCAATATCTCCAAGCTGTCGGCACCTTTCCACCCTGCACTGCGGTAATCACCGGTGGGGGTAATTGTTAGTATTGGAGGAGGTCAAGGAAAAGGAATAGTGATATTGGTATTGCGAAATGGTTCAATGCGTTATAGATTGCTATTTTTATGCACTATTTCACGGCGTTCTTTGCGGTATAACAGCGCGGCGCGGTGGTTTTTAATAACTCAAGATAGGTTATGCGGAAAGCGGTTGCACTTGCGGCGCGGTTACTTTAACAACTGACTTGATGTAGGTAAACGCGCGGAACGCGGGCGGGAAACAACTCGAACCAAATACTATGCAACAATAACTGGCCCGAGCATGCCCCCCGCCTTGACCAATGGTCAAAGTAACTAATACAACAAAGAAAAAAAATGAAAAACAAAAACACGTTATGAAAGGATTCAATAAACAATACTGAACCCGCGGTAGAACTAAATTCTAAATTAACTAAATCTAAGATAACGTTAAAGTTATTGTGTAGGCAGGGGACAGAGTTTAACGACTGCCCTGCGATATGTTCCGGAGTTAGTCTTAACGTCCGCAACGCGGATCACCCCATCTACGCCGGGGTGGACGTTTACCACTACGCCAATAGGCCATTGTAGTGGTGCGATATTGTCACTCTTAATTATTACCACGGTGCCTTTCGTTATTGGATTCGAATTTGTATTCCATTTCTGACGCGATTGCAGCGTGTTCAGATACTCCATTCGCCATCGATTCCAGAAAGTCTGGACGAGACGATCGACAAGATGTTTTCGTTGCAGCAAATTTACTGGCGCATCTGACAAATCAGCAGCGGGTAAAGATTTTAATGGAGTGAGCGTTAAAAAATGCGCGGGTGTCAAAGGCAATGGAGCCGAAACATCGGTAACGCTGAGCACTGATAATGGGCGTGAATTTAGAATAGCTTCAATCTGATGAAGAACCGTTTGCATCTCTTCGTATGTGAGAAGAGATGTACCCACAACTTTATTTAATTAACATTTAATGCACTTAATGTTACTCTCCCAGATCCCACCGAAGTGGGGTGCTTGTGGAGGATTCATCTTCCACTCGATACGGTTTTCCAACAAATTTTCTGAGAATTCTTTCTTGTAGTCCGGTGACTCTAAAAGTTCGAATAAAGCCTTCAAATGCGATTTAGCTCCTACGAAATTTGTCCCATTATCAGAATACATTACATTTACAGGCCCTCGACGGGATAGAAAACGTTTGAACGCGTTGAGAAAGACTTCGGTCGAGAGGTCTGAAGCGAGTTCAATGTGAACCGCGCGGGTCACCAGACAGATAAATAAGCAAATGTATGCCTTTTGGCTTCTAACACCCCGACGTCTATGCGGGATTATTTGAAGCGGCCCAGCGTAGTCGACCCCCGTGTGCAGAAAGGCCTTAGCTTCGCGGACGCGGCAAGCGGGTAAATCTCCCATTATTGGGAATTGCGGTTTGGGATTGACTCTAAAGCATGTATTGCACTGATGCACGCGTTTCCGAATCAAATTGCGCGAAGAAAGTATCCAAAACCTTTGCCTCAACAGAGACATAAGTAAGGTGGGTCCCGTATGCAAGTTCTTAGTGTGGTAATAATCTACTATTAAATCAACTATATGACCATGAGCGGGTAATAAAATAGGATGACGACTATCAAATTCGAGTTCGGCGTTTCTCAATCTGCCTCCTACTCTTAGGAGACCGTCCTGAATAAATGGATTTAATTTAGCAAGAACTTGCCGTACTTTCTTGCCATCGTTCACTGACTTCATATCATCGGAAAAATGTACTTGCTGAACTGCCTTTATAATAGCGGTTTCTGCAATGTCAATATGGCTTAACTCAAATTTACGCGGCAATTTCCTAATGAAGCGAAACACGTAAATGACAATTCGAATCAATTTCGACCACGAATGAATGCGAGAAGCCAATGTGCATAATAAAGGTGACACGATTGTCTTGAGGCGATTATCGGTTTTAGGTTTCATTTCGGGTGGATCAGCTACACGAGAGCACAAGCCAAAAGTGGTTGGCTGTTCATACTGATTGGGTTTCAATTCCGGTAACTGTTCTGAATTTGCGTGCTTAAATGGTGAAATAGGCCACTCGAAATGCGGCTGGCAAAGCCATTTTGGACCATTCCACCAAATGTCATTTGCTATCAATTGCGATGGTAGCATACCTCTTGACAGGCAGTCGCTAGGGTTATCAGCACCTGCGACATGATAAAAATGACTACTGTTTAAATTTTCGTGTATTTTTGCTACGCGATTGGCAACAAAGGTTTGCCAGCGGTGAGGTGATGAATGAATCCAACTTAAAGTTACAGTCGAATCAGAAAAGGTAAATGTTGAATGAATAGTAAACCTAGCGGAGTAATTATCAATTACCTTTTTTAACAGGTGCGATAACAATAATGCAGCGCATAATTCTAGGCGTGCTAAGGAGACGATTTTTAGCGGTGCTACCTTTGATTTTGCGCAAACTAATTGAACCTTAATTCGGTTATCAGGAGTGGTCACATGAGCGTATACCACTCCTCCATATGCCTTTTCGCTTGCATCCGCAAATCCAACAAGTATTAACGTGCATCCTTCAGTGACTCCTATATGACGTGGAATACGAATCGACGATATTGACGGCAATTCCACGTTGAACTGCTGCCACTGTTGTGATATCCTTGCGGGTGGGATTTCGTCCCAATCGATTTTCAAATTCCACAGCTCCTTTATTAGAAGTTTGGCTTGTACAATTATAGGTGCTACCAGACCCATCACGTCAAAGAGTCTAGCGACAGATGATAAAATATTGCGTTTCGTACAAGTTCGATTGTCTGGAGTAACTTCAAATGCGAAAATGTCATCCGAAGGATGCCATCGTAGCCCAAGGATTTTTAGCGATGCATCATTATCGAAAGTTACACTTTGCGACAGGCGAAGTTCCAATGGAACGTTTTCTAAAACTGTGCTGGAATTGGATGCCCACTTAGCGAGTTGAAAACCTCCTGACTGGAAGAGCTCAATCAACTCTTCAGCCGCGCGGATAGCTTCTTGCTCATTTAAAGCAGAGCTAGCGATGTCGTCTACATAAACATCTCTATTAATAATATCCCTTGCAAGAGGGAAGCGAGCGCCTTCATCTAACATTAATTGTTTGATTGCTCGAAGGGCTAAGAACGGACTACATTTAAGACCGAATGTTACGCGATTGTATTGGTAAGCCTGAAGCGGCTTTTGCGGATCGAATCTATATAAAATTCGTTGATAACGACGATCTTCTTTGCGAACATTTTTTTTTTTTTTTTTTTTTTTTTTTTTTAATGTGCGCCTCACTGGATGCTTTACCTGTGCCTTTAAAATTATATTTATTTATTTATTAACCAATATACATATAATACATAATTAAACAATATATATAATATATAATATTAGTGGTAACAATACCTCCCTAATTGAGAAATTCTCGTGTTTAGGGAGGGAGCACTATCAAATTGACAGTACTATACATACTTATCAGTTGTTACAATTTGGATGCATGAAGAATTATTTTTTTATATATAATAAAAATATAAGTAGCAAGTTCGTCAAATGTATTTATACATAAATACATTTGACGAACGTCTGCGGATATTGCGATAGGAAAAAGGCGTAAATTCAGAAGAATGCAAAATAAATCATTCTGTAGGCTTGGTCCCGTGTGTAAAATATCGTTCAAAGATAAACCAGTTTTTGTCTTTGCGCTTGCGTCCAGAACCACTCTCACCTTTGTTGTCATTTTATCTTCACGCCTAACTGCGTGATGCGGGATGTAGTATGCGTTTTCTGACGGTAAGGCTTCCACCTGGGACAGATAACCTTTATGAATATGTTCTCTTATTACTTCATCATAAAGCGGTTTTAGTTCTGGCAGATGATTAAATTTTCTTTCTAGTGAGTAAAACCGATTTTGCGCAGCTTGCAATGAATCACCTAAGTCACAAGGGTTGCTTTTGAATGGCAAAGCCACTTCATAAGAACCGTCCTCGAGGCGAGTTGTGGTGCCTTTAAAAATGTCTTCAGCTTCTTTTTCTTCGAGGCTGTGAACTGGTTCCGAACCAATATCTTCGATTTCCCAGAATTTTTGCATTAAGTTCTCAATTTCGTGCGTAGCGCAGAAAGTGAATGCGGTGTTTGGTTGAGAATTTACTGGGGCGTCACCCATAAAAACATAACCTAATGTGGTTTGAATCGCGACTGGAAAACCGGGGGTGATTATCTTATTTGGTAGCAACAGTTGAGAGAACAGACTGACGCCAATTAGCAAATCGATTGGGCCTGGTATTGCCCAGGTGTCGTCTGCCAGCGGAACATTTATAAATTTATATGACGTCAAGTCCACCTTGCAAGTAGGTAAATGAGCGGTAATTTTTTCTAAAACTAGAGCGGTTATGGAGTATTTGAAGTAGGGATCAATCCTAGATTGAATTGTCAATGTGACACTTCCTCTTATTGATTGCGTTTTGCCACCTAAACCCTGGACTGCGAAGCGCGTTCCTGAACTGACTGCCAGGCCTAATTTTTCACAACATTGTGAAGTTATATAATGCTTTTGTGAGCCTGGGTCTAGAAGACAGCGGACGGTATTCTCTTCACCGTTTCGATCAACAGTGTTAACTTTGGCGGTAGCAAGAACTTCAGTGGTTGCCCCTTGTCGCGTGGTTGCTGACATAGTACATATCGGCGGTTCTGCATCGTTAGGTTGAGTTTCTCCATTGGATGTGGAGGCGTTTGCTTGACTGGGTTTATCAAAATGAAGAAAAGTATGGTGCTTGCCATGACACTTATGACAAGTGCCTTTTGATTTACATTTTGTAGATGTATGTTGCGGGCTCAAGCAATTAAAACACAAAGATTTTTCCTTTGCGAAGGAAAACCTTTCCTTTGGTGATAATTTTAAAAATTGTGTACAAGTGTACAGTTGCGTGTGGTTCTCATTTTGACAATAAAGGCATTTTGATTGCGTACTTGTGTAAGTATGATGTGTGCGGAGTTGAGCTGTGCGACCAGTTCCACCGGAACTGGTTGAATGTGTGTTGGCGGTGTTAGGTCCACGAGTTGTTGAAGTTCGTTGCAGAATTTTGACCTGATCTTGCACAAACGACACCAATTGCTTGCAGGTGGGAATCTCAATTTCTCGAACTGAGAGCTCAAATGCTTGTGCAGTTTGCGACTCTAACTTCTGCAAAGCGCATTGTAGTAATATAAAATCCGAAAGGTCTTCTATTCCCAATTGTTTTAGTGCGGCGATAGATGCTGAATATTTTTCTATAAAAACTGTCAGATTGTTTGCGTTGTGAGCTACGGTTTTTGAATGAAATATGTTATTCAGGTAATAAGTGGCAAGAGATCGCTTATCTTGATATTTATTGACTAGCGTATCCCAGATTATTTTATATGTGTCTCCAGTTGGCACTAAACCTGACGTAACATTTTTCGCGGTTCCAGTTAATTTTCCAATTAAATATTGTACGCGTTGCGAATCAGATAGTTGTGAATTTAAATGAACATTTGTTTTGAATGTTTCATAAAATAGGTGCCAATTTTCCATCCGTCCATCAAACGTAGGTAATTCTATAGCGGGTAACTTAATAAAATTATTATTATTAGTCGTAGCAGCACACGCAGATGTAGATGTTTGCGGTTTTGTAGCTAAATTTGGTTTAAAATTATTTCGTGCGCGAATAATACGTGTGTATAATTCTTCAAACTGTTCCCAGCTTGAATAATCTGGTTCAGAATTCGGGTCTGACGTAAGAGTATTCTCGTTAATTTGATCAATAATTAATTCAAATTTATTTTTAATTTCTAAAATACTTTCAGATTCGGACATAAATGCTTCACCTGAGCGTGACGCGTCGAAATTGATTGGCAAATTATTTGCAAGCAAAACTAAATTTTGAACCCTTTTTAGAATAATATCTCTTTTCCCTTTTAGTAAAACTAATTGTCTTTTTAGTTTGTCTTCCATTTTTAGAATTATTTGCAAACTAAAAGTTTAATTATTTATAAAATAATGCGCAAGAAACACAAGTGTACTGGGCGACAATTTGTACTGACGAATTATAGTGGAGAAGTTATTTTCCAAATAATTAAATATATTGTGCCATAAACTCAAGCGATGTTTACGTACGTACTTAGGTTGGCATTAATACATAGACGAATATATTACGCTGGAATATCTTTGCGATTTGCACCGAATAAATTTGCTACAACAACATCGATAAATAATTTAATTACCCAAAATATCAAAGAGTACCTATACCTAGGCATGTAATTTCAAATAGCGGGCGAGTATTGCTAACTGAATTCTTACACAAAATGAATGCGATTTGCGATTGAATAGGAATAAATGGTTCTAGAATTACCAAAATGTAATTCTCAATTTAAATAATGCGGCTCGAATAGGACCAAATGTTGCGGCGTGAATGGACTGTAATTTGCGGTATTTTGTGATATTGTTTGATCGACTTACCAATATCTCCAAGCTGTCGGCACCTTTCCACCCTGCACTGCGGTAATCACCGGTGGGGGTAATTGTTAGTATTGGAGGAGGTCAAGGAAAAGGAATAGTGATATTGGTATTGCGAAATGGTTCAATGCGTTATAGATTGCTATTTTTATGCACTATTTCACGGCGTTCTTTGCGGTATAACAGCGCGGCGCGGTGGTTTTTAATAACTCAAGATAGGTTATGCGGAAAGCGGTTGCACTTGCGGCGCGGTTACTTTAACAACTGACTTGATGTAGGTAAACGCGCGGAACGCGGGCGGGAAACAACTCGAACCAAATACTATGCAACAATAACTGGCCCGAGCAGTGGTAGAGTCTGAGAATCATCATCATCAGGGATGGGCACTGTTTTTTACATAACTTAGAGCTTTGGAATCGTACTAAATAAAATAGATGTTGATTGATATTAAAGATTTATTAATTAATATACCTGGGTTTAAACACATACCTGTGGACCAATTCTACACCTGAGCTATCTATCAAGAACCTAAGATCACTCGATGCGACGAATCGCGTTCCTGGAAACGGGATGGAGACTCCACGGGCCTGAGGAGCCCTCCATCTCCCTCCTCATGGCATCAGCGTCTGGTCTTGTAGCTCTTTCCCCCCTCCGCCTGGCGTGCGCGTGGACCCTCGACAAGAGGTCGGTGGAATCGCCAAATTCCACAAATAAGCCGACACGAAGATACGGTAATGCGATGTGACGTTTATTCCTCCGCTGTGCAGCTCGAACATGGTCGGATGACTTAAATATCCCGCGGATATGAATGTTACAGAGACGGTATCACCGCCCGCCATTATAACCGGAATCGGAAGCAGACGCGAGAGTCGGCGGTCTGCCACGGAGGGACCGATCGTCCGCGACGGAACGACCGATCTTCCGCGTAGTGTACCCGCTATTTGTAATTTATATGCAATTACATGTATTGGCGTTCCGTCGCGAAAGATCCGCGAAGGAATTTCCGTCAAGTGTGGCGCTGGCCTTAGTAAGAATTTTTGGTAATACTAAAGAAATTCCTAAAATTCAAGAATCAAGATTACAACGTTACGCAGTTATTTTAGGTTCGTTCAATTTTAAGATCGAATATGTTAAGTCTAAAAACAATTGTTCAGATTATTTAAGTAGAGATTAAATGTAGATAGAGTAGTATATATAAATTATTTCGAAAATATGGATTTAATTTGTCGTTAGAATTAATAAAAAGTGAGACTGAAAAGGACAAATTGTTAGGACAGATTAAGAAAAATCTTATCGAAGGTTTACCAGAATCAGCAAGGAATGCACAAAACAGAAATTGTATTAAGATTTTTAGGGCCAAGATTTTTGAATTATCATTATTACATGGATGTATATTATATCAACATAGAGTTGTTGTGCCAGAGTCTTTAAAAGAAGAAATTTTAAAGATGTTATGTAGATCTCATTTAGTGGTTTTTAAAACCAAAGGCATAGAGAAAAGTATCATTTGGTGGCCGAAAATTAATGAGGATTTAAGGCCCGTTTATAATAGGAATAAGCGGTAAGAATAGGCCGGTGCCGTAATCCGTAATCCGTAATATTTTAGATCGTCGTTTATAATTGAAATAGGAATAGAAAAGAATACGTCCATAGAAGTGACTATGCCGCTGTCACTTGTCTATGTCAACTATCAACCATCTGTCAACCGAGAGTATATTCTTCTTCCATCTTATAAAAGTAATATTGTTTTATATAAATAAATATTGAAACGATGGATTCATCAGATAAGGTGGCATGTGGAATGTTTTTGTCAATTCTGGGGCTAGTATACGCTGCAATAGGAGACACACAGTTGACGAAAAAAATAAGGAAAAAACGACATTGGAGTGTGCGTCCCATTAATCATAAAAGGAAGAAAACAGGACATTTCCATAATTTGTTTAAAGACATGGCGACAGTAGACAACGATCAACTTAAGAAATATACAAGAATGTCGCAGACCAATTTCTATAAATTGTTAGGACTTCTACAACACAAATATTATTGTTCGATTGTCAAATACATAAATAAACCACTCTTGTCAAATAGTAGATACCATAGAGTATCGATCGAAAATACATAAATCTCGGTATATATCTCAGCTTTCTGTAATCCGTAACCGCAAAAGATAAAGTTGGACCATCTTTTCGGTTATGGAAAAAAATAAGAGATTATTGCCATCTATTATAAACGGAAACACAGGTTTCCTATCTTCCAACTTCTACGGCCTAGGGCTTTACAGCTTAATTCTTACCGCTTATTCCTATTATAAACGGGCCTTTAGAGCGTTCTCAACAAAAGGTAATCATGAAAAATGTCAATAAAAGTCAAGTCAATCAGAAAAAAACAGTATAAATGTAGAAACAAATAAGGTATTGTCATAGGTTGTGATATTCTCGTTTTTTCGCCATCCTTTTTACTATATTAAAACAATATAAAATTTTCTTCTCTCTTGGCTTCCGGTAATAACGGTAAAGTGCTACCCTTTTCTACTTCCTCATAATCTCTGACTTCGAAAATGTTGTTGAACCCCCTAATTTCCCTTCTTGTTTTCTCTTCGTTCATTTCCAATTGATTCCATTCATCCGTTATTTGTTGTAAAGAATTGACACATACTTCCACATCTATTTCCGCTTCCGTTCTCGTTTCTTCCGCTCCATCCTTTCGTCTTCTCACATTCCTTTCTGCTTTTATTGGGGCAATCATACCTTGTTCATTTTTTCCCAATCCTTTCATGTAATTATTCGATATAAATCTTGCTAACCCGTGATTTTTCAATTGTCGTTTGTGATTGATAGGTATTTGTGAATGACCCAAATCGCTGCACATTGCACAATGACATCCTGATGATTATCTTTATAACTCTGATAAACTATCTAGTTACGGCCAAGGTCGTTTCCAAACTATGCAGTTGACCCAATTCTCCAGTGAGCTCTTTATTTGTAAACAAATTGATAACGTAAACATCTCCTTTGACACACTAACCCAGATGTGAGATTGTTTATTTTAAAATATCCCGCTCTCTCACAATTCAGTTATGTTACCTTTTATTGTGCATAGTTAAGTAAAATATTTTTAATTCCTTTGATTTTTTTTTGTTAAACTATTTATTTCATTCTCCGAATTTAGTAAATTTACTAGAGGTTTAGTGAAGAATAAACATAAATATATATATATATATATATATATATATATATATATTGACCTCTTCCCGTAGTATGTTGATCCAGTAAGAAGTTGTTAGACTATGTTGATCCACCTTTAACACCATATAACTTGGCTATTGTGGAATACATCTGAATGAATTGACAACAGTGGTACAATAATTATCAATGTTGCCAGTTTGCCAGAAAAACCATTTGATATACTGTTCATAAAATTTTCTAAATTTGTATGGAAATCGGATGCATAATTTATGTTGATCTACCTAAATTGGCATACTTATGTTGATCTCATATATATTGATCTATTCCCGCAGTATGTTGATCCAGGTAAGAAGTTATTGGACAAAGTTGATCTGTGTCCCTATATATGGTTTTACTAAATGAACCAATCAAGAGCAATGGGTGGACTGTTCATCACAAGGTTTTATCTGATTCCGTAATCTTTTGTGATATTGAACTCAAAGTATTAGTCTCTAGAGTCGGATATCGCATGAAATGACTGTGAGATGGTACCGTTTCAAATCAAAATGACGTGTTCATTCGACTGTTTGTTGCTTGAATTGTTTATAAGAAATGTATGCGTATTTAGATTGAAACGAAACTTTCGCAAAAATCAAATCCATTAAAAAAATACCTACTGCGTGGCGGGCCGGATCGAAAGAGACTGGTTGAGGGATACCTTTTGACCATCAAAATCCAAAATGGCGGCAAAAGGCATAATGTTATATGGGAAATATTGAACTTGCATCTATTACCATCTCTCCTGATTACGCTTCGTGACTTAGTAGGGGTGGCCGGGTTCTTGGTTATAATGGGTAATTAATGGATGATTGGACGAGGTTGGAGCTAAGAAAAAACTGTCCAAAGAAGCGAAGCTAGCAGTCCACAATGGAGTGCTGGTACCTACCCTAATATATGGAAGTGAGGCATGGAACTGGCAGAAGAAGGCTGAAAGTAGACTGAATACTGTAGAAATGAGATCCCTGAGGCATATGTACGGTAAAATCATGTATGACGAAATGTGCGTATGCTGTGTCTATTCTACAGATATTTTATTAGAGCCTGTTAAAAGGAGCTAGCAGCATTGATCCCCAGTGCACCGTGCACGTGCTTGATACTCGACAACTGCTTGATACTCGACAACTCGACGGACACGAGCGGATTGATGTTATCGATACATATATGAACGGGTCGTTTCTCCGACTCGTTTTATCGTAAGTCGGCTCGTATGTGGAACGAGCTATCGGCATCTGTTTTTCTTCCTCAATATAATCCGGGCCTCTTTAAGACCCGCATTAATAAATTCATTCCTACAGACCCTATCTTAATCCGCCCCATAACGCTGCCCAACTGGGTGGAGACATAGTTTCTATGTATTTAACGTATAAAGACAAGGGCACTCTTGTGAGAGGTGTCACATAAAAAAGTCATACCTCCGAATTTGAATATAGAGACATACAAAATGATCTATATTATAAGCAATGAATCCACCCATCTTTTATCGATTATCACATTATTTTAGAATTTAAAAAAACTCGTAAGCTTAATAATCGCAGAACTCAACTCAACTTCAAATATTAATATTCTGTATAAACGATTGTTACATCTTACCGGAGATGACCAGATAAATCATCAAAATGATAATTCATCACATCTTTAAAAAGTTATGTAAAGTCATGGAAAGTGATGAAACAAAAACATTATTAACTGGGTTAAGTAGGTTAGGTTCGGTTAGGTTTAAATTTTTTATTCATCGTTTCTAATGACTTTACATCACTTTTTAAAGGTGTGTTGAATTGTCACTGTGTTGAGTTATCATGGAACCCTTACCGGAAATGTTTATATTTTAAAGTTCTCTAAATAAAATGAAATGCTCTTAAAAGAAACATCTCATATTTAATATTATACAACAATATGACCGGAAGTCGGCATCTTTCTTTGAAATAAATAAATCATAAACTAAAAAACAGCTACAAGGTGGTTACAAATGCAATTATATTTAATCAATTTGTTCGATTATATTTTATATGAAGTTTTTTTTACAGTGGGCCAAATGAATTCTATATGTGGCCAATTGAACCAATTCAACCAAAGTTGTCCAATTTTAATAACTTCGACGAGGAAAAGAAGTTTTTTAATTAGTTGAATAATAATTTTTCAAAATTTCAATTATGTTTAACGTAATACACTATCTGGCATCAAAAAAATCAGTCTAGTCACGAACCGTAACTATTTAGTGTAATAAAATAAAAAAATAAAATTATGTTTATATCATAGTTTGCTTTAATCTCAATAAAAAAGAAGGAAAAAAGTTTTTTTTTTATGAATGAGATAAAACTTTCCCCCAAACAACGTGTATATTTAACAAACTAACTAATTAACGATCACGCCGTTTCCCCGCAGGGGTAGACAGAGAGGACGGACCGCCAAACAACTCGGTCTTGGCACACACTTCTTGCCTCATTCACATTCATACATCGTCTCATACATACTCTTCTATTATTCTGACTCTTGACATGACCCGACTCGAGTATCTGATTCACTTGATCGTGCCATGTCTTCCTCGGGCTTCCCCGACTTCTGCTACCATTCACATTTGCATCATATATCCTCTTTACACACTCCTATCTTCGCTCATTCGCTCTACATGCCCAAACCATCTAAGCGTCCCTTTCTTAATCTTAACCACACATACGCCTCAGGGATCTCATCTCATCTCATTTCATAAATATGAATTAAAATTAAAATAGCAACTTCACATTAGGAACGAACAAATAAGTACATTGACTAAGTGTTACGGACGGACATGCACTTGAGCAAGACTTGGGAGCTGTATTCACAGAAACTTTAAAAAAATAACTGACGTTTAGTTGTAGTACTGGGTCAATTGTTCTGGTATCCCCCGAAAACATAAAAACATAAACAATATAAACTAATTTTTGAAAAGAAAGACAAACATTCCCGGGTTAAGAATAACCTGGCAATATTTGAAAATCTCCTACTACCACCACAGTCAGCTGAAAATGTTGCTTGTGTTGTGATGGGGGACTTAGCCAGCCCAGGAATTGAACACACTATGCCTGGGTGGGACCCAAACGCGATGTCAACTCGGCCACCGACCGGTCTAAAATATGGCAGAAATCCTCCAGTGGATAAATAATAAAATGTAGTTTATAGGCACTTTATAAAAAAAAATCGTCTAAAGAAACAGAAAATTTTTTAAAACAGTAATAAATAAAATACATTCTGGAATCGTTAATAAGTCGTTATGAAATATTTAGCTGTGTTAAGTAATCAATAGTATCGCGGTGGCAAAACGTGGAATTCCATAGCCGTTTTTAATTTATTAAAAATATTTATGATATCAAAGACAAAACAATTAAATGTATTCTAATCAGGGTGTCGTTATATCCCGGCCGGCGGCTAGAGACGGACGCTTCGAGTCCTTTGACTCGGGCGCATTTACCGACAACAATCGGAAGTCGGGCGACGCGAAGCGAAGATGCC
Organism: Hesperophylax consimilis; assembly: GCF_061612785.1. NCBI lineage: Eukaryota > Metazoa > Arthropoda > Insecta > Trichoptera > Limnephilidae > Hesperophylax > Hesperophylax consimilis. The sequence continues at coordinate 30,935,886 of NC_142854.1, forward strand.
CGAAGCGAAGCGAAGTTCGTGCCCACACTATCGTATTAGGTCAACTTCGATTAGGGTTGCCATCTCTAAAATTTGGCAACCAGGACAAGAGGCGTGAAAACCCCGGATTTTAGAGCCCATAACCCGGACATGTCAACAGGTTTTTTTAAACACAGTCAGTGTAATAAAAACAGTTTAAAATGTCATAAATCACCTTTTTCTTTATTTTCAGACCTTAAAATTGAATTTTGTCATCTTTTATCATCATTTTAAATGTACCTAACAAAACAGAATCTTATTACAGTTTGTTACACATTGTTTTCATAATCAGTTAGAATTTTTTCATTCTTAAAATAAAACAAAAAATATTAATATACTCTGTTATGAAAACTAAACCTTATTAAAATATTAAACTTCAAATTGTTCAAAATTCAATTAAATTTTTAAACAAAAATCTTTAAAATACTGAGACCATTTAAGTATTCAGTCTTACAAATTTTTGAGGTAACTCTTTTAACTGAATAATAATTATCTTCTTTAAATTTGTATCAGCAGTCATTTACACAACAAAATACCTCTTAACATAATATGAACTAAATTCAGTCTTCTTAAATCTTAAGCAACAAAACTGACCCTTTTTAAAGTTTAGACTTACTGGAATGTAGGTTACATTATTAATTTTTTAAAACATAAAATATCCAAAACTATTCTCATTTATATCACCTTAAATTTTAATCAACAGCCATATAACCTTAACACGGGCATTAAGCCTAGTATGGTTGTAAAAAAAACATAACAATTTTAATTTCAAGAAATCTATGAAATAAAAAAAAAAAATTCTTCGTTTCTTTTACGTAATAAAAACAATCATGACTTTAACTACAAAAATGAATAGAAATTATAGCACTTGTAAGTACATTATTTGATTATCTAGCTATTAAAGATTTTTCCTCAGCCGCCTTTTTACTTTTCAGTTTTTTTTGTATTGATTACTCTTTCCGATAGCTTTTAGAATATCTTCCCTTTTTAAAAGGAATTTGTAAAAATCAATGCAGCTGTATTCTTGGAAATTGAATTTAATTTTAATTACTGACGAGATTGTTTCTACGATGTGGCGGTGTGTGGCGGGCGGCCCAAGACTTTAAATTTTTAAACCCGGACTACAAATGAAACCCCGCCCGGACGCTCCCCGGACGCCTTCTAAACTAGGACAAATCCGGGGAAACCCGGACGGATGGTAACCCTAACTTCGATCAATTGTTTATAAGAAATGTATGCGTATTTCGATTGAAACGAAAATTTCGCAAAAACAAAATCCATAAAAAAATCATAACTTAGCAGGGGTACACGGGTTCATAGGGTGAGGTTTGTCTAGGTCCTGGCGGCGGATGCGTTTGCCCATCTACTGCGTGGCGGGCCGGATCGAAAGAAACTGGTTGAGGGATACCTTTCGACCATAAAAATCCGAAATGGCGGCAAAAGGAATAATGTTATGTAGGAAATTTTGAACCTGTATCTTTTACCATCTCCCCTGATTACGCTTCGTGACTTAGTAGGGGAGGCCGGGTTCTTGATTATAATGGGTAATTAATGGATGATTGGACGCGGATGGAGCTAACTAAAAACTGTCAAAAGAAGCGAAGCTAGCAGTCCACAATGTAGTGCTGGTACATACCCTAATATATGGAAATGAGGCATGGAATTGGCAGAAGAAGGCTGAAAGTAGACAGAATACTGTAGAAATGAAATCCCTGAGGCATATGTGCAGTAAAATCATGTATGACGAAATGTGCGTATGCTGTGTCTATTCTACAGATATTTTATTAGAGCCTGTTAAAAGGAGCTAGCAGCATTGATCCCCGTTGCACTGTGCACGTGCTTGATACTCGACGATCCGAGCGGAATACACGTTCACAGTTAAGTTGATGTTATCTATACATATATGAACGGGTCGTTTCTCCGACTCGTTTTACCGTAAGTCGGCTCGCATGTGGAACGAGCTATCAGCATCTGTTTTTCCTCCTCCATATAATTCGCGCCTATTTAAGACCAGCATTAATAAATTCATTCCTACAGCCCCTACCTTAACCCGCCTCATAACGCTGCCCAACCGGTTGGTGACATAGTTTCTCTGTATTTAACGTGTAAAGATAGGGGCGCTCTATCGAGAGGTGTCACATAAAAAAATCATACCGCCGAATTTGAATATGGAATAATTTCCTTTTGCCGCCATTTTAGATTTTTATGGCCAAAAGGTATCCCTCAACCAGTCTCTTTCGATCCGGCCCGCCACGTAGTAGCTGAGCAAACGCAACAGTGTACCCCTGCTAAGTTATGATTTTTTTATGGATTTGATTTTTGCGAATGTTTCGAATAGCTCTAAAGATGATTCTTTTAAAATCATCCCATATTTAATATTATAAAACAATATGACCGGAAATCAGCTGAACTAAAAAAACAGCTACAAGGTGGTTACAAATACTATTATATTAAATCAATTTTGTCATTTAATTCCCAAACAATGTGTATATATATATTCCTTTAAATTAAAATAGCAACTTCACATTAGAAAAGAGAGGACAACGAACAAATAAGTACATTGACTAAGTGTTACGGACGGACATGCACTTGAGTTTATAAAACTTGGGAGCTGTACTCACAGAAACTGGAGTTTAGTTGTAATACGGGGTCAATTGTACCGGTATAATCATCCCCCAAAAACATTAACACAGAAACCATATAAACTACTAAATGCGGTTTAAAGCTAACGAATCCACCTAGATTTAATCAATAATCCCATATTTCTAGATTCCATAAGTACCCACTCTATTGTGTACCTAGAGGTAAAACTAAGATATTGCACAATATTGGCAAAATATGGCAGAAATCGCTCCAGTGGATAAGTAATAAAACGAAGTTTATAGGCACTTTATAAAAAAAATGTCTAAAGAAACAGATAAATTTTGAAAACAATTATGAATAAAGTACATTCTGGAATCGTTAATAAGTCATTTTGAAATATTTCGCCGTGTTTAGTAATCAATAGTATCGGGAAACGCGGTGGCAAGACGTAGAATTCCATAGCCGTTGATTATCAAAGACAAAACAATTAAATATATGAAATTCTCTGTATGAAATTAGTTTTCATACAGAGAATATCCAAATAACCCTTTTTTGTGTATAAAAACATATCGGCTTTTTGGTTAAGATGTGGTGTGATATGATTTGTATTTTTTTATGAAACACTAATATGAGGCATGAAGGAATTACAAAATTTAAATAAAATATATTGAAGTGCTTTTAGTTGGTATTACTATAAACTGCACGTGTTAGTTCATCTTCTGCCATGTTTGTGCTAAAAATACTTTATTCAACTTCTCGAAGCAAGCTGTAGCTTTTTGTAGGAAATATGATATCTGATTATAATATTGTCAATATTTCTTTTTTCATTTTTTACAAATAAAAACTTGTGTGAATACCGCACCAGAGTCATACAGTCCTAACCGCTCCCGTCTGGAGCCAGTGAGACTATGGCATCCTCAAAGGAGACCTCAAAGGAGATGACGAGGAGGAAGGTGGGAGAGTACCTAGCTATTCAGATATAACCAAAAACTAATTGTAAAATAGTGCAAATTAATTTTAGTAAAATTTATTTGAACCCGCGACCTTCGGATTGCTAGTCGAGAGCCACCTCAAGTAGTTTGATATGTTTGGTGACTTAGCAGGAGTGCCCGGGTTTATGGGGTGAGGTTTGTTCGGTTCTTGGCGGCGGATGCGCTTGCCTACCAAATGCGTGGTGGGCCGGATCGATTAATCCTCTTTCAACGCATCGCCTTGCAACGCAGTAGGAGACTTGGATTCTTATGTTTATCACTCGAACACACTGACCCCCAGATTACTACCCACCCATCATACCTATTTCCTTCCCAGAACTCACTCTCATTCCTTTCTTTCAAAATACCCCCAACACAGCATTCACAAAGATGACATAGGCCTTGAGGGTTACGATTTTCCTTAGGGCCTCCTGTGTGGAGACGATGTAAAAAAATACAAAAAATAAACAACTTTCTCGCTAAATCGTTGGCGGTGACTAATGGTAGGGGTATTGGTTATCTAATAAATGGTTCCCGGGGCGGCGGTACACATAATTGTAATAGTTCTCGAGGGCTCTGATGTACAGACATTATGGCTCCTGTTGATTGACGAACATATACTAAAACATCGTTGGTTGGAATCGGTGCTTGAAATGACTTTAGCCATGTTTAGTAAAAAACAAATTGGAATTAATTTTTCAGCAATTTCAATTTAAAATTTGAAAGATTAAATTCTCACCAATCTAATCGCCGCAATTTTAATAGGCACATATTATGGATATTACGCTTTGTTTCAACTTAATCATTACAAGAAACTTACGTCGGGAGAGATGGTAAAAGATACATTATGATAAAATTTGATTTAATCAATGTTCAAAACTTCTCTTATAAAATGACTTACACAAATCTCACCCCATGAACCCGGGCACCCCTGCTAAGTCACGAAACGTAGTAAATGATGCATTAAAGTTACATTTTTGTTTAATCAAGTTCAAAAGGTTTTTTAAGCATGGATTTGACGTTTGCGAAAGTTCCATTTCAATATAAATACGCGTGAGGCAGTCTATCCTCTTTAAGTACAGAGTCATTTTCATAGAATATGGATGTTCTAACGGAATCTAAAAAGTACCACAACGCGCGCGAAATTGGCGGTTACAAGTTACAACACATACAAGCGGTCAAGTTTGTCTGAAATATATAGATCAACAAAATAAATCGTGTAAAATGTATATGCGACCGAAAAATGGGCGTGGCTTACAGCTAAATCTCGATGACACAAGTTGATCTGTAAGGATTTACATATGTATGCCAGCTTGGGTAATGGATCAACATATCCGGGGTGGATCAACAAATGCAAACGGATCAACATATACCTGGCGTACCGTCGCGCGAGATCAACATAGTACGAGAGGGGATAAATATATATATATATATATATATATATATATATATATATATATATATATATATATATATATATAAGTACACATATCTCGATTGTCAAAATATGTTAAATAAGTTTACATATATTAATAAATAATTATAAAATATATGATTCTACATAGTCTTGAATATTAATAAATACATATTTTCTTTTTCAATAATATAGATATGTCCTCGGGTAGGTATTAAAAATCGCTACCATTTCGATGCTTCGATTAATAAATAAAATACATATATATAAATACATTACTCATATATATATTCTTTATATACAATATATTATTTTATATTCATATATATATATATAAATACACAATATACATATTTTAATGCGTAATTCCTCTTGTTGTTTTAATAATTTAATTGGGATACCATAATCAGCTGTATCTCCTCACTCCAAGGGCCTGAAAATTGTTTATAAAAGGAAAACTCACCCCCTTCAAGATTTTTCCGGTTGGGATGTACACAACAAATCTTGTCAAAGAAATCCTACCTAATTAACTGTATTTTTCAACTAATTTCAAAATTAGTCTTTTCGACTATTTATTCCTATTTTAATATTTTATTCTTGCTTAATTCATATAAATTAGCTGATATTTAATATTTTGTGATATAGATGTGCCGGAAAATTATAAATTATTTAGGTCGAACTATTTTTGTTATTTTCACTCCTTTTTAATTTTTTTATATAAATTTATAAGAAAATTCATTCCGAATTGCGCAAACTTTTAATTATTTCGATTCTGAATAAATTAAATATCTGTTAAAACTTTTTTCTAAATTGCACTGGTTTTACTAATATTTTAACCTATCCACAATTATTTTTTTTTTCGAACTGTTACTTTTAGAACAAAGGTTTGAGCGTTTATTATTATTGAATCCCTTTTTTTTTTGTTTTTGTGTTTCTTTTAAATTAAGATGTAAGTATTTACTATTAATTATTTTTAAACAAAATTGATGCTAAATTATAATCTATTTTTAAATATCAATTCGCGAACACGTTCACTCTAGATTAACGATAAAACTCTCAGTTAAATTTGAATGTTTTCTCTTTGAATGAAATAATTATTTTTAAATTTTAATAATTCACTAAACACTTTTTGCACTATTCACGTAACACTTTTAAGCACTGAGTTTAACCCTATTTATTTTTTTATTAACACTGTTTGATTAAATTAAACTGACTTATTAAAATTTCACTGATTTTAGTACTTGTACTATTCACAAATTCTCTAAGTCCAGGGACTTATTTAAAATTTAACACTTAAAGATTTTTCACTGTTAATTTTTACCAAGAAACGTAGTACTGCGGCGTATTCACCTCTTCAAAACCTCGACTGACTGTCCCAAAACTGGTGTGCATCGTATTTTATACCCCTCTCAGGTTCCAAAAGACGTATCTGAATTTCCTTTGATAAACAATTCTATCTTTTATCAACTCGCAAATCCGAACACACCTTCCCCTAATTTCGATTGTGCCTCCATAGGATCTTCTGTTGTCCGTCTCTGGGTGGCGGTTAGTTTTTTTCTCACGTCTATAATTCGCTAGGGTCCGAATCGGGTAAGTCTGCGTTAATCGCCCAAGCTTCCTTTGTCCTCTATTCATACAAAATGTAGTTAAAATCTCATGATTTTGCGTTCCTTTTTTTTTCTCAATTCGCGATAGGTCCGTCCTCAATAACATATATATAGATCTCAATTTTATTCATCTCGTGCGAAAAATGATTAAATCCATGTCGAAATCTTTACTATGCATTTTTGAATTTCGATTTGTCTAAATTCTACTTAATTTTATTGTCACCTATGTGAGCTTTTCCATTTTCACCAGTACTTTCTCTCTTTATGCCGCAGACTTGAGTTTTCCCTTATTCTTCTTGAATTTTCTTTATTCAGACGTTTTTCTACACAAATTTCTTCTTTATTCTTATGTTATTTCTCATAACTCTATAACTAATTATTTTCCAAGTCGTATTTATTTATTTCACGGATAAATTAGAATTGTATCGCTTTTCTCCACTTGGATCATTCCTTATCACCGTTCTTAACCCTTCCTTTTATCTTTTCCTCACTTTTCCCGATGTGTGTGGTCCCCAGGAAACTTTCATACTTCATTTATTATTAATTAATATATAATTTTCCACACTTCTATGGGAGATATACCTAATTAGACTCTGGGATATCTGTCATTTTTATTGTTTTATTCAATCTCCGCCCAATTTTCTATCTTTGTCATACAAAATATCACATAAGTCATACGTCTGGACATCTGTTTACGTCTCCAATTTATGTACTACGGCCGTAAATTTAATTTAATTTTAGAGCCATTAGTTTTAATCTCTTTTGCTTTATCTAAACATCCCATAAGCCCTACGTTAAATTTTATTGGTTTTCTAATCGTTTATTACCTTAACGTAAATAAGAATCTTGTTCGAATTTCGATTGTTTATCCTTTAAAATACACATGAGACTGTCAACCTTTTATCTCATGTCACTTCTCCTGCAGTCTTGTGTAACTCTAATATCTATCTACCCTGATAATCATGTAAAATGCCTACGTTTCCTGAATTTAATCTATCGCTATATGTTTAGCTTTATTGCCTTCTTATGGTACCCTATTTTCATGTCCCTAGGACCTTTGTAGCAGCTCAAAATCTCTGTATTTTCCCTCCGTTCAGTCGCTGCACTTTTCTAAAATGTCTATTTTTTTCGCGAGATTTTCATTCAAAATTGATTTACCAATATGTCCGCTTCATCTTAAATTGATAACGATTAGTTTCCATTGTTTCCAACACTCTCACCTCTCTTTAGTACGATTTTTATCGAACTTGACACCCTATCTCTATCATAAATAATTGCACTACAGTTGAAAATTCTGCCAGCAACTTTCTTTCGTTTTACCGTCATTCTTTTATACTATCACGTTTATAATTTTTTCCATCGCATTTTCGTGTGTGTGCTTTACAACATGTAAAAACTTCAAAGCACTCGATTCCTATGGTTCGCTATCTCATAAATGTCTCAGTTATTGTAAACATTCCCAGGATTCGTTCCCTTGAACGTCGATTGTTTATACTATAGTGCGTTCGCCTCTAATTTCTGTGGGAATGGAAATGTAATTAATTATCTATTTTAATGTCGGGTCCAAAGTTCATTCCTTTGTCTTTCGTAGACACACGCCTTTCCGTTCACTGATTGGTTACTCAAAATTTTATAGCTTTTTGTTCAGATCTATTGGTTGACAAAATTCAATGTTTATTTTTAGGCCTAGACAGGGGATTCCTTTCTCGTGCTAGACGATTTTACGACCTCTCTGCTTTCGTCCCAGAACCTCGATTTAATTCCGACTATTACAGGTGCCTACTGCAAACAAACTGAATCAATTTTTAAATCAACAGATGTAGCTAGAATGACGGTTTTCATAAATAAATTGCATATTTTTAGCAGCTATGGTTTATCTGTTTTTCACTGTGATTTAAGCCTTTCATCACAAGGTCAGAAGGTTATGAGTAGAGATTTTAGATCTCAAGGGAATAGGTTATGGGTCCCTGGCAAAATTGTTGATTGGGCAAAAAAATATATTTTATTAAGATTAATATAGTTTGGAAAAGACACTTAGACCAAATAAAGAAATTGCATGTTTCTTGGCAGGAAGAAAAATGCCCGAGTTCAAACGCGTCTGATACAGGTACACTGTCAGCGGACGAGTTGAACCTTTCAGGGATGTTACGCAATAGGAGTGTCTCTAATTCTTGCTCCCCATGTTTCATATCCAACCCGTGGCAAGGACGTCTGCGGCCGAGGTGATCGGCTGTCCATAGATCCGGAAGAGGTGAAGGGAGAGGAGAGGAGAAGATAAGAAAAAAGAAAGGGACATCCAAGAAAAAGTTATTGTGTGTTTTATTGTATAATTTTATCTTATTAGTTTGTACATGAAATATGTAGCTAGGGAGAGGAAGTTAAATTAAGTAGGGGAGGATGTGAGAAAGGTTTTAGAGTCCGCTTTGACTTCCGTAATATATGTGATAGAGACAGAAGATGAGGGAGATAGAAGTACCTATATAAAACCCTGTAGTAGGTAGTTTAGCTCTCTCTGTCGACAGCTCTAGTTAGATACTAAACTCAGTAAAATACTCGTTGTTACAATATAACATTAACAGAATCAAACCGTGTACCATTAATACAAATATATCTGTGAATCTCGGCCAGAAGATTAACAGTTTTAGACCAGTATGGGTGCGTAAGTGCACTGTTAAGCTTGACTTGCTTGAGCAAGATTAGCTACAGTAGCAACATGATTAAGGTTTAAGTCGAGTATGAGTGCGTAAGTGCCTTGCTAAACTTGATTTGAATGAACAGGAGAAGTTACAATGGGAACATGGATAAGGTTTTAGACCAGTATGGGTGCGTACGTGCTCTGTTAAGTATGACTTACTTGAGCAAGAGTAGCTACAGTAGGAACATGAATAAGGCTTTAGTCCAGTATGGGTGGATAAGTGCTTTGCTAAATTTGTTTTTTGTGAACAGGAGAAGTTACAATGGGAACATGAATAAGGTTTTTCTTTAGTGTGGCTGCGTAAGTGTTTTGTTAAATATGATTGATCTGAACAGGAGTAAACACAGTGGGAACATGAATAAGGTTTTTCTCCAGTATGGGTAAGAATGTGAGTTTTTAAACTTCCCCTTCGAGAACATGAATAGCTGCAGTAGGAACATGAATAAGGTTTTAGTCCAGAATGAGTGCGTAGGTGCCTTGCTAAACTTGATTTGAATGACAAGGAGAAGTTACAATGGGAACAAGGATAACGTTTTAGACCAGTATGGGTGCGTAAGTGCACTGTTAAGTAAGACTTGCTTGAGCAAGAGTAGTTACAATGTGAACATGAATACGATCTTCCTTCAGGTTGCATCTTTAGGTCCGTTATCATATCTGAAAAAATATCAAATGAAGCTCAATACTTAGATATCTATAATTATACCAGAAAATTATTAAAAAAAATTCGGACAAACACAAATCGATCGTACCTGATGCTCTTTCAGAGCGTTCCAAGGATTCCTTTTTAATGTCCTGTAGATCTATGTCTATCACTGTATAAGGAATTTCTCCTCCATCGTCATCTCGGGATCCTGGTTCTGCCTTGATGGGTGCAGTCTCCACATTAATGCTACCTGAAATAATAAAACGTTTATGCGAGTAAAAAAATGATAAATTTACATTAAAAATTCGTCGTGGGTCGGTGCTATTAAATGAATATTATTTAGATTTAGTGGTGAATTTGTTAAATTCTTTAACAAAATTCCTGCTGATAAGCTACATGCGATTGGTTAGCGGGAACAAATTTCCATAAAATCAAAATATCTAATATAGAAAAGGTACATCATACCAGGGGCGATATGATATACCTTTAGGTGCGGGACAGCTATCCCCGCCCCCCAAAGTAGTCAAATTAACGGTTAAAAAATAAATCCTTCGGTTAAGAATTGGTGACCAAATTACAAATCAGGTATTTTTATTTCGAAGGAAGTGAAAATTTTAAAACTGCTGGAATACACTGTTATTCAGTATCAGTTAAAAACAATTCTGTAAAAAGGTATATTCTTAGGAATTCCTTCATTACTGATTAATGATTACCCAGAAGATCCTTTTTGAGGGTGGATAAAAAGATCTGAAAATAATTTTAACTATTAAAACTAACTATAACAATAGAACACATGAGCGGTCGGTGGCTTAGTTGATATCTCGTTTGGGTTTCACCCAGGCATAGTGTGTACAATTCCCTCAAAAAAGAATGTGAAGTCAGAAAACTAAATGCATTATACTTCTACCATGCAATATATGAAATTTTCAAAGATAATCAAGATAAATTAGCACCATTTATAAATATTAGAAAACTCATAGAAATTTCAATCCCTCAAACTCGAAAATGAAAATCACAATGCAGCACTTGAACTTGTAGTAAAATAGTTAAATTCATTATTATTAATTACATTAATATTAAAAATATAAATAAAAATACGGATTTTTTTATCGTTATCTTTAAAAACCCACAGAAAATATAATCTGAATACATTGTGCTCGGGCCAGTTATTGTTGCAAAGTATTTGGTTCTGTTGTTTCCCACCCGCGTTCCGCGCCTTTTACCTACATCAAGTCAGTTGTTAAAGTATCGCGCCGCCCGCAAGGTTCAACCGACCTTATCGCTTCCGCATAACGTATATTGAATTATTAAAACCACCGCGCCGCGCTGTAAACAAATCCAATATCACTATTCCCTTTCCTTGACCTCCTCCAATACTAACAATTACCCCTACCGGTGATTAAAGCAGAGCAAAGTGGAAGGTGCCGACAGCAGATATTGGTAAGTCAATCAAACAATATCACAAAAAACCGCAAATTACAGTCCATTCACGCCGCAACATTTGGTCACTTCGAGCCGCATTATTTAAATAGACAATTACATTTGGTCATTTGAGCCGCATTATTTAAATGTAGTTTTGTTCCTATTCAATCGCATTCATTTGTGCAAGGATTCAGTTAGCAACACTCGTCCGCTATTTGAAATTACATGCCTAGGTATAGGTACTCTTTGATATTTTGGGTAATTAGATTATTTATCGATGTTGTTGTAGCAAATTTATTCAGTGCAAATCGCAAAGATATTACAGCGTAATATATATTCGTCTATGTGTATTAATGCCAACCTAAGTACGTACGTAAACATCGCTTTGAGGTATCGGCCAATATATTTAATTATTTGATAAATTACTTCTCCACTATAATTCGTCGCTACAAATTGTCGCCCAGTACACTTGTGGTTCTTGTGCATTATTTTATAAATAATTAAACTTTTAGTTTGCAAATAATTCTAAAAATGGAAGACAAACAAAAAAGACAATTAGTTTTACTAAAAGGTAAAAGAGATATTATTCTAAAAAGGGTCCAAAATTTAGTTTCGCTTGCAAATAATTTGCCAATCAATTTCGAAGCGTCACGCTCAGGTGAAGCGTTTATGTCCGAATCTGAAAGTATTTTAGAAATTAAAAATAAATTTGAATTAATTATTGATCAAATTAACGAGAATATTCTTACGTCAGACCCGAATTCTGAACCAGATTATTCAAGCTGGGAACAGTTTGAAGAATTATACACACGTATTATTCGCGCACGACATAATTTAAAACCAAATTTAGCTACAAAACCGCAAACATCTACATCTGCGTGTGCTGCTACGAGTAATAATAATAATTTTATTAAGTTACCCGCTATAGAATTACCTACGTTTGATGGACGGATGGAAAATTGGCACCTATTTTATGAAACATTCAAAACAAATGTTCATTTAAATTCACAACTATCTGATTCGCAACGCGTACAATATTTAATTGGAAAATTAACTGGAACCGCGAAAAATGTTACGTCAGGTTTAGTGCCAACTGGAGACACATATAAAATAATCTGGGATACGCTAGTCAATAAATATCAAGATAAGCGATCTCTTGCCACTTATTACCTGAATAACATATTTCATTCAAAAACCGTAGCTCACAACGCAAACAGTTTGACAGTTTTTATAGAAAAATATTCAGCATCTATCGCCGCACTAAAACAATTGGGAATAGAAGACCTTTCGGATTTTATATTACTACAATGCGCTTTGCAGAAATTAGAGTCGCAAACTGCACAAGCTATTGAGCTCTCAGTTCGAGAAATTGAGGTTCCCACCGGCAAGCAATTGGTGTCGTTTGTGCAAGATCAGGTCAAAATTCTGCAACGAACTTCAACAACTCGTGGACCTAACACCGCCAACACACATTCAACCAGTTCCGGTGGAACTGGACGCACAGCTCAAACCCGCACACATCATACTTACACGAGTACGCAATCAAAATGCCTTTATTGTCAAAATGAGAACCACACGCAACTGTACACTTGTACACAATTTTTAAAATTATCACCAAAGGAAAGGTTTTCCTTCGCAAAGGAAAAATCTTTGTGTTTTAATTGCTTGAGCCCGCAACATACATCTACAAAATGTAAATCAAAAGGCACTTGTCATAAGTGTCATGGCAAGCACCATACTTTTCTTCATTTTGATAAACCCAGTCAAGCAAACGCCTCCACATCCAATGGAGAAACTCAACCTAACGATGCAGAACCGCCGATATGTACTATGTCAGCAACCACGCGACAAGGGGCAACCACTGAAGTTCTTGCTACCGCCAAAGTTAACACTGTTGATCGAAACGGTGAAGAGAATACCGTCCGCTGTCTTCTAGACCCAGGCTCACAAAAGCATTACATAACTTCACAATGTTGTGAAAAATTAGGCCTGACAGTCAGTTCAGGAACGCGCTTCGCAGTCCAGGGTTTAGGTGGCAAAACGCAATCAATAAGAGGAAGTGTCACATTGACAATTCAATCTAGGATTGATCCCTACTTCAAATACTCCATAACCGCTCTAGTTTTAGAAAAAATTACCGCTCATTTACCTACTTGCAAGGTGGACTTGACGTCATATAAATTTATAAATGTTCCGCTGGCAGACGACACCTGGGCAATGCCAGGCCCAATCGATTTGCTAATTGGCGTCAGTCTGTTCTCTCAACTGTTGCTACCAAATAAGATAATCACCCCCGGTTTTCCAGTCGCGATTCAAACCACATTAGGTTATGTTTTTATGGGTGACGCCCCAGTAAATTCTCAACCAAACACCGCATTCACTTTCTGCGCTACGCACGAAATTGAGAACTTAATGCAAAAATTCTGGGAAATCGAAGATATTGGTTCGGAACCAGTTCACAGCCTCGAAGAAAAAGAAGCTGAAGACATTTTTAAAGGCACCACAACTCGCCTCGAGGACGGTTCTTATGAAGTGGCTTTGCCATTCAAAAGCAACCCTTGTGACTTAGGTGATTCATTGCAAGCTGCGCAAAATCGGTTTTACGCACTAGAAAGAAAATTTAACCATCTGCCAGAACTAAAACCGCTTTATGATGAAGTAATAAGAGAACATATTCATAAAGGTTATCTGTCCCAGGTGGAAGCCTTACCGTCAGAAAACGCATACTACATCCCGCATCACGCAGTTAGGCGTGAAGATAAAATGACAACAAAGGTGAGAGTGGTTCTGGACGCAAGCGCAAAGACAAAAACTGGTTTATCTTTGAACGATATTTTACACACGGGACCAAGCCTACAGAATGATTTATTTTGCATTCTTCTGAATTTACGCCTTTTTCCTATCGCAATATCCGCAGACGTTCGTCAAATGTATTTATGTATAAATGTTCGCAAAGAAGATCGTCGTTATCAACGAATTTTATATAGATTCGATCCGCAAAAGCCGCTTCAGGCTTACCAATACAATCGCGTAACATTCGGTCTTAAATGTAGTCCGTTCTTAGCCCTTCGAGCAATCAAACAATTAATGTTAGATGAAGGCGCTCGCTTCCCTCTTGCAAGGGATATTATTAATAGAGATGTTTATGTAGACGACATCGCTAGCTCTGCTTTAAATGAGCAAGAAGCTATCCGCGCGGCTGAAGAGTTGATTGAGCTTTTCCAGTCAGGAGGTTTTCAACTCAAGTGGGCATCCAATTCCAGCACAGTTTTAGGAAACGTTCCATTGGAACTTCGCCTGTCGCAAAGTGTAACTTTCGATAGTGATGCATCGTTAAAAATCCTTGGGCTACGATGGCATCCTTCGGATGACATTTTCGCATTTGAAGTTACTCCAGATAATCGAACTTGTACGAAACGCAATATTTTATCATCTGTCGCTAGACTCTTTGACGTGATGGGTCTAGTAGCACCTATAATTGTACAAGCCAAGCTTCTAATAAAGGAGCTGTGGAATTTAAAAATCGATTGGGACGAGATCCCACCCGCAAGGATATCACATCAGTGGCAGCAGTTCAACGCGGAATTGCCGTCAATATCGTCGATTCGTATTCCACGTCATATAGGAGTCACGGAAGGATGCACGTTAATACTTGTTGGATTTGCGGATGCAAGCGAAAAGGCATATGGAGGAGTGGTATACGCTCATGTGACCACTCCTGATAACCGAATTAAGGTTCAATTAGTTTGCGCAAAATCAAAGGTAGCACCGCTAAAAATTGTCTCCCTAGCACGCCTAGAATTATGCGCTGCATTATTGTTATCGCACCTGTTAAAAAGGGTAATTGATAATTACTCCGCGAGGTTTACTATTCATTCAACATTTGCCTTTTCTGATTCGACTGTAACTTTAAGTTGGATTCATTCATCACCTCACCGCTGGCAAACCTTTGTTGCCAATCGCGTAGCAAAAATACACGAAAATTTAAACAGTAGTCATTTTTATCATGTCGCAGGTGCTGATAACCCTAGCGACTGCCTGTCAAGAGGTATGCTACCATCGCAATTGATAGCAAATGACATTTGGTGGAATGGTCCAAAATGGCTTTGCCAGCCGCATTTCGAGTGGCCTATTTCACCATTTAAGCACGCAAATTCAGAACAGTTACCGGAATTGAAACCCAATCAGTATGAACAGCCAACTACTTTTGGCTTGTGCTCTCGTGTAGCTGATCCACCCGAAATGAAACCTAAAACCGATAATCGCCTCAAGACAATCGTGTCACCTTTATTATGCACATTGGCTTCTCGCATTCATTCGTGGTCGAAATTAATTCGAATTGTCATTTACGTGTTTCGCTTCATTAGGAAATTGCCGCGTAAATTTGAGTTAAGCCATATTGACATTGCAGAAACCGCTATTATAAAGGCAGTTCAGCAAGTACATTTTTCCGATGATATGAAGTCAGTGAACGATGGCAAGAAAGTACGGCAAGTTCTTGCTAAATTAAATCCATTTATTCAGGACGGTCTCCTAAGAGTAGGAGGCAGATTGAGAAACGCCGAACTCGAATTTTGATAGTCGTCATCCTATTTTATTACCCGCTCATGATCATATAGTTGATTTAATAGTAGATTATTACCACACTAAGAACTTGCATACGGGACCCACCTTACTTATGTCTCTGTTGAGGCAAAGGTTTTGGATACTTTCTTCGCGCAATTTGATTCGGAAACGCGTGCATCAGTGCAATACATGCTTTAGAGTCAATCCCAAACCGCAATTCCCAATAATGGGAGATTTACCCGCTTGCCGCGTCCGCGAAGCTAAGGCCTTTCTGCACACGGGGGTCGACTACGCTGGGCCGCTTCAAATAATCCCGCATAGACGTCGGGGTGTTAGAAGCCAAAAGGCATACATTTGCTTATTTATCTGTCTGGTGACCCGCGCGGTTCACATTGAACTCGCTTCAGACCTCTCGACCGAAGTCTTTCTCAACGCGTTCAAACGTTTTCTATCCCGTCGAGGGCCTGTAAATGTAATGTATTCTGATAATGGGACAGATTTCGTAGGAGCTAAATCGCATTTGAAGGCTTTATTCGAACTTTTAGAGTCACCGGACTACAAGAAAGAATTCTCAGAAAATTTGTTGGAAAACCGTATCGAGTGGAAGATGAATCCTCCACAAGCACCCCACTTCGGTGGGATCTGGGAGAGTAACATTAAGTGCATTAAATGTTACTTAAATAAAGTTGTGGGTACATCTCTTCTCACATACGAAGAGATGCAAACGGTTCTTCATCAGATTGAAGCTATTCTAAATTCACGCCCATTATCAGTGCTCAGCGTTACCGATGTTTCGGCTCCATTGCCTTTAACACCCGCGCATTTTTTAACGCTCACTCCATTACAATCTTTACCCGCTGCTGATTTGTCAGATGCGCCAGTAAATTTGCTGCAACGAAAACATCTTGTCGATCGTCTCGTCCAGACTTTCTGGAATCGATGGCGAATGGAGTATCTGAACACGCTGCAATCGCGTCAGAAATGGAATACAAATTCGAATCCAATAACGAAAGGCACCGTGGTAATAATTAAGAGTGACAATATCGCACCACTACAATGGCCTATTGGCGTAGTGGTAAACGTCCACCCCGGCGTAGATATGGTGATCCGCGTTGCGGACGTTAAGACTAACTCCGGAACATATCGCAGGGCAGTCGTTAAACTCTGTCCCCTGCCTACACAATAACTTTAACGTTATCTAAGATTTAGTTAGTTAATTTAGATCTACCACAAGTTTAATATTGTTATCTTAGATTTAGTTAATTTATAATTTAGTTCTACCGCGGGTTCAGTGTTGTTTATTGAATCCTTTCATAACGTGTTTCTTTTGTTGTATTAGTGACTTTGACCATTGGTCAAGGCGGGGGGCATGCTCGGGCCAGTTATTGTTGCAAAGTATTTGGTTCTGTTGTTTCCCACCCGCGTTCCGCGCCTTTTACCTACATCAAGTCAGTTGTTAAAGTATCGCGCCGCCCGCAAGGTTCAACCGACCTTATCGCTTCCGCATAACCTATATTGAATTATAAAAACCACCGCGCCGCGCTGTAAACAAATCCAATATCACTATTCCTTTTCCTTGACCTCCTCCAATACTAACAATTACCCCTACCGGTGATTAAAGCAGAGCAAAGTGGAAGGTGCCGACAGCAGATATTGGTAAGTCAATCAAACAATATCACAAAAAACCGCAAATTACAGTCCATTCACGCCGCAACACATTGACTTAAAATAACGAACAAAATAACATATTCCCTATACACAAAAGCCTGGGTTTATTATGATGGTACATGTTAAATGATTACTTAATTTTCTGTTAAATTTTGTAACATATTTAAATTTTGAACTGTTTGAGGTCATAACAAGTTAACAAATTTCTGAGTTCGTTAAATTCATGTAAAGCAAAATAGCGAAAGTACCGATTGACGAAAAGAATGGTTAAGTGGTTAAGTGGTTAATGGTTAATGGTTAAGAATGATTAATAAGTGATTTACCATCGGTTGTACTTACACGCTTGTACAAAGTTCTTATTTTGTCAGTGCCATGTGAAGCAATATTTCAATTAAAAGGTAAAATCAAAAATACCGACGAACGACAAGAATGGAAGTAGAAAACAAGCAGCTGTTCTGACTGCGTCCATCTGAAACACCTTTGTGATATACGCAATTCAACTTACTAGTTGGCTGAACACTCTCGGCAAACTGCAAACATTTCTTCTTCACATCTTGAAGGTCTATTGGTATATCTGTATACGCCATTTCGCATTCGCCTTCTTCCTGCGACCATGGTTCAGTCTTGATGGAAACACTCTCTGTGTTGGGAAGATCCATGGCACTGCTGTGATAGCGTCCTCTTTTGTGATGGTAATTGTTATCAGCTGAAAATAAACAAGACCTGAAAAAACATTTATACACAAACATTTTATATAAAATAAAACGTATTCGACCCAAAATAAAATACTAATTTTTTAACGTAAAATTATTTAACTGTTAATTACCTAACTAATGTTATTGCTTTTGACTATCTTAACAATTTTTTTAAAATGTCCACTCTCGATGTGTATTTACATCATGTAGCTCGTAAACCTAATGAATTTCTGCCCGTTATTTGTGGGTAAAGCCAGGTTTTGTGACACTAATTAAAATTATGAATAAATTAACACAATGTTAAAAGGAAGTCTTGGGAAAAATACGCACTGAATAAAGATGTTCTTTTGAAGTAAGTCTTATTAAATGCACACTAGAAGACACACTACGTTAACAAGTTCTGATTAATGAAACATTTAATGTTAAACACTGCTAGATTTAATACATTTTCAGATCCTTTGCGAATAAAATAAAAGTAATTGACACAAAGCGCGGCAATAAATAGACTGACAGAACGGCAGCCTTTGGGACCAAGACGGTAGATTTAGCAAGAGCGCAAAATAATGATCCCAGTCCCACACGACGGACCAATTTTACGTTTTTGACTGAAAAGAACAATTAGTAGTGTGAATTTCGAAAAAAGCTTTACATCTCTTTTACTAGTACCATCACGTAGAATCACCTCGCGAAGTTATTGAACTTTACCCCCAGACAACCTGTATATCAACCACAAACCTTTAGCTAGGTCTATAGGAACCTTAAATTAAGAGATGAAAGTATTAATTAACCGATAATTTCAGACTTGACTGTGAAGATTGTTTATAACGCGAATAAAAATAATAATATCACTTATCACGCATGTGACAGCGGCTGTAAGTTAACAATAAACAAACTTATGTACCCTCGTCCGTCACGACACGTGTTAGTGTTGCCAGTGTTGGGTAACTCAATATGTTATAATACGAATGATGTAAAAAATGATCAATCAAATGTTAAGCGATTTATTCCTACAATAAACAAGTACTAATTAAGGAGTTGACGATACTTCGTCAATGTTACTAGAAGAACCTACTTACGCCGAACCTACTTACGCCAAGGCGTAAGTAGGTTCGGCTTAAGTGCGGCGGTCACTTCCAAAGCGTTGAAGAAACGTCAATAGAAAATTATAAACTCGCCAATAATAAAAAAAAAATGATTAAAATGTGTTGGTTACTGAAATAATCTCAAGTGCTATAAATTTGACACCGTTATCGTCTTGTTCACACGCAATTACTTTAGTAAGACGAGGCAATAATTACTGGCGACAATAAACCTCAGGAGACAGAGACGCCAAATCGCGCAAAATATTGACTGACTGAAATATTGTGATGATCGCTAATTCCTGTCGCAATTACAAGGATCCGGTTCCTTTGCGTATACAGTTTTAAAGAAAATCACTCACTAGATTGGTAACTCCGAGCATTTTGTGAGAAAAAAAATTGTCTACCTTTTTACCATAGATCTGCAAATATTTAGACACATTTAACATATAACCTAGACACCGTAATTTTTACAAGGATAGAGGAACAAATTAAAACGAAATGGCAGGGCCATAGACAGTTATTATTTTTTAGTTCACCGAGATAACAGAAAGAGGAAATCCAAATATATTAATTTGCACAAAACACATTTTAAATGTGAAACAAGACGGCGCGGCGAGCCGAACATTGAAGACAAACAAAAGTAGATTTGCACCTGTATTTTCGTTACAATTACGGTTCCGATGTTGTTGGAAATCCGGATATTTACCGATGTCGGGAAGATTGAACGTTGGCAGGGCGTAATTACTTCGTAATCCATCCGCCTTTTTGCTTCAGATCGAGAAATGGGAGCGACAAATACAACTCATTGGAAATAAGGAAAGAAAATACCTTGACAAAGTGCAACAAATCACAAAGAATATTTTTGATGACTCTGCAGAAAATATGAAATCTTCTGAATCAAATGATTCAACAGACCAGGACATCCCACTATCCTGTTACGAGGCACCGAAAAAAGATGATTTTGTGGTGGTCCAATTTCGAGGGAAACATATCAAATATTTTATTGGACAACTGCTAACTGACTGTGACAAAGAAAATGATGAATATGATATCAGCTACCTCAGGAAAAGTGGCAAATTTGACGGATTTTACTTTCCTCTTGAACCTGACATGGCGGGTGTGTCCTAAAATGACATATTTCTCAAATTATTGCCACGGATAAGACAAACATCAACAAAACGACAGGCCAACATTTTGTACTTTCCACAACGCATCTTAAGAATGTATAATTTCCTGGATAATTCTTCTGAATAATTATGTAGGTATGTTCCACTGTGCCCCTAGGGGTGTTCCACTTTACCCCAGACCTGGGGCACAGTGGAACAAA
Organism: Hesperophylax consimilis; assembly: GCF_061612785.1. Taxonomy (NCBI): domain Eukaryota; kingdom Metazoa; phylum Arthropoda; class Insecta; order Trichoptera; family Limnephilidae; genus Hesperophylax; species Hesperophylax consimilis. The sequence continues at coordinate 30,956,577 of NC_142854.1, forward strand.
ATTCTGATCTCGGAAAAATGCCTGTAATTATTTTACTATGAACATTTTTTCATATTTTTTGTTTTGAAATGATAAATCAAAGACTACTTAAGATTTTATTAAAGATTTTGTATTAATTGAATAGAGGTTTATTTTTCTTAAAATCTAAATACGTTTTTCGTTCCACTGTGCCCCCTCCTACCCTATATTGAAAAAATATTGGATTATTTATTCTGTTAAAATTAAAGAACTGACATTTCTTTATGTTTTTTTTTTTTTTTTTTTTTTAATTCCTTTATTTTTCCCAATTTTTACATTAATTACATACAATATTATATAAATCAATACGAATAATGGGAACCCACTAAGGCGCAGCCTGTGCGTGGGTAATATATTTAAGATATTATTTTATTGTACCTAGAAATAAACAATAATTATAATAAAAACAAGATTACATTTTGTCTAAGCGGTTTGTATAAAAAGTGTTTATAATAGTGTATAGTGAAGTTATAAGTGTTTAGTGTAATATATGGTGAATATTTTATGAGAAACATAAATTGATACAAATTAAATAAAAAAAGTTTCAACTGCTGTATCGAAAAGCCATAATTTTAATTCTTTTAAATATTGAGGAAGTTTATTAATCACTTGAATATTTTTCGGTAAAAAATTGAAAGTACGAGGTCCAATGAAACTGCAGTGTGTTTGCATTTGTTTCGTGTTCGTTTGGGGGGTATAAAATACATTATTACTTCTAATGTTGGTTCTGTTTTCATTTATTTTTGAGATGTATTTCATAGTTTGCAAAATAAATACTTTACGGAGACAGAATACTTTAGATTCTTTGTATAACTCATCTGTTGAAAATGTTCTTTTCCGACTATACATAACTTTAATGATATAATTTTGAATTATTTGTAAAGGTTTGATATGTGCACGAAGCGCACCGCCCTATCCTATTATTCCGTATATGAGTGAAGATTGCACCAAAGAAAAATAAATAATTTTCAGTTTTTCAACATTGAGCACTTCTTTTAGTCTGTAAAATGTGTATGTAAGATATCTTAATTTACAGACGGTATTATTAATTTGTGATTGCCAATTTAATTTTGTATCAATAACAATACCTAAATATTTAATATTTATTATAATAGTTATTGGGGGGTTTATTTTTACTATTTTTAGAAAAGGTTAGGTAAAATGTTTTATTATAGTTTAAGAAGAGTCTATTACTTTTTAGCCATGATGAGACATATGTAATGCATTTTGTTGCCTTCAAAAAAGTTTCAGGCCAGGATTTTCCATTCACTATTATTACTGTATCATCAGCGTAACATAAAATTTTACCAGGGATTATAACATCACACAAATCGTTTATGTATATTAGAAAGAGAATTGGGCCAAGCACAGTTCCCTGTGGTACTCCATTTTTTATTCCTGTTTCAGTACTATAAAAATCCCCTATTTTTGTTTTTTGTTTTCTGTCTTTGAGATAGCTAGTAAGAATTTTTAGCGTATCATTTTTTAAACCTATTTGATTCATTTTTTTATAAGTAGATTGTGATTTACCGTATCAAAAGCTTTTCTTAAGACTAGGAATATAGCTAAACTCTTTTTATTTTGATCAACAAATGTGTATAATTTTTTAGTCAGATCGAATATTGCATCTTCAGTGCTTAGTTTTGTTCTGAAGCCATAATGATTTTGGGACAGAATTTTGTTTTGTTCTAGGTAATTCACTATTCTATTTTTGATACATTTTTCAAATATTTTTGAGAGGTTTGAGACCAAGGAAATAGGTCTGTAGTTGTCTAATATGTGCGTTTCTCCTGATTTTTTTAGAGTCTGCTTTGACTTCCGTAGTATATATGACAGAGACAGAAGATGAGGGAGATAGAATCACCTATATAATCCGCTGTAGTAGATAGTTTGGCTCTCTCCGTCGACAGCTCTAGTTAGAAACTAAACTCTGTAAAATACTCGTTGTTACAATATAATATTATAAGAATCAAACCGTGTACTTAATACAAATATCTGTGAATCTCGGCCAGAATATTAACAATTTTAGACCAGTATGGGTGCGTAAGAGCACTGTTAAGCTTGACGAGATGGAGCAAGAGTAGCTACAATAGCAACATGATTAAGGTTTTAGTTCAGTGTGAGTGCGTAAGTGCCTTGCTAAATTTGTTTTTTGTGAAAAGGAGTAGTTACAATGGGAACATCGATAAGGTTTTAGACCAGTATGGGTGCGTAAGTGCACTGATAAGTGTGACTTGCTTGAGCAAGAGTAGCTACAGTAGGAACATGAATAAGGTTTTTCTCTGGTGTGGATGCGTAAGTGCCTTGTTAAATTTGATTTCTCTGAACAAGAGTAGTAACAGTGGGAACATGAATGAGGTTTTTCTCCAGTATGGGTAAGAATGTGAGTTTTTAAATGTCCCCTTCGAGAACATGAATAGCTGCAGTAAGAACATAAATAAGGTTTTAGACCAGTATGAGTGTGTAAGTGATCTGTTAAGCTTGACTTGCTTGAGCAAGAGTAGCTACAGTAGGAACATGAATAAGGTTTTAGTCCAGAATGGGTGCGTAAGTGCCTTGTTAAATTTGTTTTTTGTGAAGAGGAGAAGTTACAATGGGAACATGAAAAAGGTTTTTCTTTAGTGTGGCTGCGTAAGTGTTTTGTTAAATATGATTTGTCTGTACAGGAGTAGTTACAGTGGGAACATAAATGAGGTTTTTCTCCAGTATGGGTAAGAATGTGAGTTTTTAAATTTCCCTTACGAGAACATGAATAGGTGCAGTAGGAACATGAATAAGGTTTTGGTCGAGTATGAATGCGTAAGTGCCTTGCTAAACTTGATTTGAATGAACAGGAGAAGTTACAATGGGAACATGGATAAGGTTTTAGACCAGTATGGGTGCATAAGTGCTCTGTTAAGTGTGACTTACTTGAGCAAGAGTAGCTACAGTAGGAACATGAATAAGGTTTTAGTCCAGTATGGGTGCGTAAGTGCCTTGCTAAATTTGGTTTTTGTGAACATGAGAAGTTACAATGGGAACATGAATAAGGTTTTTCTTTTGTGTGGCTGCGTAAGTGCACTGTTAAGTATGACTTGCTTGAGCAATAGTAGTTACAATATGAACATGAATGCGATTTTCCTTCAGGTTGCATCTTTAGGTCCGTTATCATCTCTGAAAAAATGTCAAAAGAAGCTCAATACTTAGATATCTATAATTATATCAGAAAATTATTATAACAAATTCGGACAAACAAAAATCGATCGTACCTGATGCTCTTTCAGAGTGTTCCAGGGATTCCTTTTTAATGTCCTGCAGATCTATGTCTATCACTGTATAAGGAATTTCCCCTCCATCGTCATCTCGGGATCCTGGTTCTGTCTTGATGGGTGCAGTCTCCACATTAATGCTACCTGGAATAACACAACGACAATACATTGATAATGCCTGTTAAGACATGCTAAATTTACATTAAAAATTCGTCATGGGTCGGTGCTATTAAATGATCATTACATAGATTTAGTGTTGAATTTATTACATTCTTTAACAAAGTAACTGCTGATAAGATACTTGCGATTGGTTAGCGGGAACCAACTTCCATAAAAATCAAAATATCTAATAAAGAAAAGGTACATCATACCAGGGGCGATATGATATACCTATTCCCAACGTACACAAATTAAAAGTTAAAAAATAAAAGAAAGAAAACATTCGGTTTATAATTGACGACCAAATTACAAATCAGTTATTTTTAATATTTTTGTTTAATACATAAATAGGTATAATCTAAAGAATTCCTTCATTACTGATTAATGATTACCCAGAGGAACCTTTTCATGTGTGGATAAAAAGATCTGAAATTAATTTTAACTATTAAAACTAACTATTGGAATAAACATGAGCGGTCAGTGGCTGAGTTGACATAGTGCAACAGGCATAGTGTGTACAATTCTTCAAAAAAGAATGTGAAGTCAGATAACTAAATGCATTATACTTCTGCCAAGCAATGTATCAAATTTTCAAAGATAATCAAGATAAATTAACACAATTTATAAATATTACAAAACTCATAAAAATGTCAATACCTCAAACTCGAAAATGAAAATCACAATGCAGCACTTTAACTTGTAGTAAAATAGTTGAATTCATTATTTTTTTATAATTTCGGATTTTATGTCCGGGTTAAATCTTCCCCACAGGAAAAACTAAACCCTTCCACACACTTTCCACAAATGATCATCTAGTCAATCAACATTATACAAGTGCATTATATAAGCAAAATAAATACAAAACAATACAAGAACAACACGTCAACTCACCAGAGATCAAATGGGAAAATAATTCAACGACTCCAGATATTTTTATATCAGAGGGTTAGGCTCGGTAGAACTCCTAAAAGGGCCTATAAATCCTACTGATCCCTCAACATAAATATTTAAAAAAATCTTTCGTTATCCTACATGTCTTCAAAATGACCGACTTTTGCATCTTTATATATAAATTTTTTGATTGATCTAATACGCCTAAATTTTGAATGAGAGTGCTAGGTGTAAGCGGCCGAAATAACAAATGGTAATATTTTTATAGTTAGAGAATGCCAAATTCTTTTTATTTCATTTCCTAGATATGTGCATTTTCTAATTTTTTTACTAACAGATTTTTTAATATTACAGGAATTTGGAATGGCGACATCAATGGTTTAAGTTATTTTTTTTAATTTTGTCATGTAAAACTATATCCGGTCTATTATGACTAATCGTTCGGTCTGTTTGAATAGTTTTATCATAATATATTTTTTTAAATTCGTTTTCTAAAAATGAATTTGGTTTGTATTCATAATACGGCAGGGGTGTCAAAGATACGGCCCGCGGGCCGCATGCGGCCCTCGGACCCTATCAATACGGCCCGCGAGCCGTATGCGGCACTCAGGTCCCATCATTACGGCTCGTATATATATTTTTTCATGGAATGGAAAGGTAAATCACTTTGTTTGATTTGCAATCAAACAATTGCTGTTTGTAAGGAGTTTAATTTAAAGAGACATTTTGATTCGAATCATAAAGGAAAATTTGAAGGTTACACTGAAAAGATAAGAATGGACAAACTATAATCTTTAAAATCTAACCTTCACGGCCAACAGTCGATATTCACTAAAGCTAAAACTGAAAGCGAAGACGCCTTAAAATCCAGTTTCATTATTGCATTAGAAATCGCCAAGAGATCAAAACCTTTCACTGATGGTGATTTTATTAAAGAATGTATGTTAAAAGTGGCTAATGTTTCATTCCCATCACAAAAATCAACCATTCAAAATATTCCGCTGTCAAGAAACACTGTTGCTTCAAGAATAAGTGATTTATCTCAAAATTTGGATTCCCAGCTGAAGGAAAAAATTAAGGAATTTACACACTTTTTGCTGGCTATTGACGAGAGCACTGATATTATTGATACTGCTCAACTTGCTGTCTTTATACGAGGTATTAATAGTAACTTTGAAATATGTGAATAACTATTGAAGTGCGTTCCATTGACAGGCACCACTACAGCAAATGATATTTATTCTGCTATTGAGCATTTAATAGTAGAATATGAACTCGGCTGGAATAAATTTTGCAGCATAACTACGGATGGCGCTCTTGCCATGGTTGGCAAACATTCAGGTGTTGTGACTAAATTAAAACAGAAAATATCAGAAAATTTTGTGGGAATTCACTGCATCATTCACCAGGAATCACTCGCATCCAAATATTTAAAAATGGACCATGTCATGCAACCGGTAATTAAAATAGTAAATTTTATAAGGAGCAGAGATCTAAATCACAGGCAGTTCAGGCAATTTTTACAAGATTTGGACGAAAAGTATTCCGATGTACCTTATTTCACGGAAGTTCGTTGGCTCAGTCGAGGGGCAGTTTTGGAAAGATTTTTTGAGTTACGTGACCCTATTCAAGCTTTCATGTTAGAAAAAGGCAAGCCAATTGATTATGACAACGACTGGTGGCTTGATTGTGCATTTTTGGTAGATATGACAAAACACATGAATGACCTCAATATAAAGTTACAGGGTAAAGACTTGATCGTCACTCAAATGTATTCGCATTTACAAGCCTTCGAAACAAAATTAAGACTGTGGGAAATTCACATAAAAAATCAAACACTCGATCATTTCCCTCACGTGAAATCATTTGGTACAGTGAACCAGACAAAATTGGATGAGTATTCTCAACTTTTGCTGAATCTGATCACAGAATTTAACAGTCGTTTTGAAGATTTTCGCAAAATGTATAAAATGAAATTCCCACTTTTCAACAATCCATTTACTTTTGATGCTCTACTGGCACCAATTCATTTGCAAATGGAATTGATAGATCTCCAATGAGATAGCATTGTAAAGGATAAATTTAAGGAAGTTAATGTTACTACATTTTATACACAATATTTCAAGAGTTTGAATAACTATCCAAGTATAAGAAATCATGCGGCACGTATCCTGTGTATGTTTGGTAGTACGTATTTATGCGAGCAGATGTTTTCCGTTATGAAAATAAATAAAAACAAACATCGCTCACGGCTTACGGATGAAAATCTCCAATCGATTCTAAAAGTAACTACGACGAATATGACACCCGACATCAATGAATTTGTCAAAAACAAGAGAAGTCAGGTGTCCGACTCAAGATAATTTACCTTGTTACCCTTTTTTTTTAACTTACTGAGTTTATAATAAATAGGTATCTAACTAAATAAAGATTTTAACAATTAAGTATGGGTTTTATTTTTTAAATATTGAGTCCGGCCCGCTTACACACGCCAAATGTTATAAACGGCCCTTAAGAATATCCAGTTTGACACCCCTGTAATACGGTATTATATTACGGCAGTCAATCAAGTTATGTTTAGTTACCAAACTTTGGTGAATTATTTTTAAAACTTGATTGTGCCTAAATGTATACTCGGACGGTGCTAATATAGAACATCCCGATACAATATGTTCTATAGTTTCCGGAAAAGCCAAACATTTTCTACATAAATCATCAATTTGATTTGTATCTTTGATTATATACTTCCGATAATTTTTAGTATTAATGAGTCTATCCGAATGGCAAGTATAAATTCTTATATTTCTGAACTCAACTTTCCAATACTCAACCATTTGTTTGACGAAAATTTGTCAACATAGGTTTGGTTGAGATAATTGAAGTGTTTTTCGTGTAAAATTTTATTTGACCAGGAATCTAATAATTCCTGGTTGGGATTTATAAAAATGTTGGCATTCTCATCGTTTAAATTTAAAGGTGTAATATTTCTATCTGCCTTGCAAATTATTTTGTGCATTTCTGAGCTACCAGTTTTCCTATGGAAAAAAGTTCTTGGCATTACTACCTGATTATAAACATAATGTTTCAAAGAAGTTATTTTGACTATACCTCTACCTCCTAAATTTCTAGGTAAATTAATTCGTTCTATAGCTGAATTTAGATGATGGTAATTAAATTTTGTTAGCGTAGTTCTAATTAATCTTTATAATTTATCTAAATCTGTATTGGACCATTTAATTATGCCAATTGAGCACGTTAATAGAGGTATTGCCCAAGTATTTATTGCTTTTACTAAATTTTTAGCAGATTGATTGCATTTTAAAATTTTCCTGATCCTAGTTTTAAATTTAATCCTAATATCATTTTTAATACTAGTATGGTCTAATCTATTTGATTGTGGGTATCCTAAATACTTATAAACCTCATCCCTTTTCATACTAGTAATTTGGAAATTTCTAAATATACTCTCGTCCCCATCTACAATTTTTCCTTTCTCTATATGGATCGTTCTACATTTATCTAAACAAAAAGTCATTTTGATATCATCTGAAAAGTTTTTAACTACCTCGATCATTTTCTCTAAATTTTGTTCAGAATTCGAAAATAATTTTATATCATCCATAAATAATAAATGCGAAATTGCACTACTCTCCCTTGTATTACCCTTAACTTTTATTCCAAACTTGCATTTAATTAACATTTTAGATAGAAGATTTCATGCTAAGCAAAACCAAAGAAGACTCAATGAGTCTCCTTGAAAAATCCCTCTTTTAATTGAAATGCACGGTATTACTATTTTCTTACCTTTTAAATTTATAAGTAAATTGGTATTTCAAAAGGACATAATATTTTCCAAAAAGCTAATAATAATGGGGTTAATTTTTTATATATTTAATACTTTTTTTTTTTTTTTTTTTGTATTAGGCAATTCACCCTAAAGAGAGTGCTTTGTGCCGATTGGGTTAAGATATATGGTTAAACTGATGTGAATTATCTATAAGGGGACTGGACATATCATATATTAAAGTCATTCAAATCTATAAACTTATAAAGAATAGAATATACGCGAGAGTTGTTGAGAGACAGCAAATATGGAATACTAAGGGGAGACTGGTGGGTGATTTTAATAAGCAATCGATACATGCCTTTGAAAGAAGAATGGTTTTTACAATTAAAGAAGACATGGTCAAGAGTCTCATCCTCCACACCACACTGGCATAATGAACTTTCGAGCACCCGAATTTTAAACAAATGAGTTGCAATAGAGCAGTGGCCAATTCTCATTCTCGAGATACAGGAAATAAATCTTTTGGACTTTTTTTTGCCGTGGAACCAGGGTTTACTTGGAATATGATTTTGTATTCCAGCATAGAAAGATCCAGTTTGAGTTTTCGTGACTGTCCAATTTTCTTCCCAGGAACGAGACATGTTGGATTTAAGAATAGAGAAGACGTCAGAGACAGGAATTTTAAAATCTAAAGGAATAGAACCAGATACAGTTCCAAGTTTAGCGAGAGAATCAGCTTTCTCGTTACCCTCAATTCCTAGATGGCCAGGCACCCAAACCAGTATTGTCTCAAACATAGATTCATTTAAAGAATCGAGGATTTTTTTAATATTACAAATAACATAGTCTTCTGGACATCGAACGATATTAGAGGAAATTTTTAATACTGCACTTAGAGAGTCAGTACACACCAAGGCTCGACGAATATTGAGGAGTTGGATTTGAATTAAAGCTTGTTCAATTGCGAAGCATTCTGCAGTAAATATGGAAATTTCTTTAGGCAATTTATAAGACAGATTAACATTGAATTCAGGAATATATACCGATGCGCCACATTCTTTGTGGTCGGATTTGGAACCATCTGTGTATATGAGGGAAAATCCAGGAAACTTTGAAAATATAAAGTTTTTAAAATGTTCTTCAACATTTTGAAAGTTATTAGCTGATGATAAAATGTTCGTCCGGAAGTCAGAAATTATTACGTTTGGGATAAAATTAATAGCATTAAACGGGGTACTGTAAATAGGAAGGATTGGATCATCTTGTAGATTTTGAAGGTAAGAAGACATATGTCTAAATGATAGAAAACTTTTTAATAAGAGAGGGAATCGATCTCTATCTATTACCCTCCTTCTGCTATTTAAAATACTGAACAAACGATCGAGACTCTGTTCCAATGGGTGACGCGATAAAGATAACGCTTTGAAGATATATCTATCCGCGAGGTATTGTCTTCTCAAAAATAAGGGAGGATCTACACATTCTATCTGAAGAGCATTAATTGGAGAAGATTTCATTGCCCCAATAATCATTCTAAGCCCTTTTGATTGGATTCTTTCAAGTTTTTTATCCAGATATTTAGGAAGTGGGTCGAAAAGAAATGTGCCATAATCCAAGTGACTTCGAACGAGGGAATTATACATTAGTTTAAGAGTAGTAGGATGGGATCCCCACCATACTCTGGAAACAGCTCGCATCATATTAAGCCCCTTTTCACACTTAGCAGAAACGTTCTGAATATGCGGGAGCCAGGAAAGCTTATGGTCCAAAAGCAGGCCAAGAAATTTTATTTGCTTAACGATTTGAAGGGGGAAATTATCAAAAGAGACTGTAAAGTTAGGCAGTTTTCTTTTGCGAGTAAAAGCCACTACCTTGGTTTTAGAGGTAGCTAAATTCATTCCATTTGTCAACATCCAAACTTTAATATTATGTAAGGCCAAATTTAATTCCTTCGCAGCATGCGATAAATTTTTGTGAAATAAATATATGAGAAAATCGTCCGCAAAATAAAGTCGCTTAATAGACGAAGGGATTACAATGTCTAAATCACTTATATAAATATTAAATAATAATGGACTGATTACAGACCCCTGGGGTAGCCCTTTCCAAAGTTTGCGCTTCAATATGTTTGAGGAAGAGTGGATAATAATGGTTCTGTCTGTTAGCAAGTTGATAATAAATTGAACTAATTTTATGGGGATTTTTATTTTAATTAATTTTTCCTTCAAAACATCAATTAATACATCGTCGTAAGCTGAAGAAAGATCTAGAAATGTGGCCAATGTACAAGAGTTAAGGGATTGAGAAATACGGATATCTGTTGTTAACAAACTTAAATTATCCATAGTAGATTTTTTTTTACGAAAGCCGTATTGATTAGGAGGGATAATACTGTGATTTTCAACAAACCATTCTAATCTGTTCTTTATCACATGTTCCACTACTTTAATTAAACACGACGAAAGAGCAATAGGACGATAGGATGAGACTTCGGACGGATTTTTCCCTGGTTTTAAAACCGGGAGGATTTTTTGAACTTTCCAGACATCCGGAATAAATCCTGTTTCAAACATGTTATTAATTAAGGATAAGAAATATTCAACCGACATGTCGGAGAATGCTTTAAAGAAGCTATATAATATTCCATCAGGACCCGGAGAACAGTCAGAAAGAGATTTGATTACTCGTTTTAGTTCACTAACTAAGAAAGGAGAGTCTAGCCAGTTAGAGTGAGATGGATATGAAATAAAAGAGGGCATTTCTTCACATCTGGCAACTGAAGGAGGGGCAATCTTATCAGCAAAACCCATAATAATTTCCTCCGGAATATGTTTGGTACGCTCCGGAGCATATGACGAACCGAATTTTTTTAAATTAGTCCAAACAGATGACTGGGGAGTTTCAGGAGACAAGTTTTCACAAAATTTTCGCCATCCAGACCGCTTTTTATTTTTCAAAATACGTTTAGTTTCTGATTGGACGCGTTTCACTGATAAGAAATTTTCAAAAGACATGCATTTGCGGTAAATGGAAACTGCTTCTTTTCTAGAGTTAACAGCACGAGTGCATTCTTCGTCCCACCACGGAGTCGAATGTTTAGTTTTAATGTTAACTTTACGCTTTGGAATGGATTTTTCTGCTGCTTTTATAACTATACTAGGAAATAATTCACATTGTGTTCTGATGTTCCCAAGAGAAGATTTTACAGAGTGAACAAGAGAGTCTAATACAGAAGAAAAAAATCTCCAGTTCGCATCTTTCGTTTTAAATTTAAAATTATTGTTAATTGTAAAGGAATGCGAGGTGGTTAGATAGTGAAAGAGGATTATAATAGGGAAATGATCACTGGAAAGGGGGTCTTTAAGTATGTTCCAAGAACATTTACGAATCACCGAAGATGAACAGAGAGATAAATCAACAACACTTTTCCTTTGTTGAGGGGGGGTGAATCGGGTTGGAGATCCGTCGTTTAAAATACATAAATTATGGGAATCAATAAAATCTAAAAGATTACGGCCCGAACGATTCGTTAATTCACTACCCCAAGAGGTAGAATGAGCGTTAAAGTCGCCCAGTAACATATACGGGGGACGGATCTGAGACATAAATGATGACCATTCGTTTTCATCAAAAATAGTGGAGGGAGGGACATATATTGATGGTATTGTAATATCACATACAACAGCTGCTACTATCTGAAAATTGTTAGAGAGAGTATGAAACATGATTGGTTTGAAAGGGATAGAGTCATGGATGATTAAGGCAGCGCCACCTTTACCATCCAGTCTATCATGTCTAAGACAATTATATCCAGAAATCTTAAATAGATACGAGGGTTTAAACCACGTTTCAGAAATAGCGGCAACTGAAATTTCATGTTCATCGAGTAATTTTACAAGTTCAAATTTATTACAGATTAGACTTCTGATATTCCACTGAAGAATTCTGTTCAGTTTCGGAGACATTAGGAAGACAGGATAATAATGATTTAATGCAATCGGCAGCGTTGGACGGTATATTATTGTTGTTTGAAAGAATAGAAATTAAGAGGGTAATTAAAGTCTGAATGAAAGCAGAATTTTCATTCACCACTTTCCCTAAATTAGTGGAAGATTGGAAACTATTTAAAGCACTCCCATTGAGTGTCTGAGATTTATAATTCCCATTTGGGTTAAACAAAATATCATTATGTTGATTTTTATCAATAGAAGCAATAAATTTTGGTTTTGGTTTTAGTGGTATAAAAATTGTTTCCCTGTGAGAAGATGATGGAGGAGATTTAGAGTAAGATAGATTGCTAGGAATTGAGGTAGATGTTACCTCTGCAAACGATTTTATTGCAGGTGGGAATAATTTTGATGCCTGGAAATATGAAATGTTGTCTGAAGCCATTGATTGTTTAATATTCCTTTGTCTAGTCAATTCTGGACAGGCCACACTAACTGCTGTATGATTTCCCTTGCAGTTAATGCAACGTGGATCATTCGATGATTTTTGGCAAAGATCAAAGGGGTGGTCTTCTCCGCAATGAAAACAACGTGGAGGGGAACGACATATGGGTTTTGAGTGTCCGAAACGGCAGCAGTTAAAACACTGGATCGTCGGGAATTTATATACTTCCACAGAGAGTGCGTTGTAATAAATAAATACCCGAGATGGCAAAGTTTGGCCTTCAAAAGTAATAACAACCGATTGTGAGGGTTTCCATGTAGTGGTTCCATTAGATGTATCTTTGTAATTTAATCTACGTGCTTTTAAAACCTTGGGGGTCACTTGAGAATCATTAAGTGCATCAACAATTTCAGATTCTGAGAGATCGGTTGGTATACCTCTCACTCGGCCCATTCTAGTAAGGTTGTAAGTTGGAATATAAGATTTAAATTTGTGGTGTGAAAGCGTATCTATTTTTTGGACAAATTCATTTGCAAAGTTTGCGGATTTAAATTCTAGGGATAACTTATAGCGGCCTTCCGGCTTAATAGATCCGTTAACTATGCCAAGGTTACTGTTTTTTGAACTAAAAATGAATTTCCCGAAATCCAGAGGATGAATGATTTTTCCTTGTTCAGTACTTTGGACATTGACAATGAATGGAGCCGAGGAAGATGGGGAATAACTTAGTTCAGTATTTTTAGATTCTGATAATATGGTATCCTTACGACTTTCCTTAGGGTTTGAGGTTTCATCGGATTGCGAAGGTTTAATTTTGGGTGGTACATTAAGACAGAGCGATGGTCTTCGTTTTCTGGAAGGGAGTATTATAGAAACATCCGATTCATACTCATCTCCAATATTAAATATGGACTCGGGGTCAGGAGGTCGATTTTCATCTTCCTCCATATTTATAATTAATTAATTAACAAAAAAATAATAATACAGTCTATTTGATTGACTGTACACACTTATTTATCAAAACCTAAATATAACAAACAAATAATAGAAAACAAAAATGTAACAATAATTTCTTATCTGTACGAAGTCCGCGACAGCAGGTAGGCAATTCGTCAAACACAGAGCACGACTATCCACTACCGTAGTTCGATGACTAATCTATTTAATACTTATTACTATACTTACTTACTTACTATATTTAAGCCTTTTGGTAGTCTATGTAGCAAGTATGTAAATTAAGTTTTCGAGTTTGAATCTGTTTTAGAATTACAGAATCAATAACTAATTATTCTTTACATCCCATATGTGTTCTGCGACAACCTTTTTGTTGTTCAGATAAAATATTTTTTTCATCTAAATGAGTATATATTAAATCTGTCAAGTAAGAGGTACAAATTTTGTATATTGTCGGTAAACATGTAATGGGTCTGTATTGAGAGGGATTATTAATATTTTCGCTTTTGGGCAACATATAATAATGCCCTTAGTTAGAAAATTTGGAAATATTTGAGGTTGACTGAAATTAAAAAATTAAAATTAAATTACATTAATATTATAAATATAAATAAAAATAAAGATTTTTTTCTTTATCTTTAAAAACCCACTGAAATTATAATCTGAATACATTGACTTAAAATAACGAACAAAATAACATATCCCCCATACACAAAAGCCTAGCTTTATTATGATGGTACATGTTAAATGATTACTTAATTATCTGTAAAATTATGTAAATTTGTTTTAATTTTGAACTGTTTGAGGTCATAACAAGTTAACAAATTTCTGAGTTCGTTAGATTCATGTAAAGCAAAATATCAAAAGTACCGATTGACGACAAGAATGGAAGTAGAAAACAAGCAGCTGTTCTGACTGCGTCCATCTGAAACACTTTTGTAATATACGCGATGCAACTTACTAGTTGGCTGAACACTCTCGGCACCCTGCAAACATTCCTTCTTCACATCTTGAAGGTATATTTGTATATCTGTATACGCCATTTCACATTCACCTTCTTCTTGCGACCATGGTTCAGTCTTGACGGAAACACTCTCTGTGTTGGGAAGATCCATGGCACTGCTGTGAGAGCGTCCTGTTTTGTGATGGTAATTGTTATCAGCTGAAAATAAACAAGACCTATAAAAAAACCATCTCTTCACTAACATTTTTTATTTTTATTTTTTTTATTTTTTTATTTCTTGTAAATTATTTAACATTATAAATGATAACAATATGCAGACTTATACATATAATTTTTTTAGTTTTTTTATTCTACTACCCATAAGTTGAGCTCAGGAGCTCGTGTTTATGGGAGGAGTATTTACATTTAGTTCTAATGGTTTTTTAAACAATAATCAAAAACTTTTGATATAAATACAAACATAATATTAACATAGGTACATAAATTAGAAAAGTGTGTTTTTAAAAATAATATATCTTCTTACAGATTAAGTAAGCGTGATGAAATTAAGGGTAATATATCAGGTAAACAAATTAGAAAAATAGTTTTTTAAAGACAATTAAATTAATTTATAAATATTTCATTACAAATTGAGTAAGTGTAAAAAAATTAGGGGTACAATATATCAGTATCCAACTTTAGGGACTTAATTAACTTTTTGAATTGTTCATAATTCACAGTTTCGGTTACACTAATTTTATTTTTGGACAATAATATATTGTACCATCTCACACCTAAATACGAATAGTGGTGCTGAGCCGTGGTCGTTCTAAGCATAGGAATGGCTATTAAACCATTAGTTTTAAATCTATTGCTTATGCTATCTGAGGGGTGAATTTTATACATAAAATATTCTTTATAAATTTGATATAAGGCGATTCTCTTATACAATTCTGTGATAGATGGTACATTAATTTCCCGAAATATCTCTAAAGTTGGGGAGTCATATGGTTTCCTAAGGATGATTTTTATAATTATTCTTTGAATTGTAATTATGGGCTGTAAAGAAGCTTTAAAAGCCCCTCCCCACCCAATAATCCCGTACTGCAATATGGACTGAATTAATGCATAATAGACAATTTTGATAGTTTTCTTATTTAAAATATTTCGTATATTATAGAAAATATAGATAAGTTTTCTAATTCTTTCAACAGTGAGATTAATATGGTCTTTCCATTTAGCATTTTTATCTATTAAGATCCCAAGATATTTTATATTAGATTTATGATTTAGTTTCGCGCAGTCCGTATTACATGTACCTTCATTTACACAATTTTTAGAATGAATTGTTATGTTAATTAGGTTATTTGGCACATCTTCTTGTAGAGTGAAAGGAATACAATATGTTTTTTCTGTGTTGAGTGATAATAAATTTTCATCGAACCAATTTTTTATAACCTTCATATCTTGATTGGCTGCATTGGTAATTTCGTTCCATGTCTTTTTTTCGATAATTATTGCAGTGTCGTCAGCAAAGGATATAAGTTTACCATTAAGTGATAATTTAAACATATGGTTAACGTAAATTATAAATAAAATTGGTCCAATAACAGTCCCTTGGGGAATTCCAAATTCTAAAGTTTCATCCACGCTTAGTGAGTTATTTAATTTTACTTTTTGGTTTCTTTGAGTTAGATAGCTTTGCAGCCAATACCTTTACCTTACCAATAATACAGATATCATTTAATTTATTTATTAGTTTTGTATGGGAGATACTATCAAAAGCCTTACGTAAATCAATGAAAATGCCAAGGCATTTTTTTTTTTTTATCTAATGCACGGTATACAGTTGAAGTTAGTTCTGCAATGGCATCATGAGTGCCTAGTTTCTCTCTAAACCCAAATTGGCTAGGACTAATTATTTTATTATTTTCAATATAGTACAAAAGTTGCTTTTTTACGATCTTTTCGAAAATTTTTGCAATGTTTGAGACAAGAGATATTGGTCGATAATTTGATATTTCTTCAGGGTTGCCAGATTTAAAAACAGGTGTTACAATAGATTTTTTATAAACGGAGGGGAATATTCCACTATTTAAACTAATATTTACAATGTGTGTAATTGGAATGCTTAATAATTCATTATAATTTTTCAATATTTCTACTGTGACTCCATCAAACCCTGGTGCAGATGCACCTTTTAAATCACTAATAATATTTTTTATGTCATCTGTTGTTACCGGTTTGAAAACTGACAGATTATTTTGTTTAAGACAGTCCTTTTCGAAATTATCTATTTTTTAATTTTCATCGATCCGTGTAGCTAAATTTTGACCGACGTTAGCGAAATATTCATTAAAGGCATTAGCACATTTTGTCGGTTCCATTAAGGCATTAATAGAATTTTTTCCGTAATTAATTTTTTTAATTTGAGTTTTTTTGTTTTTTCTACTATTTATTTCATTTATTGTTTTCCATATATGTTTTACATTTTGTTTAGCCACATCAATTTCATTTTTGTAAAAGTTTTCTTTTG
Organism: Hesperophylax consimilis; assembly: GCF_061612785.1. Taxonomy (NCBI): domain Eukaryota; kingdom Metazoa; phylum Arthropoda; class Insecta; order Trichoptera; family Limnephilidae; genus Hesperophylax; species Hesperophylax consimilis. The sequence goes on from NC_142854.1 coordinate 30,973,505, forward strand.
TTGTTTTTAGTAAACAGGTTAATTTGTTCCTAAATTTTTTATAATATGTGTATATTTTTTTATCTAAGGGAAATTTCTTTGTCAAGCGATATAGCTCTTCTTTTTTTCTAATAGACACGATTAAGCCATGTGAAATCCATGGTTTTATTTTTTTGAATTTTGATTTAATTTTTATAGTTTTAACATCTGTTGATGCTGTAATATAATTGCATAGAATATTATCAAAAATATTTGCGCATGTTTCAGCACAGGTTGATTCTAATACGGAATGCCATGTTTCTGTTTTTATTTTTAGGCTTAATTTATGATGGTTTAGTGATTTTTTTGTAAAAGTATTGCATTTTGAATCAATATGATTAAATATTAAGTTTTGTATATATATGCAAGTGTGATGATCAGTAATATTATTTTTTTAATATTATCGTGTGTAATTTGTCGGTATCTTTAGTGTTACTCCATATGTGATCGATACAAGATGGACGTTGACCCGTAATTTCTCTAGTATATTTTTTTATACACAATATAAAATTCATTTCCGACATAAAATTGATAAATTCAGTTTTTATTTTGTTACTATTTTCGTTTGAAACATCTATGTTGAAATCGCCGATAATTGTTATGTTCTGTTTATTTTTTTTTGATAATATAATGCTTCTTAATTCATCCATAAATGTATACTCGTTTGATCCGTGTGTTCGGTAAATTGCAATAATATTAAAACATATTTTATTTACATATAGATTAATATCTAAGCAATTAACTCGCTGCATAGGTACTTCTTCCACTGCGATGTTTGAATAGCAAGATTTAACAAATACAACAATACCACTATTTCTATTGATAGCACAAGATGTTACGAAGTAGCTATATTCTGGTATGCAAAATTTATTGTATACGTTGGTGAATGCTTCAGTCAACACTATGACGTCCGGTTTATGATTTAGTAAATTAATTGAGAGTAAAAATTCATTAAAATTTTGTTTCATCGATCTGATATTTAAATGGAGTACTGAGAATGAATTTGATATTTTATCCACGATTTTATTACAATCATTTAAAGTGTGACAAATATATTCCGAAATATTAAGGGTTTTATCTAATTCCTCAGTGAAGAAATTATTCATTTTTAAAGAATAAGTATATGAAATACAACTCACTCATATTCAATCCGCATTTGGGCATTTTGTATCATTTTTTTGCGGAATTCACATAAGTGACTGTTGGCTGCGTGATCATTTTGATAGCCCTTTCTGTTAGTGCAGTTGTGGCATTTGGCAGGTTCTTGTTTTTTGGTGCAGTTTTGTATTTTGTGCTCTTCTGCACAGTGGAGGCATCTGGGATTCTTCATGATTTCGAGGCATCTCAGTGAGGTGTGTCCGTATCCAAGGCAATGATAGCATTGCATCAGTGGATCACAGTCTTCTACGTGTGCTCTTGTATATCCAATATTAATTCTTTCTTTAGATATTATTATTTTTCTCAGTTTTGCAGTTGTTTGAATGATGAAATTAGCTAATTTTTCCGATTTTTTATTCTTCAGCTTTTTTTTAACAATGATTGGTTCATTGTCTGTTTCCGAGGTCATGGCATTTTTTAGGTCTTCATTTTGATTTATCAAATCTGTTAGGAGTTCTTCTTCCTTGTAGCCAGCATCAACACCCTTAATGATAATGCATGGTTTTTTCTTCTTTATTTCATTAGCGTGTATTCCAATATCCGGGTTTTTGTTGATTTCGTTTATTAATTTTTCGGTGTCATTTTGTTTCTCACATGTTAGTATTATTTTGTTTTGATATGTTTTTTTAGTCCAGAAATTCCTATTCCTAGTTTGGATACTTTTATTTTGTCTTTTAATATTTTTTCGATTTCATCTGCAGGTTTGTCTTCTTTTGAAGTAATTAGTAAAGCAAAATTTGCTTTCGGTATTGGGTGAAATTTTTCCCGTACCACCATTGCATAGCTTTTAACTTCATTTTTATTTTCTTCATTTGTTCCTTTTTTTATTAATATTTCTAATTTTCTGATGTAATCATCTTGATCTTGAATCACTTTATTTTGTAGACAAATTATTGTATTTTGTAGTGACTTTATCTCAAGCTTCCATGAATCTTCTATGTTGATTAATATTGCTTCAATTTCAGTTTTAGCTTCTTTGGCAGCTTTTGTACTGCCAATTTTGTTGAGTTCTGAAAGTATTTTTTCAATATGTATTTTGAGTTCCATGTTGGAACATTGTCCCGAAGGTGTTAATGTTATATTTGTAGACAGTTTTACAGAGTCCGTCTCGTTAGGCGACCGCTCGCCGCAAGACATGCGACAATACTGATTTTATATAACGTTCAAATAAAAATAAAGTGTAAGTCGACCCAAAATTTTTAACGGTAAATTTATTTAACTGTTTATCACTTAACTAATGTTATAGCTTTTGTCTATTTTAACATTTTTTTATAAGTGTCCACTTTCGATGTGTATTTACATAATGTAGCCCGTAAACCTAAAGAACGTCTGCCCGTTATTTGTGGGTAAAGCCAGGTTTTTTCACACTAATTAAAATTATGAAAAAATTAACACAATGTTAAAAGTAAGTCTTGGGAAAAACACGCACTGAATAAAGATGTTCTTTCTAAGTAAGTTTTATTAAATGAAAACTAGATAAAGACACACTAGGTTAACAAGTTTTGATTAAAACAATCAAGTTTTTAATGTTAAACACTGCCCGATTTAATAAATTGTCAGATCATTTGCGATTAAAATAAAAGTAATTGACACGAAGCGCGGCAATAAATAGACTGACAGAACGGCAGCCTTTGGGACCAAGACGGTAGATTTAGCAAGAGAGCAAAATAATAATGCCAGTCCCACAAGACGCACCAATTTTACGTTTTTGCCTGAAAAGAACAATTAAAAGGGTGAATTTCGAAAAAAGTCTTGCATCTCTTTTGCTAGTACCATCTCGTAAAATCATCCCGCGAAGTTATTGAACTTTACCCCCAGACAACCTGTATATTAACCACAAACCTTTATCTAGTTCTATTGGAACCTTAAATTAAGAGATGAAAGAATTAATTAATCAAGATCGTTTCCGACTTGACTGTAAAGATGGTTTACAAAGCAAATAAAAATTAAATATCACTAAGTGCGGCGGTCACCTCCAAAGCGTTGAAGAAACGTCAATAGAAAATTATAAACTCGCCAATAATAACAAATTTGCTTAAAATGTGTTGGTTATTGAAATAATCTCAAGTGCTATAAATTTGACACCGTTATTGTCTTGTTCACACGAAACACGTTTAAACGAGTAAGAAGGGGTAATAATTACCGGCGACAATCAACTACAGGAGACGGAGACGCCAAATCGCGCCAAATATTGACTGACAATATATTTGACATACGCACAAGAGATGATCGATATTCCTGACGAAGTTACAAGAATCCGGTTCCTTTGCGTGTTCACATAAATCAACTATCTACAGATTGATAACTCTACCCTCTTTCCATACATTGGTTTGGTCAACTTTTAATCTTAGATCTGGCCAATTTTAAGACACCACGCATCGATGACGTCACAACACACCATCGACAAAGGATAAACGAAATTAAAAAAAAGGCGCAACCATAGACAATATAATTTTGCTTCGGAACCTACTGAAAACCCGATTCATTAGCCTAAATCATAAGTAAAATGTCACCCAAGACCACAAGGTCCCATCAGACATAGCGTTGTCCTAAGGAAGAAAATGATCTTTAAAGTGTCTTTCTTTACAGCTTTTTTTTTCAGGACAGCGTTTTGTCAGAAGCTGAAAAACAAACTCGTAATTACATGCATACAAAAAAATTATTTTTAAAATATAAACACGAAATACAATAACATAAGCACAAAACACATTTAGAAGGTGAATCAAGAACAGTGGCGGTTTTCTCTAAAGTGCGTTTGTGCGGCGAACCCCCATTAAAAAGGTGAGAAAATAAAACAAACTTGTTTTATAATAATATAAGCACATTATAGATAGCACGCTATTAAAATTTCGCCTTCAAAACCCGCGCCACCGAAAAATACGATACCTATTCCAAGTTTGTGCGAGTTGAAATCCGCGCCAAACTCTTCATACAAAAGAATCTTAGCCGGTACTGACCCTATGACTGTGACATATACAAAATTTGCTCTTTCTTTGCAAAATTAAGACAAAGTGTGTGCGTTGAACACGCGTTATGATATCACGTGACCTCCGAACATTGACGAATGTAACCGAAGAAACCTGAGAACTTCGCGGACTGACCGGCCGACGTTTGACCTTTGAACCATAGGGATGCATGTTAAGTGTTATTTTTTATGTTAAATTATGGAATTTAACTTTGTAGTCATTTTTGTACATATTTTTGTTTTATTGTTGCTGCATTTCTCCAACCGTTTGCTTATGTCATTTGTAAATCTACTACCTATTGAAGTAGACCGATTTTGATTTCTGTTTTCGTATTTTTTTTTTTTTAGATAAGTCGTTATATTCCTTAATTATATTTGCGAAAGTTTCGGCAAACGCCCCATTGTCGTCGCTAGTTATGCAATTTTGTGTTTTGTCTTCTCCAGTTCTCCAGTATTCTTTCGGATTTCAAATTGAAAGCGTTTGCGTATATGTTTATTTATGCGTTTGCGTTTATTGATTGTCGCGAAAATTTTGTCATAATTTTTTTATACAATGGCGGAATACAGTGTTGTCTATATAAAAAAATAATGCCAATACTTATGAAAAAAGGTTGGAAATTAAAAATAAAGGGCCTCTGCGTCCTGACCTCTCATTAAACCAGGTTTGTGCCGCGAAAACCGAGAAATTTACTCGAGTTTTTAAACGTGAGTGGTACGCGAGGTGTACTTGGTTATGTGGTTGCGAGGAAACCAATCGGTTATTTTGCTTCCCCTGTTTAGTTTTTGGAGGCGAACCATCGTGGTGTAAAATTGGAGTAAACGATCTTTCGCATTTAACATCAAAAATTCACTCAGCAAAGTAAAGACATTTTCTACAAATACAATGATTCAAGACCGTTTAAATGCCCTGTGTATGATTAGTATAGAGAAGGAACTGATAACCTCTATACCTGAGTTTAATACCCGCGTAATTGAAGTGTTTTCAAATGCAAAAAGTCGGCGCATGGATTTTTTGTATAAGTGAAAAAAAAACTAAATTTATTTCGTGCCACCTTTATTTGTTTTTTTTTTTTTATGTTTTAAAATATCTATTATATATTCTACGAAATTATTCTTCTCGAAAAAATAATAATAATTAGCAACATACATTGAGTGCTATAAAAAACATTAAACAATTTAATTCATATAAAACTTTTCTCATTATCTAATAATTGTGTCTAGTGTAAAGTGATTTAAAAACAATAATATGTAGGTACCCCTCCCACTAACTTTATTTAAGTTGTGTGACTGCTGCCGTATTCGACTATTTGACGAAGGAAAACAGTAAGTAAATTTTAATTAGATATGTTTATCTTCTCTTGAATTTCTGAACCCCCTGTTAAAAATACCACGAACCGCCACTGATCAAGAAGTAATGTTACAATATATAACTAGATGTTTTAAATAATAGTAATATTCTTTAAACATCCATCCTATTGTAAAATTAGTGTCCATAATGCAAACAACGATTCAACCTACTGTTTAGCTGTATTGGCGTCTAATTACTTTATTATTATACTGAAATGAGACCCACAAACTGATGCATAGTGAGCTAGGATTGGAAAATCAATGAATTCAAATTTTCCTAATATCTCCGACACCATTCCCGAAATCGATTCTCAGAGGTTGGAAACTCGTATCGAATATACTCTCTGTCAGTACATACTTTTAAACGACACGTGACAAGAAGTTTATCAGTAGGCATTTTTAGTTTCATACAACCAGATATTTGAAAATATTAAATGTTTGCACAATGTTATAACAGAAACTGATAATGGCGTCCGTCAGACCAGAATTTGCTTACATTTTTTTTCAGGAAGCGGAAATATCAGAGAGTACGCGTCGGCCACCTAACGGCAAGAACACGCATTACAAGGTTTGCGAAGTCTCTCTTTCTGGGACTTATGATAGTGAGCGAGAAACAAAATAAATTTGCATCGGTGACGTCACAAACATAGATTTTTACCATGTCTACGGTTTGTGTTGACGTTTTGAAGCGGAGTTATACCCCCCTGACGTGTACTGTTAAGAAAATCACTCACTAGATTTATAACTCCGAGCTTTTTGTGAGAGAAAAGTTTGTCAACTATTTAACCATAGATCTGCAAATATTGAGACAGTTCTTAAGGGACTGGGACACGGTCAAGCGGCTTGATCGCAAGCACGTAGTTTTTTTGTCTATTGTTGTCTATTATTGTCTATGCTTAGCGGCTTGACAGCCCGCATCAAGCCTCTCCGTCAAGCATGGCCACGCCTTCCTGTGATTTCGTGGTGATCTATGTATATGTACTTCTATGCCTTCCTGTCATTTCGTGACTCGCGGCAAAACGGAATCTGTCAAAGACAAAGAGTTCTTGGCTCTTACGTTAGCTTTATGTTTGAATAAAATAATAAAAAGAAACGAATTTGGTGTCAAGAATGGTACAAGTTAAGGTACCGCTTTACCCATGAGCATTTGCAAAGTGTATTACAGGCTACAGCTATTTTTTGTATGAATATCTTGTGCGGTATTCATACAAAAAATATGTTTTCTCCATTGAAAATTCAGAAAATTATTTATTCTACAGTTTGATTATTGACGACATTGAAAACCGCTGTCATAATTATTAAAAAATACTAAAATACTTCCAGAATTTTTAAATTAGATGGATTTCTACAAATTGAACACAAAAACAATAACTAAGTACCTATTTTATAACAATTTTATTCAATTTATATCATTGTTTATGATACTTGATATTTATTTGTCTATTGTCGTTTGTCTATTCCCACAAAAATATAATGGGACGTGGACACGGTCAAGCGGCTTGATCGCAAGCACGTAGTTTATTGTCTATGGCACTTTGTGTCAAGCATTTTGACCGTGTACCGAAGCTGGCTTGCAAGCATTGCGCAATTCTACGTGCTTGCGGCGAGGCTTGATGCGAATTTATATTTTTGTGGGAATAGACAAACGACAATAGACAAATAAATATCACGTATCATAAACCATGATATAAATTGAATAAAATTGTTATAAAATAGGTACTTAGTTATTGTTTTTGTGTTCAATTTGTAGAAATCCATCTAATTTAAAAATTCTGGAAGTATTTTAGTATTTTTTAATAATTATGACAGCGGTTTTCAAGGTCATTAATAATCAAACTGTAGAATAAATAATTTTCTGAATTTTCAATGGAGAAAACATATTTTTTGTATGAATACCGCACAAGATATTCATACAAAAAATAGCTGTAGCCTGTAATACACTTTGCAAATGCTCATGGGTAAAGCGGTACCTTAACTTGTACCATTCTTGACACCAAATTCGTTTCTTTTTATTATTTTATTCAAACATAAAGCTAACGTAAGAGCCAAGAACGCTTTGTCTTTGACAGATTCCATTTTGCCGCGAGTCACGAAATGACAGGAAGGCATAGAAGTACATATACATAGACCACCACGAAATCACAGGAAGGCGTGGCCATGCTTGACGGAGAGGCTTGATGCGGGCTGTCAAGCCGCTAAGCATAGACAATAATAGACAACAATAGACAAAAAAAACTACGTGCTTGCGATCAAGCCGCTTGACCGTGTCCCAGTCTCTTAAATTCGCATCAAGCCCCGCCGCAAGCACGTAGAATTGAGCAATGCTTGCAAGCCAGCTTCGGTACACGGTCAAAATGCTTGTCACAAAGTGCCATAGACAATAAACTACGTGCTTGCGATCAAGCCGCTTGACCGTGTCCCAGTCCCATTAGATATAACATTGACAACGTAATTTCTACAAGTACAGAGGAAAGAATTGAGACGATATGGCGCGAACATAGACAATTATTATTATTTCACCAAGATAACAGAAACAAGAAACCCAAATAAATTTATTAGCACAAGACATATTTTAAATGTGCAACAAGACGGCCAGCCGAATATTGAAGACAAACCAAAGAAGATTTGCAACTATATTTTCGTTACAATTACGGTTTCAATGTTGGATTGACTTGCACGATGCAAATTGTATCAAAATAAAATTACATTATCATTCTTGCATTTTTGCAATCTACAGATCTCCTGCGACCTCCAACATATCACCTTTTCCGGAATCACTAGACTCCTACTTAGCCAAGTACGAGATATCAGTAACCTGTATATAATTGGAAACATAAGCATCCTTGACATTGGGAAGCAGCACCCGCAGTCACATGATTATTTGCTTCTTCTACTAGAAGAGAATGCAATACTAAAAAATTAACACCCACTTAGACTTGCATAGACCACATCATGATTGAAACTAACAAAAACTACCCACCGATCGTACACCAACCAAATATCAATGACCACTACACCCTGATTCAAAATGTACAATCACAAATGCAGAAAATACATTTCAAACTTAAACAAACATTGAGTATGACCGAGTTGTTTAGCGATCCGTCTTCTCTGCCTACCCCTGCAGAGAAAAAGGGCGTGATGGTCAGTTACTTATTTAGAAAATGATATCATGTCTCTATACACAGATGCGAACCTATTATTAAATTTTACTAAATGAGATCTGAGCGTTCAACCACAACATTTTTTTCTATGAGAAAACGAAGTTGGACGTGACGGTTTCAAATGGGTTTCAAGGCTATTCGAAGTGTAACAAACAGTCGTAGAATATAAGATCACTCGTAACCAAAAACCATTAGACAATATTACATCGTAAAAATAACATGTCAATCTGTCTGGTGATGTTTCTATGCCAGGAGAAGGAGTCACATGTAATGGTCGTAATCGAGGTATATTTATAAGTACCAAATTTTCAGGCTTATCAACAACTCAAGACAGATGTCAAGAGCTGAAAAACCGTCTTATGAAATTCATGTGTCCTTAATGTGAGAGTGACCTACAAAAAATCTCTGTCTTACATAAGTCCCGTAGCCCGGAGGACATTTCTAATAATAGACCCATTTTACTCTTATCTAATATATCGAAAATTTTTGAAAAAATTGTTAAAAAAAGACTAACTGCATTCTTAAAAAAAACTCGATTATAAATGAAAATCAATTCGGTTTCACAGAGGGAATAAGTACCCAAGATGCCATTGCAAAAATTTCATCTAGTATTCAGAGTGTCCTGGACAAATCAAATAAATGTATAGGAATTTTTATTGACTTAAAGAAAGCATTTGACAGCATTTCCCATGAAAGACTTATATTAAAATTAAAAGAAAATGGCATTGACCACTTAGCTCTTAAATGGATAGAAAGCTACTTAACAGAGAGACCTCAAATTGTAAAATTAAACCAAACCTTTAGTACACCACTAACAAGTACATTTGGCATTCCTCAAGGCACGGTCCTCGGACCATTACTATTTCTAATGTATGTAAATGACATTTTCCAACAGAAAATCAAAGGTGAATTAATCTCTTATGCTGATGATACTGTTTTATTAATAAAAGGTCAAACATGGGAACTAGTTAACAAACTTGCAAATGAATGTATTAATATCTTAAAATCATGGTTTGATAATAACCTACTCACACTTAATGCCAAAAAACAACATATGTATTATTTTCACTACAAAAAATACCTAAACACAAAGTAAATATCATAATCCATAATGAAAATTGTGACAATGTCAACTGTAAACTACTTAATCCTGTTTGTACTGTAATCAACTCTTCTTCTGAAATTAAATATCTTGGTGTGATCATCGGTGAAAATTTGAAATGGAAAAGCCGTATTACGGAGTTAGTAAAGAGAATAAGGAAATGTATATATATGTTAGGTTAAGAAATATTTTAAATGTGAAAATACTAAAAAATGTATATTATGCTCTTGTCCACTCCCTGCTTATTTACAGAATCATAGGTTGGGGAGGATCTTATAAAAACAACCTAAACTCAGTAAAAGTCTCGCAAAAAATTATTATAAAGGTAATACTTAAAAAAACTCTACTTTCCCAACAAAATTGCTTTTTAAATTATTTCCAGTACTAAATATTGATGATATATTTAAGCAAACTTCAATTATAATAATGTGTAAAGAAAAAAATAACACAGAATATCAAGAATTTTACAAACTGATGAGAAATGGAAATCAATTTATTACGCCAATCTTTAAAACAACTCAAATGCAAAACCATTATATTTACCAAGCCATAAAAAACTACAATAATCTCCCTTCCGAATTGCGCTGTATTACGAACCAACAAGAACAAATAAATAAAATCAAACTTTTTTTCAAAAAAACTTATATTAAAAAAAAATATATATATATATATTTTATTTATATTTTACACATAACATTGAATCTAAGTAAGAATCGTGGCTCCCTTATCAGGCACAAGAGCTCCTCTTTTCTGATAAGGTATACATGACCAATTATGTACCTAAATATTATATTTTGCAAAATATGTATGTATTAATGTAACTATGATCTATATTAAAATAATAAAAAAAAATAAAAAAATTACTACGAAAACCCCAAAAATTAATATCTTAAAAAACAACACCAATTGCGATTTACTGAAGATATTTATTTTTCATGCCCTATTTGGATTTAAACACTTTATTACTCGAACAAAATAAATTCAGATTACAGAAAAAGATATTGCATGACTGTCAAAAATGGCGTACAATTTGAAAAGCATCATTTTCATAAATTGATGGGTTTTCAATATCCATGGTGTCTATAAAGTTCTTATTTCTCGAATAATGCAGTCAATTGAAAACCTTATATGTTCTCATCTCGCTAAAGAATTTCCGCGTCGAGATATGCATCTTTACAATTAAGTCTAGTAAATTATAATTTGAAAAAATGCACGTGAACGTAATATAATATATATGTTTAAGAATATTCTATTTAGTTACAAAACTTGATATTGGATATCTAGTCTATATGTATTCTAAAACTACTTTAGTATCTAATATTATATTCTTTACGTACTTATATTTGGACTTCAGAATATTAAGACACAGAACACAAAAAAACTGCATGACTTTAAACTTTTGTAACATTTAAAGGGAGCTTATTGAACATTTTGAAACTTTCATAAAATGTTTTGTTTTGTGTTGGCGAAAAATTTCTCTAAAGAAGCCTAAAATCATTGCAGCTTCTCGAGGGATAGCTATGGACTGCACAGAAAAATCTAACATATTTTAACATGTAATCTTTAAGTCAGCATCTGAAATTTTTAAACAACCATTGAAAATGTGAACTGTTGCAGTCGAAACATGAAAGGGATATCAGTAAACTGTGAATCCTTGTGTTGTTTACAATATTTACAGCACAAAAATACAATAGTTTTTCTCTACGATTATAAAGTGCGTGACGTTTTAAATATCCATTTCGTTAATGAGAATAACTGCATTAGGTACAGGAATAAAATTTTCCTCCTGTTCGGGTGCGTAAGTGCTATGTTAAGTGTGATTTGTGTGAGCTGAAATATTTACAATGAGAGAATAAATAGTTAAGGTTTTTCTTCAGTATGGGTGTGAAAGTGCCTTGTTAAATCTGGTATTTTTGTGTTTTAGTTTTTTTTTCTCCAGTATGGGTAAGAATGTGCTTACAGAGGTGCTTAATTATAAAACATACATTATTTATTATGAAATTAAAAAATAAATAAAAAATTTAAATTAGTCTAGTATGTGTGCGTAAATGTACCGCTAAATTTGACTTCCATGAACAGGAGTAGTTACAATGGTGACATGAATAAGCTTTTTCTCCAGTGTGGGTAAGAATATGACGTTTTAAATGTCCCCTTCGAGAACATGAATAGCTGCAGTAGGAACATAAATAAGGTTTAGGACCAGTATGGGTGCGTAAGTGATCTGTTAAGTTTGACTTGCTTGAGCAAGAGTAGCTACAGTAGGCACATGAATTAGGTTTTAGTCCAGAATGGGTGCGTAAGTGCCTTGTTAAATTTGTTTTGCGTGAAGATGAGAAGTTACAATGGGAACATGAATAAGGTTTTTCTTTAGTGTGGCTGCGTAAGTGCCTTGTTAAACATGATTTGCCTGAACATGAGTAGTTACAATGAGAACATGAATAAGGTTTTTCACCAGTATGGGTAAGAATGTGAATTTTTAAATGTCCCCTTTGAGAGCATGAATAGCTGCAGTAGGAACATAAATAAGGTTTTAGACCAGTATGGGTGCGTAAGTGCACAGTTAAGTTAGGCCTGCTTGAGCAAGATTGGCTACAGTAGGAACATGAATAAGGTTTTAGTCCAGTATGAGTGCGTAAGTGAATTGCTAAACTTGATTTATATGAACAGGAGAAGTTACAATGGGAACATCGATAAGGTTTTAGACCAGTATGGGTGCGTAAGTGCACTGTTAAGTATGACTTGGTTGTGCAAGAATAGCTACAGTAGGAACATAAATAAGGTTTTTCTCCAGTATGGGTGCGTAAGTGCAATGTTAAGTTTGACTTGCGTGAGCAAGAGTAGTTACAATATGAACACGAATGCGGTTTTCCTTCAGGTTGCATCTTTAGATCCCTTATCATCTCTGAAAAAATGTCAAATGAAGCTTAATACTTAGACATCTATTCTATTAAACCAGAAAATTATTCAAACATATTCGGACAAACAAAAATCGATTGTACCTGATGCTCTTTCAGAGCGTTCCAAGGATTCCTTTTTAACGTCCAACAGATCTATGTCTATCACCGTATAAAGAATTCCCTCTCCGTCTTCTTCTCGGGGTCCTGGCTCTGCCTTGATGGGTACAGTCTCCACATTAATGCTTCCTCGAATAACGAAACGACAATACATTGATAATACGTGGGTCGGTATTATTAAATGATTATTATTTCGATTAGTGTTGAATTAAATTACATTATTTAAAAAAGTTTCTGCTGATAAGCTATTGCGATTGGTTAGCGGATACAAATTTCCATAAAAATCAAAATAACTAGTTTAGAAAAGGTACATAATACGATGGGCGACTGCAAAGATAATAATCAAGATAAAAAAGCACCATTTATAAATCATAGAAAACTCATAAATATGACTAGATGGTACATATGAAGTTATTACTATATTTTCTGTAAAATTATGTACTCGTAACATATTTAGAAACTTTAAACTTTTTGAGGGCATAACAAGTATACAAATTTGTGAGTTCGTCAGAATCATGTAAAGCGAAATTTCAAAGGTCAAATAAAAAGTACCTTTCTACTTCCCTTCTTGGCGACAAGAGGGGAAGTAGAAAACAAGCAGCTGTTCTGACTGCGTCCATCTGAAACACCTTTGTGATATACGCAACGCAACTTACTAGTTGGCTGAACACTCTCGGCAAACTGCAAACATTCCTTCTTCACATCTTGGAGGTCGTTTTGTATATCTGTATACGCCATTTCACATTCACCTTCTTCCTGCGACCATGGTTCAGTCTTGATGGAAACACTCTCTGTGTTGGGAAGATCCATGGCACTGCTGTGAGAGCGTCCTGTTTTGTGATTTTTATCAGCTGAAAATAAACAGGAAATGTAAAAAAATCTTTCTACACAAAAATTTGTTCATATGAAAATAGATATAAGTCGACCCAAACTATAGTACTAATATTGTAAAAGCATTTTTTGGAAAAAAATTAAGTGCACTAACTTCGGTAATTTGCGAAGTTTTTCAGAATTTCCAACTTTTTTTCCTATACAAAAAGACCTGCTAAAAATCCTTAGTGAAGGTACAAACTTACCCGATAAATTCGCTTTGAGCTTCGATATGAGTTTGACGTTAACGATTACACTACAATATCTGATGTTTTAAACCAAATTCAAAAAGAGAACTGTACTAAAATTATCAAAATGTAGTTGCACTTTGAACGATAACATTATTTAACTATTAATCACTTAACTAATGCCATTGCTTTTGACTATTATCACAAATTTTCAAAATGTCCACTATCGATGTGTATTTACATCATGTAGCTCGTAAACCTATGAATTTCTGCTGGTTATTTGTGGGTAAAGCCAGGTTTTTTCACACTAATTAAAATTATGAAAAAATTAACACAATGTTAAAAGTAAGTCTTGGGAAAAACACGCACTGAATAAAAATGTTCTTTCTAATTAAGTCTTATTAAATGAAAACTAGATAAAGACACACTAGGTTAATAAGTTTTGATTAAAACAATCAAGTTTTTAAAGTTAAACACTGCCCGATTAAATAAATTATCAGATCATTTGCGATTAAAATAAAAGTAATTGACCCAAAGCACGGCAATAAATAGACTGACAGAACGACAGCTTTTGGGACCAAGACGGTAGATTTAGGAAGAGCGCAAAATAATAATGCCAGTCCTACAAGACGGACCAATTTTCCTTTTTTGCTTGAAAAAACAATTAAAAGTGGGAATTTCGAAAAAAGTCTCACATCTCTTTTGCTAGTACCATCTCGTAACTACGTCACACTAATTAAGATTATGCAAAAAATAACACAATGTTAAAATTAAGTCATTGGAAAAACACGCACTGAATAAAAATGTGGTTTCAAGTTACACTTCAATAACAAGTTTTGATTAAAACAATCAAGTTTTTAAAGTTAAACACTGCTAGATTTATTAAATTATCAGATCCTTTGAAAATAAAATAAAAGTAATTGACAAGAAGTGCGGCAGTAAATAGACTGTCGGTACGGCAGTCTTCGATTAGATTTAGCAAGAGCGCAAAATAGTAATGCCAGTCCCACACGGAAGACAAATTTTACGTTTTTACCGGAAAAAACCATTAAACGTTGGAATTTCTAAAGAAGTCTTACATCTTTTTTACTTGTACCATCACGTAGAATTACCTCGCGAAGTAATTCCAATTTACCCACGGAAACCCTGTATATCAACTATTGGAACCATAAATTAAGAGATGAAAGAATTATTTAACAGATAGAAGACTCATTTCCGACTTGACCTTCAACATACATTTATTTGTTAATGATTTTATTGAAAGCTCCGGTTTACATGGACTAGTTGCATTGCATGTCCTAATATTGCAAATGTATCCCTAAAGTTAAAGAAAACAATATTGGTTTTTGAATTAAGGGTTAAAAATAAAACATACTTGTTGACGCCAATAATAATTGACATTGAGTGTAAATGAAGACAAAGACAAACGATGTTGTAATGATGATTTTCACTAAATGGAATCCGTAAACTCTTCCACACAGGTTCAAGATTAGATAAACTGCATTCCTATTCTGCTTTCTGTTTGAGTAGGAAAAAATATGATTAAATAATAGCAGAATAACAGCACAGTGGAATAACAGCAACTTGAATTAATTAACATCACTTTCTCACATTGTTATTTTTGATATCCACTCCACTTTAAATGTTAACATAGAAAATTTAAAAAAACACACTTTTTGTACCTTTAAGTAGTAGTTTTATATCTTGAAAATTCACTTTCGTTGTATGGGATGACAGCTGGAGAGAATTCTGTTGATAACATTTTATTTTGTTGGTATTCATGATACGAGTGGCTAGATTTTTTACCATATACTCTATGCAAATACTAGGTAGGTACTATTTTGGCCAAACTCGAAAAATGAAATAAAGATATTTAGTTATTTTTTATAAATAAGAAAAATTAAAAAGTTAAGGTTATTATAGGTTAGGTTGGGTAATTAAAGGTAAGGTTAGGATATAGTTTAGGTTTTATTATTGTAGGTTAGGTTAGTATAAAGGTTGGGTTATTATAGGTTAGATTAGGTTGGATTATTGCTGGTTAGGTTAGGTGAGTTTGGGTTGTTATATGTAAGGTTAAGTTAGGTTAGGATATAGTTTAGGTAAGGTTGGAATGCTGGTGCTTACTTAGTGTTGACTGATGTTTATTTTCTTTATATTTCCATTTTCTATGGATGTGTTCTGTTTATTATTTTCTTATATTGCATAATTAATAACGATTAATTATTGCTTCGACTTTCTAAAGGAGTATCGTGTGGTTTACACACTAATAATAATAACAGTTCGCTGTCTTAGTTCTTGTATGTTCAATAGACCTTTTTTTGCAAAACTGAGTTATGAATGCGAATATGTTCATTATCCTATTGCGCATTAATGAAGCTCAAAAAAAACATATTTTTTGGTTTTTAAGTGACATTTTAAGCATTTTTCGAGTGCCAGTATCCAGTCACGGAATAATGTTTCAGTTCTTATTTGTTCAATCTCCTGGATATTGAACATTCAAACACTCAAAGTTATGAATATAATACACAGACATAGGAATTAATAGACGAGAAGATAATGGCGAGGGGTAAAATCAACTGTTGAAGAACGAAGGGAGTAAGGCTGACTGTGATTCGTCAATAAATCAATCTGACAGTAAATAGGCATCTCGCATTATAATATCACCATTTACTTCTTAAAAGTAAAATCTGCTTTTGAATGAATAGACATTTCTACATGGGAGCGCAAATTACTCGCCACGTTATGAACTAATTTGCGAAGTCCAAATTCGGCAAAGTAAGGCAGCTTCTATTTTCAGAGTCGTAGTTAGTTTCAGAGTATTTAGTTAAGACACTTTTACAAATGTCTCATAATTTACTTACTCCAGTAAACAACGATGAGCACACTTGAGAATCGCTACATTGTGATGTGATAGTATATGTTTCTAAAACTGATCCATATAATACGGTGTGAATAAGCTTAAAATAAAGTAAAATAATGCTTACTTATGGAATGTAATACGACAATTGGGTTTATTCTCTTTTTCACATCTATTTTTACAAGTTTTCATAGTACAAGTCAACATTTTGCCGTGTTATTTCGTAAAATGAACCGATGATGCCTCGACCATAGTTCGCACAAGAATGATGACGTCACGTTTTCAAATTTCACTTTAGGCCATATGCGAGCCCAGCCGGCTCAATGGAACCGGTATGGGGAGTGGGGATAATACGCTTTTAATCACTTAGGGCAGGTCTACTAATATTCATATGTCTATGATATAATATATTTTTTAAAGTTCATAGATATTTGTTCAACATCCCGCAGAAGGTTGAGGTCTTGAATGTTCAATCTCCACTGTCAACCAATCAGTATCCGGCTAGTTAAAATGTGCGGCCATGTTGATTTTTAGTTGTTTTCTAACAACAAAATTGTTCCACTAAAAATACGTTTAATTGCGAATATATACTGTTATTGAACTAAAAAATGACTTCTCCAACTCCAGAATCAATAAACCTTAGAACAGTAGCTCAAATAGAAAGGCAAGTCTTAAAATTATGTCATTTATAGGCTTTTTCACCATATTTTACATGTACTTCTTGAATTTGCTAGGCAAATATACAGGATGCTTCATTTATTATTTATTCAATTATTTATTTTCAAACTTAGGACTTTTACCTAAAATGAGTATTAGTAAATTATATTAGTGCATTAAAACTTATTTTTATTCAAGAAATACAACAAAAGAGCCAGAACATGGAAATGTGCAAAAAGTCGACTGTCCTCATAGACTGATTGAAAGACATCTACGACACATATTTAGTCCGTTATCACTGCTGAGATCGCTGATGAAAACGAAGTCCAAATATTTCAATTTTAAATTCATTCAATTAAAAGATTCTCATTTTTGTTTTTTTTAGTCACATAAAAAACAATAAACATATTCTTATGTAGGAACTACAATAAAACCAACTAGGCAAACGACTAGCAACAATAAATGTTATGTTAAATAGCGCACACCCATAACCCAAATCGCGGGATATTATAATTTTAGGATTTTAAGAGCTGAAAGTATTTAAAAAAATAATATTTTACTCACGATAATCAACATAAATAATAAGCTCACGGCAAATAAGACCTTCCGAAAGAAAAAAAAACCTTTCTAAAGTAAGTAAACTTAAAAAATTACATTTGTCAAATGTAGGTAACGAAACAATAAAAAAAAAACAAATTTTCAACTGAAAATTGAACTTCAATAGTAATTTTACGCATCACCCGGGATTTTTTTTTATGGAATACCGCACACAGTCTCAACTGCTCCCAACCATCTGGAGCCAGTGAGACTATGGAATCCCCAATTGGGGTATATTAGTATATTGTGAGGCTGAAGGTAGTGTGGAGGGGAAGGAGATGGAGAGAAGAAAGAGAGGAAGGAGGATGAAGGAGAAGAGAGATGGTATGTGAGTATCTATTCAGATCTGATCACCAAACACGGCTAAAGCCATTTCAATTCTTATGGTGGTCTTTACACCATATCTTCCTCTCTGGAACATGCCGCAAATAGACTATATGTTATTTTAAATTAATAATTTGTGAATCAAATAAAATTTACTTGCGCACGCCGGGATTTGAATCCGCGACCTCCGGATTTCTAGTCAAGAGTACCCCTACACCACGGAGGCCGTAATATGTACGATGTAAGAATATTTCACATCACGCATGCACCGACAACCGATAGTAGTATATTATCGGTAGGTACATTTGTACTTGTGAATTGTTTTCAAACTTCAAAAATATTGGATGATTTATATAGAACAGTTTTTGTGAAAAATCAACTCAAGGACTCTGTTTGTATATTTTAAAGTAATACTTTAAGTCAACTACTAACTAAGATAAAAGTGAAGTATTTGAAATCTCAATATCTCCCTGTATCTACAATTTACCACTAATTGGCTAATTGAACAAAAAATACCTCAAACTTATGGGAGCCGAATTGTTCAATCTCCAGACGATATGTTCATTATCCAAAATAATCATTAATTATTTTCAAGCCATGTTCAACGTCCACCTTTAAAGTCATAATATGGGCATATAATAGCTTCAATCTTCGAAAAATGATCTTTAATAATTTCCTGTTACACACATGTATTAAACGAAATGACCAAAATCGAGAATAGTTTAGAATTTGCCTGTAAAACCAAAAAAAACGTCTCCTGTAAAATTTGCTAAATGGTCTATTGAACATACAAGAACTAAGGCAGCGAGTTGTGTTAAATTAAACGAATACAGATTATTCCAAAAACAGTCACCTTTTAATAATATTTTTTTTAAATTCAAGCGCTTCTTCTTTTGAAGTGACGTTTCTTTAAAGCTTTTGAAGTTTCGCTACGCTTTACCTTCTTCGTGAGTTAGTACCTGTTAAATTGACTAAACAACACCTTAAACGAGACAATACCCTAAAATAAAGCCAGAACTTAACGAAGTAAGTAAAGCAGCCGTGCACAAAAATTCGCGACTCGCGGCCCTGGTGTATTGGATAGGCCTGCGGTTGAATTTGCCGTATTAAATCTTTTAAATGATGAGGGAATCTTAACGACATAAGTGATGAAATCGTGTAAAAACAATATTCGGCGCGCGGCCCAGCGTAAGGGATGGATTTACAGTCGACTTTGCCCTAGCAGGCTTAGAAAATCAACCTTTCCATTGGGTTTATTTTAATTATTTCTGATGAAGGTATTTCTAAAATCTAATGTAATTATTTACCTAAAACTACCGTTTTTATACGCATTTCAAAAAAAATAATCATTTGATCAACTTAATAAACAACAATAAACAACAACTTTTTGCATTTACGATGTTGAAAAATGTTGTTATTTAATATTATTTACGTAAATAAAAATTTACGAAAAAATTTGCCATACGACCATAGACATATGAATATTAGTAGACCTGCCCTAAGTGATTAAAAGCGTATTATCCCCACTCCCCATACCGGTTCCATTGGAGCCGGCTGGGCTCGCGTATGGCCTCTAGTGAAATTTGAAAACGTGACGTCATCATTCTTGTGCGAACTATGGTCGAGGCATCATCGGTTCATTTTACGAAATAACAAGGCAAAATGTTGACTTGTGATATGAAAACTTGTAAAAATAGATGTGAAAAAGAGAATAAACCCAATTGTCGTATTACATTCCATAAGTAAGCATTATTTTACTTTATTTTAAGCTTATTCACACCGTATTATATGGATCAGTTTTAGAAACATATATTATCACATCACAATGTAGCGATTCTCAAGTGTGCTCATCGTTGTTTACTGGGGTAAGTAAATTATGAAACATTTGTAAAAGTGTCTTAACTAAATACTCTGAAACTAACTACGACTCTGCAAACAGAAGAAATTTACTTTGCCGAATTTGGACTTCGCAAATTAGTTCATAACGTGGCGAGTAATTTGCGCTCCCATGTAAAAATGTATATTCATTTAAAAGCAGATTTTACTTTTAAGAACTAAATGGTGATATTATAATGCGAGATGCCTATTTACTGTCAGATTGATTTATTGACGAATCACAGTCAGCTTAACCCCCTTCGTTCTTCAACAGTTGATTTTACCCCTCGCCATTATCTTCTCGTCTATTAATTCCTATGTCTGTGCATACGACACACCATTTTGATAGAACACCGAAATGAACATCGCGCATAATTCGCGTTTGTTTGTAGATAGTGTAGAAAACATGAAAGACATAATCGGCACAGTAGTCAATTATTCGAGATCGCTGGCCACGCACCCCTTCATTATTATGCGACCAAATTTAGTCCCAAACATCATATGAATTTAGTTTCTTAGTATTTAAAGGTTTAGTACTATTTTTTTTAAATAAAAACAAAAATTGTTGTTTATTGTCATTAAGTTGAATCAAATTTTTGTTTTCTTTTTTTTTAAATGCGTATTAAAAACGGTAGTCGTAGCGAAAAATTTATCAAATCTCGAAAGTTTATATAAGGATCCGTCGGGAAGATTCGAATTCATCGTCTAGAAAAATGAAATCTTGAGCTCACCTCTAATTTTATAGTTAATAAACGTTTTATAAAATTTTCAAACCGTTTTACAAAACATATTTATTTGTAGGGTCCTGTTTTTATTAATCTCAAATATAAATAACTTGCATTCGTAAGGACCCCTCTAGAAAAATGTAAGATATTGGTAATAAGTTCATCAGAAATAATTGAAATGTGAGCGTCGAGTAAACTCCCGTGTTAGAATCTTATATCGCTACTTAATTTGTGCTTGTATAATGTTAGAAGATATCGCTTAGCACTCGATTGATCAGTTTTAACAGCATTCGTGATATAATATATTGAGCTAACTAATACCAACAATGACACGTGACATTGTTTTTAGTTGAGATAACCACCACAAACAGGACTATCACAGAAGGGCCATGGATCTTCCCATTCCAGAGAGTGTTTCCATCAAGAGTGAACCATGGTCACAGGAAGGGGGCTCGGGTGAAATGACGTATACGGATATAAAAATCAACCTTCAGGATGTGAAAAATGAATGTTTGCAGTACGCCGAGGGTGTTCAGCTAACTAGTAAGTTGCATTGCGTATATCACAAAGGTGTTTCAGATGGACGCAGTCAGAACAGCTGCGTGTTTTTTACTTCCCCTCTTGTAGTCTATCGGTGCTTTTGATTTTGCCTTTCTAATTTTGCTTTAATTACGAAAACGTTTAACTAATGATTCCCGCAAACAGTTTCTAATTCCTTAAGCTGTTGCCTCACCATACTTCATCACTAAAATAAATCATCTCACGTTCTCTCATTCAAAAATTCTTCTCGATTATAATGAGGTCTGCTACGGAATGCTGTAATATGTAATTACAAAACTATCGATTATTGGCAAATGCAATTAAAAGTTTTGCGTGTTTTAAAAAAGTGTAAAATCTCAGGAAAGAACTTTGTAAAAAGGTTTGTGAATCGTTTGGATTAAAGTTTTGAGGTTGTGAATTCTGGTGTACCTTAAAACTGGGTGGATATAATATTTATTTTTATTTTTGTTAGGTTTTTTTTCTAGGTTTTCTAGGTTAGGTTACTTTCTGTATAGAACAGGGATCGTCTTTTAGTGGCTTCACCACAGTTTGATAATACCTTCGGAAGATGAAACAGCTGTCACCTGTAATAATAATAGTTTGGGAGGTGGGCTTGGGTACCGCCGCCCGGGACCCATTTATTGTACAACCAACACCTCTGCCAAGTAGTCCGCTACGTTTGGTGATTTGGCAGTGTTGCTCGAGTTCATCGGGTGATGTGTGTTCAGGATGCGCCTGCCCACCAGCTGCTTGGCGTGCCACATCGGGAGGGGAGACCTTCTGACCTCTCCAACTGTCTCTCTTGACCCATCGCCTTGCACCGCAGCGCGATACACGAATCTTACGTCCGTCCCTTCTGGATCCACTGAAAGATTCCTACCCATCACTCATACCCCTTTCCTTCCCAAAACTTCTTCTCCAACCTTTTTTTTTAAAGACCACAGCATCCCCAGAGATGACATAGGATAATGTAAAAATATATATATATAAATAAATACTCAGCAGAATTTTTTTATTTTTATAATTGAATTAATATATTTTTTTAAATCTTGTACGTAATGTAGACGTATGACACGATGTATGAAATTGAATGAAGCAGGCAGTATTTACCTAGATAAAGTTGTGTGGCGGTCATAATGTTCATAAAAATAAAAAAAAACAAAATGAAAACAGCCGAACACAAACATCAAACCAGAAGTAAGGGAAGAAATGACATTTCCTTTCCAACAAGCAACAGAGCGGCTTATCAAAAAATATTCTCATATCTCGGTCCTATAATATATAACAAAATCCCCTCACAGCTGAAACTGTGTGAATTGTCTTCCTTCAGTCCAAAAATAACAAAATGGTTATTAGATCTAATCTTTCTGATTCCGAAATATTACTAAAAAATGTAATCTGATAATTATTTATCACGAACGACTACCTAGTTAGATCTTCGCTTTTACAAACTTATTTTCTCTATTCTTGAATCCTGTATTCCTCTAGGATTATTTTCAAACCTGTTAATTTGACTGTCCTTAAACGGGAAACCTTCCTAGTTGGACAGTCAAAAGCTTCCTTGCAGATAATGTAATGAGTATTATAAAAATAAATAAATGCTTGGTCAATCGTATGTGCCTACTTTTACGGGATAGCTAGTTAGTCCAAATTTTCCTTCTTGTTGATTTTTCAGTGAAATGTTTTTTTTACTTGCAAAAGAAATACTGAGAGTGCAGGTAAAGTCGGTTTTTTGTTACAGGAATTCGTTCTAATAATTTTCTGTTTTCATATGGTTACGTAATTATTGAGCTGATTCCGTCATCTTTTTCAGACGTGCTAACGGACCCGAAGACGAATCCTGGGAAAAAACCTTTTTCGTGTTCCCATTGTAACTACTCCAGCTCAAGAATTTAGACTTTAACAAGGCACTTACGCACCCATACTGGAGAAAAACCCTTTTCATGTTCATATTGCAGTAATTCATTTTCTCAAAGGGAGATTTTAAAAAACCACATTCTTACCCATACTGGAGAAAAACCTTTTTTATGTTCCGACTGTAACTTTTCATGTTCTCGTAATGGATTCTTGAAACTTCACATGCTTACCCATACTGGAGAAAAACCTTTTTCATGTTCGTATTGCAGTTACTCATGTTCTCAAAAGGGAAATTTAAATAATCACATGCGTACCCATACCAGAGAAAAACGTTTAGAAAAACCTTTTTCATGTTCGTATTGCAGTTACTCAAGTTCTCAAAAGGGAAATTTAAATAATCACATGCGTACCCATACCCGAGAAAAACGTTTTTCTTGTTCCGACTGCAACTATTCATGTTCTAAAAAAGATAGTTTAAAACTTCACAGATTTACTCATGCTGGAAAAATACCATTATTATGTTCATACTGCAGTTACTCATGTTCTTATAAAAGAAGTTTAAAACTTCACATGTTTACCCATACTGGAGAAAAACCTTTTTCATGTTCTTACTGCAGTTACTTGTGCTCTCAAAAGGGACATTTAAAAACTCACCTTTTTACTCATACTGGAATAAAACCATTTTCATGTTCCGACTGCAACTCTACATTTTATCGAAAGGGCTGTTTAAATCGTCACAAACTTATGCATAGTGAAGAGTAACCAATTCTGACTGCATCTATTCATGCTCCCAAAAGTGACGTATAATATATCGAGATGACAATGAATTATTTTACGTTAACATATTCCAGATCAATCAATTGCTTTCTATTTTTAAGTGTCTTTAAGTTGATTTTTTCAAATGAATTAGGTACTTCGTATGACCTTAAATGATCATGTAGACCATAGTTAAAAAATAACAGTATTAGCCTTTTTTGAATGTACGTTTTTCATATTTGCAGCAAAGTGGATTCTACATACTGCTTCTATTAAGGCATTTAACAAAGTTTATTAAAGTAACATCGTGCGTTCCCCGGTGTTCTCAATTCGATAATAAATGAAAATTTGTATAGTATGCTTATGATATCAAATTTAAAAAAATCTATATCTGACTGTGAAGGGCTACGTAGTGTCTTAGGTAGGCTCTGTTATGACTTCAACGTTTCTAATTTCCACACTGTGTCATTTATTATTAACAGCGTGTAAGTAATATCTAAATAAAATTAGCGTACAATCGTAATACATTATATTAATTATTTATTCTTGTTCTTCTTAAAATGTTCATGCACCAATTTATATTACGGAAAAGCGTTCAAATTGAAGTATAAAAGTAAGTTAGTATAAAAGATCATGGATGCAGTTTAACTATTTTTTGACATGATATTTATTTATTTTATTTTTATTTAATATAGGTATAGCTTTTAAATTAAAAAATAAATATCCTCAATTCTTTAAAGGAATCTTAGTTCCACGGCAAAAAAAAATCCAACAGTTTTATTTCCTGTATCCCGAGAGTGAAAATTGGTCACTTCTCTATTTTTATCATAATTTCGAAAGTTCATTCTGCCAGGGTGGTGTGGAGGGAGAGACTCTAGACCATGTCTTCTTCAATTGTAAAACCATTCTTTTTTCAAAGGCATGAAGGTATAGTTTGCTTATTAAAATCACCCACCAGTCTCCCCTTAGTATTCCATATTTGATGTTCCTTAAAAACTCTCGCGTATATTCAATTCTATATAAGTTCATAGACTGGAGTGACTTCAGTGTATGATTTTTTCTCTCCCCTTAAAAATAATCCACAAAAGTTATATAAACCTTATATCTTAACTTTAACAGCACAAAGCACTCTTTAAGACCACGCATTCAATCCACAAAAAATGGACGGTAATAATAATAGTATAAGTTACAATAATGTCTCCCTTATTTATTTATTAAATAAATAAATTATTATAAGAAAAAGTTTACAAAGCTAAGAAAAATATAGCAGGAACATAGAGACGAATACACACATTAGGGAAGTTGTTATTTATACTTAATCGTTTGACTGAAGATAATATCAACAACTGTCCAAAAAAATACTAAACAGACACAGAAAATAAAAAAGGTCGCAAGTGGGATTCAAACCCGGGTCGTCTCTGTTCTTACCGGGATTATATTTACCACATATTTAATAAAAATGATTAAAATTCACATTATAAGGAAAACTTATAATATAAAATAAATGAAAAATGTTTTAAGGGATCAACAACAAAATGTATTCAATTCAATTCAATTTTGTTTATTCATTTCAAAAACATTACAAAATTGTTAATTTCAATGCGTTTTTAAAATATTTTTGCAAAAAGAATTCTTAGATTAATATTAACAGTATATGTAATACCAGTAAAAATAGAGTTTGCCTTTTAAAGGAAGCTTCATTGATGCTAAAAATGTCGATATGCGAATTGTTTCTGTTCAACAGCAAGATTGCTCTCCCAACAGGCATGACCATTGGCAAGTTAGTTCTGCAGGTCGGGAGATAAAATAGTCTATGTTGTCGGTGACGTAGATAACCATCGGGAACATAAAAATGAATGCTCTCCATGATGACCGAGTTTTCAAACCATCCACGAATCAGTCTAAAGAAATGTGTAGCAATGCGCACATCCCTCCTGACCCGTAAATAGTTCATTCCGAGCATACCCAAAAGAAAGTCAGTGGGATAGAGCCACGTAGCCATACTCCCTCATGTACAGAAATCTCAAGAATTTCTTCTGAACTCTCTCCAAGATGAGAGAATACTTTACCTGGTGTGGACTCCACTGACATTACCGACCCACTTTCAAGTCTACTCCTTACTAAGGAATTAAATAAAAACTATAAGCACCAGGTTATCTCTAAAATTCTTTGCATTGCGTAGAAAAAATTGCCCAGAATTCTCAGTGAAGTGCTACATGCCGTCTCAATGTGAGCATGAAATGTCAACCTACTATGAAACATGATTCCAAGATCCTTCATTGTCGAGACACGTTTTAAACTTCGGGCGTACATTGTATACCGGTAATACCAGGTATGGACTCACCCTAGTGAATGACAAAATTAAACATTAAGAAACATTAAACTCAATCCGATTTATTTTACTCCATTCAACAATTCTATCAATGTCTGACTGGAGTTGATTGCAGTCTTCCAAAGTTAGTATTTCTAAGAAAAGTTTTAAGTCATCAGTAAATAGAAGAAACCTAGAATACAGAATTACTTCTGAAATATCGTTTATAAATATGGAAAAGAGGAGTAGGCCAAAATTACTGCCTTGGGTTACCCCCGATTGCACAAAGAAATGTATCGATTGGAATAGTCAGTGAGTCACAAACTGCTTCCTGTCTGCAAGATAGCTAGCAAACAAAGTAAGTAGTCTTATGGAGAATCTTATTGTAGCCAGTTTATTGAGTAAAACGTCGTGATTTACAGTATCGAAGGCATTTGAAAAATCATTTTATGAACAATCTACTTGATGGCCTTTGTCTTATGATTTTGATACGAAATCCGTAAACACCAATAGGTTGGTTTCTGTCGATCGACCTTTTCTAAATCCATGCTGTTCAGAAATTAGAAACGGTTCAACTTGTGGTAGTGTGAATTTATGAAGAATCGATTCGAACAATTTAGCCGGTGAAGATAGTATTGCCATCGGTCTGAAATTTTCCACAGAAAATATAAAAATTCCACACATATAACTCAGTTGGCAATATAACCTCAAATCGTACAAGCAAAAAAAATCCTCCGATGTCATTTTAAGCAATAACAACAATTATAATTGATAAACCAAAATTTTCACATAAAAAGTAATAATATTAAAATGGTAGCAATAAAGACAAATCAAATACAATTATGACAATGTTTTCAAACTGCTTAGGTCTAATGAAATATCATTGATTATTATTACCAAAATTATTCACCACCACTAATAGAGCAAAATCAAAATCCGAACAAAGTCTTTGCTTTATACCTAATACTTATAGTTTTGTTTGAGAGTTGTGCGGAACATGCTTTAAGTTATAGACTAGGTTTGTTAGAGGTCAATAAATTCTTTACAGGGATATTTTATTCTACTGTTCGTGATTTAAGTTCGCATCCGAAGATACATTTGAGTTTAGAGAAGTAATTGTGGTTTTGATTTCATCAACTGTAATTTGTTTGAACTTGAGCTTCTTCCGTTGCTCAGGAGGTTCATTTATTAGTATTGCTTCATCACATTGCGTATCTTGCTTTACTACATATGATCACATATTTATGAAAAAAAACGTTGACATATTCAAGAATTTTTTAAAAACATTGTTTTTACTCAGTTGGTCACTTGATGAAACTTCGGTAAATAGAGAACTGGATAAATAAATAATTATTTGCGAAATTTTTCATGGATATTGTAAGCAAAATTTATCGTTTTGTTTTCTTAAGTATGTGTCGTTTGAATCTGCAATAACCACATGCAAATGTTTACATATATTTTCGACCGGTCGGTGGCCGAGTTGACATCGCGCTGGGGTCCCACTCGGGCGTAGTGTGTTCAATTCCTCGGCTGGCTAAGTCCTCCATCACAACACAAGCAACATTTTCAGCTTACTGTGGTGGTAGTAGGAGGTTTTCAAATATTGTCAGGTTATTTGTAACCCGGGAAGGTTTGTCTTTCTTTAAAAAAAAATAAAAAATATATATCATATGGATTTCATAACATAACAATTCTGTGTGATCTATGGATTATGGTTAACATGTTTATATTATATTTTCTATACAATTTTGATGGTTGTAGAAAAACGTAATGCTGGATGAGATCTATAAAATAATTCCATACTTCATTTTTTTCGTGCATACAAGGTAGTTTTTTCCAATGAGTAAATTGGCAACCTCAGATCTAAGTTTCATAATCGCTAGTTTAAAGTGAGGTTTTTCTGTGAATTAGTCCGAATAAGTCTTATTTAGGTACACTTTCGTGAAACACTTACACTTACACTTACAAACGAAACAAAAAAGGATTGTCTCCATAGTGAGTCAGCAAATGTCTATTCAAAGTTCCAGTCAGAGCATGAAAAAGGTTTTATTCTTGTGTGAATCAGCATGTGTCTTGTCAACATATCCTTTCGCGAACATGAATAGTTACAGACAGAGCACGAAAAAGGTTTTATTCCATTGTGAGTAATCATGTGTACCGTCAAAGATCTCTTTTGAGAACACGAATAATTGCATTCGGGACATGAAAAAGGTTTTTTTCCACTATGAGTCAGAATGTGTCGTATCAAATTAGTCTTAACAGAACATGAATAATTACAGACAGAGCATGAAAAAGGTTTTTCGCCAATGTGAGTCTTCATGTGAACCGTCAAAGATCCCTTTTGAGAACATGTATAGTTGCAGTCAGAACATGAAAAAGGTTTTGGTCCAGTATGAGTCAGCATGTGTCGCCTCAAATTACCTTTTTCAGTACATGAATAATTACAGTCGTTGCATGAAAAGGGTTTTTCTCCACTATGATTCATCATGTGTACCTTCAAAGATCCCTTTTTATAACTTGAATAACTGCATTCGGGACAAAAAAATGTTTTTTTTCCACTATGAGTCATTACGTGTAACGTCAAAGATCCCTTTCGAGAACATGAAAAACTGCATTCGGGACATGAAAAAGGTTTTTCTCCGCTGTGAGTCATCATGTGTACAGTCAAATGTCCTTTTTGAGAACATAAATAACTGCAATGGGCACATGAAAAGGGTTTTTCTCCAGTGTGGGTGCGCAAGTGACGTCCTAAGTTTGACTTGAAAAAGCAGGAGTAGTTGCAACGAGAACAGAAGAATCGTTTTTTTATGGGTTGCATCTTCAGATCTGTCAATAAGTCAGAAAAAGATTAATAATATAAGGTGTTAAGTCTAACCACAGTTAAATCATACAACGTTAAAATAAAAAATAAAAAACATGAATTCTTCACTCTAACAGAGTAAGTCGATTTTACCTGCTGTCTGGGTAATTCCATCAAAGTGATCTCGGCATTCCTTTTTAACATCCGACAGGTCAACGTCAATTTCCATAAAAGGAATTCCCCCACCATATTCTTCTTGTTTTCCTGGTTTCGCCTTGTCTGAAACAGTTTTCACATTAATGCTACATGTGAAGACAAAAGAGCAACATGAATGTGAAATTTATATAATAATTTAACGCGGGGCTTTGAAAAAAATATGGTTCGTCAAATTTTAACATAAGAATTAATTTTAAACGTGAGAAAGAAATAGTGAAAAAAAATTACAAGAGAGAAAAAAATACAGAAATGAAATAAAAATACAAGAAACAAAAATATAGTATTTTTAATAAGAAAGTTAAATCAGATATTTTGACTCTGTCTTGTAAAGTATGAATTTTTTGGGGTAAATAATAATTTATACGAAATGATAATTTTTGTATTCAAGCGAGATACTTCAACATAAATATATGAATGGAATATATTTGTTTGTATTCGCTCGTTAAAATTACAGTCCATGTAAGCACCAATAGTCAGTATGCATAGGTAGTGTTTAACAATGATTTTCATTAGTATTTTTTGTAAAGTGTGATATCATCAGCAAAGAGCAATACCTCGACATCGTCTAATCAATTTGTTATGTCGTTGATGAAAATAAGGAATAAAACCAGACCAAGGTAAGTCTATAAGCCTTGCTAGAATAATGCGATGTCAAAGCGCATGAATAGTCGCAGCAAATAAAATAAAATACCTCCGCTGCTCATCTCACTAGGGAATTCCTGCGTCGAGATGAGCAGCTTTAAAATTATATTTAATCAAATAAGTTAAGTACATAATACAAACATAGATGGATTACATCGATTCAGAAAATATTGTATTACTTTCTAAGTAGGATAGGAGTTGTTTTATAGTATTTGTCCAATATTTTTGAAAACGTATTGAGTAGGCTTATTGGTAAATAGTTGTTAATGTCATTTTTATAATATTGGTTAAACAATAGCTTGTGTGAGAGCTGTGGGGAAAACGCTTTCAGTTAAAGACAGATTGACTAGGTTTGTTAGAGGAACGATAAGTACTTTAAAGAGATATTTCATTGCATTGGTTGTAATTAAGTCCTCCGAAGATACATTTTGTTTTAGAGAAGAAATACTGTTTTCGATTTGTGATTTCTCTAAGTCAAGCTTCTTTCCCTGCTCGGGATGTTTCATCACATTGCATACCTTGCTTTGCTAAATTAGTCCATACATTTATTAAAAAAGCATTAAAGATTCAAGAAATTGGTCAGGATTATCAGCGTATGTCCTGGGGACATTGTTTATATTCAGCTCGTCAATTTTTGTAACGTTGGTATATTTAGAACTAGTTATTTCATTACAAAGATAATTTAAACAACTGCTTAAATGGGCACATGATGTAGGACTAATTGTGAATGTTTCAAAAAACAATTGTACGTATAAAAAGTGTTTCTAAGAAAATATCTTCCGTAATAAAAACCGTGTGTTTTCCGGAAATCGGAAGAGAGACTTTAAGTTAATTTCAGATATATGAATGACCCCAGATGTCTACTTCAAGACCGATCCTTTAAGAAGGATAAAATGTTTACTCTTGAGCACCTTCAGTACGGCGTTTTGTTGTATGCAACCAATGGAATTATGCTTCATTGTATCAATATTGTGTTTTCAGTGCACTGTAATTAATTTAACTATAATTATATTACAACTAAGGTAAGGTTAAAACATGAGATTTGTGAGAATAAATAAAAAGATTGCTGTAGTACTTTCCGAATCCTGCACACATTCCTTCTTTACATCTGGGAGGTCGAAATCCATATCCGTATACGGAATTTCACCTCCATTGTCTTCCCGGGGCACTGGTTCCGTCTTGATGTAAACACTCTCTGTATTAAGTAGATCCATGGCTCTGTTGTGCACAAAACATTTATCTGAAACTTCATAAAAAAGAACGTTGTTTTAACGGAACTCCAATTTCTATGAGCTACGAATATTGTTCTTAGGTTTTGATATTGTGCCATGCAATGGATTTTACTGTAAAAATATTTTCAAATAAGGATATACTTGTGACATTGACGATAAGACGATTGAAATCGGTGGAGAGAATCGTCGTCAATCGTTAGAATACAGTAATCTAATGCTGACTTACACTATATCTCTATATAGCCGTGTATCATGAATTTGCTATTGATAAAATGTCGTGGAATATTTTTGAATTGGTTACAATTTCAATCAATGCCTTTGTAAATCAATTATCAAAAAGGTAGACTTCAAACTGATAGTTCAAACGTTCCTCAAAAAAAAGTTAAATGGCGTCATAAGTTGAGCTAGATCGCACCAACATTTTGAACCGCCGACAGAATTATTGTTATTCCGACAACGGTGTATTAATAATTCGGTCGGCGGTTTTACCTACACACCATCCGGGTTCAGTAAGTCGGATTGTGTCACGCGCCTGGCATTGCGCGTATATACAACCAGTGTTCCTGTAGGAAAGGAACAAACCAACTGAAAACGGCGGTTCACGTGTTCACACAGGTTCAGGTTCACATTTGAACCGCGTCAATAGAAACATCGCAGATGTGCATTTGCAGAAAATATCAGCATTAGAACTTACCAATAACTAACACAAGGGATGATAAATTTAACTGCGTTAGGAACTGTTTTCCTAACGAATATTATATAGAATTAGAGTTTAAAAGCAGGATGCAACGATTAGCAACGACAAAAGCATGCGTCAGTGATAATTTTTAGGTTATACTCATAAATAAACAACTCACTAGATCGATATCTTCGCGCTATTTGTATGGAAAACGTTTGTACACTACTTAACCACAGATATAGCTGACGGAGCGGAGATGATGGACAAGGTAGAAAAACTCAAGGCTATTCAAAAAAAGGTGCGGCCATAGACAATATAATTGCATTCAGCAATTCATTATATGGCCCCAAAAACTATTTTAAAAACTAAAATGTCATTGAAGCAGAAAAATATCGAAATGTTTCCTGACGGCAAGGTTCATCTGGCTAAGAAAATGAATTTTTACAGCTTATTTTCTCAAGATGAAACTTTATTATGACAAGAAAATCTCAAAATGGCTTTAATTTTTTTTATTAAAGGAATAAGAAATTTGAATAAATGAAAAAACAAAGAACCCTAAAAAAATTTGCAAAACATGATGCGATAATACGACAGATGAATTTTGAACAGAAATTTAAATATCACCAAAACAATAAGATCAAGATAATTTAGTCAATCAGTGAGAAATAGTTAGGATGCAGGCGAATTCTCAAGTTATTGTTTTACAAAATTATCTTTTAATTACTGTCTGTATCTGTGTTTTCTCCTTAAATTAAAAAAAAAGAAAAAAAAAAATATATATATATATATATAAAACAGGATACCTAATCACTTATCAAATAGCAGTTTAAAACCCACTTCACGGGTTTTTCTCCGGTAGTTGGGCTTCGACCAGTTCAATTGATACTAACAACAGTTACATTTAATATGTAGATATTAAGTCAATGGGTAGATATTTAATAGTAAGACATTCTGTAGTAGTCAAAGCGCGGACAGTGAGAGGAACACCCTTCACCCTGTGCATTAGATATGGATTATCAATCTGACGGACCGCCCTCTACTGCACTGAATCAAGTAGGTTTATCAAGTTTTGTGGAGCTCCAGCCCTGAGATGGATCCCAAATTCGATTGAAAGGCGTACTTGAGATTTGTACAGAGTTAACTGCTGGATTCTTTTAAGAATCTTCTAGCCCTGAACAAGTCAGTATTCATTTTCACAAATGTTTACTTTGCTAAGACACAAGCGGACTCATTCAAAGAACAGACTTGCTCAAAACTGGCGGATTCTCGATCTAAGGTCTGACTTAATACAAGGGAGTCTGCAAGAATTCTGAAATCGCGTAATTCTAAAAGATGTGATTAGAGCTCTTAAGACAGAATAGTTTTATGAATAAGCAAATATATATATTGATTTTATTTTATTAATACTTGATTTAGAGGATACATATTTGTTAAATATGTTTAAATAATAATACTGTTTTTTTTTTATTTCAGCTGAACAGAGCAATGAGTACAATACTCTGTCTGAGATATAAAAGCGTACATCTAAATAAATTACATGATATTAAGGCGATGCCATATGTAGTAATGCAAAATCATGTGTTTTTGGTTTGAAAATTTGGTCGCCTAGAAATGTTTCTGTTTTTGTTTTTAATGCTTAAATTAAATACTGCGAGTAGAAATACATCTTAGCCTTTGAAATAATTTGAGTATTTTTGAGAAAAGTGTTTTTATAAGCCCAGAAAAAAATAATGTATAAGGCCTACGAAAACTGCTTTAAAGTTCAAAATCTCCTACTTACGAACCCACTTTCGGTTATGATTTTACTGTATAATGAGGAAAATTAAGTTATTTATAAAATGATAAAAAATATATAAATATATATATATATATATTTATGCCTGAAAATCCACAAAATAAAATAAAAGGCACTTTTTGGCCATGTTTTTTTCTTGCATAAATCAAAACAGGCGGATGGTGTTAAGCGGGAATTTAAACCTTATCGCCATCTACGTAGAGGTTATTTTTAAAAGCGGCTCAATTTAAAATATCACACGACGTAGTGCATCGCCTTAAGTTGAAATAAAATAAAACATTTTTACTCGGGAAATATTTTCAATTTGTATTGATATTTCAAGGGACTAATTATTGCTTATAATTATTTGTTATCCTTTATGCTATGCATAAAACCTTGTCTTATAAACATTAGTTTATCATTTAAAAATAATAAAATAAAACATATTTAGCACTTGTACTATGGTGGCTTGAGGGAAATTTACTTTGCGCGCCTTGCCACTGGGCGACAGCCTGGACGAGAGTGTTTTCGTGTGTGAGTGTGTGGCGCTGACTCATCCCGGCTACTCTGTGACGCATGAAAACCCATGCACCCTTCCCTAAGCGAACATATCTGAAGCGCTGTATCGCCAAGGGAGGCCGGACAGCGCCCTGTATGCGTGGTTATACTGTACTCGGAGTGTATTCAAGACGCCTTGTGTATGCCTTGTCCATAGTTCGCTAGTGTAAAAACTTATTCAGTATGTCTGACGGCCGGCATAGTCCAGTGGTAACGCATTGGACTGCCATTTCGAAGGTCGCGGGTTCGAACCCGGCGTGCGCAAATAAATTTTATTTGATTAATTTGTGTTATTTCACAATTAATTAATTAAAATAATATATAGTATATTTGCGGCACGTTCCAGAGTGGAAGATACTACCAGTATCGCCTTGGTGCAAGACCATCATTCAGAATTGAAACGTTGCTCCAAATGGCTTTAGCCGTGTTTAGTGACTAGATCTGAATAGCCAGGTACTTCCCCACCTTCCTCTTTCCCTTCCCCACTTACCTTCAGCCTCACAACATCCCCCAATTGGGGATGCCATAGTCTCACTGGCTCCAGACGGGAGTAGTTGGGACTCTTGTGAGGTATTCACTATAAAAAAAAAAAAAAAAGTTGCTTCTTCACCGAACGACTGCACTTGTTGAACTCCTGGCGAGCACGTTGACTCGCACGCTCAGTACTCTTCTTTGGAGTTCTGTATCATTTTTATGATTTAGGTCATCAGTGATGACATGCCCCAAATATTTAATTTCTTTGCAGATTTTGAGATTGGCTTGGCCGAGACACATGGGCAGAATGACAGCCGGACCCGTTTATGCTTCAAGTATCAACAGGGATGATTTTTTTACATTTTTTACATAGATATAGTTTTAAAAATGCTAATAACTTTAACACTTTACTATGCGAAGTTGCATGTCATTATCATTCAAGTATACATTGCATACGTACGAATCCATTTAGAGTTTGCGTCGACTATGTGGTATCAGTTTATTCATTATTTATATATAAACAAAATTGAATGGATTCCGAAAAAATCATGAAATAAATTTTTTACAAATTGCACAATCGATTTTATAATTCTATTTTTTATTTTTTTTATTAACATTTAAACCTGCTAAACTACTTATGTAGTTTGTCAGCAGGTACATAATGACAACATTTTTGCAATAACATGGTACAATGGTAAACAGTATGTAGGTATGTATAATGTTGATGATAAATTAACAATAAATGTTGGTTAAATTACAGAATTGTATAAATATAAATATGTAAGAAGCAGTATAAGCCTCATGTAACAACACAAGCACAAATGAATTTAATATGAACAAATGAATATAATCAACAAATACTTCTATGGTTTTAATATACATAAGGTAATA
This sequence comes from Hesperophylax consimilis, assembly GCF_061612785.1. Classification (NCBI taxonomy): domain Eukaryota; kingdom Metazoa; phylum Arthropoda; class Insecta; order Trichoptera; family Limnephilidae; genus Hesperophylax; species Hesperophylax consimilis. The sequence goes on from NC_142854.1 coordinate 31,009,096, forward strand.
CAAATTTATAACGATTTTCCATTTCTCTAGAATGTGAATTTCAATTAGGAAAACAAGGTTTTCAGTAGTGCATCAATATAAATCCTCAGTATCTAATAGCCATTTCCTTAGATTATATTTGAATTTGGCTGTAAAAACGTTTATATTTTTAATTGTCATTGGTAGTTTATTAAATATTCTGGGTACAATAAAGTTTAGGGTTCTTTCACCGTATTTATTGGTACATTTCGGGACCACCAATCCTTCATTTTGGGTGAATCTTGTATTATGTTTATGGAAAACTCTTTCCCTATACAAGGAATCAGCTAATATAAGATGTTGACTTACAATATTATAAAACAATAATCCTCTGACAGGTAAAACATTCAGAGACTTGTATATAAATTTCGTGTCGCTTCTGTGTGCATTGGTATATTTATGGATTAACAATTTTGTAAGGGAGTTTTGTACTGTTTGGATATAACATATTAGTTTTACAAGAATGTCCCCAAGAAGTGATTCCATAACGGATTGTGGATTCAGCCAGAGATAGGTAGATTAATTTTAAAGTACTTAAAGACACAAAATATTTTATTTTGTAAATTCTACCCGCAATAGACCGTAGACGTTTACAAACATTAGTAATGTGTACATCCCATTTCATGTGGCAGTCAATAGTAACACCCAAATATACATTTTTAACAAAATCAATGGTTTCACATGAACAGGGCTGTGCAACATTTCTATGTAAGCAGTCAAAAATATTTGTATATAACGAAGGGATTAAATTGTATTTGGCGTGTGGTGATCTTATGTGCATAATTTTAGTTTTTTTGGCATTTATTATGAGACCCGCGTCATGAGACCATTTAAGGAGAGCAATAAAATCAAGCTGCATATGGTTCATTGCAGTAATCAAATCCTCGTGTGATAATACGAGTGCCGTATAGTCTGCGTACACAAAATGTTTAACGAAAGAAAACAATTTACTCATAATTGAGACGTATATTGAGTGTAGGTTAAGAATTGGCAGGTACAATTTTACAATATGACTTAAACATTACTTTATAGCAAAAAAACATTACTGATTATACTGAATTATTAAAAAGAATTTATTTCAATGTACTTACGCGGCACGCACTTTCGTGCATTCAATTTTAATGAAAACCGCTGTAAAACAAATTCGAATCAAAATGCTTGCCTTGTGATATTGTGTTCAACATAATGCCGTAGAGACATTGCGATATATTATGTGCACATATATTATGGGCGTAGAATGTACGTATTATATGTTGGGCTGACACACTACGCTATAATCTTCTTCAGGAGAGGGGGTCAGATCTATCGTGGGACTGCCGCAGAATATCATTTCTTTGCATGGGAGTTGTTACTTTGACATATAAAATGCGCGAAAAAACGGCGCTCCGTAAATTGTTCTGACCCCTTCTCATGAAGTAGGTAAGAGAGGTGATCGCATAATTTTCAAATATAGCCTGGCTAGCCGATCACAGTATCCTGGTGCCGATTTTACAGGGAAACATAAAATTATAATACAAAGCACTCAATGAAGATATTCAGCAACTTAAAAAAATATCATATATAGTTCTCCGGGTAGAAGTTGCGGTAGTTTTAGATGAGACATTAATGTTTTGTAGCAAATATCAATCATCATATCATCCGTTTGTCAAGCGATTTTAATGTTTATTACCTAAAATATAAGGTATACTGAGAATATACACATGTTTGGCTTGTAGCTTCCTCTTAAAAGCTGTAAATATATTTAACAACTTCCTTGCAAATAAAGGGGAAAATATTTAATCTCGTACATATATATTGACTCAAATGCACAAAAATGTTCATGAATTTCAGCTAAAATTGAAAAAATATCTTAGACAGAAGTTTTATTTAAGTTCTGCTATTATTTCACTTCTGCCAAGTAACAGGACCATAATGATATAGTGACAGAAATTGAATAGGACATTCACTGAACTCATACATTAACGTTGAAATCTGATGAATTGTTCAAATTCTATGAAACAACCCGTCCTGAGAGTTAAAATATGTGTTTTATTTTTTTATTATTTTTTAAAAATCTATTATTGATATCTGTTTTTCTAAATCTTCTTGTTTGCTTAATTTAGAAAGTAAAACCTTTGGGGAAAGGAATAAAAATAAGAGAGAGGGCAATTTAGGTAGGAACCGGATTGTTGGAATAACCACGAAAGCGTTTCAATATTAAGCAATCTGAATAACATTGTTTCAGATAGACTTTGCGATATACGTTGATACATAAAAAGGTTTGGTTTCAACCGCATTACGTGAAATATTTTTTTTACATTGAGTCTACATGTACAATATTTAAACTTCCCTTTCGTCAATATGAATTAGATTTTTCTCTAGTATGGGTGCGTAGGTGCCGATTTAAATGTGATTTGTCTGAACAGCAGTAGTTACAATGGGGACATGCGTGAGGTTTTTCTCCAGTATGGGTGCGTAAGTGACTTTTTAAACGTGATTTTTCTGAGCAGGAGTATTTACAATGGGGACATGAATGAGGTTTTTCTCCAGAATGGATAAGAATGTGACTTTTTAAATTAACCTTTTGAGAACATGAATAGCCGCAGTAGGAACATGAATAAGGTTTTAAACCAGTATGGGTACGTAAGTGCACTGTTAAACGTGATTTGTCTGAGCAGGAGTAGTTACAATAGGAACACGAATAAGGTTTTTCTCCAGTATGTGTGCGTAAGTGCACTGTTAAATCTGATCCGTGTGAGCAGGTGTAGGTACAATGGGAACATGAAAAAGGTTTTTCTCCAGTGTGTGTGCGTAAGTGCACTGTTAATGATGACTTGCGTGAGCAAGAGTAGTTACAATAGGAACAAGAATGAGGTTTCTCTCCGGTATGGGTGCGTAAGTGCATTGTTAAACGAAATTTATCCGAGCAGGAGTAGTTGCAATGGGGACATGAATGAGGCTTTTCTTCAGGTTGCGTTTTCAGGTCCGTTATCAAGTCTGAAAAATATGGCGGTAAAGCTCAATAAGTAGGTATCTTTAATGAAAATAGAACATTACGAAAACGAATTCAGACAAACAAAAATCGATTTTACCTGCAGCAGTCTCGGTAATACTCTCAGAGTGCTCTAAACATTCCCTTTTAACATCTGGGAGGTCGATGTTAATTTTCGTAAAATGAATTCCCCCTCCATCTTCTTCCCGATATCCTGGTTCTGCCTTGATATGAACACTCTCCACATGAATGCTATCTGGAACAATAAAACAACAATACATTGATAGTATGTGTAAAGACATGCTAGTATTACAATTCGTCTTTTATCGGTGCAATTTATATGATTATTGTTTGTATTTATAGAAGGATTGAATTAATTGTTTTAAAAAGCTCCTGCTGATAAGCTACTTGAAGTAAGTTAAAAAAAATTTACATGAGTGACCAGATGGGTATTTTGTTAGTAAATTGGAACAATATTTATATATTTATACCGATTTCACTTCTCTCGAATATATCAAAAATATATGAAAAAATTGTAAAAAAAAAATTTGGACATTCTTAGAAGAAAATAAAATAATTAATTATAACCAATTCAGATTAAAAAAAACTATTTATATACGGCCCTAGATTCCGATAAAAAATGTCTTGGCATATTTATAGACCTCAAAAAAGCTTTCGACAGCATATCACATAAAAAATTAATAAGTAAATTAAAATCAGTAGGAATTAGTGGAAAAGTCTTAGCATGGATAACTAGTTATTTATATAAAAGACCTCAACAAGTAAAATTACTCAATCAAGTCAGCGATTCAAAATATAGCGACTTTTCACTACCCCAAGGCACGGTTTTGGGACCATTGTTATTTATTATATATGTCAATGATATATTCAATATTTCCAAATATGGAGACATTGTCTCTTACGCTGACGATACAGTCCTACTACTAAAAGCAAACACCTGGTCAGAATAAAATAACATGGCAAATACAGATATCAATGAACTAAAATTATGGTTTGATGAAAACCTGTTGACTTTAAATTCTAAAAAAACTTATTAGTTACCATTTTTCATTAAAAAACAAGAAACACCTAAAGAAATAAACATAATTATCCACTGTGTAAAAAATACAGAAAACCACAAATGCAATATGTTATGCACAAACATAGAAAGCAAGACCGATATTAAGTACCTAGGCATAACAATAGACCAGCGTTTAAAATGGTCCCCACATATAAATATTCTGATCAACAGAATAAGAAAACTAACATATGTATTTAGATGTTTAAGAGATATTTTAAACGAAAAATTACTTAGAACCACATACTTCGCTTTCTGTCAATCAATTATACAATACGGCATTATAGGCTGGGGCGGTACATATAAAAATCAAACTCAAACAATTTACATATCACAAAAACTAATAATAAAAACCATATTAAAAAAACCCTACTCATATTCGTCCGAACTTTTATTCAAAGAATTTAAGGTCAGAAAATTAAGTGCATTATACTTCTACCATGCAACATTACAAATTTATAAAAACTATATTCAAAATAAAATTGCACCTTTTAAAAATAACAGAAATCTTAGACAAACATCAATACTTCCTACTCCTAAATGTAAAAAAAACAATAGGACAGTTCAACCATGAATACCTCGGAGTTAAATTTTTTAACTCATTACCAGAAAAAATTAGAAACATGAATGCAAATATAAACGAATTCAAAAGTCACCTTAAAAAGTATTCCGAACAGTTGAACTGAATCGTACCAAATATAAACCAATATAACAACACCCCCATACACACAAGCCCTGCTTATTTATGGGGGTACATCAAATACTTATATTATGTAATTAATAACTGTACTATATTGTGTAATTATATGATGTAATTGTTATATTATGTAATTCGTGTATCTTCTTTTACTAATAAAAAAAAAAAATAAAAAAAATTTGAACCATAAATAATCATTTATTATTGTTCCCAAGAAGAAATAAAGTAAATGATAAAGACAGCTGCTTCGTCACGCCATTGGCCGTGTTAGCTTCGTTCTGCTTCAGAGACGTACAGCTGTTTTATACACATAACTTTACATTATATCGACAAATATATGTGATATTTATTTTCTAAAGGGAAAATGGATGTTAAATACATAGTATGATTTGAGATTTTCACGGCCAAAAATTATATTATAGTGATTTGTTTTTGGGGTATTATGCCGTGTTGCGCTACCGCCTTCTTTAGCCAACGTTTCGGACAGCATTGCAGTGTCCATCATCAGGGCAGATGTGCAATAACGTGATTACACATATGTCTTGATGATGGACACTGCAATGCTGTCCAAAACGTTGGCTAAAGAAGGAGGTAGCGCAACGCGGCATAATACCCCAAAAACAAATCACTAAGATAATCACATAGTTTATTATTTTTATTTATTAATGTTTTTAATCCAGAAGGACTGGAAGGGTAGTCCAATCCTAGTCTGCAATATTAAATGATATAGAAATATAACTATAAAAAATAAAGGGTGTGATGTATGGTAATAAGGTTGAGTATTTAAGCGATAGATGGCGGTAGTCATAAAGCTTACAAGTGTAACGGGTACTTGTGAGGTTATAGTGACAGGGAAAAAGCTTCTTGAACGAGAGAATTACCAACCCTCGGGTAATGAACAGAGTAGCTAAATCCAGACCTATTAATTGTTACGTAAATAAAGACAATTATAATAAAGAACCTTTTACTTTTACGAAGAGTTACCAACACCGAAATCTGCATAGTAACGCAGATATAACAAAGAGATAAATACAATTATTATAAAACCTAGCCGCAGTTCACGATGAGTGGGCGAAAACGGTAATAATAAAGTATTTTTATAATAAGGAGAGGAAATTCTAGGAAGGAAAAGGATATGAGGGATGGGTATGAATGCATCCCTCGCATTTCGGTGCAAGGCTATGGTTTGAGAGTCTCGCTGGAGGTGTCAAAAGTCTCCTTCATCCAGTCTCTCCTGATCCGGCCCACCACGCAGTCGATGGGTTGACGTATCAGCCGCCAAGACCCAGACAAACCTCACTCCATGAAACCGGAGAACCCCTGCTTACGTAGCAAATAACTTGGGGTGACCTATGACATGTTGGTTATCTAATAAATGGTTCCCGGGACGGCGTTACCCAAACCCGACTCCCAAATTCGAACCCTTCCCGCGGTAAGTGTGTTAGTAAAATAAAAATACATCAATTAATGCAGACCTATTGTTTTCAATTGGTTCTGGCTTTCACCCTTCAAGGGTGATCTAGGCCATCATTTTAAATTATGGAATGAGTGAAGGTAAATTAATAAATCAATTTTGTTTAAATAGGCAAATTTCAACATTATACGGAAGATTGGACTCCAATTCAGACTTGAGAAGAGATGAGATGTTGAATGGAGGAGAGGCAATTTTAGACAAGGCTTGATAGAAGAGAAGACATTTGTTTAGAGAGGGACAACAAAAATATGTGATGTAAAGTTCCCACTTCAAGACCACAGAATGTACAATCTGAGGAGTCAAGAACGTGAATTTTAAAAAGACGAGAAGGAACGAAACAATGTCCAATCCTCATTCGAATAAGTGAGCAAAATTATTTTTGGAGAATTGGGGGGAATTCTTGAAACAATCGGATAATCCTTTGTATTGAGGCGATTGAGGTGGTTTTGCACAAAAACGGCGCTGTACAAATCATTCAAATATTTTTAATAATACGAGCAGGCTCCCTTGGATTGACTAGCAACGTGCCAATACTCTGACCAAACATTGCGAGATCTGTCTTTGAGGATGGAAAAATGTCGGATAGAGGAATGTGGTTTAAGAGGGTAACAATAGGGCTGCATTCCTTGGCAAAACAAAACAAAACATCTAACCCTATGAGGCCTTTTCGAGGTCCGAATTGTAGAGTCCCAGACTCCCCTCCCCCAGATCGTTGCCCAACTAAGGGTAGACAACTCCCCCGTTTGCATACCGCACATAAAGGGGCGCTTTCGTGAGGTCGATGTATGTTAAAAAAACTGCAGTTTTATTTTCGATTGAATTTTGCTTGTGTATACCAGTTATGTACCAAAAAAATAAAATAAAATACCTGAATTCTTTTCGGTACTGGATTCCGGGCTTTCTTTTTTCATAAAAGGATAGTCTATATCGATTGGAGTTAATATCACAGCAACACTTTCTTCCACACTTGTGCCTGGTTCTAACTTGATAGTGGTGGGATCCATGCTTTGACAGAAAGATCTGGTAGTTCACCCTCCGAATTAAATAGTTGTCTGCATTAGATATTTAAGCTGTTTTTTTAAAGCTTTTTTATGCAGTGAAATTCGATAAGAAGTGTTGATTATTTACGTTCAAGATGCACAAATTGACGAAACCAATACAGCCAAATAAGATAAACAACAAAAAGTGACAGGAAGCATACGGCCATAAATAAACCACTCTCTAGATCGATATCTTCGGGCTTTTTGTATGGCCCCATTTTGTCACCCTCTTAACCACAGACGACCACAGATAAAACGGTCGTTTGGTCCAGACAGGTAAATATATTGTGGACCATAAATAAATCTCAAGGCCATTTAAAAAAGTGCAAACATAGACAATATAATTGCACCCAGCTAACATCGTTCATTCACTAGCCCACAAAAATTATGTTTTAAAAATAAAAATAATGGAATGCAGGAAAAGGAAAATAAAAAAAACCCACAGCTATGCACACATAAAAATACTTTTTATTTTCAAAAAGACAATGGACAGTAATACAAAACAGGGTCAGTACAACCGATGTATTGAGCATTGATTTATCATTGAAGTAGAAGATAAAACTAATATATCAAAACAAAACATGAAACAGAACAAGACACAGAAAAATAAAAAGTAACGGTCTCAACTAGGAATCGAACCCAGTTGTACCGGACAGCAGGCGGATGGACATAATCATTAAAATAATTAAGGAAATGAATATTTACTGTTATCACGTATCTAACGACGCCGAATCCCTTTTTGAAGCTTATCACCGGACACGTATCATGTTTCAAATGGGATTTAACCGTAGTAATTAAAATTTAGTTATTTTTTCTTGGTTCCTTAATGCTCTCATGCATCCTGTTTAGAGATAAGAATATTTGATGTACATTAACACGTGTTCAATTCGAACTCAATAAATATGCAAACAACTGCCACAATCAGTCAGTTGTCCGACGACATTCGCAAGTTGTGTTTCTTTGTAAACCATTACCCAAGGTACCCCCCAGAGGAAAACCGGCATTTACAGTCGATGTCACTGGCGTAGATGTCCAGTACATTTATGGTCCTTCGAGCCGGATTTTCCTCAGAAATCAGGAAACATGACACCGTCACTGCGCTCCTGGAAAGGCGCCGAAGCACCTGCTTCCAGGAGAGGATTAGTGCCGGCACCCGAAGACAGCGGCAACTCACGCTCTACTTGGGAAACAGTTAGAGCACTACAGGAGGAGAATTGGCGCTTACAACGCCAATTAGAAGAGGATAGGCGCTTACAACGTCAACTAGAAGAAGATGGGCGCCCACAGCGTCTACAAGAAGAGGAGACTGCACGGTATTTGGATGCACTGTTTGCAGATTTCCAGGGTGGCTGGAAGTCCATCCTCACAATATTGGCTGAGGATAACCTGCAGACTTTGTTCTCACCTCAGCAGATTACGCCAGATGGATCCACGGCTGTGATGGACATTCCACAGTTACCGTCATCTTCTGAGCAGATGCTTCATAAAAATGAAGAAAATGAAAATGCACACGGTGCAACTCGTCAGGGTGGCTGGAAGTCCACCCTCACACTACTGTCTGAGGAGATACCGGAGACATTGTTCTCGCCTCAGGATCCGCCAGAGGATTCCGGGGCTGTGATAGAAAAGCCACAGCTACCGTTAACCCCTGTGCGGCTGCTTCATAAAAATGAAGAAAATGAAAATGCACACGGTGCAACTCGTCAGGGTGGCTGGAAGTCCACCCTCGCACTACTGCCTGAGGATATACCGGAGACACCGTTCCCGCCTCAGGATCCGCCAGAAGATTCCACGGCTGTGATAGAAAAACCACAGCTACCGTTTACCCCTGAGCGGCATCTTCATAAAAATGAAGAAAATGAAAATGCACACGGTGCAACTCGTCAGGGTGGCTGGAAGTCCACCCTCACACTACTGCCTGAGGATATACCGGAGACAACCTTTGTGCAGCATCTTCATAAAAATGAAGAATATTACGAAACATTGTCGCTAAGTAATGTTGGCGAAAAGAAACGACTCGCAAGGAAAGGGGTCGACAACCAGGCACATAATATGGCGCTGATGGAAAGTGAAATTAATGATGCCGCATTATCATTCGGAAGCGTATGGAGCCCCGGAAACACCATTCACGAGGACGATTCAAGATTTGTAAAAATAGTGAAATCTGTGAAAATTGTGACATCTTTGAAAATTGTGAAATTTATAAATCTGCCGAGTGATACTTATCAGCAAATTAATCCATGTGAAATCGGAACACTAGCGGCACAAGAAGTGTATCCACTAAAAATATTGATCGAACGAGATAATGGTGACAGCTTTGTTAGACGAGAAAACAATGAAGATAATGTTTATGTTGCGCCCATCACGACGCCCAAATGGAGAGAATCAACTCGGTTCCCAGATACGGGACAAAGAATTGCCGTTGCTACAAACATGAAAGAAATATTTCTCCAGGTGGAAATGAAAACAGAATACCAGAAAAGGTTATTTCTGCCGGGGGAGAAACACCTGGAAGAACCGTGCACATATAATATGACGAAATCGAAGTTCATCGGCACGCCAGATGGAAAAAGTGAATTTTCCGACGCTACTGCAAATACTTGTGTTTTCCTGTACTCCCCCTCCAAATCTACCGCTGAAGTAATCCAAATGGCACGAGAGTGGAAATCGTTTAAGAAAAAGGTTGTTGCTGTACAAGCTGCTAACTTCATCCTCTGAGCCGAGGAATAAAACTACACAGAGCGTAATTGAAATAAAGATTGGAATAAATAATAAGGTACCAGATAAGGTTCAGATAAACAATAACACTGATTCACGAACTTGAACTACAAACGAAAGATTTGTTTATTATAAACAAATACCACACGTGTAAACACTTGACATGTGGGTCACATAACTCGTTAATGGGTTAGAAGGCCTGAAGGCCGCCCGTTACATTCGTTCATTCATTTTTCTGAAATATGAAAGCTGATTACTTTAACGATCGCTTTATGCTGTGAAAAGATATGGATTTTTAATTGACACTGAAGACAACATATACGTCATCAACACGTACCTCTCAACGACAGAAACTTCAACGAATATCTACAGTTGGAAAACACCAACACACCTATGAAAACCATTGTTCTTCACACCTTAAGAAGATACCTTGCTGTCCGAGGAAACTATTAAGCGAAAAATACTTTTTCACGTTGGGGGTGTACCAGACAGCAGGCGGATGGACATAATCATTAAAATAATTAAGGAAATGAATATTTACTGTTATCACGTATCTAACGACGCCGAATCCCCTTTTGAAGCTTATCACCGGACACGTATCATGTTTCAAATGGGATTTAACCGTAGTAATTAAAATTTAGTTATTTTTTCTTGGTTCCTTAATGCTCTCATGCATCCTGTTTAGAGATAAGAATATTTGATGTACATTAACACGTGTTCAATTCGAACTCAATAAATATGCAAACAACTGCCACAATCAGTCAGTTGTCCGACGACATTCGCCAGTTGTGTTTCTTTGAAAATCCTTACCTAAGGTACCCCCGAGAGGAAACCGGCATTTACAGTCGATGTCACTGGCGTAGGTGTCCAGTACACCAGTCTTACTGCAACAACTTAATAGGATTTAATTTGACCTTGCACAAAAATACAAGAATAAATACACAAAATACATATTCAACAAATTTAAGTGTTAATTATTATTGCCACAGCACTAGAAGTTATTCAAATTCTCCTGCAAGGGTTTCATATAATTTCCACAGCTTTGTCGTTAGCAAACATCATGGAAAATGCTGGTTAAATCTGAATACTTACATGATGCAATTCTGGAGAGGTTTAAATGACCTTGTTTGATGTAATCGTGGCTTTTTTTAGCAGTTTTAGCATTCTTATACGTGGTATAGTATCGCGTCGGAATACGGATAGGTCTGAAAAGGAAAATTAATTAAATTATTAGCCAATGAAGTACATTCAGGAATATCAGGAATATTGTATCAAAGAACGAGAGGTTAGTACCTGTATTTAACAACGTGTTCGGGTCCTTCTTTCAGTTGGTGGAGATAGACAGGATATTATATGATGACTGGAAGATTAAGCGTTGCCAAGCATTCTTTTTTAATCCCAAAAGAACCGTATTTTTGCTTTCAATTGAGAAATGACACCCACAAACAAACGTATTTCTTGCTGCTTCTTGCTAGCACTGGATTATCGAATCCGTCTGAGCAACCTTTAACACAACACGGCATTAATTTATCACCTTGAAGAATTCTAGCACGCAACATTATTTTTAGATGGGTTAGACGATTTTCAACATTCAAAATATTTACGCTAAAAACTTCAACTGACTTTAACCTCGAAATGGCGTCTTGGAAATTACCGTTAATTTTTTATCGCAGCATAACACATGCTTAGCTTCTCTTTCTGTTACACAAGTCGCTATGGTAGAGAGCGAGAGATCAAACTACAATTTTTGCTCTGAGCCAATGAGATCTGAGCTTTCAGCCACAACAGCTTTGTCTATAAGAATTTGGGTATTGAATAACTCCTCCCATCAGGGTTACAAGGTCAGACGGGAGTTGTACGCCCCTGCATACGGCGAAAGCATAGGTATACCACTCACTGGTCAAAGTTTATCCATAGATTATACAAAAAAGAAAATAATTTTGAGCTTATGATGAAATGCAAGTGTTGCCATTTTTAATTATCAACCAATAATATAATTTCGGTTGTTCTGAAGATATTACGAACAGGTACCGAAACTTGAACATTAAAATTATGATATAACTCTGATTGGAGAGTTCTAGTATTTTTTTTAAAGAAAGACAAACATTTTTATTAACCTTTACATGAAATTACAAATAACGTGCCAATTATACAAATAGAAAAATATTATAAGGCATGCAATTAAAGTTGAGACGAGCAACAACAATTGTGTGTATTGGTGCATATTTTATGTATAAACTTACGACAGCCTTTTGTCTTGCACTTCCATTAATATTGTTGTTTGTTAGAAAGGGATATGCTTAAGTTGTAACGATTTGAAACTACTCGCCCCGGTGTCAAGCGCTTGAGAAGAACTTATTAATTTAACAAGCGTGCAATTATGAACACAGTGACGGCCGAGTACATAATCATAGATTTCGAGCCAGTTCTAGAGAGGTTGAACAGCTGTCAGGATCTGCATCACGGAACGGATTCCCAAGAGGTCTTGCGCCATTAGAAACACGTGAGCGATTGTCATCATGTCATTTAGCAGGGGTGCCTGGGTTCATGGGGTGAGGTTTGTCCAGGTCTTGATGGATGCATCTGCCTAGCAACTGCGTGACAGGTGAGATCAGGTGAGGCTGGTTGAGGGACACACTTTTTGACACCTTCAGTAGGATTGTCTAGACCCATGGCAGTTAGAGGGATGGATTCACACGTCACTGCTGGACACAATGATCCCTAGATTCTTACCCACCCCTCATATATTTTTACTTCCCAGAATTTCCTTTTCTTAAAAAGACCCTCCACACAGCATCCTCAAAGAAGGCATGCCTCCTGTGCAGGGTTAATGTAAAAAAAAGGCCTTGAAAAATGTAATTTTCTTCAGGCCCTGTCATCTTTGTGGATGTGTCTCCCCAAACCGGCCTCACCTGATCCCACCTGTCACGCAGTTGGTGGGCAGATACATCCGCCTCCAATATCTGGATCAACCTCACCCCATGAGCCTGGGCACCCCTACTAAGTCACCAAACGTAGCGAACCACTCGAGGTTATCTATGTTGAATATCCAATAATGCCTGCCTAAAAAATTACATTTTTAGATCTGTTAATATAGGTACTCTACTTGCATTAAGTTGCTTTACAACGCACTTATTCGAAGCCATCTCGATTATGCCTGCCCACTTTTTAGTACTGCCTCAAAAATGTACTTGATAAATTAGACAAAATTCAATCTAAATCTTTGCGAATTATAACTGGAGCGATGCAATCGTCACCCATCAATTCCCTTCAAGTAGAATGTTCTGATCCTCCTCTTTATTTAAGGCGTCAACTATTTGCTGACAAATTTGTTCTTAAATGTTTAAATTCTAAATGTCATCAGGTTATCCCCAGCGTCTCGTTGTTCATTGACTCAACCCATTCATCTACAATCAGAGCTTCAACTAAACCTCTTCCTGACATCTGTAAAAATTTTAAGTCTCTCTCAGAGCTTCACATCATCCAAAATGATCTACGTCCCCTATACAAATTAAAATATAGTCACGTCACCCTATCCCCAACAATATTTGAAGGGATCGGAATCCTTAAAAGTCATTCCAATCTCCCGGCCCTAACTGTCAATAATATACTATTCTATTTCATCTTCAGCTCCATTTATTGACAATGTCCAAAGGACTGAACAGGGGAAAATAATTCATCCCCTGGATTTTGGTAAATTTATTTTTAGCTCAAAACTCAATAACCTCGGTATTATAAATGGATCATAAAACCGGAAGGTCGATACAAACTATCCATAGAATTTAAATCCGCCACATTAGCTAACGATTTTGTAAAAAAAAATAGGTTCTCTTTCAAATAATAATTTAAATCTTTCATACCTACTTTCATTTTTTTTTATATTAACTCCACACAGGAGGCCCTGAAGAATTTAACCAGAATGGGCAGAGTAAGAGGTATCCCAACCGATCTATCAGAAACAGAAATAGTAGACGGTCTTAATGACTCTCAATTAACTCCAAAAGTTTTAAAAGCACGTCGTTTGAATTTCAAGGATACTTCCACCAGCACCACTATATGGAAACCTTCCCAATACGTTGTTATTACTTTAGAAAGTCAAACATTACCATCCCGTGTATTTATTTATTAAAACGCTCTTCCCGTTGAAGTATACAGATTCCCTACTATCCAATGTTTCAACTGTTGCCGTTTTGGCCATTCAAAACCTATTTGTCGTTCCCCTCCTCGTTGCTTCCATTGCGGAGAGGATCATCCCTTTGAACAGTGTCAAAATACAACGAATAACCCTATTTGTATTAATTGTAAGGGCAACCATACTACTGTTAGTGTGGCCTGTCCAGAGTTATCTAGACAGAGAAATATCAAACAGTCAATGGCTGCAGACAACATTTCCTACTTTCAGGCCTCTAAATTATTCACTCCTACAAAAAAAATATTTTGCAGAGATAACGTTTAACGCTTCTCTCTTTCATTTTTCTTCCCCTAAATCCCCTCTATCATCCCACAAAGAAACAATTTTCAAACCGATAAAATCTAATCCAAAATTTATTCCTTCTTTCGATAAAAAACTACATAATGATCTTTTACTTAACCCGAATGGGAATAATAAATCCCAGGCTCCCAATGGGACTGCCTTAAAAAACTGTTCCACTTCCAATACCTTCCCTAAAGTCATGATTGAAAATTCTTCTTTTATTCAAACTTTAATTACCCTATTAATTTCGATCCTTTCAAATAACAATAAAGTACCGTCCAACGCTGCCGATTATATGAAATCTTTACTCTCTAGCCTTCCCGATGTATCCGCAACTGAGCAAAATACTTCAATGGAATAGTAGAAGTCTATTCGCCAGCAAAATTGATCTTGTACAGTTACTTGATGAACATAATAAGTCCACAACTCAATCACATCATAACAACAAAACAACATGGTTTTACAAAAGGCAGAAATGTGGAAAGTAATCTCGTTCTTCTTACCGAATTCATTGTTGGTCACATGGACAATCGCACTCAAGTAGATATCATTTATACAGACTTTGCCAAAGCATTTGATAAAATTAATCAAAAATTACTACTAAGAAAACTTTGGGCATTAGGTATACGTGGTAATTTATTTCGTTGGGTTACATCTTATATACTTAACAGATCACAGGCAGTAGCAATAAAGGGCTTTGTATCAGACTTCAATCAAATTTCCTCAGGGATCCAACAGGGTTCACATCTCGGACCATTATTTTTCATTTTATATATTAATGATTTGGTCAATGTTGTAAAAAACTCTGAAATAGAATTATTTGCTGATGATGCTAAGCTATACAAGCCAATAAAAAGTCTAAACGATTGTATTAATTTACAACACGATTTAAACAATGTAGCTACCTATTGCCAACAAAATCAATTATTTCTAAATATTTCAAAATGTCATCACATTGTCTTTTCCAGAAATAAAAATAAAACATTATTTAATTATTCTTTAAATAACATCAACATTGCAACAGTCTCAAATATTCGTGATCTTGGAATAACTCTTGATAATAAACTTCAATATAACCTTCATATACAACAAATCACAAATAAGGCTGCTAAAATGTAAGGTTTCATCATTAGAAACACAAAACTTTTTAATAACATCAATATCATTAAGCAACTCTACTTTGCCTACGTACGAAGTCATCTGGAGTTTGCATCAATTGTTTGGTCTCCATTCTATAAAATCCACATAAACAAAATCGAAGCAATTCAAAACAAATTACTAAAATATCTCTGTTACAGGTCATTTGTAAGATTTAATAATTATGCAGAGGCAGCTTCGTACTTTAAAATTGATTCATTAAGTGTACGAAGGCATCATGTAGATGCTCTATTCCTATATAAATTAATTAATAATAATATTCAATGCCCAGAGTTGCTAAATAATATTAAATTTAATGTGCCTGCACGTTTAACACGGTCTTCTATCCTGTTTAAAATCGATCAAAGCAAAACGAACTGTAGACAAAATTCTTGCCTGAACAGAATATGTAATAATTACAATATCATATTATTCAATATCGACATCTTCAATAGCGAATTTACTAAATATAAAATGACCTTAAAAGAGTATTTCACTGATGTTTCTTGAATTGATGTTTATGTTTCTAGTATTTATATATCTATAATCCTGTTATGGTATGATTTATATGCACAACATTGTCTTCTTATGGTTATGATATGATTTATATGTACAATATTGTTTGTATTCTTATGGTTACCAATGTATCGATAATCTTTTATTTTATATAAATTTTAGTTTTTTTTCCCCTTTATTTTTGTTGTATTATTTTGTTCTATTATTTTATACAATTCTTTTATTTTATATAATTATAACTTCACATTTCTCATAAATTTAATTATTTCTTCTAATGCTGTCTTACGTAAAGTCACAAGGAGGAAATCCGTAATTGGTTTTATTTTTGCTATTTTACTTATGTACAATCTGTAAAAATGTAAACTGTTGATTTCCCAAAAATGAATAAATAAATAAATAAATAAATAATATTTCAGTTGCTGCCATCTCCGAAACGTGGTTAAAACCCTTATACCAATTCAAGATTCCTGGATATCATTGTCTAAGACATGATAGACTGGATGGCAAAGGTGGCACTGCTCTTATTATACATAATTCTATCCCTTTTAAACAAATCATTTTCCACACTCTCTCCAATAATTTTCAGATAGTAGCAGCTGTTGTATCTGATATTACATTATTATCAATATATATCCCTCCCTCTACAATTTTAGTTGAGTACGAATTGTCAACATTTATATCCCAGATTCGTCCCCCGTATATGATACTTGGGGACTTCAATGCTCATTCTCCTTCTTGGGGCAGTGAGTTAACAAACCGTTCTGGCCATAATCTATTAGATTTTATGGATACCTATAATTTATGTATTCTAAATGACGGATCTCCAACTCGTTTCACTGCCCCTCAACATCGGAAAAGTGCAGTCGATTTATTTCTTTGCACATCTTCGGTGATTCCCATATATTATATTCTTGGAACATTCTTAAATAATTCCCTTTCCAGTGACCATTTTCCTATAATAATTACCTTCAATCATCTATCTTCCACGCATTCCTTTTCGATAAACAATAGTTTTGAATTTAAAACGAAAGACGCGAATTGGAGAAATTTTTCTTCAGAATTAGACTCCACTGTTCAAGCATCTAAGTCTTCCCTTGTCAACACTAGTTTAAAATGTCAATTATTTCCTAACATAATAAAAGCTGCAGAAAAAACACTTAAAAAACGTAATGTTAACATTACGTGTTAACATTATAAAACATTCCACAGCATGGTGGGATGAAGAATGCACTAGTGTCGTTAAATCCAGAAGAGAAGCAATTCCCATTTTCCGTAAATGTATGTCTTTCGAAAATTACCTTTCTGTGAAACGCGCCCAGGCAGAACCGAAACGCGTTTTGAAAAACAAAAAGCGGTCTGGATGGCGAAAATTCTGTGAACGCTTGTCTCCTGAATCTCCCCAGTCATCCGTATGGTCCAATTAAAAAAAAAATCGGTTCGTCATATACTCCGCAGCGTTCCAAACATATTCCAGAAGAAATTATTATAGGTTTTGCTGATAAGATAGCTCCTACGTCAGTTGCCAGATGTGAGGAAATGCCTTCCTTTATTTCTTATCCATCTCACTGTAGCTGGCTGGACTCTCCTTTCTCAGTAAGTGAATTAAATCTAGTAATCAATTCCCTTCCAGACTCTTCTCCTGGCCCTGATGGAATCTTATATAGTTTCATTAAAGCATTCTCAGACATGTCGGTTGAATATTTTTTATCCCTAATTAATTACATGTTCGAAACAGAATTTATTCCGAAGTCTGGAAAGTTCCCAAAATCCTTCCGATTTTAAAACCAGGCAAAAATCCATCTGAAATCTCATCCTATCGTCCTATTGCTCTTTCGTCATGTTTAATGAAAGTAGCAGAACACTTGATAAAGAACAGATTGGAATGGTTTGTTGAAAATCACAGAATTATCTTTCCTAATCAATATGGCTTCCGGAAAAAGAAATCAACCATAGATAATTTAAGTGTGTTAACAACAGACATCCGTATATCTCAGTCCCTTAATTCTTGCACTCTGGCCACATTTCTTGATCTTTCGTCCGCTTACGACGATGTATTAATTAACATTTTGAAAGAAAAAATAGTAAAAATAAAAATTCCTTTAAAACTAGTTCAATTTATTATTGATTTACTAACAGACAGATCCACTTTTCCTCATAAACGATAAATCGCAAACTATGGAAGGGGTTACCTCAGAGGTCCGTAATCAGTCCATTATTATTTAAAATATATATAAGTGATTTAGACAGTGTAATTCCTTCATCTATCAAGCGACTTTATTTTGCTGATGATTTTCTTATATATTATCACACAAAAATCTATCGCGCGCTGCGAAGGAATTGAATTTGGCTTTACATAATATTAAAATTTGGTTGTCGACAAATGGGATGAATTTTGCTACGTCTAAAACCAAAGTAGTGGCTTTTACGCGCAAAAGAAAAATACCCCCTTTTCTGTCTGCTTTGATAATGCCCCTCTTCAAATCGTTAAGCAAATTAAATTTCTTAGACTACTTTTGGATCATAAACTTTCCTGGCTCCCGCATATTCAGAACATTTCGAAGTGTGAAAATGGGCTAAATATTATGCGTGCTGTTTCCAGAGTGTGGTGGGGATCTCATCCTACTACTCTTAAATTAATGTATGGTGCTCTAGTGCGAAGCCATTTGGATTATGGAACATTTCTTTTCGATCCTCTTCCTAAATATTTGGACAAAAAACTTGAAAGAATTCAGTCCAAAGCGCTCAGATAAATTATTGGAGCTATGAAATCTTCTCCAATTAATTCTCTCCAGGTAGAATGTGTTGATCCCCCCTTAATTTTGAGGAGACCATTCCTGGCTGATAAATATATTTTTAAATCTTTTTCTCGTCACCCTCGCATCGACATTTTGCAAAACCAAAATGCTCTTACTTAATAAAAATGTGATATAATTATTAATATATATATATTAATATATATTAATATATATATATATTAGGGTGTCCCAAAAAAATTAAAGTTGTTATTTTTGAACGCATACCCTCTAATTTTGTTTTAATAATGACAAAACACTTACAATTTTTTTTTTGTTTATTTTGGACAACTGCAACCCGTGCCGACTTGCATCGAAAGATGTCAGTACTTGTACATTAAGACGCCAGCGAGCAAACGTATTGATGAGCTTATAGTAACTTGCTATTTTGTTAGTAAACGAAAATCACTCGTTCAGGCAAGATTTTGTTAGATTTACGCACTTCTAAAAAGAGTATATTTTTAATAGGAGTCGTAAAACACCAAATATCGGGTTCTAAACTGCCATCTAATGGACAAGTTTTTGAAGTTTTGTTCTACAATATCCGGAAAGTGAATTTGACTGTCAATATATACCAAATATAGCCATAGTTGGTATTAAAAGCTGTGTTTGAAGTAAAAATCAGTCAAGTGACTACAAGCCCTGACATCCCACTCTTCAAAAAGTTTCGAGATAACACTGTAAAAATGTTGATCCCGATAAAATTCAATGCTACAGGGAAAATCTCACATTGCACCTAACCGCTTCTGAAATCTATGATTTGCTTAACTTTTACCGTACTGCATTGACAACAAAAATACTTGGAGATGACTATTGAGAGTTTTTAGAGCTCTGTGTTATAGTTTTAGGAGGAGATACAGCGAGAAAATTTAAGATTCGGCCTCCAGTTGCTCGATGGATGGCAAAGGCGCGTTATTCCTTGAAAATATCATTAATTTGTGCGCAATTTAAAATTACCGGTAAGGATAAGGCGGCACTTTTAGACGTTTGCCTGTTCATAGTAACATCCTATGTCAAGCCATGGTTACAATGTATTATAGCAGTTAAAGCACCTTACCAGGACTTGTGCTTTTTGAAATCGATGAAGGCTTATGAAAAAATTGATGAAAAAATCTCAATGGCAGCTTTATTTCTGTTCAGTAAGCAGTTATGGTATTTGACCGATGAAGGATCTATTTTATCGCTGTTTGACGATGCTGTGGATCACACAACTAAAATAAAAATGCTCGAAATATCAAAAAAAATAATTTATCAACCCATGACAAACGTTACATTATTTACATTACATCCCATCGAAGGAAGATCTTGATGGTAAATTGTATGGTAAGTTTATTAAGTAGTTTAAATTATGTTTTGTGTTGAGGTTTTTGTTTATATCATAATTTAGTGACTTTTGTTTCGGAGAAAAATATTTACGACTTCATTTCCGTCAAGAGCAAGTATTTGTTTGATCGTCTGAAAACAGATGCCAGTTTTCTTTACGAATTCCCAACGATGTGGTCAAATAATGCTTCTTATCAAGAAGTCAGAAAGAAAGTGTCGCCGCTGAGGGTAGTGAATGATACAGCTGAAAGAGCTGTTAAGTTAATGCAAGTTTTTCATGGCTTAATCTCACGGTCGAAGAGGAACAAAAATAATTTTTGTTTCGATGCGTTCAGGAACACCGGAAAATTTATCCTGACTGTAAAAAACAAACTATGAAGAAAAAATTTAATCAATAAACCATTTTTAAATATAAAATACTACATAATTGAACATTTTTGAATTTTATTTATCCGACAAAAATGAAAGTTGAAAATCCTTCCATATTAACTCTGTACCATATGATTGGCATCAAGTCGGCACGGGTTGCCGGTGTTTAATCAAAATAATATTTATTATATGAGTTATTGGGATCAAATGAAACAAAATAAGAGGGTATGCATATTTAAATTCATGAAAAAAAAATTCTTCCTTATGTCCTGGGACACCCTAATATATATATATATATATATATATATAGTTCTTATATAAAGTCAACATGTTTCGAGAACGATGTTCTCTTCATCAGGACAAGTAATGTACTAAAAACTAAATTGTCAAGTATATAGAGACAGGTGTGGGTAGAAAAGGAAATAGTGTGGGGGGGGGATTAGGGGAGGGATGAGAGGTGGAAAGGGGAGGTGCTTAGAACATCAAAGACAAAAATTACAATGGAAATATGTTTAAGACAGGGTTATTCAAAAAATTAGTTTGATTATTAATAATATTTAAATTTCTGTTGACATTTTTCCTAATTTCTAATATTTCTAAAAGGTCTAACTGAAAACCACTAACATTAGTGTGTAAAATTTTAAAACCAGTATTTATGTCAAATGAATGGTTGAATTCAATTAGATGGTTAGCAAATTCCGAATAATTATTGCTATTTAGACATCTCAAATGTTCCTTAATCCTTGTTTCAAAATTTCTGCAAGTTTTACCTATGTAAAAATGGTTACAATCATTGCAATTCAATTGGTAAACTCCGGATTTTTTCATTTTTAAGTCTTTGTCCTTGTTATTTAGAATATAATTTTTCAATTTATTATTCGTATAAAAAGCTGGCTGTATTGTATTAGGAATTTTTTTCCCTATTAAATTAGAGGTTTAATGATTTACAAACAATATTTTTCTCCATTGCTTTTTAATATTATCCCTAAGCAATGGGTAAATGTAGGACAAATGAAATTTTTTCTTATATTTTTTGTTTAGTATGTCGTCTATTAATTTGGAGTTATAACCATTATTAGATGCTATTATTTTAATGGTGATAAGTTCAGCTTTGAAATTATTTGGGGATAACGGGATATTAATTAATCTATTGATCAAATGATGGAAAGCTAAGAGTTTTTGTGAAAATGGATGGTTAGATGAGTTATGTATAATTATATCAGCATATGTTTCTTTTCGGAAAATATTAAATTCAATCTTGTTATTAACTATAGTTAGGTTTAAATCCAAGAAATTTATGCTACAATTAATTCCTATTTCTAATGTAAATTTAATGTTTTTATGAAGTTTGTTCAAAAAATTAAGGAACATTTTAAGTTGTCTTTTGGTACCGGTCCATATACAAAAAATGTCATCTACGTATCGTTTCCAAAGGAACACATATTTTAGTAATAAGGCAGAGCTATTAAAGATTTTATGTTCTACATGGTTTAAAAATATATCAGCTACTAAAGGACTGGTACTTGAACCCATTGCCAAGCCGTCTTTTTGTTTGAAAATTTTGTTATCAAATTGAAAAAAGTTTTGGTTTAAGACTACATTAAGACATTTAAGTAAATCCTGGGTTAAGTCATTAGGCAATTTCGAGGAATTAAGTAAGTTATTTATAATTTTTATTTTTTTTTTATTTATTGAATATACAAACACATTACAATAATTTACAAATGTAGATATTTCGAGGCTGATTGCGAAAAATTTAGAAATTTTTAACGAAAAATGCCCAACTCAATTGAGAAATTATTTCTCGTGTTTGAGTTGGGGAGTGTTGGGATTCATTGTGGTTTATAGGTTGTAAAATTTCACTAGTTGATGTAGCTAAAAATTAACAAATAGTTATAAAACTAGATGATAAATTTGATAAACATAATAAAATTAAGAAAATAAGAAATTTAATTACAAACTAAAAAATATAACTTAAATAATATAATAGTTATTAAACTTAGAAAAAATAAGATATAAAAATAAAAATGTACTTATTAGGTACGAAATAATAGAATGTAGGTACAGTACTAGTTGTAAATTGTTCAAAGACCGAGCTGGCAATCTTGTATGAAATGGGTACTTAATAAAATGCAACAACAATAAACGCATATTAGGAAGCGCATAATATAACTTTAGAGGATATGTAGCTTTTTTTTTATAAATTAAATCTTGTTTTTATATTTTTTTTATTAATCATTAATCAATTTTCCTAAATTCATAAGTGAATTTAGGAAAATTTAATCAATAAAAATTACAAATGAGTTCACATAAAAAAATATTTGAAAAATGTATCCAATGAAATTAAAACTTGTGATTACCGTTGGGTTTATCTAAAAGTTGTTTGATTTGTGATTTGAATTTTTTGTAATTTTTTTCAGTTTTAATTTCATCCGGAAGGGCATTAAACAATTTTATACCTTGATAAGTATAATGGTGTTGACCAGCGCTAGTTTTACATTTAGGAATTTCTATGTTACCACGTGATCTAGATCGGTTACTTATTTTTGTAGAAATTGTTGAATTGAAATGGTCTTTGTGAATTTGTAACAGTGCATTTTTTTTTTAAATTTTGTTTAAGCTAAGATGCCTAAACGAGTCAAACAGCTGCGTGGTTGGAAATATCGATGGTTTTCTTAGGATGACTTTCAAAATTAACCTCTGAACCTTTTCTACAGGTGAAAGGTTAGTTTTGAAAGTCCCTCCCCAACCGATTATACCATATTGTAATATGGATTGGGCAAGAGAAAAATATATTATTTTAATCATACTGGATGATAGGATTGTTCTTAATCTAATAAATATATATATTAGTTTTCTTACTCTAGTTATAGTATTTTTGATTTGCTCGCTCCATTTTAATTGACTGTCAACTATAACACCCAGATACTTAATGCTATTTTTTCCCGTTATGGGTGAACATTTCACATGATTACATTCTTCTTTATTTTCACACTCGGCAGAGTGGATTTTAATTCAAACATTATTTTCGACGTTTTTTTCTTTCAATGAGAATGGGATAAAATATGTTTTATCAGTGTTTAGTGACAGGCAATTTTGGTCAAACCATATTTTTAGAGTGTTTATGTTAGAATTTGCTATCCTCGTTGTTTCCTCCCATGTGTTTCCCTTTGTTATCAGTACAGTGTCGTCTGCATACGATATGATATCTCCAACTATTGGGAGTGTGAACATATTATTTACATAAATAGTAAAAAGGATTGGACCGATGACAGTTCCTTGCGGAATGCCAAAAGAGGTGGTTTCGGGTTCACTTAAGGTATTATTTATTTTAACATATTGGAGTCTCTCATTTAAATAACTTTGAAACCATGATAGCGCTATTCCATCTATTCCAATTTGCTTTAGTTTTTCTATTAGTTTGGAATGTGATATGCTATCGAATGCCTTGCGGAGGTCAATGAAGATACCGAGGCACTTTTCTCCATTATCTAACTTTTGCATGATTTTCGATGTTAGTTTAGCAATTGCATCTTGTGTGCTGAGATTGTCCCTAAAGCCAAATTGATGAGGACTCATTATCTTTTTGTCTTTTATGTAGTCGTTAAGTTGTTTCTTAACAATTTTTTCATAAATTTTTGCTATGTTAGATGTAAGAGCTATTGGACGATAGTTAGAAATATTTTCTTCGTCACCCGATTTAAAAATTGGGGTAACGATAGTTTTCTTATAATTATTTGGGAATACACCGTTTTTTAAACTGGTGTTAATTATATGAGCAATTGGTTTACTGATTTCCTTATATACGGCTTTCAATGTTGTAACCGTTATATCGTCGTATCCAGGACTTGCTGATGCTCTTAAACTTATTATAATATTTTCGACATCTTTGTCAGTGACTGAAACAAAGGTTTGGAAACCTTCCCCAGAAAATGTGTTTTGTTCTGGTTGGTTAGTTTGTGTATTATCAAGGATAATATTACGAGCAAGGTTTGTTCCAACATTTGCAAAATAATTATTAAAAACATTACCACATAGTTTTGGGTTTTTTTCGGTGTCAATGGTGATTCCCTGATAAGAGATTTCCTTAGGTACTTTTCGATTTGTGTTTTTGTTGGTTATTGTGCTGATGATCTTCCAGAATTTTTTGCTGTCTTGACCAGCGTCTTTTATTTTGTTACCAAAGTACTTTTCTTTTGTCAGTCTAATTAGGAGCGTAAGTTTATTTCGATATTTCTTGTAAAAATCAACTTTCTTTTGGTCATTTGGGAATTTTTTGGAGTCCTGATAATATTTTTCTTTTTTTCTGATTGATATGACTAATCTTTTTGTTATCCATGGCTTTATTAATCTATGTTTAGATTTTGGCTTATAAACTGTTACTATTGTAGATAACTGTATGTGATCTTGAAAAATTGTTTCGAAATTTTCTGAACATGTATCTGGATTTTCCGATTCAAATACTGATGACCAGTTTTCCGTTTTAAGATTTGCTCCTAAAATTTCCAAATTCAAATATTTTTTTTCACCAATTTGATTAGATTTTATATTTCTTTTATCAATATTGTAAACAAATATACAAGTGTAGTGATCAGTAATATTGGTTTTCCATAATATTGACATGGTTTTTTCAATGTTATTTGAGTTGCACCATATGTGATCGATGCAGGAAGGTGTTTGTCCGATCACATTTCGTGTAGCATTATTTATATATGATTTGTAATTTAGTGATGTCATTACATTTATATAATCTTCTTTCACTTTACTACATATACTGTCATCAATATTTATATTGATATCGCCAATGACGATATTGCAAGTATCCTTCAGAGTAAGTAATAATTGTTCCATTTCTATTATAAAATTATGTTGATCAGATCCATGTGTGCGATAGATAGCAATAACATGGTGAATGATTTTGTTCACTTTTAAACTCAGTTTTAAGCAGTTCGCTAATTGCATAGTCATTTCGGTAACTGTAACATTGTTGTGTTTATTCAGTATAAACACCGCAATACCACTGCATTTGTTAAAATGAGTTGTAGACGAGTGATATGTATAGTTAGGTATATCGTATCGGGCGTCAGCATTATATATATTTAAATGCGCCTCTGTTAACACAATGATGTCCGGTAATATTTCAAGAAGGCTTAAAGTTAGTAGAAACTCTTCCAGGTTTTTTTGTAAACTTCGAATGTTTTGATGTAGAACAACGAATGCAGTCGGGACTTTATTTAATAAGGCATTACATTGTATTGATTCATCGAAAGTATACTGTGAAACTTCAGTCAATTTGTCAATTTCCTCTGTTATAAAGTCATCCATGACTTATTCATAGTCGATTCTCTGCTGTACCTACTATGATCGACATTCTTTTTCGGTAAAGGCATTTTTCGCTATTTGCACTATGTTCAGTATTATTTTTTGTCCCAAACGATGCATTGTTTTTTTCACAGTTATAGCATTTTACGATATCTTTGGTTTTTTCGCATTCGCTAAAATAATGATCTTTTGCACAGTGTATGCATCTGGGCTTGTTCATTTTGTTCAGACATTTTAGGGAAGTATGTCCGAAACCAAGGCAGTGGTAACATTGCATTAAGGGATTGCAATCTTCTATGTGCGCTCGGACGAAGCCAATATTCACCCTTTGTTTATCAAGTAATATCTTTCGGATTGGGCCTGTTGTTTCTATTATTACATTGCGCAGTTGGTCACTTTTCTTGTTTTTTAATATTTTAGTTACTTTAATTGAATCATTTGGGGCATCACTTAGTTCATTGTTTTGCAACAGTAGGTCGTTAAGAAAATTATCTTCACTATACTCCCCTCCCACACCCATCATGCACGGTCTCTTCTTTTTTTTTAATTCTGTAGCAGATATTCCGTTTTTATTTTTATTTATTTCCGTTTTTAGTTTGTCTGCGTCTTCTTTTTTCGAGTAAGTCATAATTATTTTATTGTTTGATGCTTTTTTGATCCCATTTATACCAATTCCTAGGTTAGGTGCTTTGATTGTTTTAGTAATAATTTTCTTTATGTCCTCAGATGTTTCTTTGCCTTCTGCAGCAATCATAACGGCATATTTGGGTTCTTCGATTTGTACCGTTCGTTCTTTTAGTACCATAGCGTACGATTTTGGTTCATTATTTTTTTCGAGTTTGGCGATAACTTTTTTTTGAAGATCTATTATTTGTTCCTGGAAATTGTTCTTCTCTTGTTTCCAGGTTTCTTCTAATAGGTTTATGGTTAATTCGAGGTTATTTCGCACTTTCGAATCTTTTACGGTAGTTATATTTTTTAGGTCACTTTTTATGTTTTCGATTAATTTTAGCACGTCCATAATGTGTTAAAACTTGAGCAGCCGTGCACAAAATGCACGTCACTCCGGGTCAAACTATGTGACAATACTGATGAATTGTTTTGCTTTCTTCAACTGGGACACTTGGGAACAGGTTGACGACATCAAAGGATACTAATAATGCATTATCGGGGATTTCCAAACATTTTAAATGGTCTACTAATTGTAGGGAATTCTTAATTGTATACTTAGGTTGAAAAATATTTGATTCAATTATAATACTATTTAATGTTGTTGCTAATTTATAGCTAGGAGCATTGCAATTGGAAACTACAGGTCTAATTGGTTGATTCTTCTTGTGAATCTTAAGTAAACTGTATAATTTGGGAACTTGAGGATTTTTTACAGTAATTCTTTTATTTCTAAATAAATTAACGATTTTATCACTTTTGCAAGTTTTTAAAGTGTCCATTATCAAATCCTGACATTTATTAATTGGGTTTGTTTTCACTATTTCAAAGTTATCACCTTGTAGAAAGTCCATAGTTTTATCAATGTAATCACTTTTGTTGATAATAATCACCGAGTTTCCTTTGTCCGCTTTTGTAATGATGAGGTTTTTTTCCCTTGTAACTTTAGATATATTTATTGCGTGCATTTGTTCTGACGTATACTGTATTTTTCTACAGATAGATTTATGATCGATGTTTTTTATCACTTCACCACATTTGTATTGAAAGGATTTTGCTTCGTTAAATAATGCACAGTTAATGTCTACTGCCAAATACTCTAGTTGTTTGCTATTATTTTTTATGTGAAGATTATGGTTTAAACCTTTTGATAGTAAATTTAGTTCTTCTATTTTAAACTTATGTTGAGTTAAGTTGATGACACGGTCATGGAATTTATTTTTATTTTGTTCACTTATATTAATGTATTGATCATTATTAGCAGATGAGTTTATTATTAAATTATTATTAGTAGGAATCAGAATGTTGTTACGTTTTTCACGATTATTATTACACAATTTAACAAGTTTTTTAATAATTTCTTCCTTCTTTTTGAAAGCTTTAATACTAGCTATAAATGTAACGTGATCATCGAATAAACACCATTCAACCGGATGCAAGTTACTAGCGAGATCCATGTGTAACACTTTGATTTGGAGTTTAATATTATTGCGTTTTTTAAAAACACTTTTTAAATCTTCTTTTAACCAGGCTATCTTAGCCTTTTTTGTAGAGTTAGACACTGTTTTGAATTTCAAATTTATGTAGTTAGGAATAACTTGACGTTTTTGGCACTCCCGTAGAAAAAATAAATTTATTCCAATAAGTCTATACTTGATCATTAGTTTTTTATACACTTTTGCTTTTTTAGCCGTACTCGCTACAATCACTTCTTCAAATTTTTCAAATTCACTTTGTGGCACCATTTTATTAATAAAATAATTAAAACACTTTGTTTTGACCACGATAATCTTTAATTTTTATATAAAGTCAACATGTTTCGAGAACGATGTTCTCTTCATCAGGACAAGTAATGTACTAAAAACTAAATTGTCAAGTATATAGAGACAGGTGTGGGTAGAAAAGGAAATAGTGTGGGGGGGGGATTAGGGGAGGGATGAGAGGTGGAAAGGGGAGGTGCTTAGAACATCAAAGACAAAAATTACAATGGAAATATGTTTAAGACAGGGTTATTCAAAAAATTAGTTTGATTATTAATAATATTTAAATTTCTGTTGACATTTTTCCTAATTTCTAATATTTCTAAAAGGTCTAACTGAAAACCACTAACATTAGTGTGTAAAATTTTAAAACCAGTATTTATGTCAAATGAATGGTTGAATTCAATTAGATGGTTAGCAAATTCCGAATAATTATTGCTATTTAGACATCTCAAATGTTCCTTAATCCTTGTTTCAAAATTTTTGCAAGTTTTACCTATGTAAAAATGGTTACAATCATTGCAATTCAATTGGTAAACTCCGGATTTTTTCATTTTTAAGTCTTTGTCCTTGTTATTTAGAATATAATTTTTCAATTTATTATTCGTATAAAAAGCTGGCTGTATTGTATTAGGAATTTTTTTCCCTATTATTTCCCTATGTTTTAATTATTTTATTAATAAAATGGTGCCACAAAGTGAATTTGAAAAATTTGAAGAAGTGAAATATATTATTCTGTTTTAATCGATGTACAGTTAAGTTAACACAGCGAAATATGTATTTCTTTTAACTTAATAAATAAATAAATAAAAAAAGACATCGCGTCTTAAACAACGAAAAAAGATCGACAAATAAAAATCGACTTCCTCTCCTTCTAAAAAGTTTTCTTTCATTCAAATCTCTGTCTTCTTCCCTACAAAATCTACAAAAGATCCTATCCTTCCTGTTTTCACCATCCCATTTGATTCTATCAATTATATCCCCAACGTTATAACTTCAGTCTTCCGAACTGATATTTTAACCTCATCTAATCAAAATGTTGAGGAAAAATTTAAAAACATTACATCTTCTAAGTTTCCAGAATTTTCATTCATTTACACAGATGGTTTAGAACCATAACCAGAACATGTCTGATAACAAAGATTGTGGAGCTGCGGTATACATTCCCGAATTTGATTTAGATTTTTTGTCTTATAAATTGCCTAAAGAAATTTCTATATTTGCTGCAGAATGCTTCGCAATTGAACAAGCTTTGAGTCAAATCCAGCTTTTCAATATTCGACGAGCCTTACTGTGCACTGACTCACTAAGCGCAGTGTTGAAAATTTCCTCAAATATCCATAAACCAGAAGACTATATTTTATTTTTTTATTTATAGAATACATGATAATACAATAATACATTTTCTTACATGTGATACAGTAAATCACCACACTAGGCGACTGCCTGTCTCGTGGCGACCAATGGTATATAGTTAGTATGTGAGGTCTAGTGTTAACATATGAACTAAATATTTATACATGTTTAAAGTATGAAAGATTATATTAGAATGAATTATAATGGAAATAGAAAATATAAAAATGTTAAAGTAGAAAGCAGAAGACAAAAAGAAAAAAAGAAAAATAAAAAGAATAAAGAAGAAATAAAAATAAAAGAAAAACAAAAATTTTTTAGAAGTCTAAGACATGCTATTATGCAGGAAAAGATCAAATACATAACTCTCTTTTCTGGTTGTGTAAGTGTGCATGCATGAATGAGCGCGTAAATACGCGTGTACACGCATACATCCACACACACACTTATTCATATTTATAGATGCATACATATTCATACAAAGATATACAAATATATACAAATACATATGTATACATACATACATACACATATATATATATATATATATATGTATGCATACATGCATACACACATATACACATGCCTACTTGTACATAGTTGTTTATTCACTATCTGAGAATGAGAATATATAATTTATAATATCAGAAACACCCTTAAATCTTTAAAATAATTAAATTTCGAGACAATATTGGTTTGGGTCCCTGGCCATTTAGGAATTGGGGGTAACGAGAAAGCCGATTCTCTAGCTAAACTTGGAATAATTTCTGGCTCTAATCCTTCAGATTTTAGAATTCCTATCTCTGACGTCATCCCAATTATTAAATCCAACATGATTCGCTCCTGGGAAGAAAATTGGACTAATACGAAAACCCGAATTTGTGCTTTTTATGCTGGAATACAAAATCATATTCCAAGTAAACCTTGGTTCCATGGCAAGAAAAAATCCAAAAGATTTATATCCTGTATCTCGAGAATGAGAATTGTTCATTGCTCCATTGCATCCCATTTGTTTAAAATCCGGGTCCTAGATAGTCCACTCTGGCAGTGCGGCATGGAAAATGAGACTCTTGATCATGTTTTCTTTAATTGTACAAATCATTCATCTTTCAAAGGCGTTTACTTATAAAAATCACCCACCAATCTCCCCTTAGTATTCATTATTTACTTTCTCTCAACAATTCTCGCATTTTCTCAGTTCTATACAAGTTCATAGACTTGAATGACTTCAATATTTGATATTTCCTATTCCCGTATAGATTTCCCATAAAATTAAAATCATCTCCCTTAACTTTAACGGCACATAGCACTCTTTTTAGGGTGAATTGCATAATACAAAAAAAAATTCAACATCGACAAATACGGTTTTTTCGAAGGAAGCAAATACTTTGGGGTGTGACATATTGAATGAAAAAAACATACACTTAGTAAGACACCACTTTATTTTTGAATTAATAACAATAGCCAACCGGGTTTCGCTTGTCCCAAGCTTCATCAGGACTAAATATCAACTAAAGCAAATTAGATACAGGCACATATAAATATAGGTAAATGAAAACAATGAGTGAAATAGATACAAAACAGATAGAAAGAGATGCAAATAGAAAATGTGGAGACAAATTATTAAGGATGATGAGGAGGGTGGGGGGGAAGGAAATAACAGTTTCAGCGGCGGAATAAATTTAATATGGGACTATCAGATAAATTAATTTGGTTATTTATTATATTTAAATTATTATTA
Source organism: Hesperophylax consimilis (assembly GCF_061612785.1). Classification (NCBI taxonomy): domain Eukaryota; kingdom Metazoa; phylum Arthropoda; class Insecta; order Trichoptera; family Limnephilidae; genus Hesperophylax; species Hesperophylax consimilis. The sequence goes on from NC_142854.1 coordinate 31,040,548, forward strand.
ACTGCTTTTTTATTTCAAGGGCTTCTAAGTTGTTTAATCTAATTCCAGATCCATTTTTATGCAATATTTTAGTTCCCGAGATTTTATCGAATGAATGATTAGAGTCTATTAAATGATTCGCGAATTCTGAAAAGGCATTATTGTTTAAACATCGTAAATGTTCTTTTACTCTTAAGTTGACATTCCGGGCCGTTTTTCCGATATAAAAAGCAGAACAATCATTACAATTAAGTTTATATATGCCCGTCGTCTTTTTAATATTTGTTTGAATCAAAATTACTTCCAATACAATAATGTTATTTACCAGCAGAGAGAGGGACTAGCAATTGGCGCTCCTACAAGCCCCCTTATCGCTGACATCTTTATGAATAACTTAGAAAACAATATTTTTGCTTCAAATTCACCTCTCTTAAAGAACATTTTACTATGGAGAAGATATGTTGACGATGTTTTTTGCATTTGGACAGGCACTGAAAGACAATTAAACTCTTTTCTTAAAATATTAAACTCCTTTCACAAACAAATTCAATTCACTGTAGAATTAGGTACAAACTTAACCTTGAATTTTCTAGACCTAACTTTAAGTATAATTAACAATAAATTTGAATTTAATATCTATCGTAAGCCCACGTATACTGATATTACAATTCACAATTCATCCAACCATCCTATATCCCACAAACATTCAGCATTTCACTCCATGATTCATAGATTGGTTACCGTTCCGTTGAATAATAATAATTTTTGCAACGAATTATCCATCATTAAACAAATCGCTTTAAACAACGGGTATGATACAAAACTAATAGACAATATTCTTAATAAAAAATTGAAACAAATAGCATCAAATAAATTCCTATTTAACAAATCTTATAACCCTAATAATATAAATATAAATCAAACATTCCAATGGCGTAGAGTTCTGTATACAAATAACTTTTCTTCTTTAAGCGTTAAAAAATTCCCATCTGAAATAAAACCCGCTTTTTACACTAATAATAATTTAAGTAAATACTTAATTAATACTAAAGATAAAGACGACAAACTAAGCCACTCGGGCATATATAAACTTAATTGTAATGATTGTTCTGCTTTTTATATCGGAAAAACGGCCCGGAATGTCAACTTAAGAGTAAAAGAACATTTACGATGTTTAAACAATAATGCCTTTTCAGAATTCGCGAATCATTTAATAGACTCTAATCATTCATTCGATAAAATCTCGGGAACTAAAATATTGCATAAAAATGGATCTGGAATTAGATTAAACAACTTAGAAGCCCTTGAAATAAAAAAAGCAGTTAATAATAATTTAAATATAATAAATAACCAAATTAATTTATCTGATAGTCCCATATTAAATTTATTCCGCCGCTGAAACTGTTATTTCCTTCCCCCCCACCCTCCTCATCATCCTTAATAATTTGTCTCCACATTTTCTATTTGCATCTCTTTCTATCTGTTTTGTATCTCTTTCACTCATTGTTTTCATTTACCTATATTTATATGTGCCTGTATCTAATTTGCTTTAGTTGATATTTAGTCCTGATGAAGCTTGGGACAAGCGAAACCCGGTTGGCTATTGTTATTAATTCAAAAATAAAGTGGTGTCTTACTAAGTGTATGTTTTTTTCATTAAATACGGTTTTAGTTGAGTAACATTTTCTGGACACCCAGTAGACTTAATTTCCTCAACTTTCGACAAGGACGTACTTTTGGCTTGACCTGACAAAGTTAAATCTAAAAATTCAAAAGAAGAAACAAACAATTCACTTTTTGAAACATATATTTTACACATACATTAATTTTAATATTACACTCATTTAACTTTGACAAAACTTTTTCGATTATCCTCGTCACCATATCACCAATCATACAGGAAATTATGCTCTAATTCAACAGAACCTCCAAACAAAATTATTAGAAAAAAAAGTTGAATCAAATAATGACCCAAAACAAATATGGCAAATAATCAAAGAACTAACTAAGGCATAACACAATAATGGTAAAAAGTCGAATAATAGAAACGGAAAATGATATAATGAGACGAAGTATTAATGTGAATGAGGCAAGGATTGTGTGTCAAGACCGAGTTGTTTGGCGATCCGTCCTCTCTGCCTACCCCTGCGGGGAAACGGCGTGATGGTCATAAACTTAGTTAGAAAATGATATCATGACTCTATACACAGATGCGATCCTATTATTAAATTTAACTAAAATATATTATATAACCTTTCAGGGATGTTACGCAATAGGAGTATCTCTGATTCTTGCTCTCCATGTTTCAGATCCAACCCATGGCAAGGACGTCTGCGGCCGAGGTGATCGGCTCTCCATAGATCCGGAAGGGGTGAAGGAAGAGGAGAGGAGAAGATAAGAAAAAAGAAAGAGACATTCGAGAAAAAGTTATTGTGTGTTTTATTGTATAATTATATCTTATAAGTTTGTACATGAAATATGAAGCTAGGGAGACGAAGTTAAATTAAGTAGGGAAGGTTGTGGGAAAGGTTTTAGAGTCTGCTTTGACTTCCGTAGTATATATGGCAGAGACAGAAGATGAGGGAGATATAATCACCTATATAACCCGCTGTAGTAGATAGTTTTGCTCTCTCTGTCAACAGCTCTAGTTAGAAACTAAACTCTGTAATATACTCGTTGTTACAATATAACATTATAAGAATCAAACCGTGTGCTTAATACAAATATCTGTGAATCTCGGCCAGAAAATTAACAGTTTTAGACCAGTATGGGTGCGTAAGTGCACTGTTAAGCTTGATTGGATTGAGCAAGAGTAGCTACAGTAGAAACAAGATTAAGATTTTAGTTCAGTATGAGTGCGTAAGTGCCTTGTTAAATTTGTTTTTCGTGAAAAGGAGAAGTTACAATGGGAACATCGATAAGGTTTTAGACCAGTATGGGTTCGTAAGTGCACTGTTAAGTGTGACTTGCTTGAGCAAGAGTAGCTACAGTAGGAACATGAATAAGGTTTTTCTCCGGTGTGGATGCGTAAGTGCCTTGTTAAATTTGATTTATATGAACAAGAGTAGTAACAGTGAGAACATGAATGAGGTTTTTCTCCAGTATGGGTAAGAATGTGAGTTTTTAAATGTCCCCTTAGAGAACATGAATAGCTGCAGTAGGAACATAAATAAGGTTTTAGTCCAGAATGGGTGCGTAAGTGCCCCTTTAAATTTGTTTTGCGTGAAGATGAGAATTTACAATGGGAACATGAATAAGGTTTTTCTTTAGTGTGGCTGCGTAAGTGCCTTGTTAAACGTGATTTGACTGAACATGAGTAGTTACAATGAGAACATGAATAAGGTTTTTCGCCAGTATGGGTAAGAATGTGTATTTTTAAATTTCCCCTTTCAGAAGATGAATAGCTGCAGTAGGAACATAAATAAGGTTTGAGACCAGTATGGGTGCGTAAGTGCCTTGCTAAACTCGATTTGAATGAACAGGAGAAGTTACAATGGGAACATGGATAAGGTTTCAGATCAGTATGGGTGCGTAAGTGCTTTGTTAAGTATGACTTACTTGAGCAAGAGTAGCTACAGTAGGAACATGAATAAGGTTTTAGTCCAGTATGAGTGCGTACGTGCTCTGTTAAGTATGATTTACTTGAGCAAGAGAAGCTACAGTAGGAACATGAATAAGGTTTTAGTCCAGTATGGGTGCGTAAGTGCCTTGCTAAATTTGGTTTTTGTGAACAGGAGAAGTTACAATGGGAACATGAATAAGGTTTTTCTTTTGTGTGGCTGCGTAAGTGCACTGTTAAGTATGACTTGCTTGAGCAAGAGTAGTAACAATGTGAACATGAATGCGATTTTCCTTCAGGTTGCATCTTTAGGTCCGTTATCATCTCTGAAAAAAATGTCAAAAGAAGTTCAATACTTAGATATCTATAATTAAATCAGAAAATTATTATAACAAATTCGGACAAACCAAAATCGATCGTACCTGATGCTCTTTCAGAGCGTTCCAAGGATTCCTTTTTAATGTCCTGCAGATCTATGTCTATCACTGTATAAGGAATTTCCCCTCCATCGTCATCTCGGGGTCCTGATTCTGTCTTGATGGGTGCAGTCTCCACATTAATGCTACCTGAAATAACAAAACGATTATACGAGTAAAGACATGCTAAATTTACATTAAAAATTCGTCGTGGGTCGGTGCTGTTAAATGATCATTATTTAGATTTAGTATTGAATTCTTTAGCAAAATTCTTGCTGATAAGCTACTTGCGATTGGTAAGCGGGAACAAATTTCCATAAAAATCAAAATATCTAATATAGAAAAGGTACATCATACCAGGGGCGATATGATATACCTTTATTTAGGTAGGGGGCAGCTAGACCCACCTCCCAACGTAGACAAAATAACGGTTAAAAAATAAAAGAAAGAAAACCTTCGGTTTATAATTGGTGACCAAATTACAAATCAGGTATTTTTATATAGAAGGAAGTGAAAAATTTAAAACTGCTGGAATACACGGTTATTCAGTATCAGTTAAATACAATTCTATAAAGAGGTATAATCTAAGGAATTCCTTCATTACTGATTACTGATTACCCAGAGGAACCTTTTTGTGTGTGGATAAAAAGATCTGAAAATAATTTTAACTATTAAAACTAACAAAAAAACACATGATTGATCGGTGGCTGAGTTGATATCTCGTTTGGGTTCCACCCAGGCATAGTGTGTACAATTCTTCAAAAAAGATGTGAAGTCAGAAAACTAAATGCATTATATTTCTACCATGCAATATATCAAATTTTCAAAGATAATCAAGATAAATTAGCACCATTTATAAATATTAGAAAACTCATAGAAATGTCAATACCTCAAAGTCGAAAATGAAAATCACAATGCAGCACTTGAACTTGTAGTAAAATAGTTTAATTCATTATTATTAATTACATTAATATTATAAATATAAATAGTGTGAAAAATTCCTCAAAAAAGAATGTGAAGTCAGAAAAGTCATTGCATAATACTTATACCATGCAACATAGCAAATTTTCAAAGATAATCAAGATAAAATAGAACCATTTATAAATAATAGAAAACTCGTAGAAACGTCAATACCCCAAACTCGAAAATGAAAAAAAAAACAATGGAGCACTTAAACTTGTAGTAAAATAGTTTAATTCATTATATTTGTATGATAAATATAAATAACAATTCAATATTTTTTACTTCATCTGTAAAAACCCACTGAAAATATAAACTGAATACTTTGACTTAACATAAACATTTATATAACTTAAAATAACACCATACACAAAAGCCTAGCTTTATTATGATGGTACATGTTAAATGATTTCTAAATATTCCGTAAAATTATGTAACATATTTAAATTTTGAACTGTTTGTTAGCCAGCTGTCCTGACTGCGTCCATCTGAAAAACCTTTGTGATATACGTAATGCAACTTACTAGTTGGCTGAACACTCTCGGCATTCTTCAAACATTCGTTCTTCACATCTTGAAGGTCTATTTGTATATCTGTATACGCCATTTCACATGAGCCTTCTTCCTGCGACCATGGTTCAGTCTTGATGGAAACACTCTCTGTGTTGGGAAGATCCATGGCACTGCTGTGAGGACGTCCTCTTTTGTGATGGTAATTGTTATCAGCTGAAAATAAACAAGACCTATAAAAAAACATCTCTTCACTTACATTTTATATAATGTTCAAATAAAAATAAAGTGTAAGTCGACCCAAAATTTTTAACGGTAAAATTATTTAACTGTTAATCACTTTATAAATGTCCACTTTCGATGTGTATTTACATCATGTAACCCGTAAACCTAAAGAACGTCTGCCCATTATTTGTGGGTAAAGCCAGGTGTTTTCACACTAATTAAAATTATGAAGTCTTGGGAAAAACACGCACTAAATAAAGATGTTCTTTCTAAGTAAGTCTTATGAAAATGAAAACTAGATAAAGACACAAGTTTTGATTAAAACAATCAAGTTTTTAAAGTTAAACACTGCCCGATTAAATAAATTATCAGATCATTTGCGAATAAAATAAAAGTAATTGACCCAAAGCACGACGGCTTGACCGTGAAAAAGAACGACAGCCATTGGGACCAAGACGGTAGATTTAGCAAGAGCGCAAAATAATAATGCCAGTCCCACAATACGGATCAATTTTCCTTTTTTGCCTGAAAAGAAGAATTAAAAGTGGGAATTCCGAAAAAAGTCTTACATCTCTTTTACTAGTACCATCACGTAGAATCACCCGCGAAGTTATTGAACTTTACTCCCAGACAACCTGTATATTTTTGTTATTTGTTTTTGGGGTGTTATGCCGTGTTGCGCTAACTCCTTCTTTAGCCAACGTTTCGGACAGCATTGCAGTGTCCATCATCAGGGCAGATGTGTTATTTGAGGTTGTGTTAAAATGTGAGTTTAAGTATGAGGTTGTGATACCGTGTTGCCAGCTCCAACCCTCTGAGCTAACATTAAAGTATCATTTTTTTATTTAAAGTGGTTTTTCTTCGTTTAGCTCTGGTGTAGCCGTCAATTACCGGATACCAAGAACTATTGAGCTTAGCTCCATCGTCTCTATTAATGTTTACGGGATTTTTATGAATTTCAATGGCTTCCGTAATCAGCCGTGCTCTATAAGTTTTGGGTCTCCCCAGGATTTCAGGAACAAATCCAAAGTAATGCCCGGTGTCAATCAAATGCTCGGCAATTGCCGATTTGTCAGGGTGGCCGAGTTTACAAGCTCTGAAGTGTTCTGAAATCCTTTTGGATATAGTCCGCTCTGTCTGGCCTATATAGACTTTGTCACATCCGGAACAGCTGAGTTTATACACCCCATCTGTTTCCAGAGGAAACTTAGTCTTTGCAGACCTCAGTAAGTCCTGTATCTTTGTTGTTGTTCCGAAGACAGTCTTGATATTTTCCTTTCTCAATAGCCTGGCAATTCTGTCTGTCACATTGTGCACATAAGGCAGGAAGGCACAGCCTTTCGACTCTTGTTCAATTCTGTCTTCGTTTGGTGCAGATTTGGCTCTTATGATTTGCCTTGTCTGACTTGCTGGGTAACCGTTACGCTCCAGTGCATCGGTCAGCTTCGTAAGTTCCGCTCCGATTTTATGTTCTTCACATATTCTGGTCGCTCGGGTCACCAATGTATGGATAAGTCCTCTCTTCTGCGCTGGGTGGTGGTGCGAATCAGCGTGTAAGTACCGATTCGTATGGGTTGGTTTCCTATATACAGTATGCCCTAGGCTACCATCGTGTTTACGCATCACCTCCACATCTAGAAAAGGCAGGATTTTATTTTCGTTTTTCAGTTCCATTGTGAATTTAATTTTGCTGTGGAGAGAATTAAGATGGTCCAGGAATTCGTTTAGTTTCTCCGTTCCATGAGGCCAAATAGCGAAGACATCGTCGACGTAGCGCCACCATACTTTAGGGACAGCCAAAGCTGTGTCGAGTGCCATTTCTTCAAACTTCTCCATAAAAAAGTTGGCTAGTACTGGCGATAACGAACACTGCCTCAAAACGGGATACTTTGCGTTTCAGGGTGAACTATTTGAGCAATTGGAGGGAGTTGCGATGGGCAGTCCGTTTTTTTTTTTTTTTTTAATATTTTTATTTATTTTATAAAATACAGTATAATGTTTAAATTTACATAGTAAGAACATATTTCAATAAAAATTAACATGTTTACCTTTACAAGAGTCTAAAACTCGTGTGTAAAGGGAAAATAATAAAAACTTAACATACATATGTAAATAGAAGAAAAAAAGAATCATAACAACATATAAAGTGAAGAGATTTTAGTTTTTTTATACAATAATTTATAAAATAATATAGTGAGATATCATCGTCATTCTAATTCGTTAAATTATTTATTGTAGTGAAATTAATTTTATTTTTAAATTTATTAAAGTCCGGTTCTAATCTCATCTCAGTCGTTAATTTATTAAACCATACCACTCCAGTGTACGTGTAATAGTGTTGTGCAAAACTGGTATGCATTAATGGAGTCCATAAGCGACCCATTGTATTTTGCCTATTGGCGTTATCGCCAGTACTAGCCAACCGATGCACTGGAGCGTAACGGTTACCCAGCAAGTCAGACAAGGCAAATCATAAGAGCCAAATCTGCACCAAACGAAGACAGAATTGAACAAGAGTCGAAAGGCTGTGCCTTCCTGCCTTATGTGCACAATGTGACAGACAGAATTGCCAGGCTATTGAGAAAGGAAAATATCAAGACTGTCTTCGGAACAACAACAAAGATACAGGACTTACTGAGGTCTGCAAAGACTAAGTTTCCTCTGGAAACAGATGGGGTGTATAAACTCAGCTGTTCCGGATGTGACAAAGTCTATATAGGCCAGACAGAGCGGACTATATCCAAAAGGATTTCAGAACACTTCAGAGCTTGTAAACTCGGCCACCCTGACAAATCGGCAATTGCCGAGCATTTGATTGACACCGGGCATTACTTTGGATTTGTTCCTGAAATCCTGGGGAGACCCAAAACTTATAGAGCACGGCTGATTACGGAAGCCATTGAAATTCATAAAAATCCCGTAAACATTAATAGAGACGATGGAGCTAAGCTCAATAGTTCTTGGTATCCGGTAATTGACGGCTACACCAGAGCTAAACGAAGAAAAACCACTTTAAATAAAAAATGATACTTTAATGTTAGCTCAGAGGGTTGGAGCTGGCAACACGGTATCACAACCTCATACTTAAACTCACATTTTAACACAACCTCAAATAACACATCTGCCCTGATGATGGACACTGCAATGCTGTCCGAAACGTTGGCTAAAGAAGGAGTTAGCGCAACACGGCATAACACCCCAAAAACAAATAACAAAAATACTTTTGGCCGTGAAAATCTTAAATCATAACCTGTATATTAACCACAAACCTTTAGCTGGGTATATTGGAACCTTAAATTAAGAGATGAAAGAATTAATTAACCGATCATTTCAGACTTGACTGTGAGGATTGTTTATAACGCGAATAAAAATTAAATATCACTAATCGTTTAGATTTTACTGTGTGACAGCGGATGTAAGTCAATAATAAACAAGCTTATGTACTATCTTCCGTGTCGATACGTGTTTACCTGCTAGTGTTGGGTAACTCAATATGTTTTAATACGAATGCTGTAAAAACTGATCAATCAAATTTTAAGCGATATATTCCTTCAATAAACAAGTACTAATTAAGGAGTTGAGGATATTTCGTCAATGTAACTAGAACCTACTTACGTAAAGGTGAAGTGCAGCGGTCACTTCCAAAGCGTCGAAGAAACGTCAATAGAAAATTTTTAACTCGCCAATAGTAAAAACTTTGCTTTAAATGTGTTGGTTATTGAAATAATCTCAAGTGCTATAAATTTGACACCGTTATTGTCTTGTTTACACGAAATTACTTTAGTAAAACGAGGCAATAATTACCGGCGACAATAAACGACAGGAGACGAAGACGCCAAATCGCGCCAAATATTGAGTGACATTAATTTGACATACGCACAAGAGATGATCGATATTCCTGTCGAAGTTACAAGAATCCGGTTCCTTTGCGTGTACACATAAATCAACTATCTATGGATTGATAACTCTACCCTCTTTCCATACATTGGTTTGGTCAACTTTTAACCTTAGATCTGGCCAATTTTAAGACACCACGCATCGATGACGTCACAACACACCATCGACAAAAGATAGACGAAATTTAAAAAAAAGGCGCAACCATAGACATTATAATTTTGATTCGGAACCTACTGAAAACCCAATTAGCCTAAATCATAAGTAAAATGTCACCCAAGACCACAAGGTCCCATCAGACATAGCGTTGTCCTAAGGAAGAAAATGAGCTTTAAAGTGTCTTTCTTTACAGCTCATTTTTTCAGGACAGCGTTTTGTCAGAAGCTGAAAAACAAACTCGTAATTACATGCATACAAAAAATTTATTTTTTAAATATAAACACGAAATACAATAACATAAGCATAAAACACATTTAGAAGGCGAACCAAGAAGTAATGTAACAATATATAACTAGCTGTTGGAAATAATAGTTATATTCTTTCAACATTCAACGCTATTGAAAAATTAATGTCAATAATGCAAACAACGATTCAACATACTGTTTTATCTGTGTTGGCGTCTAATTACTTTATTAATATACTAAAATGAGACCCTCAATCTGATGCATAGTGAGCAAAGATTGGAAAATCAATGAATTCAAATTTTCCTAATATCTCCGACACCATTCCCGAAATCGATTCTCAGAGGTTATGGTTGGAAACTCGTATCGAATATACTCTCTGTCAGTACATCATTTTACTTATCACGTTTTAAGAACTTTATCGGTAGGCATTTTTAGTTTCATTCAACCAGATATTTGAAAATATTGAATGTTCACACAATGTTATAACATAAACTGATAATGGCGTCCGTCAGACCAGAATTTGATTACATTTTTTTAAATTTTATACCCCCCTGACGTGTACTGTTTTAAAGAAAATCACTCACTAGATTGATAACTCCGAGCTTTTTGTGAGAAAAAAGGTTGTAACTATTTAACCATAGATCTGCAAATATTGAGACAGATTTTAGATATAGCCTCGACAACGTAATTTCTAAAGTCCAGATGAAAGAATTAAAACAATATGATGTTGACATATTCAATACCATTTTGGCAAGTTTTGTGGATCATTTAAAACATTAATTTCAACAATACTCCTAAACACATCATGTAAACTAGCGATGGGCGGAATAGATGAATCATCGATGGTTTACTCGATCTTTTTTACCATTCGAAATATCTCGATTCATTGTCAGAATTAATTCGAATGCAATTCCGAGACAATCGTTTTGAAACGTCATCGAAAGTCATCGCTGTGATTGGTCAGAAATAATCGATGCCAGCCAAGCGTTGTGATTGGTCAGAATTAATTCAAATGCAACTCCCAGACAATCGTTTTGAAACGTCATCGAAAGTCGTCGCTGTGATTGGTCAGAAATAATCGATGCCAGCCAAGCGTTGTGATTGGTCAGAATTAATTCGAATGCACGGTCCGAAATAATAGTTTTCAAATGTCATCGAAAGTGGAATCGAGACAATCGCTCTGAAATGTTAGAATCATTCGAATGTTCAGTCCGAGACAATCGTTTTCAAACTGTCAGAATTCGTTCGAAAACGCAAATCGATTCTCACATTTGAGAGGTTATATTTCGAGATGTCAAAATATCTCAGATTGCTTGACAAATGAAATATTTTATAAGTACATTGTTGGCTGCCTACTGAAGCATGTTGATGTTATAATCAACCTCGTGTGTGAATTGTAAATTATGAATTAATACGTGACGATTTACGTTTCCAGTAGGTATAGTTTATGTGTAAAAGACTTTCATGGTGATAGTTTTTCACAATTGAAGGTTTAATACCTACCTATGTTATTTTTTTAAACATTCAGAACGTTTAATAATAATAACTAAAAAGTTACAGTAACATTTCAAAAATAATATTACTAATTGCAGTGTCACCGGCATTCCTATTTTTTTTAAACTTTTTGCCTCTGATCCCAGAAACAGGGATGGCTTTGGTATAAATCCATAAATCTAAACATCATATTTATCATCCCGACCACTTAATACATTTTTTCATTGACATGTGTTCGTTCATATAAACATAATATATCAAGTGACATGTGTTCGTTCATATAAACATGATATATCTGCTACCTATGCTACGAACAAATATATTTAATTTATTTGAAATTAACATGAATGAAATTAACATCGGTGTCTCTTAGTTAGTAATTAAAATGAAACGCTTTCTGTAGTAAAATAACTTTATTTACTTAATAATAATTTGTGAATTGCATACAAATTACAAATGAATGAATGGTTTGTTTTGGGTTCTAGTAGGCGCCTACAACGTACATGAGATTTAGAGGTTATTTTTTAACAAAACGGCATATAATTATTATCTTATTATTAAGAGGTACATTATAAATATTATTAATGGGAATTTGTACCTACTGGCTACACTAAGTAGTTCTTTGTACTTAAAAAACTTCTATAATAATTTATTTTTATTGTACGTATGTAGATATTCGAATCTTATTAATTATTTATAAAAATGTTACTTGCATATGTATACATATTTGAAATTCGTGGCTAACAGGAATAATACTAATGTTGCTAGCAGACAACAAGGGAATCATTGCCAGGAATGAAAATTAGTAATTGAAATTTCGCTAGTACCTGCTTACCAAAAATATTGCCATACTAATGAAAATAAATGACAACCGGAATATGCAAACAATTTTTTTTAAGATAGGAATAGTCTTGATATTCGAGTTTCTATTTTCGAATCCTACCCCCCCCCCCCCGACGGAGCTATTGCTCCAGCACTCCGAGCGATTCATTCGAATGGATCATTCGATTCTTTTGATGTTTCGGTTAGCTTTTATCAAATGTAATTTTATTCTTATTTTTTATGTTTCAAAGTATTTGTCAAATTAAAATTATACTACCAACCATGTAAAAGCCCTCTGGGCGTTACATAAATAAATATGGCGCGATCATATACAATTATTATTTTTTTTATTTTACCAAGATAACAGAAACAGGAAACCCAAATAAATTTATTAGCACAAGACTTTCAATGTGTAACAAGACGGCGATCCGAATACTGAAGACAAACAATGTGCAAATAAACCAAAGGAGATTCTCAACTGTATTTTCGTTACAATTACGGTTCCGATGTTGGAAATCCGGATATTTACCGATGTCGGGAAGGCTGAACGATGGCAAGACGTAATTACTCTTTAATCCATTCGCTTTTTGCTTCAGATCGAGAAATGGGAGCCACAAAAACATCTCACTAATATTGGATACTAAATGTATTGACATCTGCCAATTCTCCTTGTCCTTGTCCTTGAAGCAAGAAAATATCGAATTGTTTCTTGAGTGAGCAAGAGGAAACCTTTTCAATGGAAACTTGTTAATCTGAGACAAAATATACCAGAACGACTTGAAACTTGAATTCTTCATAAAAGGAACATGAAATTTGAATAAATGAAAAACAAAGAACACCGAAGAAAATTTGAAAGACATGATTATGCTTATCTACAACAGATGAATTCTGACATTTTTCTGCTTATCTTGAATAGAAAAAAAACTTATGGTAACATGTAACATTTAACACTAAGCTCATTCAAAATACCTATCTTTATCTAGGAATAATTTATTTTAATAACCTTCCATTAAATATAAAAAATATCGAAAACATTCAGGAATTTCAACTTAAATTAAAAAATTACCTTAAACTATTATAAGTCCAAAATACGTTCACTACTTACACCTAGAAGTAATATTGTTTAAATCTTGTGTTGTTTCTAAATAATTTATTTACCTTAATACTAACATGTACATAATTGAACTAGAATTTCATCACCAAAAACAAGAGCATTGTCTCTTTATGGTGAGGAAAGGCTATAATTTCTATTGTTTTATATCTCGTTAATATCCTGTATTTATCTATGTAAAAAAATGTTTTTTTTTAAATTAAATAAAAAAAAATAAAAAAATGTGTTTAATTTTTTTTTGACTTCACCAAAACAATAAGATAAACAGGAAAGTCATTCATCAATAATATGAATAAGTTGGTTGATGTTATACATAACATTTATACGTTGTGGAGGTAGACATAATATATGCCAAGAAGGGCTTGGTGAGAAGCACTTTTTAACGAGTCATCATCGTTTCTGATTACGAAATAACACAAACTGATTACTATTATTACATTACTAATTTAATGGTCAAATAAAATCTGTCAATTTACTTTAATCTTAACTTTTTTTGAACATTTAGCGCAGGTTGAATATAGGTTTCTAACTAACGCTATACTGGCTTTATATTTTTATCACAAAGAGCTTCCGGTCAGCAACGTTAGCAGATATACACGATAAAATAACGATAGCAGTCAAGTACAATAAGCGTGTTTACACGTCAACGCGTGTGTTTCCACAAAAATCGTCATAACTCCGTTATTCTTCTAGTGACATCCCTAAAAAAAAAAGTAGAATATTCGTATTGAGTGAAGCTTCACATCTCTATTCAAAGTTATCCATAGAAACCCGTAAAAAGACCTACTCAGTGGAAGCAAATTTTACCCGCCAAATCGTAAAACGACGCCAAGAAAGCCGTTTGACGTGCCGACCCGCCTCGCAAGTTTAATTGTTTTTTTAAAAATATATTTTGTATGAAATGGTCAAAAAGTGAAGTGACAGAATTGTTTATTGTACATTTGTACGATGAAATAAGTGTTTTTTTTTACATTATCCGTGATTTTAGTATCGTTTTTACATAAAACATTACAGGTGAGTCATTTTTACAATTTTTTCATGTTTCCATTCTAAATTTAAATATTTACAAATGTTAATATTTATTTATGATACAACAATTTGAAAGCCTATTTTGTAACCTTTCTAAAACAGTTTTTACTATTCGGCTCCGTTCAGTAATGTTTCATTTATAGAGCTTTGATTGTGAGGCGGTAATAACACAACGTTTTCGTGAAATTGACATTTCGATAAAGACATCTTAGCTTCAAGTTCGCGAAAAGTCGGAGGGGTTAACAACCAATATTTTAGACACAAGCTGATAATATTTCATGACATTCGATGACCGTGTCAGTTCCCACATAGCCTCGAGAAAGATGGCAAACTCTAAGAAATAACTAGAATTCCTGTTGAAGAACGCAATAAACCAGCAGTTTTATTAGTAAGAGTAGCTGATGCTGCAGGAATATACTAGTATATAGTTAGAGGCAAGGAGAAATCCAGACGAGACACTAAACGCACATTCAAATTTAAAATTAATGGTAAATAAGAGATTCTTCAAAATGAAACTTTTCGATTAAAAACTAAAATAATCTAAACTATCTTAAAATAAGTGATTGAGTGAAACAACCAATTTTGATTGGAGAAATTATAGGGTTGTACTACAAGGAACTATTGTGGAAGACAATGGAGACGGCAAAAAAAATGGGCTATGTGTATACATGGTACAAGGAAGGCAAAATAATGTCCAGAAAATCTGCAAATGATAAAATTATTTACATTAGATTCCACGACGACTCGCACAAATGATTTAAGCCTTTCGTCCACATATATGTATTCAGACAAAATATCACAGAACCCTACGATCTACTATGGTTTCTACCACCATAGTTTACACATCTTAGAAAACGTCAATCCTGAAGTAAAAATCACAAAAAATATCATAGACTTGAACAGCCTAGTATGTGGACAAAAAACAATTTAAATATTATACATCAACATATCCGAAGTTTTAAATTTTTTGTTAAAAATAAATTTTTTGATGAATTTACGATTTGAACCTTCTTTTGATGTCGACATTATAATTCTCAAAGAAAGTTAGACAAATATAAAAATCTACGTTTTAAAAAATTGAACAACTACAAACAAAGTATTAAACACTAAAATTCACAAATCCCAAAATAATTTGGAAGGAGATGTCCAAGAGATTGAACGGTGCAAATTGTATCAAAATAAAATTACATCATCATTCTTGCATTTTTGCAATCTACAGATCTCCTGCGACCTCCAACATATCACATTTTCCGGAATCACTAGACTCCTACTTACCCAAGTACGAGATATCAGTAACATGTATATAATTGGAGACATAAACATCCTTGACACTGGGAAGCAGCGCCCGCAGTCACATGGTTATTTGCTTCTTCTACAAGAAGAGAATGCAATACTTGAAAATTACCCCCCACTTAAACTTGCATAGACCACATCATGATTGAAACTTATAAAGACTACCCACCAATCAACTATAACTGACCACTACACCCTGATTCTAAATGTACAATCACAAATTAAGTTTCCAAGTGCAGAAAATACATTTCAAACTAAAACAAACATTGAGTATGATAAATTGAGAACCTCGTTGAATAATGAGACTTGGAAAACTATACACGATACTCAAAACTTGGAAGATGGTTGGAAACTCTTTGTTGAGCATTTACAAAATAAGATAAAAACTAGCACAACGGTAAAAACATCGCACATACAAAACAATATCCTAAAACCTTGGATCACACCTAGACTACTTAAATGCATAAGAAAGGGAAAATTTCTTTTCCAACAACTAAAAAACAATCCATTTAATCTATCTATAAATCTATACAAATATCTAAGCACCAAACATAATCACTATGACTTCATCTGACAGGGGGCTTCACCAATCTGCCAGCCCTAGTTATTACATCATTTTTCCCACTAGTGCTGGGTAACTTTTTTATTTTCTTGACTTCCCAAGTCATACCATTTATCGCGATTTTCATAATTTGATTTTAACTTTATACAACTTTTCTTTATTTGGTTAACATGGACCTTTTTTCCTCTCCTCCGATTAAATGAATTAAATACACCCATGAACTTAATTTTAACTTAATAGTTCCCTGAACCCATTTCATTGGACCTTTCAGATGCCTTAAGCATACCAATACATTATCATTTTCCTTATACTCTTTCAGTGCATTTTGAAATGAATCTTGATTGCTTACTTTTATTTACATTATTTTCTTCTAACAAAATATGAAGAGGTGAACGTGGCTCATACGAAAATATTTTAGCCATAGGAGACAAACCCGTGACAGAAGTAGGAGTGGAACGATAATTATACAAACAATCTATTAGACGTTGAGCTGGTGACAAAAATTTATAATTTTTTGAAAACATAAATTTAATTAAAAGCTTTTTGAATGTTTGAACAGATCGTTCTGCTAATCCATTTGACTCGGGATTATACGGTGGAGAAAAATATAATTAAATAGATTTTTCTTTACAAAAAATAGAAAATTCTTTGCATGAAAATGGAGGACCGTTATCACAAACAATAGTTTTCGGAAACGCTAATCTATAAAAAAACTTAACTTAACTTTAATAACATATCCGAATATTTAGTATTTTTCATGTAAAAACAGTCTATCCACTTTGAATATGAATCGCAAAACTAATAAGTATTTGGAACCTTTTAAGTTAAAAAAATCCAAATGGACTCTTTCCCGTGGACTTTCAGCAATAGGTAATTATGACGCACATTTTTGTTAGCTTTTTGTACCGACTGACACATTTCACATCTAGAAATAATATCTTCAATATCTTGATTCATACAAAACCACCAAACATAAGAACCAGAAAAATTTTTTGATCTGACCATACCAGGATGACCATAATGTATTAAATTTGACTTAAGTGATTCTGGTATTACAATTCTGTCACCAAATAAAATACATTTTCCCTTGACCGACGGTAAATTTCTGAACTTGAAATATTTTTTAATTTCTGGACTTGACAAATTTTCAATCCAACCGATTGAAACATACTTAATAATATTTGGCTAATTTATATAGCGCCGTTTTCGTGAGAAATCACCTCTTTACATAATATTTCATCTTTTTCAGAATGACTTTCAACTTCTGAAAATGGAATTAAGGGTGTTGACATGTATTAAAATTACATTCCTCTACATTAAATTGTTGTTCACTTGGCAAACGTGACATTACATCAGCTTGAGGAATTTTCAGTCCTTTTTTAAAAACTAATTTATAATTGTACGCGGACAATATTATAGACCATCTTATGAGACGTGATGCAGCTGAAACGGGGACTTTTTGTTTTCGGCAAATAACAATGAAGCATGATCAGTATATATAGTAAAATGACGACCAATTAAATATTTATGAAATTTCTTGATTCCAAAAATAATGCAAGGGCTTCCTTGTGCAATTGGCTATAATTTCTTTGAGCTGAATTTAATGTTGCAGACTCAAAAGCTATAGGAAATTCTTGATTCTTTACGATATGACATAAAACACATCCGACACCGTATGCACTGGAGTCGACTGTAAGACACAATGGTTTTGACGGATCAAATAAAACTAACATAGTTTATCTGACAAGAGAGACTGATTATTTATAAATGCTTTTTCGCATTCATCAGACCAACACCATTCTACATTCTTTCTTAATAAATTATGGAGTGGTTCTAGCACAGTAGGACACATAGGAATAAAATTACTATAAAAATTCAGCATCGACAAATACGATTTTAGTTGAGTAACATTTTCTGGACACCCAGTAGACTTAATTTTCTCAACTTTCGACAAGGACGTACTTTTGCCTTGACCTGACAAAGTAAAACCTAAAAATTCTAAAGAAGATACAAACAATTCACTTTTTGACACATTAATTTTTATATTAAACTCATTTAACTTTGACAAACCTTTTTCGATTACCCTCGTCGCCAATTGTTATATCGGGAATTATTAAAGAATAATAGACTGTTGACTCAGACCTATGACGTTTATTGAAATTCTTACAGATTTGTTACTATCTCCCAAGCGACGCATTTGGACTGCCAACATAGCAATACATAGCAATCACCAAATATACAGGAAATTATGCTCTAATTAAACAGAACCTCCAAACAAAATTATTATAAAAAAGTTGAATCAAATAATGATCCAAAACATATATGGGAAATAATCAAAGAACTAACCAAGGCATAACACAATAATGGTGAAAATCGAAATAATAGAAACGGAAAATGATATAATGAGACGAAGTATTAATGTGAATGAGGCAAGGAGTGTGTGTCAAGGACGAGTTGTTTGGCGATCCGTCCTCTCTGCCTACCCCTGCGGGGAAACGGCGTGATGGTCATTAACTTAGTTAGAAAATGATATCATGACTCTATACACAGATGCGAACCTATTATTAAATTAAACTAAAATATATATATATATATATATATAACCTTTCAGGGATGTTACGCAATAGGAGTATCTATGATTCTTGCTCTCCATGTTTCAGATCCAACCCATGGCAAGGACGTCTGCGGCCGAGGTGATAGGCTCTCCATAGAACCGGAAGGGGTGAAGGGAAAGGAGAGGAGAAGATAAGAAAAAAGAAAGGGACATTCGAGAAAAAGTTATTGTGTGTTTTATTGTAGGTATAATTTTATCTTATAAGTTTGTACATGAAATTTGTAGCTAGGGAAAGGAAGTTAAATTAAGTAGGGAAGGATGTGAGAAAGGTTTTAGAGTCTGCTTTGACTTCCGTAGTATATATGGCAGAGACAGAAGATGAGGGACATATAATCACCTATATAACACGCTGTTGTAGATAGTTTGGCTCTCTCTGTCAACAGCTCTAGTTAGAAACTAAACTCTGTAAAATACTCGTTGTTACAATATAACATTATAAGAATCAATCCGTGTACTTTATACATATATCTGTGAATCTCGGCCAGAATATTAACAGTTTTAGACCAGTATGGGTGCACTATTAAGCTTGACTTGATTGAGCAAGAGTAGCTACAGTAGAAACAAGATTAAGATTTTAGTTCAGTATGAGTGCGTAAGTGCCTTGTTAAATGTGTTTTTTGTGAAAAGGAGAAGTTACAATGGGAACATCAATAAGGTTTTATACCAGTATGGGTGCGTAAGTGCACTGTTAAGTGTGACTTGTTTGAGCAAGAGTAGCTACAGTATGAACATAAATAAGGTTTTTCTCTGGTGTGGATGCGTAAGTGCACTGTTAAATTTGATTTATCTGAACAAGAGTAGTAACAGTGAGAACATGAATGAGGTTTTTCTCCAGTATGGGTAAGAATGTAAGTTTTTAAATGTCCCCTTAGAGAACATGAATAGCTGCAGTAGGAACATGAATAAGGTTTTAGTCCAGAATGGGTGCGTAAGTGCCTTGTGAAATTTGTTTTGCGGAAGATGAGAAGTTACAATGGGAACATGAATAAAATTTTTCTTTAGTGTGGCTGCGTAAGTGCCTTGTTAAACGTGATTTGTCTGGACATGAGTAGTTACAACGAGAACATGAATAAGGTTTTTGACCAGTACGTGTGCGTAAGTGCCTTGCTAAACTTGATTTGAATGAACAGGAGAAGTTACAATGGGAACATGAATTAGGTTTCAGACCAGTATGGGTGCGTAAGTGCTTTGTTAAGTATGACTTACTTGAGCAAGAGTAGCTACAGTAGGAACATGAATAAGGTTTTAGTCCAGTATGGGTGCGTAAGTGCCTTGCTAAACTTGATTTGAATGAACAGGAGAAGTTACAATGGGAACATGAATAAGGTTTCAGACCAGTATGGGTGCGTAAGTGCTTTGTTAAGTATGACTTACTTGAGCAAGAGTAGCTACAGTAGGAACATGAATAAGGTTTTAGTTCATTATGGGTGCGTAAGTGCCTTGCTAAATTTTGTTTTTGTGAACAGGAGAAGTTACAATGGGAACATGAATAAGGTTTTTCTTTTGTGTGGCTGCGTAAGTGCACTGTTAAGTATGACTTGCTTGAGCAAGAGTAGTTACAATGTGAACATGAATGCGATTTTCCTTTAGGTTGCGTCTTTAGGTCCGTTATCATCTCTGAAAAAATGTCAAAAGAAGTTCAATACTTAGATATCTATAATTAAATCAGAAAATTATTATAACAAATTCGGACAAACAAAAATCGATCGTACCTGATGCTCTTTCAGAGCGTTCCAAGGATTCCTTTTTAATGTCCTGCAGATCTATGTCTATCACTGTATAAGGAATTTCCCCTCTATCGTCATCTCGGGGTCCTGGTTCTGCCTTGATGGGTGCAGTCTCCACATTAATGCTACCTGGTACAACGTCAATACATTGATAATGCGTGTAAAGACATGCTAAATTTACATTAAAAACTCGTCGTGGGTCGGTGCTATTAAATGCTCATTACTTAGATTTAATGTTGAATTTATTTCATTCTTTAACAAAATTCCTGCTGATAAGCTGCATGCGATTGGTTAGCGGGAACGAATTTCCATAAAAATCAAAATATCTAATAAAGAAAACGTACATCATACCAGGGGCAATATGGTGTACCTTTATTTAGGTAAGGGTGTAGCAGTTCTTTACTACCCGCTACATTTCAAGATTATTCGGAGTATGTAAACACTGAACTCCGGCAAGAAGAGAGGAGACGGCAACTCGAGCGGGCCCGAGCGGCCAGTAGTGAGTGGTTCATTTATGGGCCAGTACCAATACGGTTCATTTCCAATACGGCTTCCGCCGGCTGGAGTCGCTATCCCGGAAGACACAGCGAACGCTACAAACGACATTGGACGAACATCTCGAGACATCGATCTTTTGGGGAAGAATGACGCAACATGTTATAATCGTTTTGCTGGTCGTTGCTTTTCTCTACTAAATTTAACATCATGTAAAATGATGTTTGGCGCCCTCTACTATTTATAACAGGTTAGAATACTTTGTCACACACACGTTTCCTTATGTTACTTATTCTTATTCACTTTTCTAGTCACACCATTTAACATTGCTACCTATTATTAAAAAGTCCGATGCGCAAGACCTTCGGTCTGACGCACATGCCCTGAGATTAAATTCAATTATGGAAATTATAGAGATCTCTAGATTGCTCTGGTTTTGTACGCTGTAGAAATAAATAATATGTTGTAATTCATAACTCTTTTTATTACTACATTTTTATCATCATGTTCCCTATTGTGGGATTAAATCCCGACATAATGGCGCGCAACGTGCCCTTAACCTTGAAATCCGGTTATAATGGCGCACCAACGTGGTTTTTTCTCGGATATTTTTAACATTTTAATTAGGTTAGCATTTTGGATGGTTTTTTTTTTTTCATGTGTGACATAGTATTTGGCCTGTTTTTCGTGTTTTTAATGTCGTTTGGAGTGTGTCTTCCTGGATTGCGTCGTCCCCTAGCTGAGTTTCTTTTAGAAATTGAAGACAATTTTAAGTTGTTCCAGATTCCCACATCTGAAATTATAGTATTGGTGTATGTCCATTTCTGAACTTTTGTCCATTAGATGTGTAGGTACAAATAATTTTACACCCATTTTTCCTCTTTTGGGAATTTTACTTTTTATTATTGCCGTCTTCGGACGTGATTAATGTTGCCTTGCTGTTTTCTTTTTTCCAATTTATCTTTAGGTACATCTAGTCACAATGCCTGATACAAGGAGTCAAGTAAAAGAATCCGCCATGTCTTCCGTCAAGGACTCAGACATTATTGTTCCCTCATCTCCGTTGGTTCCACTGCATTTATGGAATATCAAGTACGATGGCACTACTTGCATTAGGAAGTTTCTCGAACGTGTTGAAGAACTCGCCCTGTCTCGCTCTGTAAGTAAGCTCAATCTTTTTTTAGGCGCGTTTGAACTTTTTGATGGTATTGCTCTTGATTGGCTGAGGGTCAATCGCTCTCTTTTTGAATCATGGGATGACCTTGTGGTAGGCCTCAAGGAGGAATATGAAATTCTCGATTATGACCGTAGACTCATTGCACAGTTGAGGTCAACTATGCAAGCACCTAATGATTCACTTGGTACCTTTATCACTAATGTTCTCATCTTAAATAAAAGATTAAACAAGAAATTGCCTGATGTAGAAATTTTGGAAATTCTCCAGTGCAATATGCTTCCCAGATATATTCAAAAACTTGCCTTAAACTCCATTCCGGACATCGCTACCCTCAAAAGATTGGGTAAATTAATTGAATTGGCAGACAGTCGTTCTGATCAGAGGAAAGGTTCAAAGTCCCCTCAAATCCCTTCAACTGCTAGCGAAAAGGCGCCACTAAATACAAATACACCTTCTAAACCTAATTCTTTCAGGCATGCGGATTCTTCTCATAAAAACATGTCTTTCAAACGTTATAACGTAAATTCCAGGGAGAACATTCATTGCTTCCGCTGTGGACGTCCAGGCGTCAAGACTCCTGACTGCACATGCGTTAGGTCAAAAAACGCGAGAGCCGGACGTTAGCTGTGCCGCTGGCGGAAGACGTCTCCACCAGTATCACTGCTCTCGATCCGGCGTGGCAAGAATGGCTTTCGGTAGTCAGGAATTTCTACAGAAATTTAGGAGCATCAGGTTACGGAGGGAAGGCTGACAGGGACGGCCGTCCTTTCGTATCCTTTTCTACACTCGGAACTGTTTTTTCTGGCCTGTTGGACTCAGGCTCACATGTTTCCATTCTCGGTAATAATTTTCATTTAAAACTTTTAAAACTTGGTGCCAAGTTGGCTAAGCTCAATAATTCATTTTCTTTAACTTCTGCGACGGGTCATTCCGTTTGCTGTAACTTGAAAATCTCGCTTCCTATAACATGTAATAATGTTGTAAAAGAGTTTATTTTTGTTGTCATGCCAGATATAAAGACGGATGTAATTCTCGGTATTGATTTTTGGAAATCTTTTAACATTTGTCCGGACATTTCTAATTTTATGAATACGAAGGTAGTAAAATCTGCTCCTCGGGTTACTTCTGAAGTCAGAGGTATTGTGGACAAACATCACTTATCCAAATATCAACAAAATTTACTTGATAATGTAGTTAAAGATTATATTTCAATTTCTGGTGACAAACTTGGTCGTACGCATTTGGAGGAACACGTCATAGACACTGGTAATAGTATACCTGTAAAACAGCGTTACTATCCGATTTCACCTCACCTGCTCCCGGTTGTGCACAAGGAACTTGATAGAATGTTGGAGATGGGTGTCGTTGAACCGAGCAGTAGTGCTTGGAACAGTCCTTTCTTACTAGTACCAAAGAAAAATGGCACTTACCGCCTTTGCTTAGATTCCAGAAGAATTAATTCGATCTCTAAGAGAGACGCATTTCCATTACCATACATTTCAAATATTTTAGACAGCTTGGGGGGAGCTCGTTTTCTATCCACTATTGATCTAAAAGATGCGTTTTATCAAATTCCACTAGAACGTAGTTCAAGGGAAAAAACGGCTTTTACTATTCCTAAAAGGGGTCTTTTTCAATTTACTTCTATGCCTTTCGGTCTTCAAGGAGCCAGTTCGAGAATGATGCGGCTCATGAGTAAAATCTTTGGCCCAGAATTTGATGGTAAAGTTTTCTTTTATTTAGACGATATTATTGTAATTTCCAGTACTTTTGAAGAGCATTTAGCATTACTTAAACTTGTAAAACGTAAACTGTTCGAGGCGGGTCTCACAATTAACATTGAAAAGTCAGTATTCTGTAGAGAATCGCTTAAATATCTCGGTTATGTCATAGATAGTAATGGTCTGAGAACTGACCCAGACAAAGTTAAGGCTGTGGTTGATTTTCCTACACCTACCTCACAAAAGAGTCTGAGACGTTTCATTGGTATTATATCATGGTACAAGCGTTTTATTTTGAATTTTTCTATTATCGCTGCTCCGTTACACAACTTAACCAAAAAAGAGTTCATTTGTAAAAAATTTTCTTGGAATAATCAAACGCAGGCGGCGTTCTCTAAATTAAAGGAAACTCTAGTCGCGGCTCCGGTTTTAGCATGCCCAGATTTTAATAAACCGTTTACAATTTTTTGTGATGCATCAAACGAAGGTTTAGGCGCAGTACTCTCTCAATTAGATGAACAAAACAGGGAACATCCTATTTCCTTCATTAGTAGATCGTTATCGGCTCAGGAAAGGAACCACTCTACTACTGAGAAAGAACTTGCGTTAATTTTTGCTTTGGAGAAATTCAGGGGTTACATTGAAGGGTCACCCATTCCTGTAAAGGTAATTACAGATCATTATAGTCTGAAGTGGCTAGTAAACTTAAAATCACCTTCTGGAAGATTAGCTCGGTGAGCTGTCAGATTGCAGCTATTTAACTTTATTATTGAACACAGGAAAGGGAAGGAAAATGTTGTGCCAGATGCTTTATCTCGCGATCCTTTAGTTATTTCATCTATTGTTCAATCTCCCATTATTAGTACTGATCGGTGGTACAATAAAATGTGTCGTGACGTTTTAGCTAAACCTGAGTTATTTTCTAAGTGGAAACTTGTAGAGGGAGTTTTATATAAGCATGTGCAGAGTATGGAAGCCCTGCATAAGCCTAATGATTGGAAGGAAGTTGTTCCTAAGGATCAAAGACAAGAGTTGATTGCGTTACATCACGTACCTCCTACATCTGCCCATTTTGGGATTATGAAAACTCTGAATAGGATTTGTTTGAAATTTTACTGGCCTAGAATGTCCTCAGACGTAAGGAAATTTGTATCTAGATGTCACACTTGTTTAGGACAGAAAAGTTCAAATCAGGCTGCTCCCGGTCTTATGGGAGATCCTAAGTTGGTCCAGCGTCCTTGGCAGGTTATCTCGACAGATTTATTGGGACCTCTTCCCAGCTCCTACAAGAAAGGTTATAAATATTTATTAGTTGTCGCTGATTTCTTCACTAAATTTACAAAAAAATTTCCGCTAAGAAGTGCGAATGGGAAAAATGTCTCTGCTATTATAGAGGATGAAATTTTCCTAAAATTTGGCGTTCCTGATTGCATCATCGCAGACATGGTCCCCAATAAATTTCGAAAGAATTGAAACATTT
Source organism: Hesperophylax consimilis (assembly GCF_061612785.1). NCBI lineage: Eukaryota > Metazoa > Arthropoda > Insecta > Trichoptera > Limnephilidae > Hesperophylax > Hesperophylax consimilis. The sequence goes on from NC_142854.1 coordinate 31,066,019, forward strand.
AGTTGACAGATATCATGTACGTCACATGTTTTTTAACTGTAGATATCATCCACAGAATAATCCTGTAGAGAGAATTAACAGAGTTTTAGTTACAGCCTTAAGTTCGTACGTGGGAACGGATCATCGAACTTGGGCAAATCATTTACCTGAAATAGAGCTTGCTATTAACACTGCTGTACATGAGGTAACGGGTTACACCCCTTTCTTTTTAAATTTTGGCAGGGAAGCCATTATTTCAGGCAAAGATTACAAATCACCTGATTTTTCTTCGGAAGATTTAACATTCTCGAAACGTGACACATGGGCTCAAGATGTTTCTGAGCTTAATGACATTTTCTGCCAAGTTAGGACGTGTTTACGTCAATCTTACGAACGGAATAAAGTTCATTATGACCTTCGTAGAAGGAATGTGGAATTCAAAGTTGGTGATATTGTTTGGAGACGCTCTTTCGTGTTGTCCGATGCTTCTAAGCATTTCTCCCCTAAACTTGCTCCAAAATTTTTAAGAAGCAAAATTATTGATAAGGTTTCGGCCGTCGTTTACAAACTGGCAGATATGAAGGGAAAGCCTATTGGAACATTCCATATTAAAGATTTAATTAGGGCAGAAAATAAATTGTTTTTATTATTATTTACAAAGGGAAAAAGTGAACGGGTTTCTGGTACCTACACTGATCACGTGGGTATAGGAAACTTATTTCCTTTTTGTTACCTTGTTGATTGGGAGTAATGGTTTTCTTTTCCCTGGAGAATTCCATTCCTCTTTTCAACCTGCTTTGTATGTTACTATGTCGTCATTTCTAATGATTATTATCTATTGTTATTTGTGTTTTGTCTGAAAATTGTCATACATATCTATTTCTCGAGGATCCGCTCTCATCGTTATGATTATTGTTTACCGCTGTTATTCTCAGTATCGTTGATTAAGATGTGCTTATTTTGCGCTCTACCTTACTTATTAAGTTGTCATGTCTTGTTAAATGACCTTATCATAAGCTTATGAGCTTCGAGCTTTTTGTTTTCACACATTAGCATACCAGCTCTTCTGTTGTGTTTTAGTATGTTGAAGGATATATACTTCTATCAAGATGCTGTCATTTCAGCACTTATTTTGGAGAGTTGTTGTGGTGTTATAATGGCTTAGGCTCTTTAGCACATGATAGCCCTCATCAGGCTTACAATTAAGATATTTTTGTTGATTTTTTTATGAAAATTTCAATATCAATAGTCGGTAAGCCATTATCACATTCACAGGTTTATGGTGGTTGGTTCTGTAATGGGTTTTATGTTTTACATATTTAATCATAGTGCATGTCCTGACATTTTTCTTCGTAATTGGATTCCTTCCCTGCTTTTCTAGAGCTCAGGAAAGTAAGGAACGAATCAGGTGTTTCGTCAATTTTCTACGGTATTCTTCAGTCATTCACTGGTTCGCTCTGTGACGGAAGAATATGTGCGTGAAAATAATATAATGATTAGATTCATTTCTTTATAATTTTAACAAGAAGATTTATTATTGATTTTCTATCTAATATTCATCTCTACACTACTGCCATCTATTGTCAAGTAGTACAAAACTTTTATTACCATTGCTTTTGGTTTGATTATTAGCATCTTTCACTTGTATGGTTATACATTATTTAGCTGGTATCTTCGAAATTACTATAAATTCTGCTTATTTAAGGAAATTTTCCTTTTGAATATTAATTGCATTTGTCATCATGACGTTTTACTATTATGTTTTTTTTTGGGCCTTGGAATTTGTTTTTAATTGTTGGTTACTTCACCTATTTACAACTGTCATTTTTAGTTCAAAACAGTTTGTTAGAGTTTTTATTCAGGTTTTCAACTTGAGCATCACCTTTTTCATTTAGTAAATATATTACAATTCTTGCTTGTAAGGTGTGCACCTTCTTTCATTGTAAAGTGCTTGCTATTTTAATAAATTTTAGCTTCTTTCATCAATGACCAGTTCGGGTAGGCTAGACATCGAACATTCTCACGAAGACTTATTCTGCTTCCGCTCATCCTTCTACATGATGCGCTCATCAGGATAATCTGGATTGCTCTGCTGCTTCATCTCCGTGCTGTGCTTCTGAACAAGTCAATCATCATCTTCCCTGGACGTACTACATGATGCGCTCATCAGGATCATCTGGATTGCTTTGCTTTTCTTCATTTCCGTGCTGGTGCGACTGAAGTATCACTTATCATCTTCATCTGCTATCCTTCTCTGGCAACCTTCTGAAACTGAAATGGACGGGCTTGTTTGGACAACTTGGAGCCTGAGTTGCTCTACCACATAGACGTATATTATAACAGGTTAGAATACTTTGTCACACACACGTTTACTTATGTTACTTATTCTTGAACACTTTTCTAGTCGACCCATTTATCATTGCTACCTATTATTAAAAAGTCCGATGCGCAAGACCTTCGGTCTGACGCACACGCCTTGAGATTAAAAATTCAATTATGTAATTTAGAGTTCTCTAGTTTTGCTCTGGTTTTTGTACGCTGTAGAAATAAATGAAAATGTTGTAATTCATATCTCTTTTTATTACTTCATTTACATCATCATGGTTCCTATTGAGGGATTAAATCCCGTTATAATACCGCCCAACGTGGCAATAACCTTCGTTATATGCGTAAGTGCCCCTTTAAATTTGTTTTGCGTGAAGATGAGAATTTACAGTGGGAACATGAATAAGGTTTTTATTTAGTGTGGCTGCGTAAGTGCCTTGTTAAACGTGATTTGACTGAACATGAGTAGTTACAATGAGAACATGAATAAGGTTTTTCGCCAGTATGGGTAAGAATGTGAATTTTTAAATGTCCCCTTTGAGAACATGAATAACTGCAGTAGGAACATAAATAAGGTTTTAGACCAGTATGGGTGCGTAAGTGCCTTACTAAATTTGGTTTGACTGAACATGAGTAGTTACAATGAGAACATGAATAAGGTTTTTCGCCAGTATGGGTAAGAATGTGAGTTTTTAAATGTCCCCTTTGAGAACATGAATAGCTGCAGTAGGAACATAAATAAGGTTTTAGACCAGAATGGGTGCGTATGTGCCTTGCTAAACTTGATTTGAATGAACAGGAGAAGTTACAATGGGAACATGGATAAGGTTTCAGACCAGTATGGGTGCGTAAGTGCCTTGCTAAATTTGGTTTTTGTGAACAGGAGAAGTTACAATGGGAACATGAATAAGGTTTTTCTTTTGTGTGGTTGCGTAAGTGCACTGTAAAGTATGACTTGCTTGAGCAAGAGTAGTTACAATGTGAACATGAATGCGATTTTCCTTGAGGTTGCATCTTTAGATCCGTTATCATATCTGAAAAAATGTCAAAAGAAGTTCAATACTTAGATATCTATAATTAAATCAGAAAAGTATTATAAGAAATTCGGACAAACAAAAATCGATCGTACCTGATGCTCTTTCAGAGCGTTCCAAGGATTCCTTTTTAATGTCCTGCAGATCTATGTCTATCACTGTATAAGGAATTTCCCCTCCATCGTCATCTCGGGATCCTGGTTCTGTCTTGATGGGTGCAGTCTCCACATTAATGCTACCTGGAATAACACAACGATTATACGAGTAAAGACATGCTAAATTTACATAAAAAATTCGTCGTGGGTCGGTGCTGTTAAATGATCATTATTTAGATTTAGTATTGAATTCTTTAGCAAAATTCTTGCTGATACTTGCGATTGGTTAGGGGAACAAATTTCCATAAAAATCAAAATATCTAATATAGAAAAGGTACATCATACCAGGGGCGATATGATATACCTTTATTTAGGTAGGGGGCAGCTATCCCCGCCCCCCAAATTACACAAAATAACGGTTAAAAATAAAAGGAAGAAAATCTTCGGTTTATAATTGGTGACAAAATTACAAATCAGTTATTTTTATATCGAAGGAAGTGAACATTTTAAAACTGCTGCAATACACGGTTATTCAGTATCATTTAAAAACACTTCTATAAAAAGGTATAATCTAAGGAATTCCTTCATTACTGATTACTGATTACCCAAAGGAACCTTTTTGTTTGTGGATAAAAAGATCCGAAAATAATTTTAACTATTAAAACTAACTATAACAATAGAACACATGAGCGGTCGGTGGCTTAGTTGATATCTCGTTTGGGTTCCACCCAGGCATAGTGTGTACAATCCCCTCAAAAAAGAATGTGAAGTCAGAAAACTAAATGCATTATACTTCAACCATGCAATATATCAAATTTTCAAAGATAATCAAGATAAATTAGCACCATTTATAAATTTTAAAAAATATTTCAATACCTCAATTTCGAAAATGAAAATCACAATGCAGCACTTGAACTTGTAGTAAAATAATTCAATTCATTATTATTAATTACATTAATATTATAAATATAAATAGTGTGAACAATTCCTCAAAATAGAATGTAAAGTCAGAAAAGTGAATGCATTATACTTCTACCATGCAACATAACAAATTTTCAAAGATTTGATTATTCACGATAAAATAGAACCATTTATAAATAATAGAAAACTCGTAGAAACGTCAATACCCCAAACTCGAAAATGAAAAAAAAAAAACAATGAAGCACTTAAACCTGTAGTAAAATAGTTTAAATCATTATTAGTATGATAAATATAAATAACAATTCAATATTTTTTTCTTCATCTGTAAAAACCCACTGAAAATATAAACTGAATACTTTGACTTAACATAAACATATATATAACATAAAGTAACACGATACACAAAAGCTTAGCTTTATTATGATGGTACATGATAAAAGATTACTAAATATTCTGTAAAATTATGTAACATATTTAAATTTTGAACTGTTTGAGGGCATAACAAGTTAAAAAAACTTCTGAGTTCGTTAGCCAGCTGTCCTGATTGCGTCCATCTGAAATACCTTTGTGATATACGTAATGCAACTTACTAGTTGACTGAACACTCTCGGCACTCTGCAAACACTCCTTCTTCACATCTTGAAGGTCTATTTGTATATCTGTATACGCCATTTCACATTCGCCTTCTTCCTGCGACCATGGTTCAGTCTTGATGGAAACACTCTCTGTGTTGGGAAGATCCATGGCACTGCTTGATGGCGTCCTTTTTTGTGATGGTAATTGTTATCAGCTGAAAATAAACAAGACCTGTAAAAAACATTTATACACAAATATTTTATATAAAATAAAACGTATTCGACCCAAAATATGATACTATTTTTTTAACGGTTAAATTATTTAACTGTTAATTACCTAACTAATGTCATTGCTTTTTACTATTCCAATTTTTTACTATTTTAATTTTTTTAAATGTCCACTATTTACATCATGTAGCCCGTAAACCTAATGAATTTCTGCCCGTTATTTGTGGTTTAAGCCAGGTTTTGTCACACTTATTAAAATTATGAACAAATTAACACAATGTTAAAAGGAAGTCTTGGGAAAAATACGCACTGAATAAAGGTGTTCTTTTAAGAAAGTCTTATTAAATGCACACTAGATAAAGACACACTACGTTAACAAGTTCTGATTAATCAAATATTTAAAGTTGCTAGATATAATAGATTTTCAGATCCTTTGCGAATAAAATAAAAGTAATTGACACGAAGCGCGGCAATAAATAGACTGACAGAACGGCAACCTTTGGAACAAAGACGGTAGATTAAGCAATAGCGCAAAATAATGGAAAAAAATTCGTTTTATGGGCGAAATTCCTAAAAAATAAAACTAGTTATTTAAGTTTACCCAAAAGCTTTACATCTCTTTTACTAGTACCATCACGTAGAACGTAACCTCGCGAAGTTAATGAACTTTACCCCCAGACAACTTGTATATTAACCACAAAACTTGAGCTAGGTCTATTGGAACCTTAAATTAAGAGATGAAAGAATTAATTAACCGATCATTTCAGACTTGACTGTGAAGATTGTTAATAACGCGAATAAAAATAATAATATCACTTATCGTTAAGATTTTTCTGTGTGACAGCGTCTGTAAGTCAATAATAAACAAGCTTATGTACTATCGTCCGTGTCGACACGTGTTTACCTGATAGTGTTGGGTAACTCAATATGTTATAATACGAATGCTGTAAAAACTGATCAATCAAATGTTAAGCGATATATTCCTACAATAAACAAGTACTAATTAAGGAGTTGAGGATATTTCGTCAATGTAACTAGAACCTACTTACGTCAAGGCAAAGTGCGGCGGTCACTTCCAAAGCGTTGAAGAAACGTCAATAGAAAATTTTAAACTCGCCAATAATAAAAATTTGCTTTAAATGTGTTGGTTATTGAAATAATCTCAAGTGCTATAAATTTGACACCGTTATTGTCTTGTTTACACGAAATTACTATAGTAAAACGAGGCAATAATTACCGGCGACAATAAACCACAGGAGACGGAGACGCCAAATATTGACTGACATTAATTCGACATACGCACAAGAGATGATCGCTAATTTCTGTCGCAGTTACAAGGATCCGGTTCCTTTGCGTGTACTGTTTTAAATAAAATCACTCACTATATTGATAACTCCGAGCATTTTATGAGAAAAAAAAATGGTCTACTATTTTACCATAGATCTGCAAATATTTAGACAAATTTAAGATATAACATAAACACCGTAATTTCTACAACGATAGAGGAAGGAATTAAAACGATATGGCACTACCATAGACAATTATTATTTTTTTATTTCACCAAGATAACAGAAAGAGGAAACCCAAATGTATTTATTTGCACAAAACACATTTTAAATGTGAAACGAGACGGCTCGGCGAGCCAAACACTGCAGAAAAACAAAAGGAGATTCGTACGTGTATTTTCGTTACAATTACGGTTCCGATGTTGTTGGAAATCCGGATATTTACCGATGTCGGGAAAATTAAACGTTGGCAGGGCGTTATTACTTCGTAATCCATTCGTCTTTTTGCTTCAGATCGAGAAACACGTCTCCAAGCCACAAACACATCTCATTTATATTGGATACTAAATGTATTAACATCTGCCAATTCTCCATGACCATTGATTCACTGAAGCTACTCTCTTTACCGTGGGTCAGATATTTATGTGTAGTTAAATTTCTACAGTACAGTCTTTCACATAACACGACTTATAAACTTTATCCAGAGACATTTTCACACAATCAGATAAATCAAAATATTTAAGTTCACGACACAAGTCTGGACAACAAACAAAACCATTAATAAACCACTCAATAGATCAATTGAAAAAAGATTGTTAGCTACTTGACCCCTGGAGCGGTGATTATAAAAAAGGTAGAGAAACTCAAGGCCATGTAAAAAAAGGTACGACCATAGACAATATGCACTAAGAAATTAATTCTTTAGCCCAAGAAACTATTTAAAAAAAGAAAAATGTCCTTGAAGCAGGAAAATATGGTGAGAAGTAGTTTTTAACGAGTCATCATCGTTTCTGATTACGAAATAACACAAACGGACGCTTAATTCAATTGTAACCAAAAATCTGTCAATTCACTTTAATCTTGAACTTCTTAGGTAGTACATTTAGGTAAAGTTGAATATATAATAAAAATAATTGGATAATTTGTAGAGCGCCGTTTTTGGGAAAAATCACCTCATATGTTTGTAACTAACACTATACTGGCTTTATATTTTTATCACGAAGAACTTCTTAGACACTAGTTGATAATATTTCATGACATTCGACGACCGTGTCAGTTTTCACAAGGCCTCGAGAGAGATGGCAAACTCTAAGAAATAACTTGAATTCCTGTTCAAGAACACGATAAATCAGCAAAAATATTAGTAAGAGTAGCTGACGCTGCAGGAATACAGTTATCTTTAACAGACATATTAGAAGGCTAGGAGAAATCCAGATAAGCACACTTTAAAATTTCAAATTGATGGTAAATAAGAAATTCTTCAAAACGAAACTTTTTGATTAAAACAAAAATAATATTAACTATCTCAAAATAAGTTATTTAGTGAAACAACCAATTTTTATTGGAGAAATTATAGGGCTGTACTACAGAGAACTATTGTGGAAGACAAAGGAGACGGCAAGGAAAATGGGCTATGTGTATACATGGTACAAGGAAGGCAAAATAATGTTAAGGAAATCTGCTAATGATAAAATTATTTATTAAGATACCAGGACGCCTTGCACAAATTCTTTTAGCCTTTCTTCTACATATCCAGTATCCAGGGAAAATATCACAGAACCGTACGATCTACTATGGTTTCTACAACCACTGACATCTTAGAAAACATCAATCCTGATGTAAAACTGACAAAAAATATCATAGACTTGAACATGTGGACAAAAAAAAAACAGAATTGAACAACAGTCGAAAGGCTGTGCCTTCCTGCCTTATGTGCACAGTGTGACAAACAGAATTGCCAGGCTATTGAGAAAGGAAAATATCGAGACTGTCTTCGGAACAGCAACAAAGATACAGGACTTACTGAGGTCTGCAAAGACTAATTTTCCTCTGGAAACAGATGGAGTGTATAAACTCAGCTGTTCCGGATGTGACAAGGTCTATGTAGGCCAGACAGAGCGGACTATCTCCAAAAGGATTTCAGAACACTTCAGAACTTGTAAACTCGGCCACCCTGACAAATTGGCAATTGCCGAGCATTTGATTGACACCGGGCATTACTTTGGATTTGTTCCTGAAATCCTGGGGAGACCCAAAACTTATAGAGCACGGCTGATTACGGAAGCCATTGAAATTCATAAAAATCACGTAAACATTAATAGAGACGATGGATCGAAGCTCAATAGTTCTTGGTATCCGGTAATTGACGGTTACACCAGAGCTAAACGAAGAAAACCACTTTAAATAAAAATGATACGTTAATGTTAGCTCAGAGGGTTGGAGCTGGCAACACGGTATCACAACCTCAATCAAATCAAATAATGACCCAAAACATATATGACAAATAATCAAAGAATTAACCTAGACATAACACAATAATGGTAAAAAATCGAAATAATAGAAACGGAAAATGATATAATGAGACGAAGTATGAATGTGAATGAGGCAAGGAGTGTGTGTCAAGACCGAGTTGTTTGGCGATCCGTCCTCTCTGCCTACCCCTGCGGGGAAACGGCGTGATGGTCAGTTACTTAGTTAGAAAATGATATCATGTCTATACACAGATGCGAACCTATTATTAAATTTTCCTAAATGAGATCTGAGCGTTCAACCACAACATTTTTGATTGCAACAATAACATTTGGCTGTCTTCAGTTGTTTTGTTTTGCTCTATCTAAAAATAATTTAATACCATTCTTTTTTGCTTTCTGGCAAAAAAAAGTGTAGTGTGTTGTGCCTTGTGGTTTCTTCTCCCTCCTGATCTTCCAGGAGTCACTTTTCGCTGCTGATTTCCAGATATTTATAAACTTTTATACTTCTGTCATTTTTCATACCTACTATTGTTGTAGTTGTTTACGGTTGTGAATAATGGAAGAAGATTTCCCTCCTGGACCCCCTACAAAGCCGCCAGATCCCTCTCCGGACCCCCCAGATGGGGAAAATGTAGAAATTTCTCACAGCGATTCTGTCATTTTGACTTCTACCAAAAAAAGGAAATTTACTCCTTCTTCCCCAATAAAACTTGACTCGCCTTCGACTTCACAGTCCCCACCAACACTTTCTCAACTTCCTCCAACAAACTTTTATTCGCCTCATTCCCGTGGCCCATTCATAGTATACGCCCAAAAAACTGAGCAAGGAAAAACCATCCACCCTCTTGAATTTAGCAAATTCCTATCAAATAGCAAGAACCTTTCAATCAAGCCTGGAGGTGTAAAAGCCGAGGGTTGCTTCCGAATCTCCGTCGAATTCCTCTTAGGGTCAGCTGCCAACAGTTTCATCAAAAATATCTTCATTTCATCTAATTATAAGTTCAAGGCATAGGCCTCTCAGAACATGTCTTTTCTGCAGGCTTCTAAACTATTCCCACCTGTCAAAAAATCATTTTCTGAGGCTTTATCCAGCAACTCCTCATCAAACCCTCTTCCCTCCTCTACAACAACTTCTTCTCGTTCAACTAAATTCACATACAAAAACGCTATCTCTAAACCGGCTCCTGGATACGATCAGCAACAACACAACTCACTGCTCTTAAATCCCAATGGTACATCTCTTTCAAATGCCACAAATGGATGTGCAAATAATTATTATCCCTCTACAATGAACTCTCTTAAACTTTCTGAAAAACTTTCCCAAGACAATTCTTCATTTATCTAAACTCTTATTATGCTTCTAACTGACCTTATTTCTTCTCAAAATAATCTACCGTCCAACGTTGCTACTATTATTTCCACATTAAAATCATTTATTCAAAATGGCTCTTCAGGATGTCAGAATACTTCAGTGGAATAGCCGAAGTGCTATTTCTAACAAATCTGATATCCTTATCCTATTAACACCTCGACTCCGGTGATGGGTCTGATTTGACCCAGTGTTTTTTAAATAAAAGATTTTGCCGCAAATATCTCGTTTAGGCTAATTTCCTTTTGTCTATTCTTTCATCAAATATTTACCCACATTTCGACTCAAAAATGATTAAAATCGGACACGATTTAAAAAAGTTATTAGAATAATTGTGTATAAAAACACGCAAAAACTCCTTTCTTCTCAGTTGAATTCGAGCAGCCGACGAAACAGCATATATCTTGCTCTGTCCTTCCGTCTTTGTCTCTCACAGTCCCACGCAGATGTTGTCAACCATTCGGGCACATTTCTAGTATTGTGATTTTTGTTTGTGACTTTGTTTCAATTTTTTTTTCATACCGTACGAACGCAATGGCAAGGCAAAATTATTTATCTGATAATGAGATCGAAAAGCTACTTAACAGTTCGAACAGTGAAATCAGTGATGATGGCGACTTGGAATTCGAAACATTAGATCCAGAATTTGTAATAATAATTTGGTGTTTTGTGTAAGTATATAAATTTTATTAATCGTCGAATAATTTTTGTATTTAGAATATTGCTTTTATTCCGTTTTTTTAAATGAAAATTGTTAATTCAAATTTGTTTTGTTGAAAAATAAAAGTCGTATTTTTTTATGTGTGTCATTCAATGGAATAATTGTGAGAAATAAATGTGAGGAAAGAAAATACTCAACTTGAATTAGAATGCCATTATATAATATTTTCTAATATTTGCATAAGCAATCATCGTTTAATATGGCTATAAATTGAATTTATTTTCTCTTTACACATCTTTCGATTAGAGGTACAGCCACAAGGAAGTTATCAAATAAGTGATTTTATTTCTGGTATTTTAAATAATACGCGATATTCTTGTAAATGCACACCATTGAAAATTTTAATAATTATAGAAATAAAAATGTTTGTTTCCGCTGACGTCCGCTTCCTGTCCCCCCTCCCGCGCTGCCCTCCTCATTCTCCTGACCTACACCCGGCACCCGCATCGGTCGCGTCGGGGCCGTATTCGATTCAGTCCAGGGGCATTTCTCTCAGCTTTGGCCTTGAAACTCATTTGAAACCGCTACGCCCACCTCAAAATTCTTATAGAAAACGAATAATATGGCTAAAAGCTCAGATCTCATTGATTAGAGCAGAAGGATTTGTTTGATCTCTCGCTCTCTACCATAATGACTCGTGTAACAGAAAGAGATGACGGAATTTTGCCGTTTGACAGTTTCAAATCATTCAAACAAAATGAGTGTGGTTTATTTATACACGAGGGTTGTCATTTGCTGCCGAAATACTATCATATCCGTCGAAAATATTACGTGTTAAAGTTGTTCGTGATAAAAATACAATATAAGCCAGTATAGTGTTAGCGAGTTACAAACATTATATTCAACCTACCTACGTAAGTTCAAGTTTAAAGTGAATTGACAGTTTTTAGGTTATTCGTTCGGTTATTTGAACAATGCTTTATACTTGGCATATGTCTTACTCCACAACGTATAAATGTTATTTATTATATCGATAAACTTAGTCATGTTATTGATTAGTGTTATCCTGTATTATCTTATTGTTTTGGTGAAATTAAAGATTTTTAAACATATGTAACAATGAGTTCATGAGGCTGAAAAATGTCGGAATTCTTCGTCGTACTGTCGGACAATCATGTTTTGGAAATTTTCTTCAGTGTTTTTGCAAATTTCTTGTCATTTTGGGTTTCTTCTTCTCAGATTAACAAGTTTCATCTTAAGGAAATGCACTGTAAAAGTTTATTTTCTTAGTCAGATGAACCTTGCCCTTGGAATACATTTCGACATTTTTCTGCTTCAAGGACATTTTTATTTTTATAATAGTTTTTTTGGGCTAGTGAATGAATAGAGTAGGCTGAGAGCAATTATGTTGTCTATGGTCGCATCTTTTTTTAAATGGCCTTGAGTTTCCTCTACCTTGTCTACTGCTATGCTCCGCACGGTAGGTACTGATTGTATATCTGTGGTTAAGTACTGTATAATTCCGTTACATACAAAAGCCCGAAGATATCGATCTAGAGAGTGGTATATTTATGATTCAGTCCAGGGGCATTTAACTAAGCTTTGGCCTTGAAACTCATTTGAAACCGCCACGCCCACCTCAAAATTCTTATAGAAAACGAATAATATGGCTAAAAGCTCGATCTCATTGGTGAGAAAAGAAGGATTGGTTTGATTTCTCGCTCTCTACCATAATGACTCGTGTAACAGAAAGAGATGACGGAATTTTGCCGTTTGACAGTTTCAAATCATTCAAACAAAATGAGTGTGGTTTATTTATACACGAGGGTTGTCATTTGCTGCCGAAATACTATCATATCCGTCGAAAATATTGCGTGTTAAAGTTGTTCGTGATAAAAATACAATATAAGCATAGTGTTAGCGAGTTACAAACATATATTCAACCTACCTACGTAAGTTCAAGTTTAAAGTGAATTGAGAGTTTTTAGGTTATTCGTTCGGTTTTTTGAACAATGCTTCATACTTGGCATATGTCTTCCTCCACAACGTATAAATGTTATTTATTATATCGATAAACTTATTCATGTTATTGATTAGTGTTATCCTGTATTATCTTATTGTTTTGGTGAAATTAAAGATTTTTAAACATATGTAACCATGAGTTCATGAGGCTGAAAAATGTCGGAATTCTTCGTCGTACTGTCGGACAATCATGTTTTGGAAATTTTCTTCAGTGTTTTTGCAAATTTCTTGTCATTTTGGGTTTCTTCTTAGATTAACAAGTTTCATCTTAAGGAAATGCACTGTAAAAGTTTATTTTCTTAGTCAGATGAACCTTGCCATTGGAAAACATTTCGACATTTTTCTGCTTCAAGGATATTTTTATTTTTATAATAGTTTTTTTGGGCTAGTGAATGAATAGAGTAGGCCGAGAGCAATTATGTTGTCTATGGTCGCATCTTTTTTTAAATGGCCTTGAGTTTCCTCTACCTTGTCTACTGCTATGCTCCGCACGGTAGGTACTGCTTGTATATCTGTGGTTAAGTACTGTATACTTCCGTTACATACAAAAAGCCCGAAGATATCGATCTAGAGAGTGGTATATTTATGATTCAGTCGTTGATTAGCTGTTGCGCGGGATGTCCGCGCTGCTGAATTTCGACGAACCGCAAAATTTACGGAATACTAATTTCTAAAACTTCCATCTTCATACAAGAAACACAAGGGATATGTTATGAGTTAATGAGGAATTACATAATATCATATAAAAGTAAGGATATGAACGAAAAATGCATAAAAAGCCTTTTAATTTCATCATTTCAGCCGGGTCAATCTGGACCCACCACCGCCGCATGTGTTTTATTTTGATCCTCCGGGTATTACGTGTTAAATTCCAACTTTATTTCTTTGGCTGCTATCTCGGAGACTTGGTTTACTCCATCCACCCACTTTAATGTGGGAGGGTATTCCTGTCTCCGCGACGACCGCCCGGAAGGTACGGGCGGCGGTGCTGCCCTTTTTATTAAAAAATCCATATCATTTTCCCCAATAAATAATATCAAACCCCCCAATGCTGACTTCCAAATGGTTGCAGCTAAAATAAAGGACACTTCCTTTATTTCAGTCTATCTTCCCCCAACAGCCCATTTCAATAAACAAATTTGGTTGCAAATTGTAAGTCAACTAAGCCCTCCTTTCTTTATATTAGGCGATTTTAATGCCCATTTCCTCGTCGTTCTGCTTTCTCCGACCGAGATGGTCGAAGTGTGATGGATTTCCTAGATCAATCCAACCTTTTCCTTTTGAATGACGGATCTCCTACTAGGATCTCACGCCCCAGCACAAACCTCAGTGCAGTGGATCTCTCGATATGCTCAACTAGTCTGGTTTCTCTCTCCTCGTGGGTGGTGTCCCCCGACCCTTGCTCCAGTGATCATTTCCCGATCACCATTACTTATCAAACTTCTTTCCAATCAGACAAGTCTCATATTTCGACAAAGATTAAAACGAAACACACCAAATGGGATGAATTTAACTTTCATATGGACAAGTTCCAACTAAATTTACCCGCCACCGATATATTTTTCGTCAAAGATGACTATAATAACTTCAAATCAATGCTCATAACTGCAATAAATAAATCAAATCCTCCCCTTAAAACTAAATCTCTCAAAAAGCTCCCTCCAACTCCCTGGTGGGATGAGGAATGTTCCAAAGTAGTAAGAATTCGGAAAGCTAAATCTCTTTCCTATCGTTACAATATGACTATGTAGAACTATCTTAAATACAAAAACGCTGAATCCAATTCCAAAAGGGTATTGAGGTCAAAAAAAAGATCTGGGTTGTACAACTTCTGCAGTTCAGTATCTCCGAACACTCCAATTTCGGAAGTTTGGTCTATGATCCGAAGATTTCGATCTTCCTTCAGTTCACCATCTCCTCGAGCGTCTCATTCTAAATGGATAGATGAATTCTTGGACAAAATTGCCTCCCCTTCTGTACCTAACTTACATGAAATAACGCCCATCTATAATACTCCTATGTCTAATCATTGGCTAGACTCTCCATTCACCTTAATTGAGCTAAAAAATTGTTTATCAACAGTCAAGGACTCATCTCCAGGCAGAGTTGGTACCTATACCTTACAGCATAATCAAAAATAGTAATGATAATGTTCTAAACCACTTCTTAAGCATCTTAAATAAAATCTTCCAGACTGGTAAAATGCCTGATGACTGGAGTTCTCAAATAATCATCCCTATTTTAAAAACAAACAAATCACCAAATTCTGGATCCAACTACAGGCCAATCGCTCTTTCATCCATCCTCAGTAAACTTTATGAAAAATTAATTAAAAACCGATTAGAATTTTTTGTCGAGAGTGAACAGCTTCTCTCTCCATCTCAATTTGGATTTAGAAAAAAAAATCCACTCATTTCATTGAACTTACAGATATTTCTCCTCAAAGTAGGTCTATTTGGAAGGGTTTACCACAAGGCGATGTATTGTCCCCCTTACTGTATAATATATACACATATGATATGCATGTCACTATTCCCCCACAAGTAAAAGTTATTGACTTCGCAGATGACATAGCTTTCTTCTTATCATCCAAAATCATCCCTCTCGCCGTCAAATATCTTAACGAATATATGGTTGGTATCATGGGTAATGATATTGCGGATGCCTTGGCAATACAAGGAGCGTCCAACCCTGTTGTTACCCTCGTAAACCACATTCCCCTATCTGACATTTTTTCCATCATCAAAGATAGATCCCGCAATGTTTGAACAGAGTATTGGCACATTGCTAGCCAATCCAAGGGAGCCTGCTATGCCTCAATTCAAAGGAGTATTACATCAAAACCGTGGTTTCAGCAATTCCCTCATTTTTCCAAAAAATAAATTTCTTCACTCATTCGAATGAGGATCGGACATTGTTCCGTTCCTTCCCACCTTTTTAAAATTCACGTCCTTGACTCCCCAGATTGTACATTCTGTGGTCTAGAAGTGGGAACTTTCGATCACATATTTTTTGGTTGTCCCTCTCTAAACAAATATCCTCTCTTCTATGAAGCCTTATCTAAAATTGCCTCCCCTCCATTCAACATCTCATCTCTTCTAAGTCCGAACTCGACTCCAATTTTCATTATAATTTTGAAATTTGCCTATTGAAATAAAATTAATATTTAAATTCAACATTCATTTCTCAATAATTTTAAATGATGGCCAAGAACACCCTTGCAGGGGAAAGCCAGAAATAAAGTTAAAAAAAAACCACAACATTTTTTTTCTATGAGAAAACAAAGACGTGACGGTTTCAAATAGGTTTCAAGGCTATTCGAAGGGTAACAAACAGTAGTAGAACATAAGATCACTTGTAACCAAAAACCATTAGACAATATTACATCGTACAAATAACACGTCAATCTGTCTGGTGATGTTTCTATGCCAGGAGAAGGAGTCACATGTAATGGTCGTAATCGAGGTATATTTATATGTACCAAATTCTTAGGCTTATCTACAACTGAAGACAGATGTCAAGAGCTGAAAAACCGTCGTATGAAATTCATGTGTCCTTAATGTGAGAGTGACCTACAAAAAATCTCTGTCTTACATAAATTACAACGAAAACCCCAAAAATGAATATCTTAAAAAACAACACCAATTGCGATTTACTGAAGATATTTGTTTATTCATGCCGTATTAACACTTTATTACTCGTACAAAATAAATTCAGAGTCCAGAAAAAAATATTGCATGACTGTCAAAAATGGCGTACAATTTGAAAATATAATTTTCATACATTTTATTTTTTATTTTTATTATTTTAATATAGATCATAGTTACATTAATACATACATTTTTTTGCAAAATATAATATTTAGGTACATAATTGGTCATGTATACCTTATCAGAAAAGAGGAGCTCTTGTGCCTGATAAGGGAGCCACGATTCTTACTCCAGTGATTCAATGTTATGTGTAAAATATAAATATAATATATCCATATATTTTTTTAATATAAGTTTTTTTTGAAAAAAAGTTTGATTTTATTGATTTGTTCTGATGGGTTTTCAATATCCATGGTGTATATAAAGTTTATATTTGTCGAATAATGCAGTCAATTCATTACCTTGTCGCTGTCCTAGTTCTTGTATGTTCAATAGACCCTTTTTGCAAAACTGAGTTATGAATGCCAATATGTTCATTAGCCTATTGCGCATTAATGAAGCTCAAAAAAACCATATTTTTTGGTTTTTAAGTGACATTTTAAGCATTTTTCGAGTGCCAATATCCACTCACGGAACAATGTTTCAGTTCTTATTTGTTCAATCTCCTGGATATTGAACATTCAAACACTCAAAGTTATGAATATAATATATTTTTTAAAGTTCATAGATATTTGTTCAATATCCCGCAGAAGGTTGAGGTCTGGAATGTTCAATCTCCACTGTCAACCAATCAGGAGCCGGCTAGATAAAATGTGCGGCCATGTTGATTTTTAGTTGTTTTCTAACAACGAAATTGTTCCACTAAAAATACGTTTAATTGCGAATATATACTGTTATTGAACTGAAAAATGACTTCACCGACTCCAGAATAAATAAACCTTAGAACAGTAGCTTAAATAGAAAGGTAAGTCTTAAAATTATGTCATTTATAGGCTTTTTCACCATATTTTACATGTACTTCTTGAATTTGCTAGGCAAATATACAGGTGCTTCATTTATTATTTATTTACAAACTTAGGACTTTTACCTAAAATGAGTATTAATAAATTATATTAGTGCATTAAAACTTATTTTTTTTCAAGAAATACAACAAAAGAGCCATGAAATGGAAATGTGCAAAAAGTCGACTGTCCTCGTAGTCTGATGTCGATGAAACGAAGTCCAAATATTTCAATTTTGAATTCATTCAATTAAAAGTTTCTGATTTTTTGTTTTTTTAGTCACATAAAAAACAATAAACATATTCTTATGTAGAAACTACAATAAAACCAACTAGGCAAACGACTATTAACAATAAATGTAATGTTAAATAGCGCACACCCATAACAAAAATCGCGGGATATTATAATTTTAGGATTTTAAGAGCTTAAAGTATTTAAAATAATAATATTTTACTCACGATAATCAACATAAATAATAAGCTCACGGCAAATAAGACCTTCCGTAAGAAAAAAAAATCTTTCTACAGTAAGTAAACTTTAAAAATTACATTTATCAAATGTAGGTAACGAAACAATAAAAAAAAACAAATTTTCAACTTTAAATTGAACTTCAATAATTTTACGCATCACTCGGGATTTTTTTAATGGAATACCGCACACAGTCTCAACTGCTCCCAACCATCTGGAGCCAGTGAGACTATGGAATCCCCAATTGGGGTATATTGTGAGGCTGATGGTAGTGTGGAGGGGAAGGAGATGGAGATGAGAAAGAGAGGAAGGAGGATGAAGGAGAAGAGATATGGTATGTGAGTATCTATTCAGATCTGATTATCAAACACGGCTAAAGCCATTTCAATTCTTATGGTGGTCTTTACACCATATCTTCCTATCTGGAACATGCCGCAAATAGACTACATGTTATTTTAAATGAATAATTTGTGAAATAACATAAATGAATCAAATAAAATTTACTTTCGCACGCCGGGATTTGAATCCGCGACCTCCGGATTTCTAGTCAAGAGTACCCCTAGACCACGGAGGCCGTAATACGTACGATGTAAGAATATTTCACATCACGCATGCACCGACAACCGATAGTAGTATATTAGCGGTAGGTACCTTTGTACTTGTGCATTGTTTTCAAACTTCCAAAATATTGGATGATTTATACAATAGAGCAGATTTTTGTGAAAAGTCAACTCAAGGACTCTGTATATTTTAAAGTAATACTTTAAGTCAACTACTAACTAAGATAAAAGTAAAGTATTTGAAATCTGAAAACCATCCTGTATATACAATTTACCACTAATTGGCTAATTGAACAAAAAATACCTCAAATTTATGGGAGCCGAATTGTTCAATCTCCAGACGATATGTTCAATATCCAAAATAATCATTCATAATTTTCAAGCCATGTTCAACGTCCACCTTTAAAGTCATAATATGGGCATATTATAGCTTCAATCTTCGAAAAATGATCTTTAATAATTTTCTGTTACACATATGTATTAAACAAAATGACCAAAATCGATAATTTTCTAGAATTTACCTGTAAAAACAAAAAAAACGTCTCCTGTAAAATTTGCTAAATGGTCTATTGAACATACAAGAACTAAGGCAGCGTTGTATGTTCTCATCTCACTAAAAATTCCCGTGTCGAGATATGCAGGTTTACAATTAAGTATAGTAACTCATATATTTTTAGAAATACATGTGAACGTAATATTGAAAATATAAAGCTACAAAATAATTACAAAATTATAAACTAGTTATCTAAACTTGGTTTTGGCTTAGTGTCTAGGTTTTTATTTCCTTGGGGCGGCGTTGAACAAACGAGAGTGGCAGAGGGGGCGGTTTCGTGCAGACATAAGTTGAAAGGTTTGGTTTCAATAGCATGACGTGAATAGTTATATTTTCTTTTACTTATTATTTAGTTTCAGAATATTTTATTTAGTTACAAAACTTGAAATTTGATAGCTAGTGTATATCTATTCTAAAACTACTATAGTAATATTCTATTCCTTACGTACTAATATTTGGACTTCAGAACATTGAGACATAAAACACGAAAAACTGCACGAGCATGTGACGTTTTTAAACAACCATTGAGAATGCGAACAGTTGTTACAGTTGTTTTGGTGGCCGAAAATTAATCAGGATTTAGAGCGTTCTCAACAAAAGGTAATCATGAAAAATGTGAATAAAGTCAAGTCAGTCAGAAAAAACAGTATAAAGGTAGAAACAAATTAGGTTTTGTCATGGGTCAGAAGTTTATGACAAGAGATTTTAGATCTCAAGGGTTATGGGTCCCTGGCAAAATTGTTGATAAAAAGGGAAAAAAAATATATTTCATTAAGATTTATAATTCTGATATGGTTTGGAAAACACACTTAGACCAAATAAAGAAATTGCATGTTTGTCTTTCCAGGAAAAAAAATGCCCGAGTTCAAACGCGTCTGATACAGGTACACTGTCAGCGGACGAGTTGAACCTTTCAGGGATGTTACGCAATAGGAGTGTCTCTGATTCTTGTTCTCCATCTTTCAGATCCAACCCATGGCAAGGACGTCTGCGTTCGAGGTGATCGGCTCTCCATAGATCCGGAAGGGGTGAAGGGAGAGGAGAGGAGAAGATAAGAAAAAAGAAAAGGAGATTCAAGAAAAAGTTATTGTGTGTTTTATTGTATAATTTTATCTTATAAGTTTGTACATGAAATATGTAGCTAGGGAGAGGAAGTTAAATTATGTAGGGGAGGATGTGAGAAAGGTTTCTATTAGACAAAAAAGACATCTGTACATGAAACAAAAAAACACAAATGACCTCACAATCATAAACAATTACAAACAATACAAAAAATTCTCAGTAAAGTAAAACAGGTAGCTAAACGGAATTACAATAGTAAACGAATTCAAAACGAATATGATTTAAGATTTTCACGGCCAAAAGTATTTTTGTTATTTGTTTTTGGGGTATTATGCCGTGTTGCGCTAACTCCTTCTTTAGCCAACGTTTCGGACAGCATTGCAGTGTCCATCATCAGGGCAGATGTGTTATTGTTATTACAAATTGTTATTGTTATTATGATATGTTGTTATTGTTATTATGATATGTTGTTATTATGTATATTGATATGTTATTGTTATTACAAATAACACATCTGCCCTGATGATGGACACTGCAATGCTGTCCGAAACGTTGGCTAAAGAAGGAGTTAGCGCAACACGGCATAATACCCCGAATTCAAAACGCGCAAAATAAAACCAAAACATCGTGGAACATAATAAAAGAGAACTCAAATAATTCTAATTCTAAAAGTAAACCAAAAATCTGTCTTAAAATAAATGATAACCTGGTATCAGAACCAAAAAACATTGCAAATGAATTTAACATTTTCTTTGCACCACCGCCACCACCACAAAATACATCTCTACATCCACAATCTGCCAAAACAGTCAAAAACAAACAGTCGCGATCATTCTTTATATCGCCTGTAAACAGGGAGGAAATTATTAAAATCATCGTAAAACTGAAAAATAAAAGCAGTGTCGGCACTGACAAAATACCTATAAAAATTATAAAAGCATGTGCAGAAGCGTTAAATTACCCCTTAGAAATATTAATTAACAAATCTTTTGAATCAGGAACCTTCCCAGAACAATTAAAACAATCTATTATTGTACCTTTGTATAAGGAGGGTCCTAAACAGGAAATCTCAAACTACAGACCGATATCCTTATTACCAAACTTTTCAAAAATATTTGAAAGAGCCATGTACAATCGCATTTATAACTTTCTCGAAAACTTTGAGATAATATGTCCGCAACAATTTGGATTCCGTAAAGGCCGTTCAACAACACAGGCAGTATTTAATTTTTTGAACAAAATTCTAGAAAATATTAATATTAGTAAAAAAACTGTAGGTATCTTTCTCGACCTCTCAAAAGCATTCGACAATGTTGATCATGAGCTTCTTCTAATTAAACTTGAACATGTGGGTATTAGAGGTTTAGCATTAAAATGGTTTGAATCGTACTTAAAAAATCGTCAGCAGAAAGTTCAAATTTCAAATATCAATGAAAAAATGGTCCAGTACATGGTAGAATCAAAATGGAGAACAATAAACAAGGGTGTGCCTCAAGGAAGCATTCTTGGGCCTCTCCTCTTCCATATCTATATAAACGAACTTCCAATAATTGCTGGCACAGAATGTTCAATGTTTGCTGATGACACCGCTTTGTTGTTTGAATGTAATGGAGACTGTAAGAAAGGTTTTAGGTGGTACGCCTGCTTTTTGAATGTGTAAGAGCGAGATGACAGATAGAGGTATAAAAGATGACGGATGCATCTGCTCGCCCTCTTTTCCCAACCGACAGCTCAGAAGATAGAAGTAGTCGATCCGTACTAAATTGTCAATAAACATTATAACCGAACACGCGTTCTAATTATTGGTAACCATCAAGTCTGTAAATAACAGTGGCGCAGCCTACGGAAATCGTAAAAACATCGATTAAAAGAATCGACGCGCGAGATTTCGCACGAAAAAAAAATACGCGATATTGTCGGAAACATCGGATTGCAACATATTGTTCGGGTCGGTAAAAAAGGCCGGACTGAAATTATTGTTTCTTCACTGGAAGGAGTGAAGAAGAAGAAGAAGCCATTGGAGCCAGCCAGCTTCTCGGAAGGGGGAAGCACGGAAGGGTCCAGGGCGTCAAGCGGCAGCATCTCCAAGGGTCAAAGGATCGGAGGGGTCCGGGCCACAAGAGTGGTCTGGGGCAGCCATCAGCAGCACCGAGGGTCAAGGATCGGTGTTACCAGGTCTTAGGAGCGGTCTGGGAAGAGCCATCCAGCCAACAAGGGTCAGGGAGCGGTTTCCTGAGAGGGTCCAAGGAGCAGCTTGGAGAGCGGAGAAATCTCATTGGGAAGTTTTTTTCTGTTTTTCTTTTCTTGTCTTGTGGGTACCATCTGGGCAGAGGAAGCATGGAGTCAGGATTGGGGTCCTTCGACGGTAACTGGGAGAACTTCAAGGTCCGTCTCGAGCAGTACCTCCTTGTGAATGATGAAAAGTACGCATCGGATGATAAAAAAAGAGCCATTTTCCTAAATGCTTTGCAAGATGATTGTTTTTCTCTACTGGTAAATTTGTGGATTCCAAAAAAAGGAACAGAGGTTGATTTAAAAGATTTGATATCTAAGCTCAATGAATATTGTTGTACGACAAAATGTTTTTTTGAAGAAAGATCACAGTTCTATTCAGCTAAACAAAGGAATGACGAGTCAGTGCGCGATTTTGCAGTTCGTTTAAAATCTCTTTCTAGCAATTGCAAATTCGGGAATAGTTTATCAGAGAAATTAAGGGATTTCTTCGTATTAGGTTGTAAACCCGGTAAGATTAGAGAAAAATTATTTCTCGATAGTGAGTCATATACTTTCGAAAAATGTGTGCAAGTAGCAGAGTGTATTGAACTTGTAGCTTCAACTCAATCTCAATCAGCTGATAACAGAGTTTTAGCTAATTTAAAAGTCGGCGGAGGTCGTGTCTCACCTAATACGCATGTGAAAAACAGAGATGGATATAGTTTCAAGCGAAGCAGTAGTAATAATCGTGCGCGATCGCTGGTTCATCAAGTTACAAAGCGTAATTGTACGGTTTGTGGTTATAATAATCACACGGCGGTATAATGTAGATTCAAAAATTATGTATGTAAATTTTGTGGTACTAAGGGTCATTTAGCAAAACAATGTAAACAGGTAACAACACGTAAAAACGTGAATATTTTGTTATCGGATGGAATGGTTGGTGACGTACTAAGTATTGAGCCATATTATATAGAAGTTTCACACATGGGATAAAGAATAAATTCATGGAGGATTCTGGAGCATCTTGTAGCGTAATTCCCGAAGAGTGTTATTTCAATAAATTCAGCAGTATTGAGTTAACGCACGAAAACGTGAGCTTACGGAGTTTTGACAATACGCTCATTGGTGTGGTAGGTACTTTCACACCGATACTAGAGTATAACGGTTTACGACACCGACTCAAAATTATTGTCGTCAGTAGTTCGTCTCTCTTCATTTTAGGACGTGATTTCATGAATCTCTTTAACGTGGGAATAACTGGGATCGTTAATTGTGTAAAACAAAATACATTAAAGGAGCGATTAGTAAAAAAATTTCCAGAAGTTTTTACGGATAAATTAGGAAAGTTTAACAAAAACGAAGTGAATTTAACGTTAAAATATTCTGCCTTTCCAATATTTCGTAATCACAGAGTAATGCCGTTTGCTTTGAAGGAAAAAGTTGAAAGCGAATTAAATAATTTACTTTCTAACGGTATTATAGAGCAAGTTCAATATAGTGATTTCGCGAGTCCCATTGTGCCGGTGATCAAGAAAAATGGTAGCATTAGATTATGTGGTGATTATAAATCTACAGTAAATAATCAGTTATTAATTGACAAGTATCCGTTACCTAGAATTGAGGAATTATTGACCAAAGTGAATGGAGGCAAGGTTTTTGCTAAAATTGATCTAAAATCCGCATATAACCAGTTTGTTTTGAAAAAGGAGTGTAAACGTTTCACAACAATCAATACCCACTTGGGATTATTTCAGTATAAACGGTTAGTGTTTGGGTTATCACCAGCGCCAGCAGTTTTTGCTAAAGCAATGGCAAATTGTTTATCAGGATTACGGAACATGACGTTCTACTTGGATGATATTATTGTTGTAGGAAAAGATGAAGTCGACTTAGAAAAAAACGTATGTCTCATTTTAGAGAGGTTAAAAAGTTGTAATTTAACGGTGAATAGTGAAAAGTGTGAATTCAATTTAAAAGTTATTGAGTTTTTAGGTTATAAAATAAGTGAGCAAGGGATCCAACCGTGTCACCGGAATAAAGAAGCCATTTTAAACGCATCAACGCCTAGTGATTTAAATAAATTGAGAAGTTTGTTAGGTATGGTTAGTTATTATCGTAATTTTATTCCAAACATGGCAGATATATTGTCACCATTATACGATTTACTTAAAAAAGATGTTAAGTTTCAATGGGGTACGGAACAAGAAAACAGTTTTGCGATAATAAAAAAAATATTAACTTCGGATAGGATTTTAACGCATTTCGACGAGAATATTCCTGTGAAACTTGTCACGGATGGAAGTATGAATGGAGTCGGAGCAACGTTAATCCACGTCTTTAAGAATGGCGTAGAAAGACCAATAGGGTTCGCAAGCTAGTTCTACAATTATTTGTAGAACCTACAGACAAGCCGTCATGTGTGAAGTCCAAAAATAATTGTTCAGACTTTCTGAGCAGGTGTCCAATTGAAAAGGTTAGCTGTGAAGATAATATAGAGTCTGGTTACATTAATTATTTTGAAAATAACGGGTTTAATTTGTCTTTAGACGTGATAAGAAGTGAGACCGAAAAGGACGAAATTTTAAGTCAAGTAAAACAATTTCTTATCGAGGGTTGGCCAGCATCAGTAAAAAAGGCACAAAATGGTAATTTTATTAGAGTTTTCTGGGAAAAAAAGGTTAGAATTGTCATTGATAAATGGGTGTATTTTATATCAACATAGAGTTGTTATTCCTGCGTCTTTAAGACAAGAAGTTTTAAAGATGTTACACAGATCTCATTTAGGGGTTTTTAAGACTAAAGGCATTGCAAAAAGCTTTGTCTGATGGCCAAAAATTAATCAAGATTTGGAGAAAATAACAGAAAATTGTAGAGAGTGTTTAGAAATTAAACCAGAATCACAAAAGAGTTCATTAGCAATATGGCCTTATGAACCTGAAGTATGGTTCAGGGTGCATATTGATCATGGTAGCTTACATAATAAAAACTTTTTAATTGTGGTAGACTCTTCTTTGAAGTGGATCGAGTGTCTGGAAGTAAACAGTCTGTCTTCAGAAGAAAATATTGAAGTACTTCATAGATTATTTTCACAATTTGGGTTTCCAGCAACTTTAGTTAGTGATAATGGTACGTGTTTTTGTTCTGAGGATTTTGAAAATTTTTGTAAGAAAAATGGGATAGAACATATCACTAGTCCAGTTAACCACCCGAGTAGCAATGGGCAAGCTGAGAATGCTGTTAAAACCTGTAAAAATTTTCTTAAAATAATTTGTAAAAATAATAGATTTCCTTCAGATTATAAAGAAAAGTTAGGTAACTTTTTAACAGACTATAGAAATACCGTTCATGCAACAACAGGGTGTGAACCATGTGTATTATTAATGGGAAGGAAAATTAGAACAGTATTTGACTCTCTGATTCCTAGGAAGGTTGATGAAAGAACGAATAGTTCAGGTTCTACTCGACAACACGAAGTAAAGCAAAAGGTTATTCAGAGTCAAGTCAATCAGAAAATACAATATAAGGGTAGAAATAAGTCAGATTTGAATGTAGGTCAGAAAGTGATGACTAGAGATTTCAGAGCTCAGGGTAATAGGTTATGGGTCCCTGGGATTATTGTTGAAAAAAAAGGTAGCAAAATATATTTCATAAAAATTAACAAGTCTAATATGGTGTGGAAAAGACATTTAGACCAGATTAAAAAATTACATGTTTCATGGCAGGAGGGAGATAAGCCGGAATTCGGTACGTCTGACACAATGGAACTGTCGACGGATGAAGTAAATCTCTCAGGTATGCTACGTAATAGAAGTGTCTCTAATACTGTTCCTCCATGTTTCAGGTCTAAACCGTGGCAGGGAAGACTTCGTCCAAGATGAGGGTACTTCGCAGTCCATGAGGAGAAGTGGACGGACGACGAGACAAAGAGAAGGGAAGCAGAAAGAAACGCGGTATATGATAGTTAATTTAAAAAAAATA
Source organism: Hesperophylax consimilis (assembly GCF_061612785.1). Taxonomy (NCBI): domain Eukaryota; kingdom Metazoa; phylum Arthropoda; class Insecta; order Trichoptera; family Limnephilidae; genus Hesperophylax; species Hesperophylax consimilis. The sequence continues at coordinate 31,092,474 of NC_142854.1, forward strand.
TGTTGTGTTAATTTTTAGAAAATGAAATATATAAAATAAAATTGTAATATGAAATATGTAGTAATAGGGTATAATATATGTAGCTAGGGGCATTCAATTTTAGTAGGAGAGGATGTAAGAAAGGTTTTAGGTGGTACGCCTGCTTTTTGAATGTGTAAGAGCGAGATGACAGATAGAGGTATAAAAGATGACGGATGCATCTGCTCGCCCTCTTTTCCCAACCGACAGCTCAGAAGATAGAAGTAGTCAATCCGTACTAAATTGTCAATAAACATTATAACCGAACACGCCTTCTAATTATTGGTAACCATCAAGTCTGTAAATAACAGAGACGTTGACGAATTTAACAAACAAGTTAACGAGACTTGCCAATTAATAGCAAACTGGCTGTTATCGCAACATCTATCACTCAACACAAACAAAACCAAAATCTTAAAATTTTGTCCAGTGCAAGCTACACCTATAAACATAAATGTAAACATTAATAATAATATTATCGAACCTTCCCAAACCTGTTTACTACTGGGAATAGAATTAGATATAAACATAAACTGGAAAAAACATGTCTCAAAAATTGTAGCGAAAATCAGTAGTTTTTCTTATGTTCTGGGTACCTTGAGAAAAATATTAATCACCGAATCAGTAATAGCCGCATACTATGGTTATGTATATTCAATAATAAAATACGGTATTATTTTTTGGGGAAACTCGGTAAACGCTAAAGATGTTTTCATCATACAAAAGAGATGCGTAAGAAAAATTACAAACTCTGATCGTTTAGATTCATGTAGACCTATGTTTAAAAATCTGAAAATTCTGACAGTCACAGACATATATATATAATGGAGTTATGCATGTTAGTGCGATCATCTACAGACAAGTTCCCACTAAAAAACTCAACACATAAATACGCTACAAGGCTCACAGAAAACTTACTAATACCAAAAGCAAACAAAACAATATTACAAAAAGGACCATACTACATGGCCATTAAAGTATATAACAACCTTCCACATAACATTAAACAAATACAAGATACACACAAATTCAAATCGTTACTAAACACTTTCCTTGTTAATAAATGTCACTACACGTTGAGTGAATACCTTACGTAAATGAAACGCCTATTTTTATTGGTATATATAATTGTATTTTTTCATTGCTATATTGTTATTTTATAATATTATAAATTCAAATAATATTATATAAACATTGTAATTAGATAAATGTGGTTAGCTGGAAGAAATGGGGTCTACCCATAAGCTATACCTTTTGTAATTTTTATTTTAAAATAAATAATTTTTGATTTGATTTGTTTAAGAGTCTGCTTTGACTTCAGATGAGAGAGATAGAATCACCTATATAACCCGCTGTAGTAGATAGTTTGGCTCTCTCTGTCGACAGCTCTAGTTAGAAACTAAACTCTGTAAAATACTCGTTGTTACAATATAACATTATAAGAATCAAACCATGTACTTAATACAAATATCTGTGAGTCTCGGCCAGAATATAAACAGTTTTAGACTAGTATGGGTGAGTAAGTGCACTGTTAAGCTTGACATGATTGAGCAAGAGTAGCTACAGTAGAAACATGATTAAGGTTTTAGTTCATTATGAGTGCGTAAGTGCCTTGCTAAATTTGTTTTTTGTGAAAAGGAGTAGTTACAATCGGAACATCGATAAGGTTTTAGACCAGTATGGGTGCGTAAGTGCACTGTTAAGTATGACTTGCTTGAGCAAGAGTAGCTACAGTAGGAACATGAATAAGGTTTTTCTCTGGTGTGGATGCGTAAGTGCCTTGTTAAATTTGATTTATCTGAACAAGAGTAGTAACAGTGGGAACATGAATGAGGTTTTTCTCCAGTATGGGTAAGAATGTGAGTTTTTAAATGTGCCCTTCGAGAACATGAATAGCTGCAGTAAGAACATAAATAAGGTTTTAGACCAGTATGAGTGTGTAAGTGATCTGTTGAGTTTGACTTGCTTGAGCAAGAGTAGCTACAGTAGGAACGTGAATAAGGTTTTAGTCCAGAATGGGTGGTAAGTAAGTGCTTTGCTAAATTTGTTTTTTGTGACGAGGAGAAGTTACAATGGGAACATGAAAAAGGTTTTTCTTTAGTGTGGCTGCGTAAGTGTTTTTTTAAATATGATTTGTCTATACAGGAGTAGTGACAGTGGGAACATGAATGAGGTTTTTCGCCAGTATGGGTAAGAATGTGAGTTTTTAAATTTCCCTTACTAGAACATGAATAAGTGCAGTAGGAACATGAATAAGGTTTAGGTCGAGTATGAATGCGTAAGTGCCTTGCTAAACTTGATTTGAATGAACAGGAGAAGTTACAATGGGAACATGTATAAGGTTTTAGACCGGTATGGGTGCATAAGTGCTCCGTTAAGTGTGACTTACTTGAGCAAGAGTAGCTACAGTAGGAACATGAATAAGGTTTTAGTCCAGTATGGGTGCGTAAGTGCCTTGCTAAATTTGGTTTTTGTGAACAGGAGAAGTTACAATGGGAACATGAATAAGGTTTTTCTTTTGTGTGGCTGCGTAAGTGCACTGTTAAGTGTGACTTGGTTGTGCAAGAATAGCTACAGTAGAAACATAAATAAGGTTTTTCTCCAGTATGGGTGCGTAAGTGCAATGTTAAGTTTGCCTTTCGTGAGCAAGAGTAGTTACAATGTGAACATGAATGCGATTTTCCTTCAGGTTGCATCTTTAGATCCGTTATCATCTCTGAAAAAATGTCAAAAGAAGCTCAATACTTAGATATCTATAATTATATCGGAAAATTATTATAACAAATTCGGACAAACAAAAATCGATCGTACCTGATGCTCTTTCAGAGTGTTCCAAGGATTCCTTTTTTATGTCCTGCAGATCTATGTCTATCACTGTATAAGAAATTTCCCCTCCATCGTCATCTCGGGGTCCTGGCTCTGCCTTGATGGGTGCAGTCTCCACATTAATGCTACCTGGAATAACACAACGACAATACATTGATAACACGTGTTAAGACATTTATTTCATTTCATTTAAACGCCCATAGGACTTTTACATACAATGCAATTATGTTTTTTTAAATACAATAACAATAAAGAGTTTACATAATATATAAAAATATACAGATTACATAAAATATAAGATTTAACAATGCATAGGTTAACAAAATATAGGTAACATGAAACAAAAGTTTACGAAACTTAGGTAACATGAAATTTAAGTAAATGAAATAAAAATATATGATCTGCCAATATCCTCCAAATCAATTGAATAAAAAAGGATGAAATTGTTGTTCACATTAGCCTATAAACTATGTAACTCTAATTAACAATCTCTATTACGCAAGATTAGGATAAGAATCGACAAAAAGTCTAATAGAAAAACATTTAGTTAAGTTATACAATATTAAACCAAGTATCACAATATTAAGTCAAGTACCACAATATTACCAAGCATTATAATATTAAACTAAGTATTACAATATTAAGTTAAGTATTATAATATTAAACAAAGTACTATAATATTAAGTTAAGTACTATAATATTAAACTAAGTATTATAATATTTATTTATTTAAACGTATTTTGTAGAGTAGTAGAAATAGTTCGCACATACTCCGTTTAACGTTTGCCAAGTTCATATTTGACATACAGATTTAATAATAATGTGTTTATAGGCTGATTGACATTCAGTACCGTTAGTGTTCACGCAATATTTATTCCCGGCACTGTGTAGTCGGTTCATTACTGAATTTATTTCTGCTTTGGTACCTGCAATGTTACAATGGTAAGGTACCTTCTGACGAACCGTTCTACTACTATGCTAAATTTACATTAAAAATTCGTCGTGGGTCGGTGCTATTAAATGATCATTACTTAGATTTAGTGTTGAATTTATTACATTTTTTAACAAAGTTGCTGCTGGTAAGCTACTTGCGATTGGTTAGCGAGAACCAATTTCCATAAAAATCAAAAAAACTAATAAAGAAAAGGTACATCATAACAGGGGAGATATGATATACCTTTAGGTAGGGGCAGCTATCCCCGCCCCCAAACGTACACAAATTTACGGTTTAAAAAAAAGAAAACTTTCGGTTTATAATTGACGACAAGATTACAAATCAGTTCTTTTTGATATTTTTGTTTAATAGGTACATAAAAAGGTATAATCTAAAGAATTCCTTCAGTACTGATTAATGATTACCCAGAGGAACCTTTTTGTATGGATAAAAAGATCTGAAAATAATTTTGACTATTAAAACTAACTATTGGAATAAAACAAATGAGCGGTCGGTGGCTGAGTTGACATAGTGCACCAGGCATAGTGTGTAAGATTCTTCAAAAAAGAATGTGAAGTCAGTAAACTTATTGAATTATACTTCTGCCGTGCAATATATCAAATTTTCAAAAATAATCAAGAAAAATAAGCACCATTTATAAATATTAGAAAACTCATAGAAATGTCAATACCTCAAACTCGAAAATGAAAATCATAATGCAGCACTTTAACTTGTAGTAATTCATTATTTTTTTATAACTTCCGATTTTATGTCCGGGTTAAATCTTCCCCATAGGAAAAACTAAACCCTTCCACTCACTTTTCCACAAATGATCAGCTAGTCAATCAACACTATGCAAGTGCATTATATAAGCAAAATAAATACAAAACAATACAAGAACAAAACGTCAACACACCAGAGATCAAATGGGAAAATAATTCACCGACTCCAGATATTTTCATATCAGAGGGTTCGGCTCGGTAGAACTCCTAACAGGGCCTATAAATCCTACTGATCCATCAACATAAATATTTAAAAAATCTTTCGTTATCCTACATGTATTCAAAATGACCGACTTTTGCATATTTATATATAAATTTTTTGATAGATCTAATACGCCTAGATTTTTAATAAGAGAGCTAGGTATAATGCCAGTAGCCGAAATAACAAATGGTAATATTTTTATAGTTTGAGAATGCCAAATTCTTTTTATTTCATTTCCTAGATCTGTGTATTTTCTAATAACAGATTTTTGAATATTACAGGAATTTGGAATAGCGACATCAATGATATAAGTTAGATTTTTAAGTTTGTCATGTAAAACTATATCCGGTCTATTATGACTAATCGTTCGGTCTGTTAGAATAGTTTTATCTTAATATATTTTATAAAATTCGTTTTCTAAAAATGAATTTGGTTCGTATTCATAATATGGTATTATATTACGGCAGTCAATCAAGTTATGTTTACTTAGCAAACTTTGGTGAATTATTTTTAAAACTTGACTGTGCCTAAATGTATACTCGGACGGTGCTAATATAGAACATCCCGATATAATATGTTCTATAGTTTCCGGAAAAGCCAAACATTTTCTACATAAATCATCAATTTGATTTGTATCTTTGATTATATACTTCCGATAATTTTTAGTATTAATGACTCTATCCTGAATGGCAAGCATAAATCCTTCTATTTCTGCGCTCAACTCTCTAATACTCAACCATTTGTTTGACTTGGTTTGGTTGAGATAATTGAAATGTTTTGCGAGTAAAATTTTATTTGACCAGGAATCTAATAATTCCTGGTTGGGATTTATAAAAATGTTGGCATTCTCATCGTATAAATTTAAAGGTGTAATATTTCTATCTGCTTTGCAAATTATTTTGTGCATTTCTGAGCTATGAGTTTTCCTTTGGAAAAAAGTTCTTAGCATTTCTACCTGATTATGTTTCAAAGAAGTTATTTTGACTATACTTCTACCTCTTAAATTTCTAGGTAAATTAATTCGTTCTATAGCTGAATTTGGATGATGGCAATTAAACTTTGTTAGCGTAGTTCTAATTAATATTTATAATTTATCTAAATCTGTATTGGACCATTTAATTATGCCAAATGAGTACGTTAATAGAGGTGTTGCCATAGTATTTATTGCTTTTACTAAATTTTTAGCAGATAGATTGCATTTAAAAATTTTCCTGATCCTAGTTTGAAATTTAATCCTAATATCATTTTTAATACTAGTATGGTCTAATCTATTTGATTGTGGGTATCCTAAATACTAATAAACCTCATCCCTTTTCATACTAGTAATTTGGAAATTTCTAAATATACTCTCGTCCCCATCTACAATTTTGCCTTTCTCTATATGGATCGTTCTACATTTATCTAAACCAGAGGTAATTTTGATATCATCTGAAAAGTTTTTAACTACCTCGATCATTTTCTCTAAATTTTGTTCAGAATTCGAAAATAATTTTATATCATCCATAAATAATAAATGCGAAATTGTACTACTCTCCCTTGTATTACCCTTAACTTTTATTCCAAACTCGCTTTTAAGTAACATTTTAGATAGAGGATTCAATGCTAAGCAAAACCAAAGAGGACTAAATGAGTCTCCTTGAAAAATTCCTCTTTTAATTGAAATGCCCGGTATGACTATTTTCTTACCTTTTAAATTGATACGTAAATTGGTATTCCAAAAGGACATAATATTTTCCAAAAAGCTAATAAAAATGGGGTTAATTTTATATATATTTAATACTTTGATGAGCCACGAGTGCAGGACACTATCGAAAGCCTTTTGGTAGTCTATATAGCAAGTATGTAAATTAAGTTTTCGAGTTTGAATCTGTTTTAGAATTACAGAATCAATAACTAATTTTTCTTTACATTCCATTTGTTTTCTGCGATAACCTTTTTGTTGTTCAGATAAAATATTTTTTTCATCTAAATGAGTATCTATTAAATCTGTCAAGTAAGGGGTTAAAATTATGTATATTGTCGGTAAACATGTAATGGCTGTACTGAGAGGGATTATTAATATTTTCGCTTTTGGGCAACATATAATTAATGCCCTTAGTTAGAAAATTTGGAAAATTTTGAGGTTGACTGAAATTAAATAAATAAAATAAAATTACAAGAATTTTTTCTTTATTTTTACAAACCCACTGAAAATATAATCTGAATACTTTGACTTAAAATAACGAACAAAATAACATATCCACCATACACAAAAGCCTAGCTTTAAAATGATGGTACATGTTAAATGATTACTTAATTTTCTGTAAAATTATGTAACATTTTTTTTTAATTTTGAACTGTTTGAGGTCATAACAAGCTAACAAATTTCTAAGTTCGTTAGATTCATGTTAAGCAAAATATCAAAAGTACCGATTGGCGATAAGAATGGAAGTAGAAAACAAGCAGCTGTCCTGACTGCGTCCATCTGAAACACTTTTGTGATATACGCAATGCAACTTACTAGTTGGCTGAACACTCTCGGCATTCTGCAAACATTCGTTCTTCACATCTTGAAGGTCTATTTGTATATCTGTATACGCCATTTCACATTCACCTTCTTCCTGCGACCATGGTTCAGTCTTGATGGAAACACTCTCTGTGTTGGGAAGATCCATGGCACTGCTGTGAGAGCGTCCTGTTTTGTGATTGTAATTGTTATCAGCTGAAAATAAACAAGACCTATAAAAAAACATCTCTTCACTAACATTTTATATAACGTTCAAATAAAAATAAAGTGTAAGTCGACCCAAAATTTTTAACGGTAAAATTATTTAACTGTTAATCACTTAACTAATGTTATTGCTTTTGTCTATTTTAACAAATATTTAAAAATGTCCACTTTCGATGTGTATTTACACCATGTAGCCCGTAAACCTAATGAACGTCTGCCCGTTATTTGTGGGTAAAGCCAAGTTTTTTCACACTAATTAAAATTATGAAAAAATTAACACAATGTTAAAAGTAAGTCTTGGGAAAAACACGCACTGAATAAAAATGTTCTTTCTAAGTAAGTCTTATTAAATGAAAACTGGATAAAGACACACTAGGTTAACAAGTTTTGATTAAAACAGTCAAGTTTTTAAAGTTAAACACTGCCCGATTTAATAAATTATCAGATCATTTGCGATTAAAATAAAAGTAATTGACCCAAAGCACGGCAATAAATAGACTGACAGAACGGCAGCCTTTGGGACCAAGGCGGTAGATTTAGCAAGAGCGCAAAATAATAATGCCAGTCCCACAAGACAAACCAATTTTCCTTTTTTGCCTGAAAAGAACAATTAAAAGTGGGAATATCGAAAAAAGTCTTACATCTCTTTTGCTAGTACCATCACGTAAAATCACCCCGCGAAGTTATTGAACTTTACCCCCAGACAACCTGTATATTAACCACAAACCTTTAACTAGGTCTATTGGAACCTTAAATTAAGAGATGAAAGAATTAATTAACAGATCATTTCCGACTTGACTGTAAAGATGGTTTATAAAGCAAATAAAAATTAAATATCACTAACCGTTTAGATTTTACTGTGTGACAGCGGATGTAAGTCAATAATAAACAAACTTATGTACTATCGTCCGTAACGACACGTGTTTACCTGCTAGTGTTGAGTAGCTCAATATGTTATAATACGAATGCTGTAAAAACTGATCAATCAAAGGTTAAGCGATATATTCCTACAATAAACAAGTACTAATTAAGGAGTTGAGGATATTTCGTCAATGTAACTAGAACCTACTTACGTCAAGGCAAAGTGCGGCGGTCACTTCCAAAGCGTCGAAGAAACGTCAATAGAAAATTTTAAACTCGCTAATAGTAAAAACTTTACTTTAAATGTGTTGGTTATTGAAATAATCTCAAGTGCTATAAATTTTACACCGTTATTGTCTTGTTCACACGAAATTACTTTAGTAAGACGGGGCAATAATTACCGGCGACAATAAACGACAGGAGACGGAGACGCCAAATATTGACTGACATTAATTTGACATACGCACAAGAGATGATCGATATTCCTGTCGAAGTTACAATAATCCGGTTCCTTTGCGTGTACTCATAAATCAACTATCTATAGATTGATAACTCGACCCTCTTTCCATACATTGGTATGGTCAACTTTTAACCTTAGATCTGGCCAATTTTAAGACACCACACATCGATGAAGTCACAACACACCATCGACAAAGGATAGACGAAATTTAAAAAAAGGCGCAACCATTGACAATATAATTTTGCTTCGGAACCTACTGAAAACCCAATTCATTAGCCTAAAGGCGGCCATACACACTACGGTCCACCGGAGAGGTCTACCTGTGCAGGTATGCCTGTGCAGGCAGACCGGAGCGTGTGTGGGAATAGACCTGTACAGTTTTTTTAACCTGCGCAGGCGACCGGAGCAAAATCGAAAATCAATTCTTTCTGGCTGTTGCCAGAAAGAACGGTGTACCTGCGTGTGTGTGCATGTACTCCGGTCGTCTGCACAGGTCGCGTCAAATCTTAAAGTAACTGATAATATATTATTTCTCATAACTGTATCTTTTTTTATCATTGGTGTAACCATTGCAAGTAATTTTAGGTATGTGTTCTCGTGCATTCTGAAATAGTTTTTAAAATCTTCAGGTTCAAATTTTAATTTATTCAATACGTTTTCCTTTTCAATAACCAATGCTTACACCACTTTGTTAGCTTCTTTCTCACTGTTTTATCTTTTTTCATCAAAATTAACGCAAGGCCTATCAACGTCAACCCGTCATTGTCTGCAATCGATGCCATCGCAAAGAGAATGAACTGAAGACCGCTCCGGTACACCGGAACGTCCCCATACACGCTACCGACGTACGGTTGACCTGCGCAGGCAGACCTTCAAAGGCGACCTCTCCGGTAGACCGTAGCGTGAATGGCTGACTTAAATCATAAGTAAAATGTTACCCAAGACCACAAGGTCCCATCAGACATAGCGTTGTCCTAAGGAAGAAAATGAGCTTTAAAGTGTCTTTCTTTACAGCTCATTTTTTCAGGACAGCGTTTTATCAGAAGCTGAAAAACAAACTCGTTATTAAAAATACAAAAATTTTATTTTTTAAATATAAACACGAAATACAATAACATAAGCACAAAACACATTTAGAAGGTGAACCAAGAAGTAATGTAACAATATATAACTAGCTGTTTTAAATAATAGTACTATTCTTTCAACATCCAACGCTATTTTAAAATTAGTGTCCATAATGCAAACAACGATTCAACCCACTGTTTAGCCGTATTGGCGTCTAATTACTTTATTATTATATTGAAATGAGACCCACAAACTGATGCATAGTGAGCTAGGATAGGAAAATCAATGAATTAAAATATTCCTAATATATCCGACACTATTCCCGAAATCGATTCTCAGAGGTTATGGTTGGAAACTCGTATCGACTAGACTCTAGAGTCTCTGTCAGTACATCCTTTTACACAACTTTAACTTTTAAGAACTTTATCGGTAGGCATTTTTAGTTTCATACAACCAGATGTTTGAAAATATTATATGTTTGCACAATGTTATAACATAAACTGATAATGGCGTCCGTTAGACCAGAATTTGCTTACATTTTTTTTTCAGGAAGCGGAAATATCAGGGAGCACGCGTCGGCCACCTAACGGCAAGAACACGCATTACAAGGTTTGCGAAGTCTCTCTTTCTGGGACGTAAGGGACTGGGACACGGTCAAGCGGCTTGATCGCAAGCACGTAGTTTTTGTCTATGGCACTTTGTGACAAGCATTTTGACCGTGTACCAAAGCTGGCTTGCAAGCATTGCGCAATACTACGTGCTGGCGGCGGGGCTTGATGCGAATTTATATTTTTGTGGGAATAGACAAACGAAAATAGACAAATAAATATCACGTATCATATAATGATATAAATTGAATAAAATTATTATAAAATAGGTACTTAGTTATTGTTTTTGTGTTCAATTTGTAGAAATCCATCTAATTTAAAAATTCTGGAAGTATTTTAGTATTTTTTTAATAATTATGACAGCGGTTTTCAAGGTCATTAATAATCAAACTGTAGAATAAATAATTTTTTGAATTTTCAATGGAGAAAACATATTTTTTGTATGAATACCGCACAAGAGTATCAACTATACATAGATGCATAAATAAACCAATAAAATTTTGACCACATCGAAATCACAGGAAGGCATGGCCATGCTTGACGGAGAGGCTTGAGGCTAAGGACCCACGGAGCGATTTTTACCCGCGCCCGCTGCGGTGGCGGAATGGAGTTTTATTTTCAAAACTCACGAGACCGCTCTTTTTTGCGGTGACGCAGCCGCCGCCGTTGCGGTTATCGCCCGCAATCTTGGCGGTTGATTATCGCAAGACGGGCGGTTGCAAGACGGGCAGTAAAACGATCAGTTGAGTTCCACTAACTCGCCCGCCAACCGATCGCAGAGCGCGCGGGAGCTACCCGCCGCGGCTGCGGGACCGCGCCCGCGCCCGCCGGTACAAGATAACCGCGGGTGCAACGGGCCCCGCAAACAATCGCACACGCCGCGGGCGTAAAACGCGTCGTGAAATGTGCTTTAATTTTTTACATATATATCTGCATTCTACAAAGGCTGCGGGCCCGCAACCGCGGCGGGGGCGGGTAAAAATCGCTCCGTGAGTCCTTAGCCTGATGCGGGCTGGCAAGCCGCTAAGCATAGACAATAATAGACAACAATAGACAAAAAAAACTACGTGCTTGCGATCAAGCCGCTTGACCGTGTCCCAGTCCCTTTATGATAGTGAGCGAGAAACTTAAATAAATTTACATCGGTGACGTCACAAACATAGATTTTTACCATGTCTACGGTTTGTGTTGACGTTTTGAAGCGGAGTTATACCCCCCTGACGTGTACTGTTTTAAAGAAAATCACTCACTAGATTGATAACGTCGAGCTTTTTGTGAGAAAAAAGTTTGTCTACTATTTTACCATAGATCTGCAAAAATTTAGACAGTTTTTAGATATAACCTTGACAAAGGAATTTCTACAAGTACATGAGGAAAGAATTAAAACGATATGGCGCGAACATAAACAATTATTATTTTTTATTTCACCAAGATAACAGAAACAAGAAATCCAAATAAATTTATTAGCACAAGACACATTTTAAATGTGCAACAAGACGGCCAGCCGAATATTGAAGACAAACCAAAGAAGATTTGCAACTATATTTTTGTTACAATTACGGTTTCGATGTTGGATTGACTTGCACGATGCAAATTGTATCAAAATAAAATTACATCATCATTCTTGCATTTTCGCAATCTACAGATCTCCTGCGACCTCCACCATATCACCTTTTCCGGAATCACTAGACTCCTACTTAGCCTAGTACGAGATATCAGTAACCTGTATATAATTGGAGACATAAGCATCCTTGACACTGGGAAGCAGCACCCGCAGTCACATGATTATTTGCTTCTTCTACTAGAAGAGAATGCAATACTAAAAAATTAACACCCACTTAGACTTGCATAGACCACATCATGATTAAAACTAACAAAAACTACCCACCGATCGTACACCAACCAAATATCACTGACCACTACACCCTGATTTAAAATGTACAATCACAAATTAAGTTTTTAAATGCCGAAAATACATTTAAAACTTAAACAAACATTGAGTATGACCTAGTTGTTTAGCGATCCGTCTTCTCAGCCTACCCCTGCAGGGAAAGGGCGTGATGGTCAGTTACTTAGTTAGAAAATGATATCATGTCTCTGTACATAGATGCGAACCTATTATTAAATTTTGAAAAAAACGAAGTTGGACGGTTTGACGGTTTCAAATGGGTTTCAAGGCTGTTCGAAGTGTAACAAACAGTCGTAGAATATAAGAACACTTGTAACCAAAAACCATTAGACAATATTACATCTTACAAATAACACGTCAATCTGACTGGTGATGTTTCTATGCCAGGAGAAGGAGTCACATGTAATGGTCGTAATCGAGGTATATTTATAAGTACCAAATTTTCAGGTTTATCTACAACTGAAGACAGATGTCAAGAGCTGAAAAACCGTCGTAAAAAAATCATGTGTCCTTAATGTGAGAGTGACCTACAAAAAATCTCTGTCTTACATAAATTACTACGGGAACCCCAAAAATTAATATCTTAAAAAACAACACCAATTGCGATTTACTGAAGATATTTATTTTTCATGCCCTATTTGGACTTAAACACTTTATTACTCGAACAAAATAAATTCAGATTACAGAAAAAAATATTGCATGACTTTTTGGCTAGTGTGTTGGGCGTGTATACTTACCTTATAACTGCCAATAAATGTGTATAGTGTAGGTTATGATAGAGTGAAATAGATGTAGTTGATAATTTAAGTTTATTGCAAACACGTTACACTATTACACGATTAGAATATCAGAAGGATTTAGTAGGAATCAAGAAATGTCGACCGCCAGGTCGGATCAGAGAAACAGGAATGCTCGTCGGTAATGGATTGGCAGCGAGCTCTGTTTCACGTCGGGTTGCCATCCGTGAAACAGTGTTTCCGTATTAAAATATTATTTTAGGCTGGCAGACAGTTCTTGCCCCCACATACCTTCCCCCCAGTGTCAACGATACATAAAAGAAAAAATTAGGGGTTCTAGAAAAAATATATACATATCACAAAATTTGCATGACGTCGGTTACATAATATAAACAAATTCGGTGTGTGACGTCATCGCAAAATAACATAAGCCTATGCGTTCAGAAAGATATCTCTTAAATGGTGAAGTTACTTTATGAACAATACATTTATATGTTTGTGAACGCATAGTCATGAACAAATTCCTAATAATAACATTATTTGAAAGTTAAATCCTTTTTTTAAAAATGTGTTGATATAATTACATGTTCGGAGCATGTACTGCATCTACGAACTGTATGTTTTTCTTGGAGCATTTACTGCATCGACAAAATTTTACATTTATAATTGGAGCATTTACTGCATCGACAAAATTTTATATTTATAATTGGAGCATTTACTGCATCGACAAAATTTTATATTTATAATTGGAGCATTTACTGCATCGACAAAATTTTATATTTATAATTGGAGCATTTACTGCATCGACAATTGTATGTTTTGTATTTATTTTCAAAACCAAAAGTTGCAAACAGAGTGCATTTAATACTTTAATGTTTGAAAACAATAAATGGTATTACAACATTTGACACAAGTGGTTATTATTTAACTTATCTAAACCTTTTTATATGGTAATGCATCTACGAACAGTGTTGTCGGAGCATATTATGAAATTAAGCATAAGTTAATTATAAAATAAAAAGTAGGAATCTATTTCCATTTGTATATATTTTTAATAATGCGTCTACAAACAGTGTTCGGAGCATGAGTTGTCAATTATTGAGTTATTTTAAAGTTGATTATTCTAAATATTATTTATTACATATTTAAATAACTACAAATTTGTCTTATAATATAGGAACATGATATCAATGTATAAAGTATGAACATAAGTGTTTCTTCAATCTTTGAACAAAAGGAAACGACGATTAATGTCACTATATTATAAAATTATTTATATCCGTGTTATGGAAAAAAGGTGTAAAAAAGGAAAAAAAAAAAAATACATATTTAAATGTTTTTGTAAAAGTACATTTAGCAATAGCATGGCTGTGAGTACATAACTCTAAATGTTTATCTTTGAGATTACAAGGTAACTAAAAATATAACAAAAAACAACTGTCATATGTTCGTAGAATGTGTTTGTATTGATAATATTATCAAATGGCTATGTTTTCTTACGAACAAATGACAATGGTTCAATTCTGTAAAAAAATTAATAATAATACATATATGTCTCAACGACATGTTACATCAGATGCATAATTGGGAATATTTGATGTAGCATGGTTAAAAGTATTTATATTTATAACATAGTCATCACATATAGTGGTAAGTTATTTCTAAACAAGATTTATACAAAAGTTGTCGCATATAGCGAAATGGATAATTATCCAAGAAAATATATGTATATGAGTTTGCACTATAATATGGTAAGTGAAAAGTTAGCTAGGTAACTTTGTGCGATTACATGGTATTACTTCATGGTTTTAAAGGATGAAAGTATTCACCGTAATAAGGTTTTTTATAAAATGATAAAAAACGTAGTAATTTGCAAAGTAATTATAATATAAAGGTCAGGTTTTCATCAAGAACTTGAACGCTTAAATATTATCTATGTAACAGTAATTTAAAGAAAAATAAATGTAGGTATATGAAATTCAATCTTTAAATCGATAGCAAGAGTAGATTCTTAATCAATGTTTCTATCATGAGTTACAGAAAATTTATGTGTGATGCCAATTTGGCGATGTGTGAGAAAATTATGTCTTTTTTATGCATTAGTATGTACCGTATCTTTTTGGAAAATGGACTTGTCGGCCTGATCTTGTTGTTGTTTTTGCTTCAGGTGAGTCTGGAATAGATACATGATCTGGAACATTTTCCTCGGTGGGAACGAAGGCTGGTTTCAGGCGGTCTATCGAAACGCGCTTAGGTTTACCTTTAATGGTGATGACATAGGTCTTGTCATTTCGTTCCTCGACCTTATAAGGTCCCTCGTATGGGTTTTGTAACGGTTTTTTAACACTGTCTGTCCGCAGAAATACGTGCGTAGAAACGGGAAGTTCCGAGTGTACAAAAAATTTTCTTGAGCTGTGATTAGAGGTAGGGGTTGATTTAATTAATTCAAATTTCCTCTGTAAACGTCCGATATAAGTATCGGGTTCTTCTCGTGGAGTACTTGTGAAGAAGTCGCAGGGAAGTTTAAGAGTTCTTCCATAAGTAAGTTCGGCTGGCGAACATTTCAATTCTTCACGAACAGTAGATCTCAGGCCAAGTAATATAAGTGGAAGGGTTTCCATCCAGTTTTGCTCACCACTTGCCATGAGAGATGCTTTTAAAGTACGATGCCAACGTTCTATAATTCCATTCGCTTGGGGATGGTACGCTGTGGTTCTTAAGTGTTTAATTCCGAATTTCTGAGTAAGCTTTTTAAATAAATGGCTTTCGAATTGACGACCCTGGTCCGAAGTTAGGGTTATCGGTACTCCATGTCGTGCGATCCAGTGGTTCGTCAGTGCTGAAGCTACTGTCTCGGCTGTAATGTCCTTTAAAGGAATTGCCTCGGGCCAGCGGGTAAATCTGTCTATTATAGTTAATAGGTACTGGTACTCGTTGCAAGCTGGCAAAGGGCCTACGATGTCAATATGTATGTTGCTGAAGCGATCTTCTGGTAATAAATACGTTGCCGGGGGGGCAACCGTATGTTTGGAGATTTTTGCTTTCTGACAAGCGATGCAGTGCTTCACGAAGTATCTTATGTCAGCTTTCATGTTTGGCCATACAAATCGTTGTTTGATCGTATTAGTTGTTCCTGCGACGCCTGGATGACATACGTCATGTATGCTCTGTATGACAGTTTTTCGCATGTCGAGTGGTACAAAAGGTCTGACATGACCTGTCGAGATGTCGCACCATACTGATGTGTCTGTGTCAGGGATCACCATTAGTCGTAAGGATAGGGAGGAGTCATCTTTTGCCTTAATTAATTCGTCGTCTTGACTCTGCGCTTGTCCCATTTCCTTGTAATCAATAGTAGGACTATTAATCTCTTCAACCCGAGATAGAGTGTCAGCTACTGTGTTTTGGTGTCCCGAAATATGCCTTATATCTGTAGAAAACTGCGCAATAAAATCCAGTTGTCTCTCCTGGCGTGGAGAACTAGACGCTCGTTTTTTATTGAAGGCAAAGGTGATAGGTTTATGGTCAGTATAGATAGTGAATGTGCGACCTTCTATGTTGTTTCGGAAATATTTTACAGCTTCGTAGACACCTGTTAGTTCACGGTCGAATGTGCTATATTTACGCTGCGGTGTTGTAAATTTCTTAGAAAAAAATCCGAGAGGTTCCCAAGTGTTATTTTTAAATTGTTGTAAAGAAGCTCCAATTGCCATGTCAGAGGCATCTACCATGATGGCAATTCTTGAGTTGGGATCTGGATGTACTAGGAGGGCTGCATTCGCGAGTTGGTTTTTACAATCATTGAATGCTGCTGTCAGCTCCTCGTTCCAAATGAGTGAACGCTTGTCGTTTTTCTTGTATCCTTTTATACAGTTAAATAGTTTTTCTTGAGTGTTGATGGAATTTGGGAGGAACTTGCGATAATAGTTCAACATTCCTAGGAAGCGTCTTAATCCGTTGGCAGTTTTTGGCAGCGGAAAGTCGTTAATAGCCTTGACTTTCTCTTTGATCGGTGTCATTCCCTCTGAAGTGATTGTGTGACCTAGAAAGTTAACAGTTGTCACACCAAAATTACACTTTGAAACGTTTATAACGAGGCCATTATCGGCGAGTCGCTTAAATAGAGTATCCAAATGTTTCCTGTGTTCTTCTTCGTCTTCTGAGGCTATCAGGATATCGTCCAGGTAGACAAAACAAAAATCAAGGTCTCTGGTAACTGCGTGCATAAATCGTTGAAAGGTCTGTGCAGCATTTGAGAGGCCGAATTGCATAGATGTGAACTCATATAGGCCGAATGGTGTGATTATGGCCGTTTTAGGGATATCCTCTGGTTCAACTGGTATCTGGTGGTACGCTCGAGTGAGATCTATAGTGCTGAAGATTCGTGCTTTCAATAGTTTGTGCGAAAAGTCGTGAAGTTGCGAAATAGGATATTTGTCCGCCACAGTTTTTGCATTTAATCGCCTGTAATCACCGCATGGTCTCCACTCTCCATTAGGTTTCCTCACCATATGTAATGGGCTTGCCCAATTACTTTTAGATGGTCTACAAATTCCTTGTTCCATTAAGAATTTAAATTCTTTCTTAGCAGCTTCCAAAAGGGCTGGTGCCAGTCTGCGGGCACGTTCTGTAACGGGGGGTCCTTTGGTCTCGATACAATGTGTGACCGAATGTTTTCTAATTTCCGGGATTTTCATATTTGGTCGAGTTAAACATGGGTATTTATTCAGGATATCGCCGTACTTTTGTGATGATGCTATTGTAGAGATGCCAGAAGTAGGTCCTTTGAAAGTGGTGCCTTTGATGTGTAGTCCTGTCGATTGATCCAATAACATTGCTTTCCTTAAATTCACCATCAGGTTGTAGTGATGGAGGAAATCAGCTCCGAGTATAGCTCTCGATACATCCGCTACGATGAAGCGCCACTTCATTGCTCGGCGTAGACCGAAATTGAGTTCTGTAATTTGTGTGCCGTATGTTTTAATAGGTTTACCATTTGCGCCATATAATGTTGTTGGAAAATTGTCAGAAGTTATACATTTCGTACGGTGGTCCTTATTTCTAGGAATAACGGAAACATCTGCCCCCGTATCTACTAGAAATTTCTGTCTGGTTTCCAAATCGTAAATGAAGAGACGACAACTGTTGTATGGAAGTTCACACGTCCCTACTGTGGGCTTCCGTTGGCGTTTCCCGCGTTCGTGCTAGCATATGTGCATGGCTTGTAGCACCGGTAAGCCTTGTCGCCGTACCTTGCATGCGGTTGGCAATATCCGAGATTCTTTATAGGAGATTTGCCGCGAGACCTGGACCTGGGTCTCCAAGCGGTAGTTTGCCGAGAAGAACTTGTTGGTTGGGAGTAATCTCTTCGACGTGGGCTTTGGTACCTGCGGCCACGGAAGTTGTGAGACTGGTCGTCGTTCTGATTGCTTTTCGACAATTTAAGTTGTTTCACTTCTTGGGTTAAAGAAACAATCTGGTCTTGTAGATTTTGTAGAATGGTGTTTAATGCTGATTCGGGATGCGACGGGCCTGGTTTGTGGTTTTCCTCCACCGCGCTGCATTCAGGTTTCTGATAGACCTCTAAAATTTTATCAGCGGCCGAAGCTAGCTGATCTATATCGTTGTCGGGAAGTGCTGATAGAATTGCTTGGGCGTGTTGAGGCAAGCGCTGCAGCCAAAGAGTCTTCACTATCGCACTTTTGTTAAGCATTGGTCCCGCCAATTCTACCATATGTCGTAGAAGTCCAGTGGGTTTTCTGTCTTCTAATTGGATTCCGGTGAGTAGACGGGTCAGGCGTTTTTCTTCCGAATCCTGCAGGCGCTCAATCAATGCAGTTTTTATTCGTACATATTTATCTTTAGGCGGTGGTTCGATTACTATATCACTAACCAATTGTAGTGTTTCGGAGTCCAATGCCGCGACGATTGTATTGTATTTGGTAAAGTCTTCCTTAATTCTGGAATTCGAAAATTGTGCTTCTGCCTGGGCAAACCACAAGGCTATGTTGGTTTTCCAGCAAGCTGGTAGGCGTACAGATACATGATGCACGTTTGCTTCCGAATGTCCTGCGCGTTGGTCTTCCATTGTGTTCAACTTATCTTGAGAAATTGTTACAGGTTCTTGAAACGATGAAGGTATGTTTGTTTCTTCCGATGAGGTCATTTCCAATAATATGTTACGTAATACGTTATGCAAGACATAAAAAATCCAAAAAAACTAGAGAATACTGTGTAAGAATCTATTCCATCTACCGGATATCTTAGCAAGTTATTAGCGAGTTCGCGTTTGTATTGTATTTTAGTGAAGACGCAAACCGCGTCACGTAAGTTATTGTGAAATACCGATATGCAAATATGGCGCTATTATTATATAGTGCAATAATAATTTAAATTTGTTATTACAAAATAGTATGATGTTAAATTACCTCAAAGTAAGGTTTGGCAATTATTGGACAATAACCTTAATATCACTACAATAATGTATATCTAAAACATGATTATGTAGGTATGCTGAACAATTCATTGTTTTGCGAAATGGCAATAAGAAATCGTGATATAGGTTACTTTTTTTTTTTATTTTATTTTTTTATTTAGGAGAAAAAACAGATACAGATATCAATTGACAAGAATATACAAAACATCAACTAGAGAATTTACCTGCATCCAAACTATTTCTCACGAATTAACTTAAACAGCAGTTAAAAACATTTACAAATATTTTGACTTATAAATAGGGGAAAAATATATACATAAGAATATTATTTTACAAATAGAGATATGAAAGAAATGCGCAATATCCTTATAAGAATTTACAAATTATTTTTGAAAAAATTTAGAGGGTAAAACAAAAAAAAAAATATATATATATATAAATAGATAAACAATGTTAAACAGAAATTAAAAAATATATACATATTTAAACAAGTATGTCTAAGTTTTTTACTATGAACTTTGTAGGAAAACAGTCTTCATTTTTCTACTAAAAGTAGTGCGTGTATCAAAAAATAAGTCAGAGTCCTTGAGGTTTTGGTTCTGATTAAGTGATTCGCACATTCTTCTGATTGGATCCCTGACACCAGCATTTGTACGCGTCCTGCTAATGTGGAATAAGTCGTTAAGCCTTGTTACTCTGGGTGGTACTTTGAAGTTTATTAATTTCAGTAAGTCGGGACAGTCAATAACGTTGTTACAGATTTTATACAGAGTCATGAGATCAAGGTATGTTCGCCGGTTAGATAGAGTGGAGACTTTATAACTCGAGAGCATATTTATGTACCCGCGTTTGGGTGCGCTCATTCTGTAATTGAGGCATCGCAGAAATTTCTTTTGAATACTTTCAATATTTTCTTTATAGATATCGTAAAGTGGATTCCATATGGAGGTGCAGTATTCAAGTTGAGAACGGACCAGAGTGTGGTAAAGAAGAAGATATGTTTCAGGTTTTCGAAATTCACGGCTGTTTCTGATGACAAATCCTAGCATGCTGTAAGCTTTATTCACAATATTATCAATGTGCGCATCGAAGTGGAGTTTGGAATCAAAAAGAACGCCTAGATCTCTTATACAGTAAACGCGCTCGAGTAAATAATTACCAATACAATAATTGTGTTTGATAGCGTTGTGGTTTTTAGTAAAACTTATTTGTTTACATTTATTGTAGCTTAGGTAAATTTTGTTTTCATTGCAAAACGTTTCGAACCTTACTAAGTCGCTTTGTATGAGCAGACAATCGTTTAGATTCCGAACAATGGCAAATATTTTTATGTCATCAGCGTACAAAAGATATAAACAATGCACGAAACATTTAGTAACAGTGTTAATAAAAAGAATAAACAACAGCGGACCCAGGATTGACCCCTGAGGCACGCCAGAAGTAACTGGTTCCCATGTAGAAGTGTGTCCTCGTAATGATACGGCTTGTTGTCTTTTTGTTAAATATGAGATAAACCAACGTAATAAATTTCCTCTAATTCCGTTGTACATAATTTTTTTGATAAGAATAAGGTGGTCAACCTTGTCAAAAGCTTTTTTGAAATCGCAGTATATTGCATCTACCTGGTGGCCTCGATCCATACTAGTAAATAAGAAATTTGAGTAAATAAGTAAATTACTCATGGTAGATTTGCCTTTTACAAACCCGTGTTGTTGTTCAGTAATTTTGGCAGCAAGCTGGGGATATATATTGTTATGGACAAGTCTTTCCAATAGTTTAGGGATCGCCGAGAGAATGGATATTGGCCTATAGTTTTCCACTCTTTGACGCGAGTCACCCTTGTGGACCGGTATAATATAGGCCAATTTCCACCTATCAGGGAAAACTCCATCACTCAGGCATTTATTAAATATTATGGTAAGCGGCACACACAGTGACGACGCAGCAGATCTAAGGAAAAACGCCGGTATTCCATCGTGACCCGCACCCTTGTTTATGTCCATCGATTTTAAACTCGAGTGCACTTCTTTTTCCGTTAGTTTAATTGTGTGAATGTGCGCAAGTCCAGAGTCCTGAACTTCCTCAAGTTGGTCAATGTTAATAATTGGGTCATTGATAGAGGAAGGTTCAAATGTTGACTTAAAGAATTCAGAGAACATATCACAAATTTCCTGGGCATCGTTAGATTTGCGCCCTTCGAAGGACATTGCAGCAGGGTATCCATCAGACGATTTTAATGAGGATATGTATGACCAAAAGCTTTTGATATTATTTTGAAATGAACTTTCGATGTTGTCAAAAAATAACCTTCGGGTTTCATAAGTCTTTTTTTTGTATGTAGCACGTAAGAAGGAAAATTCACGATAATCAGAAAGACCTTTATATGTCTTCCATTTGAGCCAGACTTTATCTTTTTTCCTTGATAACCTAATAAGTTCTGGAGTAAACCATATGGGGAATTTGTCATTTCGTCGTGCCAATACTGGAATAAGCTTATCAATTACATTGTTTATTTTTAAATAGAATCGATCTACTGCTTTTTCGGCTGATAAATTTGCGATTTCAGATAACCAATCAATACAATTAATGTCCTCATTAATCTGAGCATAATTAGCTTTCCTGAAATTGCGCCGACGCTGTATTTTGTTTTTGATTTTTGGTTGAATTACGAAGGATATATCAAATTCAAGGGCTGGGTGGTGTCTATCCTCTGAGATGAGAGGGTTGTTGCTACGTGTAACATTTGTTTCACGACTGTAGAATACGAGGTCTAAGTATTTTTCATTATGGTTAGGTATACAGTTATATTGGAATAAGTCCATCAATGACATTGCTTGAAGCAACGTTTTCGATGCAGCCGTATTTGAGGAGGCGAGACCTTGACTGCTGTTTTTGGAAAATGACCAAGTCAGAGTTGGTAGATTCATATCTCCTAGTACACAAAAAGTATTATTTGGTTGTGATGAATATACAGATTCCAGGTTTTTGGAGAACGTATCATAGACCGTAGGTTGTGAGGCAGGAGGTATGTATACTGCACATATGATGAGATTGAAAGACCTTACCGGAATAGAAATGAAGATTTGTTCGATTTGACCATTTTCCCAGTCATCGAGCCGGGAAGATGCAAGCTCCTTGCGCACTGCTACCAACACACCGCCTCCATCCATTTTACCAGTGAGTGTACGGTCCCTATCTCGTCGGAATACCGTGTAACGCGAATCTATGAATTCAGCAGTATTTATATTTGCTACAAGCCATGTTTCAACTAGAACTATAACGTCGTAGTTATTCGATAATACATTAATTAGTAGCTCCTGGGTTTTGGTCCTAATACCACCACAGTTCTGGTAATAAACGGTTAAAGATGATGATGAGATCATTTCACCAGAGTAGGAGTGCCGTTTGACATATTCCACAATCGCACGAGTGATACATTATGCAGGGCATATGAGGCTTCGAAATTACATAAAAAATATACTTGATTGAGATATGTGGGTAGGTTGGCTTGTTCAACTGCAGGTTGTCCACGTGGATTGTTGCGTCATCTTCCTTGTCCGGGGAGTAGATGCTGCCGTTGTAGGTTGTAGTGGGTAGGTTGTAATTCATCGCAAGATTATGATGCCATGGTTAGCCACGTTGTTGACAGCCTGATTTCAGGATCGTTCTCACTGAAATTAATTTTAACACGCACTTAATTTTCATAAAAATAGTAAAACATTTCAAGCTAGGGATTGATTGACAAAATAGGGTATTGATGGGAACTATACCACGTGTATATTTCCTTAAATTACCGGGACATTTACTAGCATTTATATTAAAAAATTGATTTGTAAGAGATATATGAATTGGATTTTACTTACTGATCTTGCCCGGGATTGCTGTTTCTCTTTTCTGATCCTTGGCGGTGACGGAATGTTGCAAAATGATTTTAAAATACTAAAGTCGGTATATTGTTCTGAGTCGATGGGTCACCAATTTGGCTAGTGTGTTGGGCGTGTATACTTACCTTATAACTGCCAATAAATGTGTATAGTGTAGGTTATGATAGAGTGAAATAGATGTAGTTGATAATTTAAGTTTATTGCAAACACGTTACACTATTACACGATTAGAATATCAGAAGGATTTAGTAGGAATCAAGAAATGTCGACCGCCAGGTCGGATCAGAGAAACAGGAATGCTCGTCGGTAATGGATTGGCAGCGAGCTCTGTTTCACGTCGGGTTGCCATCCGTGAAACAGTGTTTCCGTATTAAAATATTATTTTAGGCTGGCAGACAGTTCTTGCCCCCACAACTTGATGGGTTTTCAATATCCATGGTGTCTATAAAGTTCTTATTTCTCGAATAATGCAGTCAATTGAAAACCTTATATGTTCTCATCTCGCTAAAGAATTTCCATGTCGAGATATGCAGCTTTACAATTAAGTCTAGTAAATTATAATTTAAAAAAATACACGTGAACGTCATATAATATATATGTTTAAGAATATTCTATTTAGTTACAAAACTTGAAATTTGATATCTAGTCTATATGTATTATAAAACTACTTTAGTAATATTATATTATTTACGTACTTATATTTGGACTTCAGAACATTAAGACACAAAACACAAAAAAACTGCATGACTTTAAACTTTTGTAACATTTAAAGGGAGCTTATTGAACATTTTGAAACTTTAATAAAATGTTTTGTTTTGTGTTGGCGAAAAATTTCTCTAAAGAAGCCTAAAATCATTGCAGCTTCTCGAGGGATAGCTATGGACTGCACAGAAAAATCTAACATATTTTAACATGTAATCTTTAAGTCAGCATCTGTCGTTTTTAAACAACCATTGAAAATGTGAACTGTTGCAGTCGAAACATGAAAGGGATATCAGTGAACTGTGAATCCTTGTGTTGTTTACAATATTTACAGCACAAAAATACAATAGTTTTTCACTACGATTATAAAGTGCGTGACGTTTTAAATATCCATTTCGTTAATGAGAATAACTGCATTAGGTACAGGAATAAAAATTTCCCCCTGTTCGGGCGCGTAAGTGCCATGTTAAGTGTGATTTGTGTGAGCTGAAATATTTACAATGAGAGAATAGTTAAGGTTTTTCTTCAGTATGGGTGCGAAAGTGCCTTGTAAAATCTGGTATTTTTGTGTTTGAGTTTTTTTTCTCCACTATGGGTAAGAATGTTCTTACAGAGGTGCTTAATTATAAAACATACATTATTTATTTTGAAATTGAAATAAAAATTAAATTAGTCTAGTATGTGTGCGTAAATGTACCGCTAAATTTGACTTCCATGAACAGGAGTAGTTACAATGGTGACATGAATAAGGTTTTTCTCCAGTATGGGTAAGAATATGACGTTTTAAATGTCCCCTTCGAGAACATGAATAGCTGCAGTAGGAACATAAATAAGGTTTAAGACCAGAATGGGTGCGTAAGTGATCTGTTAAGTTTGACATGCTTGAGCAAGAGTAGCTACAGTAGGCACATGAATTAGGTTTTAGTCCAGAATGGGTGCGTAAGTGCCTTGTTAAATTTGTTTTGCGTGAAGATGAGAAGTTACAATGGGAACATGAAAAAGGTTTTTCTTTAGTGTGGCTGCGTAAGTGCCTTGTTAAACATGATTGGCCTGAACATGAGTAGTTACAATGAGAACATGAATAAGGTTTTTCGCCAGTATGGGTAAGAATGTGAATTTTTAAATGTCCCCTTTGAGAACATGAATAGCTGCAGTAGGAACATAAATAAGGTTTTAGACCAGTATGGGTGCGTAAGTGCCTTACTAAATTTGGTTTGACTGAACATGAGTAGTTACAATGAGAACATGAATAAGGTTTTAGTCCAGTATGAGTGCGTAAGTGAATTGCTAAACTTGATTTATATGAACAGGAGAAGTTACAATGGGAACATCGATAAGGTTTTAGACCAGTATGGGTGCGTAAGTGCACTGTTAAGTATGACTTGGTTGTGCAAGAATAGCTACAGTAGGAACATAAATAAGGTTTTTCTCCAGTATGGGTGCGTAAGTGCAATGTTATGTTTGACTTGCGTGAGCAAGAGTAGTTACAATATGAACACGAATGCGATTTTCCTTCAGGTTGCATCTTAAGGTCCCTTATCATCTCTGAAAAAATTTCAAATGAAGGTCAATACTTAGACATCTATTATTAAACCAGAAAATTATTCAAACATATTCGGACAAACAAAAATCGATTGTACCTGATGCTCTTTCAGAGCGTTCCAAGGATTCCTTTTTAACGTCCGGCAGATCTATGTCTATCACTGTATAAAGAATTCCCTCTCCGTCTTCTTCTCGGGGTCCTGGCTCTGCCTTGATGGGTACAGTCTCCACATTAATGCTTCCTCGAATAACGAAACGACAATACATTGATAATACGTGGGTCGGTGTTATTAAATGATTATTATTTCGATTAGTGTTGAATTAAATTACATTATTTAAAAAAGTTTCTGCTGATAAGCTATTGCGATTGGTAGGCGGATACAAATTTCCATAAAAATCAAAATATTTAGTTTAGAAAAGGTACATAATACCATGGGCGACTGCAAAGATAATAATCAAGATAAAAAAGCACCATTTATAAATAATAGAAAACTCATAAATATGACTAGATGGTACATATGAAGTTATTACTATATTTTCTGTAAAATTATGTACTCGTAACATATTTAGAAACTTAAAACTTTTTGAGGGCATAACAAGTTTACAAATGTGTGAGTTCTTCAGAATCATATAAAGCGAAATTTCAAAGGTCAAATCGAAAGTACCGATTGGTGACAAGAAGAGAAGTAGAAAATAAGCAGCTGTTCTGACTGCGTCCATCTGAAACACCTTTGTGAAATACGTAACGCAACTTACTAGTTGGCTGAACACTCTCGACATACTGCAAACATTCCTTCTTCACATCTTGAAGGTCGATTTGTATATCTGTATACGCCATTTCACATTCACCTTCTTCCTGCGACCATGGTTCAGTCTTGATGGAAACACTCTCTGTGTTGGGAAGATCCATGGCACTGCTGTGAGAGCGTCCTGTTTTGTGATTTTTATCAGCTGAAAATAAACAGGACCTGTAAAAAAATCTTTCTACACAAACATTTGTTAATATGAAAATAGATATAAATCGACCCAAAATATAGTACAAATATTGTAAAAGCATTTTTTGGAAAAAAATGAAGTGCACTAACTTCGGGAATTTGCGAAGTTTTTCAGAATTTCCAACTTTTTTTTTCTATTTAAAAAGACCTGCTAAAAATCCTAATTGGAGGTACAAACTTACCCGATAAATTCGCTTTGAGCTTCTGCGAGGGTGGCAACGCAGTGATTAGCCCTATTTTTGTAAACCGCTTGTAAATAATAATACTAGGCCTTGAGTTTGACGTTAACGATTACACTACAATATCTTATGTTTTAAACCAAAAATTCAAAAAGAGAACTGTACTAAAATTATCAAAATGTAGTTGCACTTTAAATGATAACATTATTTAACTATTAATCACTTAACTAATGCCATTGCTTTTGACTATTTTCACAAATTTTCAAAATTTCCACTTTCGATGTATATTTACATCATGTAGCCCGTAAATCTAATGAACTTCTGCCCGTTATTTGTGGGTAATGCCAGGTATTGTCTCAGTTATTAAAATTATACACAAATAATCACAATGTTAAAATTAAGTCTTTGAAAAAACACGCACTGAATAAAGATGTTCTTTTGAGTTACACTACATTTACAAGTTTTGATTAAAACAATCAAGTTTGTAAAGTTGAACACTGCTAGATTTATTGAATTATCAGATCCTTTGCAAATAAAATAAAAGTAATTGACAAGAAGCGTGGCAGTAAATAGACTGTCGGTACGGCAGTCTTCGATTAGATTTAGCAAGAGCGCAAAATAGTAATGCCAGTCCCACACGGTAGACAAATTTTACGTTTTTACCTGAAAAAACCATTAAACGTTGGAATTTCTAAAGAAGTCTTGCATCTTTTTTACTTGTACCATCACGTAGAATTACCTCGCGAAGTAATTGCAATTTACCCACGGAAACCCTGTATTTCAACTTAAAACTATTAACTAGGTCTATTGGTACCATAAATTAAGATATGAAAGAATTATTTAACAGATATAAGACTCATTTCCGACTTGACCTTCCACTTACATTTATTTGTTAATGATTTTATTGAAAGCTCCGGTTTACTTGGACTTGTTGCATTGCATGTCCACATATTGCAAATGTATCCCTAAAGTTAAAGAAAACAATATTGGTTTTTGAATTAAGGGTTAAAAATAAAACATACTTGTTGACGCCAATAATAATTGACATTGAGTGTAAATGAAGACAAAGACAAACAATGTTGTAATGATGATTTTCACTAAATGGAATCCGTAAACTCTTCCACACAGGTTCAAGATTAGATAAACTGCATTCCTATTCTGCTTTCTGTTTGAGTAGGAAAAAATATGATTTAATAATAGCAGAATAACAGCACAGTGGAATAACAGCAACTTGAATTAATTAACATCACTTTCTCTCATTTTTATTTTTGAAATCCACTCCACTTTAAATGTTAACATAGAAAATTTAAAAAAACACACTTTTTGTACCTTTAAGTAGTAGTTTTATATCTTGAAAATTCACTTTCGTTGTATGGGATGACAGCTGGAGAGAATTCTGTTGATAACAATTTATTTTGTTGGTATTCCTGATACGAGTGGCTAGATTTTATACCATTTACTCTATGCAAATACTAGGTAGGTACTATTTTGGCCGAACTTGAAAAATAAAATAAAGATATTTAGTTATTTTTTATAAATAAAGATAAATTAAAAAAAGTTAAGGTTATTATAGGTTAGGTTGGGATAAAGGTTGGGTAATTATAGGTTAGGTTAGGATATAGTTTAGGTTTGATTATTGTAGGTTAGGTTAGTATAAAGGTTGGGTTATTATAGGTTAGATTAGGTTGGATTATTGCTGGGTTAGGTGAGTTTGGGTTGTTATATGTAAGGTTAAGTTAGGTTAGGATATAGTTTAGGTAAGGTTGGAATTCCGGTGCTTACTTAGTGTTGACTGATGTTTATTTTCTTCATATTTCTATTGTCTATGGTTGTGTTCGGTCAATTATTTTCTTATGTTGCATTAATAATAACGATTAATTATTGCCTCGCCTTTCAAAAGGAGTATCGTGTGGTTTACACACTAATAATAATAACAGTTGTGTGGAATTGAACGAATAGAGATTATTCCAAAAACAGTCACCTTTTAATAATATTTTTTTTAAATTCAAGCGCTTCTACTTTTGAAGTGACGTTTCTTTAAAGCTTTTCAAGTTTCGCTGCGCTTTACCTTCTTCGTGAGTTAGTACCTGTTAAATTGACTAAACAACACCTTAAACGAGACAATACCCTAAAATAAAGCCAGAACTTAACGAAGTAAGGAAAGCAGCCGTGCACGAAAATTCGCGACGCGCTGCCCTGGTGTATTGGATAGGCCTACGGTTGAATTTGCCGTATTAAATCTTTAAAATGATGTGGGAATCTTTACGACATAAGTGATGAAATCGTGTAAAAACAATATTCGGCGCGCGGCCCAGCGTTAGGGATGGACTTATAGTTGACTTTGCCCTAGCAGGCTTAGAAAATCGACCTTTCCATTGGGTTTATTTTAATTATTTCTGATGAAGGTATTTCTAAAATCTAATTTAATTATTTACCTAAAACTACCGTTTTTTACGAATTTCAAAAAAAAATAATCATTTGATCAACTTAATGACAATAAACAACACATTTGTGCATTTACGATGTTGAAAAATGTTGTTATTTAATATTATTTACGTAAATAAAAATTTACGAAAAAATTTGCCATACGACACACCATTTTGATAGAACACCGAAATGAACATCGCGCATAATTCGCGTTTGTTTGTAGATAGTGTAGAAAACATGAAAGACATAATCGGCATAGTAGTCAATTATTCGAGATCGCTGGCCACGCACCCTTTCATTATTATGCGACCAAATTTGGTCACAAACATCATATGAATTTAGTTTCTTAGTATTTAAAGGTTTAGTACTATTTTTTTAAAATAAAAACAAAAAGTCGTTGTTTATTGTCATTAAGTTCAATCAAATTATTGTTTTCTTTTTCTAACATGCGTATTTAAAACGGTAGTCGTAGCGAAAAATTTATCAAATCTCGAAAGTTTATATAAGGATCCCTCGGGAAGATTCTAATTCATCGTCTAGAAAAATGAAATCTTGAGCTCACCTCTAATTTTATAGTTAATAAACGTGTTATAAAATTTTAAAACCGTTTTACAAAACATATTTATTTGTAGGGTCCTGTTTTTATTAATCTCAAATATAAATAACTTGCATTCGTAAGGACCCCTCTAGAAACATTTAAGAGTTGAGTAATAAGTTCATCAGAAATAATTGAAATGTGAGCGTCGAGTAAACTCCCGTGTTAGAGTCTTATATCGCTTTAACTTAATTTGTGCTTGTATAATGTTAGAAGATATCGCTTTGCACTCGATTGATCAGTTTTAACAGCATTCGTGATATAATATATTGAGCTAACTAATACCAAATATGACACGTGACATTATTGTTATTGGGTAGCTGTCACACATTAAAAGCATGCCATTATTTTTAGTTGAGATAATTACCATCACAAACAGGAATATCACAGAAAGGCCATGGATCTTCCCATTCCAGAGACTGTTTCTATCAAGAGTGAACCATGGTCACAGGAAGGGGGCTCAGGTGAAATGACGTATACGGATATAAAAATCAACCTTCAGGATGTGAAAAATGAATGTTTGCAGTACGCTGAGAGTGTTCAGCCAACTAGTAAGTTGCATTACGTATATCACAAAGGTGTTTCAGATGGACGCAGTCAGAATAGCTGCGTGTTTTTTACTTCCCCTTTTGTAGTATATCGGTGCTTTTGATTTTACCTTTCTAATTTTGCTTTAACTAAGAAAACTTTTAACTAATGATTCCCGCAAACAGTTTCTAATTTCTTAAGCTCTTGCCTCGCCATATTTTATCACTAAAATAAATCATCTCACGTTCTCTAATTCAAAAATTCTTGTCGATTATAATAAGGTCTGCTACGGAATGCTGTAATATGTAATTAAAAAACTATCGATTATTGGCAAATGCAATTCAAAGTTTTGCGTGTTTCAAAAAAGTGAAAAATCTCAGGAAAGAACTGTGTAAAAATATTTGGTAAAAATATTTGTGAATCGTTTTGATTAAAGTTTTGAGTTTGGGAATTCTGGTGTACCTTAAAACTGGGTGGAAATAATATTTATTTTTATTTTTGTTAGGTTTTTTCTGTTTTCTAGGTTAGGTTACTTTCTGTATATATAAGGGATCGTCTTATAGTGGCTTCACCACAGTTTGATAATGACTTCGTGAGATGAAACAGTTGTCACCCGTTATAATAATAGTTTGGGAGGTGGGCTTGGGTACCGCCGCCCGGGACCCATTTATTGTATAACCAACACCTCTACCAAGTGGTCCGCTACGTTTGGTGATTTGGCAGTGTTGCTCGAGTTCATCGGGTGATGTGTGTTCAGGATGCGCCTGCCCACCAGCTGCTTGGCGTGCCAAATCGGGAGGGGAGACCTTCTGACCTCTCCAACTGTCTCTCTTGACCCATCGCCTTGCACCGCAGCGCGATAGATGAATCTTACGTCCGTCCCTCCTGGACCCACTGAAAGATTCCTACCCATCACTCATACCCCTTTCCTTCCGAAAACTTCTTCTCCACCATTTTCTTTAAAAGACCCTCCACACAGCATCCCCAGAGATGACATAGGATAATGTAAAAAAATATTGGTATATAAATACACAGCAGAATTTTTTATTTAAAAAAATTTAAATACTATTTTTTTTTAAATCTTGTACGTAATGTAGACGTATGACACGATGTATGAAATTGAATGAAGCAGGCAGCATTTACCTAGATAAAGTTGTGTGGCGGTCATAATGTTTATAAAAATAAAATCAAAATGAAAACGGCCGAACACAAACATCAAACCAGAAGTAAGGGAAGAAATGACATTTCCTTTCCAACAAGCAACAGAGCGGCTTATCAAAAAATATTCTCATATCTCGGTCCTATAATGTATAACAAAATCCCCTCACAGCCGAAACTGTGTGAATTGTCTTCCTTCAGTCCAAAAATAATAAAATGGTTATCAGATCTAATCTTTCTGATTCCGAAATATTACTAAAAAATGTAATCTGATAATTATTTATCACGAACGCCTAGTTAGATCTTCGCTTTTACAAACTTATTTTCTCTATTCTTAAATTCTGTATTCCTCTAGGATAATTTGAAACCTGTTAATTTGACTGTCCTTAAACGGCCTATTTTTACGGGATAGCTAGTTAGTCCTAATTTTCCTTCTTGTTGATTTTTCAGTGAAATGTTTTTTTTACTTATACTGTAAAAAATGTGTTTTTTTCTCCGGAATGGGCTTCTAAATATCTGCTTATATGTCTGTAATCGTATAATTTTTATTCCATGGGAATTTGTACCCGCTAAGCAATTGCAAGTACATTGTCAGCAAGAGAACTGTCTTAACCAGTCAAATATGATCCCAACATAAATTAATAAATAATCATAAAAATAACCCTGATGACGAATTTTTAATGTTACACCGAGTGTGTGTTTAGTGTATTGTTGTTTTGTTATTCCAGGTAGCATTAAAGTGGAGGCTGTACCCATGAAGGCAGAACGAGGACCCCAAGAAGGAGATGCAGAAGGAATTACTTTTACCGAAATAGACATAGAACTCCCTGATGTCAAAAAGGAATGCAATGAAAGAATTACTGAGACTGCAGGTAAAGTCTGTTTTTTCTTAGAGGAATTCGTTCTAATAATTTTCTGTTTTCATATGGTTACGTACTTATTGAGCTGATTCCGTAATCTTTTTCAGACGTGCTAACGGACCCGAAGACGCATCCTGGAAAAAAACCCTTTTCGTGTTCCCATTGTAACTACTCCAGCTCAAGAATTTCGACTTTAACAAGGCACTTACGCACCCATACTGGGGAAAAACCCTTTTCATGTTCATTTTGCAGTAACTCATTTTCTCAAAAGGAAATTTTTAAAAACCACATTCTTACTCATACTGGAGAAAAACCTTTTTTATGTTCCGACTGTAACTTTTCATGTTCTCGTAATGGAATCTTGAAACTTCACATGCTTACCCATACTGGAGAAAAACCTTTTTCATGTTCGTATTGCAATAACTCAAGTTCTCAAAAGGGAAATTTAAATAATCACATGCGTACCCATACCAGAGAAAAACGTTTTTCTTGTTCCGACTGCAACTATTCATGTTCTAAAAAAGATAGTTTAAAACTTCACAGATTTACTCATGCTGGAAAAATACCATTATTATGTTCATACTGCAGTTACTCATGTTCTTATAAGAGAAGTTTAAAACTTCACATGTTTACCCATTCTGGAGAAAAACCTTTTTCATGTTCTTACTGCAGTTACTCGTGCTCTCAAAAGGGACATTTAAATACTCACCTTTTTACTCATACTGGAACAAAACCATTTTCATGTTCCGACTGCAACTCTACATTTTATCGAAAGGGCTGTTTAAATCGTCACAAACTTATGCATAGTGGAGAATAACCAATTCTGACTGCATCTATTCATGCTCCCAAAAGTGACGTTTAATATATCGAGATGACAATGAATTATTTTACGTAAACATATTCAAGATCAATCAATTGTTTTCTATTTTTAAGTGTCTTTAAGTTGATTTTTTCAAATGAATTAGGTACTTCGTATGATCTTAAACGATCATGACCATAGTTAAAAAATAACAGTATTAGCCTTTTTTTGAACGTACGTTTTTCATATTTGCAGCAAAGTGGATTCTACATACTGCTTCTATTAAGGCATTTAACAGTTTATTAATGTAACATCGTGCGTTCCCTGGTGTTTTCAATTCTATAATAAACGCGAATTTGTATAGTATGCAGATGATATCAAATTTTACAAAATCTATATCTGACTGTGAAGGGCTACATAGTGTCTTAGGTAGGCCCTGTAATGACTTCAACGTTTCTAATTTCCACAATGTGTCATTTATTATAAACAGCGTGTTAGTGATATCATAATAAAATTAGCGTACAATCGTAATACATTTTATTTATTAATTATTTTTCTCCATAAAACGTTTATGAACCAATATTTATTACGGAAAAGCGTTCAAATTGAAAATACGTGTATGTATAAAAGGTCATGGATGCAGTTTAACTATTTTTTGACATGCGTCAAAAAATAATTACTTCACTCTCTTGTAAGTGACGTTAAAAATGTCAATGGTAAATGCAGAATCGTACAATGCAGATTGCCTAGTTTTAGTAGACAGAAGTCCTCGCTTTCGGTGTACAAAAAAGATGCATGGGATCTACACCGATGGTGAGGAAAGAGTGAATCAATATGAGAGTCCCAGCTTTAATTATCACTGCCCCAGTTGTGTCTCCCGGTTTTCTCACAAACCATTTTATTAAATAAAACTTTGGCTCAACAAAATATCTGAATTTCAAAGTGATAGATTGACAATGATATCTTTATCTTGGAATAATGTGTAAGGAAGGTCGCCGCTTCGTCTGCATCCATCGGCCAATGAGGGGAGAGCTGGGTCACTCGGATGCAGTCAAGACAATGACGTTGGTTGACTTCTGTGTCCTCCCCTAAAAGCTGCCTAGTCGGTGGCGAATGCGAGAGGAATTAGTGCATCCTACCTCTTGTGAACATCGTGGAGGTACTGCAGAACTTTGGTAGTTGCTATTGACCACTGTGAAAAATAAAACTTACACACAAAAGGGACACATGTATGTATATGTGTCCCCGACTTTTTCTACCATTTACTTTCGTGTCTTATATTCAGCGCATCTCATCTGTCGTCTCACCTCTACTTTTCATTTCATGATGCAATATTTTTCTTTTCTACTACTGTTTTGTAAATTTGCTGATTGATGATGATTTTTTAGCATAATTATATACACACATATATACACGGTGTCCGGAAACTCGTAGTACAAGCGGGAAACTGGAGAATCTACACCACATTGGGAACCCAAAAAAACATAAAGTTTTTTGATTTGAGCAATTTCAAAAAAAAAAAAAAACAAAAAAAAATTTTTTTTCGGCTATTTTAGGGTTAAAGTTTTTTCTGGTGTTTAGGGTTGAATAACAGATGTTTTTACCCTGCAGAGCAGAAATATTTTATGATTACACCGGGTTAAATGAAGGGTGATTTCAAAATAATGCTTCAAATCCGAGTTTCTTCATTTGTTTTACTTTCAAATAGTTTTAATTAGTTGGGTACTTTGATCTTCAGTAATAATTTATAAGAATTTGATTAAAAAAAAAAATTAAAAAAAAAAAAAAAACAAATTCAAACTCGATTTACTCGATAACGAAAGCTCAAATAAAAAAAAAATATACTACAAAATCGACTCCAAATGTGATGTAGATTCACCAGTTTCCCGCTTGTACTACGAGTTTCCGGACACCCTGTATATTGCTATAAAATAAAAATAATAAACATCCTCAATTCTTTAAACGAATCTTAGTTCCACGGCAAAAAAAAAAAACAATTTTATTTTCTGTATCTCGAGAGTGAAAATTGGTCACTTCTCTATTGCAGCACTTTTGTAATTTGTGTACTCGAAAGTTCATTCTGCCAGGGTGGTGTGGAGGGAGAGACTCTAGACCAGGGGTGCTCAAACTTTAACTGCTGGCGATCTAC
The DNA here is from genome assembly GCF_061612785.1 of Hesperophylax consimilis. Taxonomy (NCBI): domain Eukaryota; kingdom Metazoa; phylum Arthropoda; class Insecta; order Trichoptera; family Limnephilidae; genus Hesperophylax; species Hesperophylax consimilis. Next base: position 31,127,840 of record NC_142854.1, read on the forward strand.
CTCAATATTATTAGATTCCGATCGATCGACTCTGAGAGGCTGCAAGTATGTGTGATGCAGGATTGTCGTCTATGTAGGTAGGGTGTATCGTTGCGCAGGTATAATTGCATGGCCACGAATCCACATAGAATTTGGAGGAACGACAGAAATTAGTTCGCAATATGCATTTTTTTTAGTCAAGGTAGGTGGAGGTCTGCACTAAAAAGTCAATAAAAAAACTTATATTTATTCAAAATTGCAAGTTTATTGGTTCTTAAAAAAAACAAACGAGTTCTAGTTTCTAAACTTAACTAAATAATGACTTTGGATGTTGAAGCGTGGCACTACATGACCTCAGCATACTTTTCATACGATGGTACGTAATTATCGCGTGCTAATCGCAAGCACGATGACATTTGTTCGTCAGTTAGTCGATTGCGATATTTTGACATAATTATCTTCATTTCAGAAAATGCAGACTCGCACAAGTAAGTTGACCCAAACATTGCCGTCAACTGAAGGGCGATTTGCTTTAGATTCGGATATTTATCTTCAGATATAAAATACCAGAATTTTGTGACAGATGCTGTGGCTATGAGATGTATATCTGATATTATCTGCAATGTTCCAGAACACTCCAGAAACTAACTCAGTCCGCTACAAGCAACAAATAAATAATAAAACAGAAGGCATGAAAAATGGAAAATTTTTCTCGAGATCGACCGTTTGAGCACCCCTGCTCTAGACCATGTCTGACTGACGGCCGGCATAGTCCAGTGGTAATGCATTGGACTGCCATTCCGAAGGTCGCGGGTTCGAACCCGGCGTGCGCAAATAAATTTTATTTGATTAATTTGTGTTATTTCACAATTAATTAATTAAAATAATATATAGTATATTTGCGGCACGTTCCAGAGTGGAAGATACTACCAGTATCGCCCTGGTGTAAGACCACCATTCAGAATTGAAACGTTGCTCCAAATGGCTTTAGCCGTGTTTAGTGACTAGATCTGAATAGCCAGGTACTTCCCCACCTTCCTCTTTCCCTTCCCCACTTACCTTCAGCCTCACAACATCCCCCAATTGGGGATGCCATAGTCTCACTGGCTCCAGACGGGAGCAGTTGGGACTCTTGTGAGGTATTCACTATAAAAAAAAAAAAAAAAAATGTCTTCTTCAATTGTAAAACCATTCTTCTTTCAAAGGCATGTAGGTATAGTTTGCTTATTAAAATCACCCACCAGTCTCCCCTTAGTATTCCATATTTGATGTTCCTTAAAAACTCTCGCGTATATTCAATTCTATATAAGTTCATAGACTGGAGTGACTTCAGTGTATGATTTTTTCTCTCCCCTTAAAGACAATCCACAAAAGTTATATAAACCTTATATCTTAACTTTAACAGCACAAAGCACTCTTTAAGACCACGCATTAAAACCACAAAAAATGGACAGTAATAATAATAATGTAAGTTACAATAATGTCTCCCTTATTTATTTATTAAATAAATTATTAGAAGAAAAAGTTTACAAAGCTAAGAAAAATATAGCAGGAACATAGAGACGAATACAAACATTAGGGAAGTTGTTATTTATACTTAATCGTTTGACTGAAGATAATATCAACAACTGTCCAAAAAAATACTAAACAGACACAGAAAATAAAAGGTCCCAAGTGGGATTCAAACCCGGGTCATCTCTGTTCTTACCGGGATTATATTTACCACATATTTGATAACAATGATTAAAATTCACATTATAAGGAAAACTTATAATATAATATAAATGAAAAATGTTTTAAGGGATCAATAACAAAATGTATTCAATTCAATTCAATTTTGTTTATTCATTTCAAAAACATTACAAAGTTGTTAATTTCAATGCGTTTTTAAAATATTTTTGCAATAAGAATTCTTAGATTAGTATTAACAGTATATAAAATATTAATATTATATTTTCAGTATATTATATATTAATATTAACAGTATATATTATACCAGTAATAATAGAGTTTGCCTTTTAGAGGAAGCTAATTGATGCTAAAAATGTCGATATGCGAATTGATTCTATTCAACAGCAAGATTGCTCTCCCCACAGGCATGACCATTGGCAAGTTAGTTCTGCAGGTCGGGAGATAAAATAGTTTATGTTGTCGGTGACGTAGATAACCATCGGGAACATAGAAATGAATGCTCTCCATGATGACCGAGTTTTAAAACCATCCACGAATCAGTCTAAAAAAATGCGTAGCAATGCGCACATCCCTCCTGACCCGTAAATAGTTCATTCCGAGCATACCCAAAAGAAATTCAGTGGGATAGAGCCACGGGTAGTAGCCATACTCCCTCATGTAGAGAAATCTCAAGAATTTCTTCTGAACTCTCTCCAACATGAGAGAATTCTTTACCTGATGTGGACTCCACTGACATTACCGACCCACTTTCAAGTCTACTCCTTACTAAGGAATTAAATAAAAACTATAAGCACCAGGTTATCTCTAAAATTCTTTGCATTGCGTAGAAATAAAGCCCAGAATTATCAGTGAAGTGCTACATGCCGTCTCAATATGAGCATGAAACGTCAGCCTACTATCAAACATGATTCCAAGATCCTTCATTGTCGAGACACGTTTTAAACTTCGGGCGTCCATTTTATACCAGTAATACCAGGTGTGACTCGCCCTAGTGAATGACAAAATTAAACATTTAGAAACATTAAACTCAACCCGATTTATTTTACTCCATTCAACAATTCTATCAATGTCTGACTGGAGTTGATTGCAGTCTTCTAAAGTTAGTATTTCTAAGAAAAGTTTTAAGTCATCAGCAAAGAGAAGAAACCTAGAATGCAGAATTACTTCTGAAATATCGTTTATAAATATGGAAAAGAGGAGTAGGCCTAAATTACTGCCTTGGGTTACCCCCGATTGTACAAAGAAATGTATAGATTGGAATAGTCCATGAGACACAAACTGTTTCCTGTCTGCAAGATAGCTAGCAAACAAAGTAAGTAATCTTATGGAGAATCCTATTGTAGCCAGTTTATTGAGTAAAACGTCGTGATTTACAGTATCGAAGGCCTTTGAAAAATCATTTTATGAACAATCTACTTGATGGCCTTTGTCTAATGATTTTAATACGAAATCCGTAAACACCAATAGGTTGGTTTCTGTCAATCGACCTTTTCTAAATCCATGCTGTTCAGAAATTAGAAACGGTTCAACTTGTGGTAGTGTGAATTTATGAAGAATCGATTCGAACAATTTAGCCGGTGAAGATAGTATTGCCATCGGTCTGAAATTTTCCACATATAACTCAGTTGGCAATATAACCTCAAATCGTACAAGCAAAAAAATCCTCCGATGTCATTTAAACAATAACAACAATTATAACTAATAAACCAAAATTTTCGCATAAAAAGTAATAATATTAAAATGGTAGCAATAAAGACAAATTAAATACAATTATGACAATGTTTTCAAACTGCTTAGGTCTAATGAAATATCATTGATTATTATTGCCAAAAATATTCACCACCAATAATAGAGCCAAATCAAAATCAGAACAAAGTCTCTGCTTTATACCTAATACTTATAGTTTTGTTTGAGAGTTGTGCGGAACATGCTTTAAGTTATAGACAGATTGACTAGGTTTGTTAGAGGTCAATAAATTCTTTACAGGGATATTTTATTCTACTGGACGTGATTTAAGTTCGCATCCGAAGATACATTTGGGTTTAGAGAAGTAATTGTGGTTTTGATTTCATCAACTGTAATTTGTTTGAACTTGAGCTTCTTCCCTTGCTCAGGAGGTTCATTTATTAGTATTGCTTCATCACATTGCGTATCTTGCTTTACTACATACGATCACATATTTATGAAAAAAAACATCGACATATTCAAGAATTTTTCAAAAACATTGTTTTACTAAGTTGGTCACTTGATAAAACTTCGGTAAATAGAGAACTGGATAAATAAATAATTATTTGCGAAATTTTTCATGGATATTGTAAGCAAAATTTATCGTTTTGTTTTCTAAAGTATGTTTCATGTGAATCTGCAATAACCATATGCAAATGTTTCCATATATTTTATAGTATCTTATCGTATGGATTTCATAACATAACAATTCTGTGTGATCCATGGATTAAGGTAAACATGTTTATATTATATTTTCTTTACAATTTTTATGGTTGTAGGAAAAACGCAATGCTGGATGAGATCTATAAAATAATTCCATACTTAATTTTTTTCGTGCATACAAGGTAGTTTTTTCCAATGAGTAAATTGGCAACCTCAGATCTAAGTTTCATAATCGCTAGTTTAGAGTGAGGTTTTTCTGTGAATTATTCCGAATACGTCTTATTTAGGTACACTTTCGTGAAGGTGAATACTTACACACGAAACAAAAAAGGATCGTCTCCTTTTAAAGAACATGAATAATTACAGTCAGAGCATGAAAAAGGTTTTATTCTTGTGTGAATCAGCATGTGTCTTGTCAACATATCCTTTCGCGAACATGAATAGTTACATTCAGAGCATGAAAAGGGTTTTATTCCATTGTGAGTAATCATGTGTACCGTCAAAGATCTCTTTTGAGAACACGAATAATTGCATTCGCGACAAGAAAAAGGTTTTTTTCCACTATGAGTCAGAATGTGTCGTATCAAATTAGTCTTTACAGAACATGAATAATTACAGACAGAGCATGAAAAAGGTTTTACGCAACTGTGAGTCTTCATGTGAAACGTAAAAGATCCCTTTTGAGAACATGTATAGTTGCAGTCGGAACATGAAAAAGGTTTTTGTCCAGTATGAGTCAGCATGTGTCGCGTCAAATTACTTTTATCAGTACATGAATAGTTACAGTCGTTGCATGAAAAAGGTTTTTCTCCACTATGAGTCATCATGTGTACCTTCAAAGATCCCTTTTTATAACTTGAATAACTGCATTCGGGACAAAAAAACGGTTTTTTTCCACTATGAGTCATTACGTGTAACGTCAAAGATCCCTTTCGAGAACATGAAAAACTGCATTCGGGACATGAAAAAGGTTTTTCTCCGCTGTGAGTCATCATGTGTACAGTCAAATGTCCTTTTTGAGAACATAAATAACTGCAATGGGCACATGAAAAGGGTTTTTCTCCAGTGTGGGTGCGCAAATGACGTCCTAAGTTTGACTTGAAAAAGCAGGAGTAGTTGCAACGAGAACAGAAGAATCGTTTTTTTATGGGTTGCATCTTCAGATCTGTCAATAAGTCAGAAAAAGATTAATAATATAAGGTGTTAAGTCTAACCACAGTTAAATCATTCAAATTTAAAATAAAAAATAAAAAACATGAATTCTTCACTCTAACAGAGAAAGTCGATTTTACCTGCTGTCTGGGTAATTCCATCAAAGTGATCTCGGCATTCCTTTTTAATATCCGACAGGTCAACGTCAATTTCCATAAAAGGAATTCCCCCACCATATTCTTCTTGTTTTCCTGGTTTCGCCTTGTCTGAAACAGTTTTCACATTAATGCTACATGTGAAGACAAAAGAGCAACATGAATGTGAAATTTATATAATAATTTAACGCGGGGCTTTGAAAAAAATATGGTTCGTCAAATTTTAACATAAGAATTAATTTTAAACATGAGAAAGAAATAGTGAAAAAAATTACAAGATACAAAAAATACAGAAATTAAATAAAAATACAAGAAACAAAAATATAGTATTTTAAATAAGAAAGTTAAATCAGATATTTTGACTCTGTCTTCTAATATATGAATTTTTTGGGGTAAATAGTAATTTATAGGAAATGATAATTTTTGTATTCAAGCGAGATACTTCAACATAAATATATGAATGGAATATATTTGTTTGTATTCGCTCGTTAAAATTACAGTCCATGTAAGCACCAATAGTCGGTATGCATAGGTAGTGTAATGATTTTCATTAGTATTTTTTGTAAAGCGTGATATCATCAGCAAAGAGCAATACCTCGACATCGTCTAATCAATTTGTTATATCGTTGATGAAAATAAGGAATAAAACCAGACCAATGTAAGTCTATAAGCCTTGCTAGAATAATGCGATGTCAAAGCGCATGAATGGTCGCAGCAAATAAAATAAAATACCTTCGCTGCTCATCTCACTAGGGAATTCCTGCGTCGAGATGAGCAGCTTTAAAATTATATTTAATCAAATAAGTTAAGTACATAACACAAACTTAGATGGATTACATCGATTCCGAAAATATTGTATTACTTTCTTAGTAGGATAGGAGTTGTTTTATAGTATTTGTCCAATATTTTTGAAAACGTATTGAGTAGGCTTATTGGTAAATAGTTGTTAATGTCATTTTTATAATATTGGTTAAACAATAGCTTGTGTGAGAGCTGTGGGGAAAACGCTTTCAGTTAAAGACAGATTGACTAGGTTTGTTAGAGGAACGATAAGTACTTGAAAGAGATATTTCATTGCATTGGTTGTGATTAAGTCCTCCAAAGATACATTTTATTTTAGAGAAGAAATACTGTTTTCGATTTGTGATTTCTTTAGGTCAAGCTTCTTTCCCTTCTCAGGATGTTTCATCACATTGCATACCTTGCTTTGCTAAATTAGTCCATACATTTATTAAAAAAGCATTAAAGATTCAAGAAATTGGTCAGGATTATCAGCGTATGTCCTGGGTACATTGTTTATATTCAGCTCGTCAATTGTTGTAACGTTGGTATATTTAGAACTGGTTATTTCATTACAAAGATAATTTAAACAACTGCTTAAATGGGCACATGATGTAGGACTAATTGTGAATGTTTCAAAAAACAATTGTACGTATAAAAAGTGTTTCTAAGAAAATATCTTCCGTAATAAAAACCGTGTGTTTTCCGGAATTTGGAAGACAGACTTTAAGTTAATTTCAGATATATGAAGGACCCCAGATGTCCACTTCAAGACCGATTCTTTAAGAAGGATAAAATGTTTACTCTTGAGCACCTTCAGTATGGCGTTTTGTTGTATGTAACTAATGGAATAATGCTTCATTGTATCAATATTGTGTTTTCAGTGCACTGTAATTAATTTAACTATAATTATATCACAACTAAGGTGAGGTTAAAACATGAGATTTGTAAGAATAAATAAAAAGATTGCTGTAGTACTTTCGGAATCCTGCAAACATTCCTTCTTTACATCTGGGAGGTCGAAATCCATATTCGTATACGGCATTTCACCTCCATTGTCTCCCCGGGGCACTGGTTCCGTCTTGATGTAAACACTCTCTGGATTAAGTAGATTCATGGCTCTGTTGTGCACAAAACATTTATCTGAAACTTCCTAAAACAAAATGTTGTTTTAACGGAACTCCAATTTCTATAAGCTACGAATATTGTTCTTAGGTTTTAATATTGTGCCTTGCAATGGATTTTACTGTAAAAATATTTTCAAATAAGGATATACTAGTGAAATTGACGACAAGACGATTGAAATCGGTGGAGAGAATCGTCGTCAATCGTTAGAATACAGTAATCAAATGCTGACTTCCACTATATCTCTATATAGCCGTGTATCATGAATATGCTTTTGATAAAATGTCGTGGAATATTTTAGAATTAGTTACAATTTCAATCAATGCCTTTGTAAATTAATTATCAAAAAGGTAGACTTCAAATTGATAGCTCAAACGTTCCTCAAATAAAACGTCATATGGCGTCATAAGTTAAGCTAGATCGCACCAACATTTTGAACCGCCGACAGAATTATTGTTATTCCGACAACGGTGTATTAATAATTCGGTCGGCGGTTTTGCCTACACACCATCCGGGTTCAGTAAGTCAGATTGTGTCACGCGCCTGGCATTGCGCGTATATACAACCAGTGTTCCTGTAGGAAATAAAAAAACCAGCTGAAAACGGCGGTTCACGTGTTCACACAGGTTCACGTGCACATGTGAAACGCGTCAATAGAAACATCGATGTGCATTTGCAGAAAATATCAGCATTAGAACTTACCAATAACTAACACAAGGGATGATAAATTTGACTGCGTTAGGAAAACAGCTTAAAGAATATTATATAGAATTAGAGTTTAAAAGCAGGATGCAACGATTGGCAACGACAAAAGCATGCGTCAGTGATCATTTTTAGGTTATACTCATAAATAAACAACTCACTAGATTGATATCTTCGCGCTTTTTGTATGGAAAATGTTTGCACACTACTTAACCACAGATATAGCTGACGGAGCGCTGATGATGGACAAGGTAGAAAAACTCAAGGCTATTCAAAAAAAGGTGCGACCATAAACAATATAATTGCTAAAACAATATTTTAACCACGAATTTTTATTAATTTTAAGACCGGCCAGTTTCGCTTCACTCGAGCATCGTCAGGGTACAAAATTAAACTAATATTGTTTTATTTTATTTCATTAAAATGTTAAACCACAAAGTGATTGCTTTCTATGAAAATATAAAAAATTAAAAAAATATAAAACAATACTATATAATTGCATTCAGCAATTCATTTTATGGCCCCAAAAACTATTTTAAAAACTAAAATGTCATTGACGCAGAAAAATATCGAAATGTTTCCTGACGGCAAGGTTCATCTGACTAAGAAAACGAACTTTAACAGCTTATTTTCTCAAGATGAAAAATTATTGTGTATTTGATAAGTGAAATCGATACGAAAAAAAAATCCTAAAATGACTTGAATTTTTTTTATAAAAGGAACAAGAAATTTGAATAAATGAAAAAACAAAGAACACTCATGAAAATTTGCAAAACATGATTGTGAGATAATACGACAGATGAATTCCGAAATTTATTGCTTATTTTGAACAGAAATTTTAATTTCACCAAAAAAATAAGATAAAACATGATACCTAATCATTATTTATCAAATAGCAGTTTATCCACGGGTTTTTCGCCGGTAGTTGGGCTTTGACCAGTTCAATTGATACTAACAACAGTTACATTTAATATGTAGATTTTAGAACAATGGGTAGATATGAGGCGTGTTGAAACAAAGACAGCAATCTCCACCATTGGTGTAAAATGAGTTATATATGGCGATGGATAGAGAATCAAAAATACTATCGACTGCTGCAAAGGTTTCGGAGCATAAACGACAATTTCCCATACATTTTTGAATTTTAATCTTTAGTTCCACAACAAACATGGCAATCTCCTTTAGGTTACGGTACAAAAACAACAGTATTTGTAGTAAGAATATACAAACACATTACAATAATTTACAAATGTAGATATTTTGAGGCTGATTGCGAAAAAATTAGAAATTTTTAACAAAAAATTGCCCAACTCAATTGAGAAATTATTTCTCGTGTTTGAGTTGGGGAGTGTTGTGAGTCATTATGGTTTATAGGTTGTAAAATTTCACTAGTTGATGTAGCTAAAAATTAACAATATAGCTATAAAACTAGATGATAAATTTGATAACACTATATAATTAAGAAAATAAGAAATTTAATTACAAACTAAAAAATAAAAAAATACAACTTAAATAATATAATAGTTATTAAACTTAGAAAAAATAAGATATAAAAATAAAAAATGTACTTATTAGGTACAAAATAATAGTAGGTAGGTACAGTACTGGTAGTAAATTGTTCAAAGACCGAGCTGGCAATCTTGTATGAAATGGGTACTTAATAAAATGCAACAACAATAAACGCATATTAGCACATATTAGGAAGCGGATAATATAACTTTAGAGGATATGTATTTTTTTTAATATAAATTTTGTTTGTAATTATATTTTTTTTATTAATCATTAATTAATTTTCCTAAATTCATAGCGTGGATTTATGAAAATTTATACAATAAAATTTACAAATGAGTTCATATAAACAATTATTTGAATAATGTATCCAATGAAATTAAAACTTGTGATTACCGTTGGGTTTATCTAAAAGTTGTTTGATTTGTGATTTGAAAGTTTTGTAATTTTTTTCAGTTTTAATTTTATCCGGAAGGGCATTAAACAATTTTATACCTTGATAAGTATAATGGTGTTGACCAGCACTAGTATTACATTTAGGAATTTCTAAGTTACCACGTGATCTAGATCGGTTACTTATTTTTGTAGAAATTGTTGAATTGAAATGGTCTTTATGAATTTGTAACAGTGTATTCTTTTTAAAAAAATTGTTTAAGCTAAGAACCCTAAACGAGTCAAACAGCTCCGTGGTTGGAAATATCGATGGTTTTCTTAGGATGACTTTCAAAATTAACCTCTGAACCTTTTCTACAGGTGAAAGGTTAGTTTTGAAAGTCCCTCCCCAACCGATTATACCATATTGTAATATGGATTGGGCAAGAGAAAAATATATAATTTTAATCATATTATATGAAAGGATATTTCTCAATCTAATGAATAAGTAAATAAGTTTTCTTACTCTGGTTGCCGTATTTTGGACTTGTTCGTTCCATTTTAAGTGTCTATCTACTATGATACCCAGATACTTTATACTATTTTTGCATGTTATTGGTAAACAATTTACATTACCGCATTCTTTTTTATTTTCACATTGTGATGAATGGATTTTAATGGTTATATTGTTTTCAATATTTTTTCCTGCAAAGAGAATGGGATGAAATATGTTTTCTCGGTATTTAGTGAGAGACAATTTAGGTCGAACCATGTTTTGAGTATGTTTATATTGATATTGGCTATCCTCATTGTTTCCTCCCATGATTTTCCTTTTGTGATAACTACAGTGTCGTCTGCGTAAGATATGATATCTCCAACAATGGGAAGAGTGAACATTTGATTTACATATATAATAAAAAGGATTGGACCGATGACAGTTCCTTGCGGTATGCCAAAAGATGAGGTTTTGGGTTCACTAAGGGTATTATTGATTTTGACATAATATATATACATATAATATAAAAGAGAGATTCCAATATTATTGGAATCTCTCTTTTAGGTAACTTTGGAACCATGATAGTACTATTCCGTCCAATCCAATTTGTTTTAGTTTCTCAGTGAGTTTTGAGTGTGATATGCTATCAAGTGCTTTGCGGAGATCAATGAAGATTCCAAGACACTTTTCTCCATTATCTAATTTTTTAATTATTGTTGATGTCAATTTAGCAATCGCATCCTGTGTGCTGAGATTGTCCCTAAATCCGAACTGGTTTGGGCTCATTATCTTCTTATCTTTTATGTAGTTGTTGATTTGTTTTTTAACAATTTTTTCATAGATTTTAGCTATATTTGATGTAAGTGCTATGGGACGGTAGTTAGAAGTGTTTTTTTCGTCACCAGTTTTAAAAACAGGGGTCACAATAGTCTTCTTATAGTTGTTCGGGAATATGCCCTTCTTCAGACTAACATTTATTATATGAGCAATTGGTTTGCTGATTATCTCACGTACAGTTTTTAATGTTTTTACAGTTATGTTGTCGTAGCCAGGGCTTGCTGATCCTCGTAGACTTATTATAGCGTTTTCAACTTCTTTATCAGTTACTGAAACAAATGTGTGGAAACCTTCTTCAAAAGTTGGGTTTTGCTCTGGTTGTTGAGTTTGTTTTTTGTCTAGGATAATATTACTAGCAAGTTTAGCGCCGACATTAACAAAATAATCGTTAAAGATATCACCAAAAAGTTTTGGGTTTTTTTCTGTGTCAGTATTGATTCCTTGATGAGTAACTTCTTTTGGAAATTTTTGTTTTATGCTTTTGTTGGTTATTGTTTTGATAATTTTCCAGAACTCTTTGCTGTCTTGACCAGCATTTTTTAATTTATCACGAAAATACTTTTCTTTAGTCAGTCTAATTAAAAGCGTAAGTTTGTTTCGATATTTCTTGAAGAAAGTAGCGATTTTTACGTCGTTTTTTTAGACTGGTGATAGTATTTTTCCTTATTTCTGATTGAAATCACTAATCCATGGGTTATCCATGGTTTTATAAATCTGTGTTTAGATTTTGTTTTAGAAATAAGTATTTGTGTAGAAAGGTTTATGCGATTTAGGAAAACAGTTTCGAAATTCTCCGCACAAGTATTTGGATTTTCCGATTCAATTATTGATGCCCAGGTTTCCATCTTAAGATTTGTTTCTAAAGTTTTCATATTTAAATATTTTTTTTCTTGTTTTTTTTTGTCAGTTTTGTTGGGGTTGGTACTTTTTTTGTCTGTGTTGTTAACGAATATACAGGTGTAGTGGTCAGTTATGCTGGTTTTCCATAATATCGACATGTTTTTTTCAGTATTATTTGAGTTGCACCATATGTGATCGATACAGGAAGGGATTTGTCCGCTGATATTTCGTGTTGCATTATTTATATATGATTTATAGTTTAGCGAAGTCATTACATTTATATAATCATCTTTCGTTTTGCTTTGTACCCAGTGTCCGATATTAATGTTAATGTCACCAACAATAATATTAAAGGTACTTTTTCAACTCAGTAATAATTTTTCGATTTCTATAATGAAATTTGTGGGATTCGATCCGTGCGTCCGGTAGATGGCAATAATATGGTACATAATGTCGTTCGCTTTTACACTCAGTTGTAAACAGTTTGCTAATTGCATTTTAATTTCTGTGACAGCAACATTGTTATATTTATTTAGAATGAACACCGCTATACCACTGGTTTTATTAATATAGGTAGTTGACGAAAAGTATGTGTAATTCGGAAAACTGTACAGTGTGTCAGCGTTATTTATATTTAAGTGCGCTTCTGTTAAAATAATGAGGTCCGGTAATGTTTCAAGAAGGTTTAGTGTTACTACAAACTCATCGAGGTTTTTTTTTAAACTTCGGATGTTTTGGTGCAGAACAATGAAAGCACTTGGGACTTTTTTTAGCAGATCTCTACAATGTTGTGAATCTTCGCAAATGTGCTGTGAAACATCTGTTAATTTGTCAATTTCCTCGCCTAGAAAATCATCCATCACTTATTCATAATCGATTCTCTGTTGAGCTATGATAACCATTCGTTTTCGGTAAGTACATTTATCGCTATTCGCACTGTGTTCAGTTTTGTTTTTTGTTCCGAATAAATTGTTGTTTTTGTCGCAGTTGTAGCATTTGACTATATCTTTGGTTTTTTCGCATTCACTAAATTTGTGGTTTTTTGCACAGTGTATGCATCTAGGCTTATTCATTTTGTTCAGGCATTTTAGTGATGTATGTCCGAAACCAAGGCAGTGGTAACATTGCATTAAGGGATTGCAATCTTCTATGTGCACTCGGACAAAACCAATATTGACCCTTTGTTTATCAAGTAATATCTTTCGGATTTGGCCTGTTGTTTCTATTATTACATTGCGCAGTTGGTCACTTTTCTTGTTTTTTAATATTTTAGTTACTTTAATTGAATCATTTGGGGCATCACGTAGTTCATTGTTTTGCAACAAAAAGTCGTTAAGAAAATTATCTTCACTATACTCCCCTCCCACACCTTTGATGACCATGCACGGTCTCTTCTTTTTTAATTCTGTAGCAGATATTCCGTTTTTATTTTTATTTATTTCCGTTTTTAGTTTGTCTGCGTCTTCTTTTTTCGAGCAAGTCATAATTATTTTATTGTTTGATGCTTTTTTGATCCCATTTATACCAATTCCTAGGTTAGGTGCTTTGATTGTTTTAGTAATAATTTTCTTTATGTCCTCAGATGTTTCTTTGCCTTCTGCAGCAATCATAACGGCATATTTGGGTTCTTCGAGTTGTACTGTTCGTTCTTTTAGTACCATTGCGTACGATTTCGGTTCATTATTTTTTTCGAGTTTGGTGATAACTTTTTTTTGAATATCTATTATTTGTTCCTGGAAATTGTTTCTCTCTTGTTTCCAGGTTTCTTCTAAGAGGTTTATGGTTAATTCGAGGTTATTTCGCACTTTTGAATCTTTTACGGTAGTTATATTTTTTAGGTCACTTTTAATGTTTTCGATTAATTTTAGTACATCCATGATGTGTTTAAAACTTGAGCAGCCGTGCACAAAATGCACGTCACTCCGGGTCAAACTATGTGACAATACTGAAAAGCAATACTTAATTAATAATTACTTGATAAGCTACTTTTGTATTTTTTTAACACTCCCGTACCGGACGGGGGGAATACACTTACACTAACGAGAGTTTTATGCTATATCTAAGTTGTTTTTTACACCACATACTCTGTAATTTAGGTAATCCTAAAAAAACTATTTGGTTATCGATCTGCATTTAAAAATATATATATTTTATTTCTAGTTTCTTAGATATTAAATTATTTGTACAAAATTCCGGCAAAATTCCTGTCCCCTGCCCCGCACCACAGCTTCGTAGCATCGGCTAAAATTCCCCCGTCCCCATCCCCACTACCCGCTCACAACCGAGAACGATCCAGCGAGCTAACTGGACCGTAAAAGTTGCATTTTATGGAAAGGGCTATCTCCCGGTCGCGTACACTGCACTACTGGTATTTCCTTTTGCAATGCTAAAATGTTCACTTGCCGGACTAAGTTCGGCCTGTCTGGCGTGCTTCCGGTAAATGTTTCATGTTTAGAGACAACATTAAAATTATGTCTGTCTCTGTTTCTTACATGGAAAAGAAATCGGTCAGAAAGAGACACATATTTTGTATACATTTTTAAGTAATTTGAAGGAACTTGAATAAAAACAGAGTACTCTATGGTTAAAAAGTCTATCGCAAACGTCTGTTAAATTTTATATTGGGTTATAGTTGCTAATTCTCTTAATTTTCGTGGTAAATAATTCTCTGCAAAACCGGACTAGTTTCGCCCTGCTATGGGCATCTTCAGACTGGTAAGTAGTTCATTCATACTTATGAAATGGTGTTTATAAATTAATATCTATTTCAGGATTGTAAAATATTTATTCTGTACTTTTAAAATTAGAATTTATGTAATCAGTCGGCATGTATTTATTGCAGTTTCTTACGGCATATTTACCAATGTTTTAAATTAGATCATAAAATTCTATGATTTTAATTAATTTGTGTGAAAGCCGCACAAGAGCCCCAACAGTCCTATCCAGTGGAACTATGGCATCCCCAATTGGGGTATTTTGTGAGGCTGAAGATAGTGGGGATGGGGAAGGGGAGGATATGGGTAAGACAAAGGTGGAAGTACATGCATATTCACATCTAGTTACCATATAGGCTTAAGTCATTCCAAGCAACGTTTGGATTCTACATGGTGGTCTTTCACTAGGGCGATACTGAAAGCATCTACCGCCCTGCAACTAGATATTATATATATATTTTTCTTTCATAAATATTACAGCATCCTTTGTCGAAGGGTAAGGCTCTAGACTAGTAAACCGGAGGTCGCGGGTTCAAATCCCGGTGTGCGCAAGTAAATTTTAATCTTTGTGATATTTCACAATTTACTGACCAGAATTCATTTCGGTTGTTGCTTGAAATGACTTTAACCTTGTTTGGTGACCAGTACTGAATAGCCAGCTATTTCCCCAACTTCCTCTTCTCCATCTTCTTCCCCTCCCCACTACCTTTAGCCTTACAACATACCAGTACCAGCTCGTGACTTTTGGGTCTACTATTAATTGTAATATTATCACTCTAGTACACCTAAAAGTTCCGAGCCGCCACTCCAACACTCCATTTGGATTTGGGTAATCAAAAGAGTGAAAAGGAGCCATCAGTATTGAACTTCTTTCACTGTTATCCCTTCCATCCTGATACTTCTTGCGATGACATGTCGCATTACCTAACGTCACTATATGGCGCCGCTTCATATAAGGTCGTAAAACTTAAAACTCGGGGTGGATACTCCTCATTTAAGATTGGCGTGCCTCGGCCGGCTGTTGCCGAAGTTTTGAAAGCAAAACACTGGCCGCGCCGCACATTGGAATCAAGGAATGGGAAGTAAGACTGACGGCGCCTCGTCTTCCAGTGGTTGCGGTCGGCATCATCTCGTCTCCACATTGACGAGATCTTTCACCGCTGCCTGAATTTTTTTTTGGAAATTCCACATTTCTTGAAATTTCTTTTTTTATATATAAATACTTTAAAACAATCTTTTGTAAAAAGTTTATATAACCTAATTTCTTATATGCATTAAATCCTAATTTGTAATTGTGTAAGAATTTAATAAATATATTATTATTATTTTTATTTTTTTTTTTTTTTTATTTTTTTTTTTATTTATAATGTATTACAAAAAACATGGTAAGTAACACATTATTCCCAATGAGTTGAGATAAAACTCATTACGGGAAGTACAGACACATAAAATACATTTTACAAGGATATTACACTTTTTAAAAAAATACAACATATTGAAAAGGAAAAGAAAAATAAATAAAAAAGGAAAAATACATTGTTAAGAATAGAGATTTTAGAAATACTGAGAGACATCTATACACATGAAACATAGTAAACCAACATATGAAAGCAACATATGAAAGCGAGCGAAAATTCACTGGTTTAAAAACATTTTCAGGAAATAATCTTTAAGCGTTTTAACTAATATTTTTTTGTTAGTTACTGATTGCTTTATTTCATTAGGTAATGCATTGTATTGTCTATATGTAATATATTGTAATGAGTTAATACCAAATTTTGTTGTGTGGGTAGACGATGCTAGGTGTATTAGATTTTGGGACCGTGTTTTGTGCTGGTGTATGTCTGAATTAAATGCTGGTTTGATGTTAGTGTGTGAGGATCTATGTATGATTTGTAATATTGTACAAGTGATATTGTATTTAGGTAGAACCGTAAAAGGAAGTATGTTTGTCTTTAAATATATATCTTTGATATGTGTATCCCACGGTAGACGGTAGATATTCCTTATTGCTCGATTTTGAATCACTTGTATTTCTGATATTTGTTTTTTAGTAATAGTGCCCCAGATACTACCTAAATAACTCAGATGGGAGTGAATCATCGCATAGTATGTGGCCCGTAGTAGAGATGTAGAGAGAAGACCTTGGAGTCGGTACAGTACGCCGGTTATTGGGGATATTTTAGATTTCACATGCTCAACATGGGAATTCCACGAAAGTTTAGAGTCTATTAATAGCCCTAAATATTTCGTGACTTCTATATTTTGGAGCTTCTCAGTTCCAAGTGTGATATTCATGGGCACATAATCCTTATTACCGAAAGTTAAGTAGTGCGTTTTTTTTATATTGAGGCTCAATTTATTAATACGCAGCCAATTAGCTAGAATTGAGACATCTACATTCATTTGAGACTCCAGGTCACTCAGGCTTGTACTGTGATAATAGATTACAGTGTCATCCGCATAAAGTTGGAGGTTTCCAGAGATACCACAATTAGTTATGTCATTGACATATAGCAAGAAAAGCAGAGGCCCAAGAATTGATCCCTGTGGCACTCCACATGTGATTTTACCTAAGCCACTCGAGACACCTTTGGCTTCAACAAGACAAAATCTATCATCTAAGTAGCTTCGGAGGAGATTTAGGGGCTTCCCAACAATTCCCAAATATTCCAATTTCTTTAAGAGTATTTCATGATCGACCGTATCAAAGGCTTTTTTGAGATCTATAAATATGGCTGCCACATATTCACCCTGGTCTATATACTGTTGAAGGTTAGAGATAAAATCAAAGGCGGCACATTGAGTACTAGAATTTTTCAGAAAGCCATATTGTTGTGGTGTAAGGATATTATTCGCAGATATGTATTTTAGGAGTCTATCTTTGATTATGGTCTCAAATACTTTTGAAAAAACCGATATAGGACGATATTGATATAGGACGGTAGTTAGAGATACATGTTTTACAGTCTCCTTTGTGTATAGGTATTATCTTCGCTAACTTTAATTCATTTGGAAACTTACCCGAGGACAGTGACCAATTAAAAAGTTCTTTAAGGTGACCCGCTAATTCTTCTTTACAAGCCTTAAGAACTGATGGTGTTACTCCATCGAGTCCCGGTGCTGCTTTCAGCTTAGTTTTAGAGATGATCCTCAGTACCTCATCTTTGTTTGTCCTAGCCATGTACAAGGATTGGCAAGCCTTCGGTTCCACAAATACGGTATTACAGTCATCCGGGAATGACGGAATGGTAGCTGCTAGCTTTTTTCCTATTGAGAGAAAAAACTCATTAAATGCGGATGCTATTTGGCTCGGATCCTTAATTACGCAGTCATTTACCACGAGGGATTCTATTTCGTTAGTTGGTTTATGTGTTCGGTTTGATAGAATAGAGTTTATGATTTTCCAGGTTTTAGTGGGGTTATTTTGGTTTTGTTGAAAGCTGTTCGAAAAATATTTGTGTTTTAGATTTCGCCTATAATTAGTAATGGTATTTCTCAATCTCTTTTTAAGTGTTACAAGAGTAAGATTACCAGGGTCTTGTTTCCACTGCTTGTGAATCTGGTTTCGTTCTTTGATTAATGTATTTAATTTGGAATCAAACCATGGAGTATTCAGTTGTACCCGACTTCTTAATCCTGTTTTTGGTGTAGTTGTACCTGATTCTATTGCCTTTTTAATGTGATAATTGAAACTTTTAAAAGGGTCTTCTGAGTTGCTTAAGTTGATCGTGAAATTATAATCAAGAAGATAGGATTTTACTGACATAGGTACTGTTGATGATAGGTCTCGTAATCTGGGATTTGGTTCTATTATTAAAACATTTTTTTAAGTTGTTCTTATAATCAACAATAAGTATATTATGGTCACTAAGTGGATCATCAATATTCGATATAGTAGTCTGAATGTTTTGCCTATTTGATAAGATGTGATCTATTAAGGTGCAGCTTGTATCAGTGACTCTCGTGGGAAATGTTTTGTTATTTATTGAAAAATTGTAAGATGTTGCAAAAATTTAATGAAGAGTGTGTGGATATGGATATGTCAACGTTAAAGTCTCCGAATATTAATGTATCTTGTCTACTTTCGTTCAGTATTTTTTCTAGATGTATTAGAAAATCCTGCATATTTGTGTTGGGTTTTCGATAGATAGCATAGATGTTAACTGGTTTCCTATCACTGCTACTAAGCGTTATACCTAAAAAGGAATTTTCATTTGAGAAATTTTCAATAATTGCACACTTCATAGTATCAATCACATATATTGCTACGCCGCCTCCTCCTTCGTTGGAGCGAGAAGCAAAAACACTTTTGTAACCATTCAGGGAGTAAAACTTTTCCTCTCCAATCTTAAGCCACGTTTCCGTAATGACGATCACGTGTACAATGTACCGCGAACTTCTTACTTTTTCTTCGATCTCATCAAACTTATTACGGATGCTTCTCGCGTTCATATACATTATTCGTAGACAGTTCGTCACGGGATTATAATTCTCGATGGTTAGGCACTTATGCTCATGTATGTTACACTCCATAATCTATAGTTGCAAGGTCGTTCTTGAGTGCAGCGATGTAGGCCGGGCAGTTGTCCCTATCTCCAGTTGAGTGATCAGCAGGCTTACCAAATCTGGTGCATGTCGCGCAAACTGGTTTGATGGTGGAATTTGGGCAGGACTCACCAGTATGATTTTGTTGAGCACAATGTCCACATGTGGGTTTGGTATCTCTGCAATACTTGTATGAGTGACCAATCATGTGGCATTTGGTGCAGACAGTAAGGCCAATAAAATCTCGGACGCGGCAAATAGTCCAGCTTATAAATACTTTCTCTTGCTCGACTAGAAATTTACGTACGGTAGCGGGTACTGCGTAGATACGGTGACAAGCGTTACCTGTGCGAGCACCAGCCAGGTGACTTAGTTTACAGCCTGCAATAGTTTCTTCAATGTCTTCAACGTTGGGAATACCAGTGAGAGCCATCCTTAAAAAATCTTCGTCGGTCAGGTCCCGGGGAACATTAAAGAATATCAGTCTCGGTAGACGCTTTGACGGTAGTCGGGCCTTCAGTTTGCTCGAGTTGTCGAAGCAAGGTGCATTTAATAGCTTTTGTTGTTCGCCCGTGGTTGCCGTATTGATCAAGATACCTTTATTTCTTATTTTTTTAATTCCCGTGACCCGAACGCCTAGTTCAGATGGCCGAATTGTATCTTCAATCATTTTTTTCGTACCGTCACTGTCCTTTGTGGCGTCCGCATCCGTTGGAAAGATGCAAACGGCAGGTCTTGGTGGTCCGACGCGATGTCCTTGTTGAGTGATTGGTGGGGGTTGGTGAGCATCATATGGCTGTTTTCGGGCGATGTCAGCAAAAGAGAGGGTAGCCTCCGTTGCCACTGCCACTCTCCGTATTACAGGCCCGAGATCAGACTCTAATTGTATGATTTTTTGCTCAAGGTGCCTTTTTTCCCTCTTCTCGTGGCGTATTTTTATTTCTGCCATTCTAAGTTGTGCTGTAACTGTAGCTAAATCCGCACGCATCGTCTCGCGCTCCAACAACAGCTGAGATACGGATCTGAAAACTTCCGAAACATTTCTAGCAATCCTCAGCTGCTGGTCTTTTGAGACCTTATTGCTTCTCTGCTAACACAAGTTGAAGAGCTGTCAAATGTGCTTGGGTTTCATTGAGCACATCTACTCCTGAAGCGCAAGGATATTCGGCTTCGGTGACGTCCGAGCCAAATTATGAACTTAACAACACAACTCTGTTTAAACTCCTTGTACAAGAGTTCAAACTCGTTAGCGAAACCAAGGAACAGCGTTCATTTTGTTATCGAGGTGTTGTTGTAATTTAAATACAACATTTTTTTGCTAAACCAGGTCTGAATCAGGTAAAGGACTAATAAATAACACAAAACGATTTTTGTTTTCACCTTTTTAGTTTTGGATTATGTACACTTCATATTGAACCTAAACGGGAAACGTACACATATTTACTATTGAGAAGAAGTTTTATGAATTTACAAAATTGTTTATATAAAATAGTATATATAATTATCAAAAAAGCGTTTACTTTGTGGCTTGACACCTTAATCAAATGAAAAGTTATTTTGTTTTTAAACACTTTGTTAGGTTTATGGAAATTGGTAGTGAGACAATAAAATATGATGTTAGGTAAGTTTTTAGATTCTCACGGCCAAAAGCATTTTTGTTGTTTGTTTTGGGGTGTTATGCCGTGTTGCGCTAACTCCTTCTTTAGCCGACGTTTCGGACAGCGTTGCAGATCACATCTTCGGATCTACCAGATCTGCCCTGATGATGGACACAGCAACGCTGTCCGAAACGTCGGCTAAAGAAGGAGTTAGCGCAACACGGCATAACACCCCAAAAACAAACAACAAAAATATGATGTTGTTGTTGTCACAGCGTTTATTGCGAGTCAGAATAACACATCAGTTGAGTTGCGCAGTTGGGAGATGGCTCTGGATCGATGATGATGATGACACCAGGCGTAGACGGCGATGACTGCGGTAGAATGGTCGAGTTGCGGGTCAGTGGGTCGACACCGAGTGGGTTGATAGACCGTGGAGATCGGACTAGTGGACTTGTTCAGCACTGATGAAGGCGAGGAGTCTTCCGGGTACTTCGGCGTGAACGAGGTAGCCGAAGGTGCGATGGACCTGGTCGGCAGATGAGCGGGAGGTACAGGGTAGCGACGATGGTCGCGGAGCTGAGGTGCAGACGGCGATGAGCTGGTCGCAGGGTCTAGGCGCGTGAGGTTAGCGCTGGCCAGGAATGATAGCCTGTGCTAGAGCGTTGAGGTGAAGAAGGATCGAAGCGTGACGCGGGGAGAACTGGCCATAAAGGCCGATTCCTCCGTTACGCCGAGTCTAACTTCTCGAGTGGGATGATGTCGCGTCGAACTTGTTAAGTGGAACGATGTGGAATGATCATGTACTTCGGTCCTCCACCGCTTATATACCTGCTGATTCCTTTGTTCTTGTCTGCCACGGATTGGAGTAGCGTCTGGACGTCGAACCCGCAGGACCGCTGACTCGGTTCATTGTATGAGCATTTGCATCACCCTGTATGCAAACATTCAGCAGTTTACGTATTGCGGTACCAATATTTTAATTTAATTTTCGTAAGACTGATT
The DNA here is from genome assembly GCF_061612785.1 of Hesperophylax consimilis. NCBI lineage: Eukaryota > Metazoa > Arthropoda > Insecta > Trichoptera > Limnephilidae > Hesperophylax > Hesperophylax consimilis. The sequence goes on from NC_142854.1 coordinate 31,149,732, forward strand.
GCTGTCTCAGCTTTTTAACTCGTGCAGTCTGGTTATGATATGATATGACGTAACCGCTACAGGTTGATAAGACAGCATTATAAAAAACTAGTCTAGGTAGAATCATTAATAAGGTATAAAATATGTTATTAAATTAAAGCGAGGGAAATCATATTAGACGACGACAGAGCTTCAGAGAGGGTGTGGTCGGGTGGGACAAGTGAGGGTGGGGGTTACATGGTAATAATATCAAATTATTTTTGCCCATTAAATAAGCTTTTACATTGTGTTTTTTTGTTGTTGTGTTTGTCTCCTTTTTTAGAATATAGACACAACTATACATATCTACGGAAAAAAAATTATAATTGTACCTTCCTTCCCAAGGATTCGAGTCAACCGCGCCAACAACCTTGCCAAATGCATACCGATCGGGTAGGACCGACATTTTTTTCGTATATTAACTGCTGTAATGTCATACGATTTCAGAGAAATGCCTATTCGGTTTATTTTTGTAGTGCCATTTTTGTGAAATATATAGATGGTGCTTAATCAAAGCTAGATAATAACAACCAGTAATTAAAATAACCTTTCTCAGATTAAGCAACGATACCTAATTTGTGGGTATATTACATTCTCTCCTCCACACAGCATGCTCAAAGATTATAAAGTACCTGAAGGAATTTGCAGTATAAACGTGTGGGATGAAAATGATTTGAGCACACATGGTTTCCTGATGATGGTACGGTTAACGTGTTCCGATATCGTGATAATTAATGTATTCGAAATTTACTAAAAGTTCAACCAGGAACCTGTTCATTCATTCGTTAAAGGCCTGCAATCCGTTTTTTTTTAAAAATAAATAAGCAAATACTATTTTTTTCCGTATTTGTAAATATACAATATATAATAAATATTACCCAGTTATTTTCACATCATTGAATCCGGAGTACTTATATCAATTTTTCAATTTTATCTCGGTTTGTGGGGAAACCTAAGCAAAAATAAGACATTTTAAGAATAATAATTATCGGAATGTATATAGAAATTATTTATTCCTATAACTAACATTTTAAGCCTACATGAAAGTTCCCTTTCATGTAACATATCTTCCACTACCTTCATCACCTCTAGAGCAATAGTTATAATAAAAAAGGTAAGTGTAATAATATACAGGGTGTATCGGCAAGTACCCGACAAACTTTAACCAGCTATTCCTCAGCACATTTGGAGTAAAAAATATTATGGGCGCTTTGCTGTCCGGTAACATTTTTTTTCCATTAAAAACATAAAATAAATAAAAAAAATCCACACTCCGTCACTGTCATTTGCATTGTTTCTCGCGTCCAACAGCTGTTATTAGCAAGTGTGTCAAAAAGTGTCCTCGCTCTTTCGTACACACTAAATAATAATAGTTAAAAATGAGACGAATGGTGTCGTGCCATTTCGTTGTGATTGTAAAAGCGCGCCAAAGTAGGTACGTACGTACATTATTCAACTAAACTCGAACAAAATATTGCCAGATGGGTTTTCAAACTTTGACAAAGGATAAAACATTGGTGACATGTGGTGAAAATATGACTAATCCATTTTTTATTAAAAAAAAATGTTACCGGAGAGCAAAGTGCCCATAACATTTTTTACTCCAAATGTGCTAAGGAATAGCTGGTTAAAGTTTGTCGGGTACGTGCCGATACACCCTGTATATAGAAATACTACGTAATATGTATTTTTTCAATTAAAAGAAAAATGTAATTAAAATAGTAAACACAAAATAAATTACTCAACGACGCGTTTTTTTCATATAATTTAACACGCAAATAATTGTGGACTTAATACAACCCTGAATTTATTAGAGACAAGACTAAAAAATAACCCATACTTCTAAAGTTTTTTGCGCGTATCAAGTAAAAACGCGTGATTTTTACCAACACATCAATATCATGTGGCAGGCTCGTGCCATGTAGTATTGTTTATATGTATTCGTTAAAAGCGTATAATACACTGCATGACGTCATGATTGTCACTAGTTTGAAAGATGACGTCAGAAAATTTACTTGTCGTTAGTGAAATTTTATTAATTTCTTATATTTGTTAATGCGCTGCCTTCAATCTATCGGTAAGGTATTTTTATTTATTTTTTGTATTCAGATAGCTGTTTACATTTTCTAAAATAAAGTCCGCGATAGGTACAATCTAAATTATTTGGGACTGGGTTATTTTTTTGATTGAAAAAATGAACTTGCCCAGCATAGCTGACAAGCAAAATAGCTTAACTCTAGACCAACAAAAGGTAAAACGCAATGCACAGTGCCCATTTCGCATTGCGACACAATCCGTGCGCCTTTTCATAAATGTGCACGTGAACCAAACCAAAAATTGTATTGAGGTTATTTTTCAATGGTTATGGCTTGTCTAGTTGTATTTAGTCTATGTTCCACATATATGTATTCAGACAAAATATCACAGAACCGTACGATCTACTATGGTTTCTACAACCACAGTATACACATTTTAGAAAACAAAACGTCAATCCTGAAGTAAAAATCACAAAAAATATCATAGACTTGAACAGCGTGGACATGTGGACAAAATTTTTTTTAAATATTATACATCCACATATCCGAAGCCTTAATAAATCTTTTGATGAATTTGCGATCCTATTAAACCAACTTTCTGTTCGCGCAATATATATGGGATTGTTAGGTATGCATCCACAGGCTTAATAGACAAGTGTAATGTCAATACCAAATCCTGCAAATGTCCTACCTACCCTTTTACCCATCCCAAAATGTCACCATATTAAAAATATTGTTACGACACATGTAAAATCTGACAAGTGGTGTCAGTTGTTAATCAGAACTCACAGTGATAACTAATATCAGACAGGGCGATTATACATATATTTGTGAAGTGCAATCAACCATAACTCCTGGAGACGTGTGATAGTCATCAACGGGTGAGTCCATCTTTCCTGCATTCCAATCTGGGCTTATCTTGTGCTCCAGAAGCCCAGATTTATACCTTTTTGATTATTGCACTGTCCATCGGGTTCGTCGGATGCATAAATCGTCCCATAACCTAACATTTCGGTGTAGTTTGGGACTGTTCCTTTGGGCGTGTGGCATAGCACACCACCTCTAAAAATATATAGTGGAGTCGCAGCTTCGCGACACCATTTTTTGGTTCTTTCGAGCCGGATTACCAACGGGGTATTTAAAATTAACATATTTAAAGTTATAAATAAATATTATTTCCTCTTTATACTTTGTTAATTTGTATGTACTAGGTTGCATTTGTAATTATTGTTGTGTTTAAATTCCTACATACAATTAATCATGGCGACTAGCGATAGTACTCAGGATATTAAAATCAAGTTACTAGAATCGAAGATTAATTTGATGCATAATCGTGTTAATGAATTATACGAGAAAGCGAAAAGTATTGCGGACAGGGAGACGAGAAGTTCGGAGGATTTTGTTAAACAAACGGTTAATATAGCTACATATTATGCACAATTTAATACGTTGTGTGATGAATTTCATACACTTCAGTTGAAAAAGGATTCAAATTACAATATGAATTTCGATTTGTGGAGTAAATTCGAAAATAAGTACTGTTTTGTAGTTTCTATACGCGAAAGCATTATAGCAAAGCAAGATTCATCACGTGATCGACAGAAGTTAAATAATTCACCATTAATTAAGCCGATCGAGATGCCATCGTTCGATGGTAATCAAGAGAATTGGTCGATATTTTATGAAGCTTTTAAATTAAACATTCACTCAAATGAAAATTTGAATACGTCGCAGAAGATGCAATATCTGATAGGGAAACTCCAAGGAAAGGCGTTATCAGTTTTTGCGGGAATACTTCCGAACGAACAAAATTATTTTTTAATTTGGGAAGCTCTCGAAAAGAAATATCAGGACAAACGCGTGCTAGGTACCTTTTATCTGAACAATATTTTGAATTTAAAATTATTGGCACCTAGTAACCCAAATGAGTTTAATAATTTTATCGAACGGTTTGCGTCTTCCATAGCTGCACTCAAGGAATTAGGTATTGATGACCTAACCGATTTTATAATATTACATATTGCACTGAAAAAATTAGATATACAGTTGGTGCAAAATTTCGAAATGTCTATACGGGAGAAAGCTATACCTACATATACCGATTTAATAGAATACATTCGGTCGCATGTCAAAATCCTAGAACGAACTGGGCAAAATGATAATAAAGTTTTTAATAATAAAAACAAAGTTACGCATTCATTCGCTGTGGTTGAACCGAAGTCAAGTAATAATAATCGTAATAGGTGCCGGAAATGTAATCATTCTGATCATGTTGAATTGTTTAAATGTGAACAATTTAACGAATTAAGACCAAATGCTCGCTTTCAGTTTGTGAAATTAAATAATTTATGTGTAAACTGCTTAAGCGATAAACATAAAACTGTGAAATTTCCATCTAAATCGGATTGTAGAATTTGTAAAAAACGACATCACACCGCTCTGCATTTTGAGAGCACGGTGAATACTGAAAGTCAATCGAAAAACGAAGCCATTACATTAATAGCGCGTAATAATAAACATTATAATAATTTTTCTGCGGGTAATATAGCTACGAATGTACTACTGTCAACCGCGCAGTTATTTGCTTATGACAATAAAAATAATCAAGTAACCGTAAGGTGTTTAATTGATTGCGCCTCGCAACAAAATTTAATCAGTTTAAACACTTGTAATGAATTAAATCTTAAAATAATTCAGTAGTTAAAAGTGTTGGTTCAGTAGAGACACCAATATTGGGACACGTTGCGTTAAAAATTAAATCCCGCGTTTCAGAAGATACTTATAAAATTAGTCTATTAGTTGTCGATAAAATAACTGATAAGCTTCCTACACAACATGTTGACACAAAGTCATGTGAGCATTTAGTGGGTTTAAACTTAGCGGATGAATACTGGAACGTTCCATCCGATGTTGATATCTTATTAGGGGCACAGTTATTTCCATATATTCTGCTGGGGAATAAGGTTTTATCTAAACATAATACGAATGCACCACCGGCTATACAAACAGTATTCGGGTATATTGTAATGGGTGAAATACCTACGTGTACGCCGGAGGTTTCGTGGACGTTCGGCCCCATAACCAATGTAGATTTATATAATGCGTTATCCAAGTTTTGGACGATGGAAGACATGCCTATTAAGTCGTTGATGAGTGCTGAAGACGCAGAATGTGAAAAAATGTACCTCGAGTCAGTCCAACGGGATGAATCGGGAAGGTATATTGTATCTTTACCGTTTAAGATAGATCCTAATAATTTAGGTGATTCGCGGCGTGTCGCGCAGCGTCGATCAGAATATTTAGAACGGAAATTTAATACGTCGCCAGAATTGCATTGCAGTTATAATGAAGTAGTTTCTGAATATCTGGAAAAGGGATATATGAGGGTTGAAGTTCCGTCTTCGTCTAATATTGATGAGGGATATTTCATTCCTCATCACGCAGTAATTCGTAAAGATAAATCAACAACTAAAACTCGCGTTGTATTAGACGCAAGTACAAAGACCAGTTCAGGGTTGTCACTTAATGATATTTTGTATACAGGTCCAAATTTGCAATCTAATTTATTTACACTTTTAATTAAATTTCGCTTATTCGCTGTAGCATTAACCGCAGATGTTAAGCAAATGTATCTACGTATAATGGTAACGTAAAGCCATCGTAAATATCAAAAAATTCTTTATAGATTTCACGAAGATGAACAAATTGGAGTATATCAATTTAATTCACTCGCGTTTGGTTTGAACTGTTCACCATTTCTAGCAATGCGAACTATACGGCAGCTAGCGAGCGATGAAAGAAATCGTTATCCGAAAGCGGCGGAAGTTGCAATTAATGATTTATATATGGACGATTTTGTATATTCTGTAAATACTATAAGTGAAGGCATCACTTTGGCTACAGATTTAATGGCGATGTTCAAGTGTGGAGGATTTGAATTAGTCAAATGGTCGAGTAATTCTCCTCATTTACTGGCCCAATTACCAGAGTCGCACCGCGCGACAATGGATTTTTCGGATAAATGTAGCATTTTAGGATTAAAATGGGATCCGATATCTGATTGTTTTCGATTTATGATATGTCCAACGGAGGAGAAAACTATATGTAATCGATCAATTCTTTCCACAATAGCTCGTTTATTCGATGTATTAGGTTTGGTTGCTCCGGTAATTTTATATGCCAAATTACTTTTACAAGAACTGTGGTTAGAGAAAGTAGGATGTGTCAAATTCAAGGAAGAATTACCGATGCTTTCTAATTTAAATTTACCTCGATATTTGGGAGTAAAGGAGGACTGCACGATAAATATTATCGCCTTCGCAGATGCGAGTATGAAAGCATACGGTTGTGTAATATATCTTCATGTCACGGATAAGGGTGGCAACACTACAATGAATTTGATATGTTCTAAATCCAAGGTGGCCCCTCTGAAAACAGTGTCGCTCGCTCGATTGGAATTATGCGCTGTGCTTATTTTATCTAGACTCGTTAGATCTATTATAGATACTTATAGAAATCGCGTTTCGATAAACGATATATTTGCATTTTCAGATTCATAAATAGCACTTTCTTGGATTCACTCGTCCCCGCACCGGTGGCAAACTTTTGTAGCTAATCGAGTTAGTGAAATTCAGGAAAATTTACCCGCGAAACATTTTTATCACATAGATGGCGTTACCAATCCTAGTGATTGTTTATCACGAGGACTACTGCCTGCTCAGCTGGTCGATCATTCTCTTTGGTGGCACGGTCCGCCCTGGGCTGCGAACCCAGTATCCGAGTGGCCTGTCGAAAGATTTTCCCCCTCACGGGAGGAGGAGAATACTTTGGAATTGAAAAAATCACATACATTTACGATAACGTCAATAGAGAAAAATTCTCCGATATATAATCTCGCTTTAAAAATTTCCTCATGGCCAAAACTGCTAAGAATTGTGGTATATATTTTACGATTTATGCGAAAGTTATCACGCTCAACAGTTATAAGTTCCACGGAATTAAACATTGCTGAAATGAATGTATTAAAAGCTTTACAGAATAGGTATTTTAGTGCCGATATACAATTAATACAGAGGGATAAATTATGCTCACCTTCAATCCGAAAACTAAACCCGTTCCTAGATCATAATGGCTTGTTACGTATAGGTGGTAGATTAACAAACGCGAATATACCTTTTGAAAACAAACATCCAGTACTTCTGCCAAGACAGGATCATATTGTCGATATAATTATAGACTTTCACCATCGTGTGAATTGTCATACTGGTGCACATCTCCTTATGTCAATAATGAGACAGCGTTATTGGATCTTATCGGGGAGAAATCTAATACGCAAAAGAGTACATGCTTGTAATTTCTGTTTTAAAACTGCACCTTCTAATATTATACCGCTAATGGCAGATTTACCTACAGCTAGAGTTCAGGAAGCAAAGGCATTTACACATACGGGTGTAGATTTTGCCGGACCAATAAATATAACCCTTTCTAGGCGTCGTGGGGTAAAAAGTCAAAAGGCATATATATGTCTATTTATTTGTTTAACAACGAAGGCTATACATATGGAAGTGGTATCAGATCTAAGCACGGACAATTTTTTAAACGCATTTAAGCGTTTTCTATCCAGACGCGGACCGGTTTCGTGTATGTACAGTGACAATGCGACAAATTTCATAGGCGCAAAGAATTGTCTGGATGACTTATATAATTTTTTAGAGGCAAATTCAACTAAAGAAGTTCTTCGCAATGAATTTAAAATTCGGAGAATTGAATGGAAGACGATTCCACCCCGCGCTCCTCACTTTGGAGGATTATGGGAGTCAAATATTAAATGCATTAAATCGCATCTGTATAGGGTTGTGGGTACTCAACTATTATGTTATGAAGAGCTTCTCACAGTTCTGACACAAATAGAGGCTGTACTTAATTCACGGCCATTATGTTTATTAAGCAGTTCTCATTATCCAGAAGCTCTTACTCCGGCTCATTTTCTGATGTCTACCCCGATTCAGCATCTACCTGCTTATGATTTGACTAATGAACGTATTAGTCTACTGAAAAGGAAAGAGCTTTTGGACCACCTCGTTCAATCTTATTGGAAGAAGTGGCATATAGAGTATCTTCACTCTCTGCAGATGAGAAAAAAATGGAATAGTCCCGCGAATAACATTCAAGTAGGTACCATAGTATTGGTGCATCAAGAGGATGCGCCTCCACTTTATTGGCCGGTGGGCGTTGTTGAGGAGGTGTTCCCTGGTAAAGACGGAGTGGTTCGTGTCGCACGCGTAAGGACCCCTTCCGGGAACTTTAACCGACCAGTCGTAAAATTGTGTCCTTTGCCTACACAATAATTATTATTTCTTTATTTCATTATTATTTTTTAATTTTTCGTTTAAACTTTGTAATATTAATAGCGTATTGATAAGAATATTTATATTTCATCTTACTTCGTTTTACATTTAATTCTTAACTTTATTTGAAAGTACTTAAAATTTCGGAAGGTACTTTCAACGCCGGGAGAATGTTCGCGCAATATATATGGGATTGTTAGGTATGCATCCACAGGCTTAATAGACAAGTGTAATGTCAATACCAAATCCTGCAAATGTCCTACCTACCCTTTTACCCATCCCAAAATGTCACCATATTAAAAATATTTTTGCGACACATGTAAAATCTGACAAGTGGAGTCAGTTGTTAATCAGAACTCACAGTGATAACTAATATCAGACAGGGCGATTATACATATATTTGTGAAGTGCAATCAACCATAACTCCTGGAGACGTGTGATAGTCATCAACGGGTGAGTCCATCTTTCCTGCATTCCAATCTGGGCTTATCTTGTGCTCCAGAAGCCCAGATTTATACCTTTTTGATTATTGCACTGTCCATCGGGTTCGTCGGATGCATAAATCGTCCCATAACCTAACATTTCGGTGTAGTTTGGGACTGGTCCTTTGGGCGTGTGGCATAGCACACCACCTCTAAAAATATATAGTGGAGTCGCAGCTTCGCGACACCAGATGTCGACATTATAATTCTCACAGAAAGTTGGATAAATATAAAAATCTACGATTTAAAAAATTGAACAACTACAAACAAAGTATTAAACACTAAAATTCACAAATCCCATAATAATTTGGAAGGAGATGTCCAAGAGATTGACTTGAACGATGCAAATTGTATCAAAATAAAATTACATCATCATTTTTGCAATCTACAGATCTCCTGCGACCTCCAACATATCACCTTTTCCGGAATCACTAGACTCCTACTTAGCCTAGTACGAGATATCAGTAACCTGTATATAATTGGAGACATAAGCATCCTTGACACTGGGAAGCAGCACATGATTATTTGCTTCTTCTACTAGAAGAGAATGCAATACTAAAAAATTAAAACCCACTTAGACTTGCATAGACCACATCATGATTGAAACTAACAAAAACTACTCACCAATCGTACACCAATCAACTATAACTGACCACTACACCCTCATTCTAAATGTATAATCACAAATTAAGTTTCCCAATGCAGAAAATATATTTCAAACTAAAACAAACATTGAGTATGATAAATTGAGAACCTCGTTTAAAAATGAGACTTGGAAAACAATACACGATACTCAAAACTTGGAAGATGCTTGGAAACTCTTTGTTGAGAATTTCCAAATAAGATAAAAATGAGCACAACGGTAAAAAAATCGCACATAGGTACAAAACAATATCCTAAAACCTTGGATCACACCTGGACTATTTAAATGCATAAAAAAGAGAGAATTTCTTCTCCAACAACTAAAAAACAATCCATTTAATCTATCTATACAAATATCTAACCACCAAACATAATCACTATGACTACATCTGACAGGGGACTTCACCAATCTGCCAGCCCTAGTTATTACATCATTTTTCCCACTAGTGCTGGGTAAAGGATCACTAAAATTTTTATTTTCTTGACTTCCCAAGACATACCATTAATCGCGATTTTCATAATTTGATTTTAACTTTATAAAGGGCTGCGATCTAACGTTTTTTTTTCAACTAGAGCTTATTTCGTGAATGGTAACACTTAGCTCATGTCTGATTTGACAGATAATTAGTGTTATTCTTCCGCTGAACGAATATGGTTGTGTATACGCTTGAACAACGCTGGGAAATATTGCGACATTACTTTGAAAATCATGGTAATGTTGCAGAATGTGTGCGAAAATTGCGTACTTATTTTGGAAGAAGAGAAGCACCGTTAGCTCCGTATGTTCGTTATCTTGTGAAAAAAGTGAAAGAAACTGGCATCCTCATCGATAAACCTAAGCGTGAAAAGCCAAAAACAGTGCGTACACCCGAGAATATTGCTGGTGTGGCAGAAAGTGTGCGTGAAGCGCCATCAACATCAATTCACCGTCGTTCTAAACAATTGAACATTTCGGAGACATCATTGAGACGAATTTTGCATAAAGACCTTGGTATGACGCCATACAAAGTCCAATTGGTTCAGAAGTTGAAGCCAACTGACCATCCAATGCGTTTTCGCTTCGCTGAGTGGGCCTGCGATCGACTTACAGAAGATGCCGATTTTGCCAAAAAAATCATCTTTTCCGATGAAGCTCATTTTGATCTTGGCGGGTATGTAAATAAGCAAAATTGTCGCATTTGGGGCACAGAAAACCCGCACGCATACATTGAAAAGCCGATATACCCAAAACGAGTCACTGTTTGGTGCGGATTTTGGTCCAGAGGCATAATTGGGCCATTTTTCTTCGAAAATGAGCAAGGAGTGGCCGTTACAGTCAATGGCGATCGTTATCGGGCCATGTTGAACGAATTTTTGTTCACAAAAATTGAAGAGGAGGATATTGGCAACATTTGGTTTCAACAGGACGGCGATACGTGCCACACAGCCGAAGCTCAGTAGTTTTTTTTTTATAGCATTTTAAAAAAAAAAAAGTTATTTGGCGGACCCTTTACAACTTTTCTTTATTTGGTTAACGTGGACCTTTGTTTCCTCTCCTCCGATTAAATGAATTAAATACACCCATTAACTAAATTTTAACTTAAACGCCTTTAGATTGGAGAAGGGCTGTGATCATGCCATTATACAAAGGTAAAGGGTCACGTATGGAATGTGGGAATCATAGGGCTATTAGCCTGCTAAGTTCAGTTGGCAAGCTGTATGGTAGAATTTTGATTGAAAGAGTAAGAAAGGAAACAAAAGATAAAATATGGGATGTGCAAAGTGCTTTTATGAGTGGTAGGGGGTGCATGGACCAGATCTTCTCATTGCGTATGCTCACTTAAAAGTTTCTGGCAAAAAACAAGAAACTTTTCTGTGCCTTTGTAGATCTACAAAAAGCATACGACCGAGTCGACAGGAAAAAGCTATGGAAGGTGTTGTCCAAGTATGGAGTGAATACAAATCTGACTCAGGCAATTGCGTCTCTGTATGAGGGAAGCGTTGCATGTGTTAGGGTGAACGGCGATTTTACGGGGGGGTTTGATATCACAAAAGGTGTTAAACAAGGCTGCGTAATGTCACCGTGGTTATTCAATCTATACATGGATAATTGTATGCAAGAATCGAAAGAGGTGGGATTGGGTGCGAATTTGAATAATTTGAAAGTATGTTGCCTGTTGTATGCTGATGATGCGGTGCTGATTGCTAATAGTATATAAGATCTACAGTCTCTCGTGTCTAGGATGAACGAAGTATGCATGAAGAATGAGTTAATGATGAATGTAAGTAAGTCTAGGATTTAATGAAGGGTGAAATATTTTGGTGTTTAGGTGACCTGTATACTGCAAGAATTGTGGTTTGGATGGTTTTTATTTTAAGGCAGTTGGCATTATCAATGAGTAATTCAGAGATAATCGGGTCCAGCTCAGATTTTACATAGACAATTACTCCATCTGACTGTGTCTTATTATTTTGTGTATTGAAAATTGTAAATCCTTTAATGTTTTTGTGAGTGTAATTTGATTTGATCCAACATTCAGTTAAAATTATTCTGTCAAAAATATTATTCAAATCGGCAAGTGTTACAAGTAGGTCATTATAGTTCTTTTCAATGCTTCGAATGTTTGTTGAGAATATTTTTAATCGTTTATAGGGTTTTAGAATATTTATGCAGTTTGAGGCATCATTGGTTTCAGGAGAAATCACGTTACCGTGGTTTTCTATTTGTAGATTAATATCAATCATTTCGTTTGACTAGTACCAGCTAATTGTATCACGAGCATGTATGAAGAGTATGGGTAAGTGTGATTAATAGATAAGAACAAGGTTAGTGAACAAAGATGTAATTAGAACAGAGTTAGAGCATTTCCAGTAACTTTCTTTCCAAGATTTAAATAGTATTGAGGTAAATGTATTCAGTGTTGTCAAGAAACAACCGCAAAATTTTAATACTGGTGAGAAATATTCGTGTTAATAAAAGTGGTATTATTTGTTTATATGGTGAGAATATTGAAAAATAGGGTAAAACATTAGAATTTGTGATAGTAGTTATGTCAAAACTAGAGGAATCTGTTAAGGAAGCTATGAACACATTATTTTGGGTAAATACATTATTGATGGTGGTGTAAATCATATAAAAACATGTGAGTAGGACAATACGTATGGAATGATCTACTGTTTTCGTATAGAATATTAAAGAGGCTTTAGTTTTTACCAAAATTAATAAATTATGGTAAGAGTAATTACAAGATAGATTAGCAATTATTGCAATAGTTATGCTGTTACAAGAAAGTACGAATATGTTAATTTGAATGGTTAATAAATGGAAAATAGTTGTATGGATCATACAAAAACATGCTAGGAAAAAAATATTTACAGAATGATCTATTTTTTCTTGAATAATGTTAAAAAATAATGTGTTTAGATGATTAGAAGTAAAATATGGTAAAAATGTTTAACAACAATATTAGCAGTTATTACAAAAATTATGTTCGTACAAGAGAAATCTACTAAAGAAGGTAAGAATACATTATTTTGAGTATTTAAATTGTTAAGAGTGATACGAGACAAATAGAAACTTGCAAGGAAAGTAATATTTACGGAATGAACAAATTTTTGCTTAAAGGGTGCTGTAAAAACTCAAGTAAAAATAGTAAGTAGCAAGATTAGCAATTATTACAATAATCGTTCTGCTACAAGATAAATATACTAAAGACAGTAAAGAGGCATTATTTTGGGTATATACTTTGTTACTAGAGATCCGGCACATTTTTTTTTTTTTTTTTTTATATTTACTCCACACAGGAGGCCCTGAAGAAAATAATTTCCCTTAGGGCCTATGTCATCTTTGGGGATGCTGTGTGGAGGGTCTTTTTGTGGAGAGGAAGGAGTGAACATGGGTCTTGAAGAGTCCCATGTTGTAGGAGGGAGGAAACACAGAGGCCGGCAGTTCGTTCCACAGCCGAGCTGTTGAACTTAAGAACGAATCGTAGAAGCGACCCGTTCTCATGTGACAAGTGTCAACTGTGTACAAATGTTGGGCGCGCGTTTGGCGTGTATCCCGACTACGCACCGGTGCCGAAGGGATCAATGACGCTAGTTCCTCAGAGCATCTTCCATTGTAATACCGATAGAACAAGGACAGCATACCTACCTGACGCCTGTGCTCTAAAGATTGCAGTCCGTTTGTTAAGATTGGGGAATCTATCAAACGGACCGCCCGTTTTTGCACAGAGTCGAGGGTTTTTTTCAGGTATTTAGGGGCTCCGGACCAGAGATGGCTGCCAAATTCGACAGTAGGGCGCACTTGCGATTTGTAAAGGGTGAGCAGTTGTGTACTATTAAAGTATCTGCGGGCCCTGTACAGTACGCCCAGCTTCTGAGAGGCCAACTTTACTCTGGCTTCGATGGAGCCCCCATACCTGAGCTGGTCACTTATAGTTACACCAAGCATATCAATGGAAGGCCTGTTCGGAAGATTGCTTCCGTTGAAGGAGACTAGATTATCATTTGGATCCCTTTTAGACGTAATCTGACAGGATTGGGTCTTTGAAACATTAAATTCGACGAGATTATTTTTACCCCAGGAGGAAATACTCTCGAGATAACCGTCCATTCTCTGCTTCAAAGCCCTCCGAGCCGTTGGAGTTTGTGTGCCCTTTGGGGGCTTGTCAAACAAAAAGTTATCATGAACTGTACTGTCATCCGCGTAACAATGAATCGGTGCACATGTCAAAAGGTCATTGATGTGCAACAAAAACAAAGTCGGAGACAGAACCGATCCCTGTGGGACGCCAGCATTTATGGAGTGCGAGGAAGAGGTGAAACCGTCAGCAACCGCCTGAATCGACCTATCCCTTAAAAAGTCAGCAATCCACGTACACAGGGATGCGGGAAGTCCGTAAGAATGCAATTTGTTGACAAGTCCTCGGTGCCAGACCCGGTCAAAGGCCTTGGATATGTCTAGTGCGACCGTTTGGGTCTCACCGTGACGTTCCAGGCACCGCCCCCAAACATGCGTCACATACGCGAGAAGATCACCGCACGAGCGGTTCCGCCGGAATCCGTATTGACGGTCGTTGATAATTTTGTTCTTCTCGAGGTATGTGAGCAGTTTGTCGTTGATCACTCGTTCCATCACTTTAGACAGAACTGATGTGATCGCTATGGGGCGGTAGTTGGCCGGGTTGGAGCGGTCACCTTTCTTGGGAATAGGGTGAATTACCGCTTTTTTCCAACCAGAGGGCACAGTGCCACACTTCAGGGACATTTTGAAGAGCTTTGTCAAAACTGGAACAATTTCCGCAGCACACCTCTGCAATACCAGGGCAGGTATTCCATCAGGTCCACTAGCTTTGTTAACATCGAGTCCCCGTATGACGTGGAGTACATCCCGATGCCAGATCCTCAGCTTTTTCATATAGAAGCCGCAGTGAGGAACTGACGGCGGAACAGCACCCCCGTCGTCGAGGGTCGAGTTTTCAGCAAAAATTTTCCCTAATAAGTTAGCCTTTTCGGTGGCGGTGTTTGCTAGTGAGCCGTCAGGTCTGGTAAGAGGTGGCAAACTGGGTTTGCAAAAATTTCGACCTATTGAGCCCGCAAGCGACCAGAATGCTCTGCTGCCATGCGGGCAGGCAGCCAGCTTTTTGCTGATCTGCAGGTCGTGTTCGAATTTTGACCCATTGATGATTCTCTTGCATTCCTTTGCCGATTTGTTGTATGCTGATCTGCTTTCGGGCGTTCGAGATGTGTTGTAGGCTCGGTAAGCCGCGTTTTTTCGTCGAACTGCTTCGGAGCATTGTCGACTGAACCACGGCTTTGAG
Organism: Hesperophylax consimilis; assembly: GCF_061612785.1. Taxonomy (NCBI): domain Eukaryota; kingdom Metazoa; phylum Arthropoda; class Insecta; order Trichoptera; family Limnephilidae; genus Hesperophylax; species Hesperophylax consimilis. Next base: position 31,165,058 of record NC_142854.1, read on the forward strand.
CCCACACCAGTTTCTTTAGTAGTCGATTGTATGAAGCCATCCATCGCCGAATTGATGACTTCACCAATCTCCTGGGCACATCTTGAAGGGTCCGAAGTCCGAAAACAAACAGCTGACCACGGAAAAGCATTGAAATGGGCCCGCATACCGAACCAATCTGCTGACCTATAGTGCCACACTTTTCTCCTCAGCCTCTCATTGGTTGGTCTGAGGCTAACGGGGATTGATGTCGTCACTAGGCAGTGGTCAGATGATCCCAGAGGCGCTGTGACGTCAATCTTATAACCGTGTGGCACAGTAGTTAAGAATAGGTCTAACAGATTGGAGCGGTGAGTCTGGACATCAGGAACCCTTGTGGGCTCCTGAACCAATTGCTCTAATCCGTAGCAAATGGCAAAGGATTCCGCCTGTCGGCCAGCCGAGTCCGTTGGGCCTGAGAACTTCAACCATGGTTCGTTATGAACGTTGAAGTCCCCCAGAACAACAAACTCGGCCGAAGGGTAGCGGGGCGAGAGATCATTAATAGTATCGCTCAAATGTTTGAAGAGCTCGGAAGTGTCTGATTCGCTATGGTTCGGTGAGCGGTATAGACATGCGTAGAATCTTGCCGTACTGGCAAGATTGACGCGCACCCACATTACGTCGAATCTGGAGTTTTCCAGACTCAATAGTCGCACACAGTTGACGTCAGCTCGACTATAGAGGCAGACTCCTCCTTTCAGTCGGAATTTGCTTGCCAGGGTAAAGCCCGGGCAGTCCAGATAGGAGGAGTCTGGCGGCTCGGATATCTGAGTTTCGGATAGGAAAAGAAGGTTGGGACGTTGGGACAAAAGATGGTGATGGACGGAATTTAAATTTGTGTGCAGGCCGCGAATGTTGGCAAAATTTACCAACAGTTTTGGCCCGCACCGGGGACGCCTGCTACTCACCGCTGTAAAGATGTTAAGTTTGTTTTTATGTATATTCATGATTTTAATTTTTTTTTTTTTTTTTTTTTTTTTTTTTATAAAAACTTGGGAAAAAAAAGATATCAGCCGAATGATTATTATTATTATTTTGTAGCACAGTGAAGAATGAAATACCTTTTATCAACCGTCACAGTGATTGACGTTTTTGTCGATCGAGATCAAGGACATTTTTTATTGTGATGATTTTGGAGGTGTCCGTTTTTCTCAGCAGAATACGCCCCGAAGCCGTCCAGGAGTGTTTATAATCGTTTTCTTTGGAATTTTTTTTTGTTTGCGAAAGTAGATATTTTCCTTTTTGTGTCAGGTGTTCGGACACATAAATACGTTTGGCTTCTTGTGACAGTCCTAGGTCCGCTGTGTTTAGTTTATTTGTGGTGGTCGCAGTGGATTTTTTATATGCTTTAATTTTGTTAAGAAAATCATCACGTGATTTAATATTATTGAAAGACACTATTAATGATTTGGGATTCTTCTCGGACAGTTTCGGTCCTAGCCTATATATTTTCGTAATTTCAGATTGTAAGGGTAGTGCGGTATCTCCATAGTTAATAATTTTGGATATTTTTTTAGTGTTTCAATATGATTTTCAGTGTTTGATTCTGGAATACCTCTTATATCGATATTGCATATTTGGTTTAGGTACTCCAGTCGGTCAATTTTGTCTTCTTGTTGGGATATGGTATTTTGTAGGATAGAATTACACTTATTTAATTCCATCATATCAGTATTGACTGTTTTCTGTGATTGTTCAATGTCAATTATGCGTTTTTTTAAATCATCGTGTTGTTCCGATATAAATTGTATTGATTTAATAATTTCTTGATTTTGTAAGATGATCGATTCATATTTTTGGGCAAATGAGTCTAGTTTTTTTTCAACAAATTCCATTATATCAGTTTTAAAATTGGATAGTTCATTAATAAATAATCCTGAAGTAAGCAGCCCATTGCCATCTGTGGTTGTGATTGATAAACTATCTGTGCCTTTTGGCTGGACGGGTGCAGTTTTTGGTGATTCACTCATCTGTTTACCTTGTTTGACGATAGATGGCTGTTCATCATTTAATAATAATGTATCATTTTTTATCGGCTGCTTCAGTTTATTTTTTGGATGTTGAATGCATTTTTTACACTTCCATTGTGTATTTCTTGCACTTCGACGGGAGGATTCCACAATTTCCGCACAGCCGAGATGATAATTGCTTTCACAGAGACAACAGCATACAAAGTCTGATGGGGTGTCAATATTATGTTGACATATGATGCACTGGATATTCATTTTGGATGTTGTTATAAGCGAGATCTATGTAAAAAATGATTTTTAGATGATAACTTTCAATATAAGATGGTAATCACTTTAGTTGACACTTGTTTACTTTATAACGGCAGAGTTTTTTTCCGAAAAGATTGACACTTGGTGACAGTTTTGTACTTGGGGTAAAAACAGTAAAAAACGCAACTCCGTGAGATAAGAATACACAGGTGTGATGCGCGATCCTCTATTTATTATAAATTAAAACTTTAAACTTAGTAGGTACACTATCTTTTTGTTTGTTGATTTTGTATTAGTTCAATGTGGACATAGAGAGACGTCAACACTAGACTGGGTGGGTACATTAATATGAATGACGATGGAGTGAATGTAACCGAAATTAGCATGGATGAGATAGAAAGTTCGATTAAATGTATGAAGAATGGTAGGGCTGTCGGGTTTGACAATATTGCTGCTGAATATTTTAAAGGAGGTAGCCGTATAATTCTCACATGGTTGTGCAATCATTTTAACCAATGTTTAAAGGAAGGTTATACGCCTTTAGATTGGAGAAGGGCTGTGATCATGCCATTATACAAAGGTAAAGGGTCACGTATGGAATGTGGGAATCATAGGGCTATTAGCCTGCTTAGTTCAGTTGGCAAGCTGTATGGTAGAATTTTGATTGAAAGAGTAAGAAAGGAAACAAAAGATAAAATATGGGATGTGCAAAGTGCTTTTATGAGTGGTAGGGGGTGCATGGACCAGATCTTCTCATTGCGTATGCTCACTTAAAAGTTTCTGGCAAAAAACAAGAAACTTTTCTGTGCCTTTGTAGATCTACAAAAAGCATACGACCGAGTCGACAGGAAAAAGCTATGGAAGGTGTTGTCCAAGTATGGAGTGAATACAAATCTGACTCAGGCAATTGCGTCTCTGTATGAGGGAAGCGTTGCATGTGTTAGGGTGAACGGCGATTTTACGGGGGGGTTTGATATCACAAAAGGTGTTAAACAAGGCTGCGTAATGTCACCGTGGTTATTCAATCTATACATGGATAATTGTATGCAAGAATCGAAAGAGGTGGGATTGGGTGCGAATTTGAATAATTTGAAAGTATGTTGCCTGTTGTATGCTGATGATGCGGTGCTGATTGCTAGTAGTATATAAGATCTACAGTCTCTCGTGTCTAGGATGAACGAAGTATGCATGAAGAATGAGTTAATGATGAATGTAAGTAAGTCTAAAGTAATGGTGTTTGAAAGAGAGAGTACGAAAACAGTGTGCAATATAATTGTGAATGAGGAATACTTGGAGCAGGTGGATGAGTTTGTGTATTTAGGAAGTATGTTTACGAGAGATGGGAAGGCTGACAGAGATATTGAAAGAAGGGTAAATGCAGGTAATTCCGTTAATGGAGGACTGAACGCCGTTGGCGCTAACAAAAAATTGTCCAAAGAAGCGAAGTTAGCAGTCCACAACGGAGTGCTGGTACCTACCTTGATGTATGGAAGTGAGGCATGGAACTGGCAAAGAAAGGATGAAAGTAGATTGAATGCTGTTGAAATGAGATCCCTGGGGCGTATGTGTGGTAAAACCATGTTTGATCGTGTGAGGAATGTGGAGATCCGCAAAGAGTGCAAGGCTGATGTAACCGTAATGAGTAAGATTAAGAAAGGGACGCTTAGATGGTTTGGGCATGTAGAGCGAATGAGCGAAGATAGGAGTGTAAGGAGTATATTTGATGCAAATGTGAATGGTAGCAGAAGTCGGGGACGCCCGAGGAAGACATGGCACGATCAAGTGAATCAGATACTAGAGTCGGGCCATGTCAAGAGTCAGAATAATAGAAGAGTATGTATGAGACGATGTATGAATGTGAATGAGGCAAGGAGTGTGTGCCAAGACTGAGTTGTTTGGCGGTCCGTCCTCTCTGCCTACCCCTGCGGGGAAACGGCGTGATGGTTAGTTAGTTAGTTAGTTAGTTAGTTATTACAATTCTGTCACCAAATAAAAGACATTTTCCCTTGACCGACAGGGAATTTCTGAACTTGAAATATTTTTTTTAATTTCTGGACTTGACAAATTTTCAATCCAACCGATTGAAACATACTTAATGACTTTATATAATATTTCTTCTTTTTCAGAATGACTTTCAACTTCTAAAAATTGAATTAAGAGTGTTGACATGTATACAAAATTACATTCCTCTACATTAAATTGTTGTTCACTTGGCAAACGTGACATTACATCAGCTTGACGAATTTTCAGTCCTTTTTTAAAAACTAATTTATAATTGTACGCGGAAAATATTATAGACCATCTTATGAGACGTGATGCAGCTGAAACGGGGACTTTTTGTTTTCGGCAAATAAAGACAACAATGAAGCATGATCAGTATATATAGTAAAATGACGACCAATTAAATATTTATGAAATTTCTTGATTCCAAAAATAATGCAAGAGCTTCCTTGTGCAATTAGCTATAATTTCTTTGAGCTGAATTTAATGTTGCAGACTCAAAATTTATAGGAAATTCTTGATTCTTTACGATATGACTTAAGACCCATCCGGCACCGTATGCACTGGATTCAACTGTAAGACACAATGGTTTTGACGGATCAAATAAAACTAACATGGTTTATCTGACAAGAGAGACTTATTATTTATAAATGCTTTTTCGCATTCATCAGACCAACACCATTCTACATTCTTTCCTTATGAATTATGGAGTGGTTCTAGCACAGTAGGACACAGGAATAAAATTACTATAAAACTTCAACATCGACAAATACGATTTTAGTTAAGTAACATTTTCTGGACACCCAGTAGACTTAATTTTCTCAACTTTCGACAAGGACGTACTTTTGCCTTGACCTGACAAAGTAAAACCCAAAAATTCTAAAGAAGATACAAACAATTCACTTTTTGACATATTAATTTTTATATATATCTCATTTAACTTTGACAAAACTTTTTCGATTACCCTCGTCGCCAATTGTTATATCGGGGATTATTAAAGAATAATAGACTGTTGACTCAGACTTATGACGTTTATTGACATTCTTACAGATTTGTTACTATCTCCCAAGCGACGCATTAGGACTGCCAACATAGCAATCACCAAATACAGGAAATTATGCTCTAATTAAACAGAACCTCCAAACGAAATTATTATAAAAAAGTTGAATCAAATAATGACCCAAAACATATATGGGAAATAATCAAAGAACTAACCTAGGCATAACACAATAATGGTGAAAATCGAAATAATAGAAACGGAAAATGATATAATGAGACGAAGTATTAATGTGAATGAGGCAAGGAGTGTGTGCCAAGGACGAGTTGTTTAGCGTGATGGTCATTAACTTAGTTAGAAAATGATATCATGACTCTATACACAGATGCGAACCTATTATTAAATTTAACTAAAATATATATATAACCTTTCAGGGATGTTACGCAATAGGAGTATCTATGATTCTTGCTCTCCATGTTTCAGATCCAACTCATGGCAAGGACGTCTGCGGCCGAGGTGATAGGCTCTCCATAGAACCGGTAGGGGTGAAGGGAAAGGAGAGGAGAAGATAAGAAAAAAGAAAGGGACATTCGAGAAAAAGTTATTGTGTGTTTTATTGTAGGTATAATTTTATCTTATAAGTTTGTACATGAAATTTAAAGCTAGGGAGAGGAAGTTAAATTAAGTAGGGAAGGATTTGAGAAAAGTTTAAGAGTCTGCTTTGACTTCCGTAGTATATATGGCAGAGACAGAAGATGAGGGAGATATAATCACCTATATAACACGCTGTAGTAGATAGTTTGGCTCTCTCTGTCAACAGCTCTAGTTAGAAACTAAACTCTGTAAAATACTCGTTGTTACAATATAACATTATAAGAATCAAACCGTATACTTTATACATATATGTGTGAATCTCGGCCAGAATATAAACAGTTTTAGACCAGTATGGGTGCGTAAGTGCACTATTAAGCTTGACTTGATTGAGCAAGAGTAGCTACAGTGGAAACAAGATTAAGATTTTAGTTCAGTATGAGTGCGTAAGTGCCTTGTTAAATGTGTTTTTTGTGAAAAGGAGAAGTTACAATGGGAACATCGATAAGGTTTTATACCAGTATGGGTGCGTAAGTGCACTGTTAAGTGTGACTTGTTTGAGCAAGAGTAGCTACAGTATGAACATGAATAAGGTTTTTCTCTGGTGTGGATGCGTAAGTGCACTGTTAAATTCGATTTATCTGAACAAGAGTAGTAACAGTGAGAACATGAATGAGGTTTTTCTCCAGTATGGGTAAGAATGTGAGTTTTTAAATGTCCCCTTAGAGAACATGAATAGCTGCAGTAGGAACATGAATAAGGTATTAGTCCAGAATGGGTGCGTAAGTGCCTTGTGAAATTTGTTTTGCGTGAAGATGAGAAGTTACAATGGGAACATGAATAAAAAATTTTCTTTAGTGTGGCTGCGTAAGTGACTTGTTAAACGTGATTTGTCTGGACATGAGTAGTTACAACGAGAACATGAATAAGGTTTTTGACCAGTATGTGTGCGTAAGTGCCTTGCTAAACTTGATTTGAATGAACAGGAGAAGTTACAAAGGGAACATGAATAAGGTTTTAGTCCAGTATGGGTGCGTAAGTGCCTTGCTAAATTTTGTTTTTGTGAACAGGAGAAGTTACAATGGGAACATGAATAAGGTTTTTCTTTTGTGTGGCTGCGTAAGTGCCTTGCTAAACTTGATTTGAATGAACAGGAGAAGTTACAATGGGAACATGAATAAGGTTTCAGACCAGTATGGGTGCGTAAGTGCTTTGTTAAGTATGACTTACTTGAGCAAGAGTAGCTACAGTAGGAACATGAATAAGGTTTTAGTCCAGTATGGGTGCGTAAGTGCCTTGCTAAATTTTGTTTTTGTGAACAGGAGAAGTTACAATGGGAACATGAATAAGGTTTTTCTTTTGTGTGGCTGCGTAAGTGCACTGTTAAGTATGACTTGCTTGAGCAAGAGTAGTTACAATGTGAACATGAATGCGATTTTCCTTTAGGTTGCATCTTTAGGTCCGTTATCATCTCTGAAAAATGTCAAAAGAAGTTCAATACTTAGATATCTATAGTTAAATCAGAAAATTATTATAACAAATTCGGACAAACAAAAATCGATCGTACCTGATGCTCTTTCAGAGCGTTCCAAGGATTCCTTTTTAATGTCCTGCAGATCTATGTCTATCACTGTATAAGGAATTTCCCCTCCATCGTCCTCTCGGGATCCTGGTTCTGTCTTGATGGGTGCAGTCTCCACATTAATGCGACCTGGAATAACACAACGTCAAAACATTGATAATGCGTGTAAAGACATGCTAAATTTACAATAAAAATTCGTCGTGGGTCGGTGCTATTAAATGCTCATTACTTAGATTTAATGTTGAATTTATTTCATTCTTTAACAAAATTCCTGCTGATAAGCTGCATGCTATTGGTTAGCGGGAACGAATTTCCATAAAAATCAAAATATCTAATAAAGAAAACGTACATCATACCAGGGGCGATATGGTGTACCTTTATTTAGGTAAGGGGCAGCTATCCCCGCCCCCAACGTACACAAATTAACGGTTAAAAAATAAAAGAATTAAAACCTTCGGTTTATAATTGGTGACAAAATTACAAATCAGTTATTTTTATATCGAAGGAAGTGAAAATTTTAAAACTGCTGGAATACACGGTTATTCAGTATCAGTTAAATACAATTCTATAAAAAGGTATAATCTAAGGAATTCCTTCATTACTGATTACTGATTACCCAGAAAAACCTTTTTGTTTGTGGATAAAAAGATCTGAAAATAATTTTAACTATTAATACTAACTATAACAATAAAACACATGAGCGGTCGGTGGCTGAGTTGACATCGCGTTTGGGTTCCACCCAGGCATAGTGTGTACAATTCTTCAAAAAACAATATGAAGTCAGAAAACTAAATGCATTATATTTCTACGATGCAATATATCAAATTTTCAAAGATAATCAAGATTAATTAGCACCATTTATAAATATTAGAAAACTCATGGAAATATCAATACCTCAAAGTCGAAAATGAAAATCACAATGCAGCACTTGAACTCGTAGTAAAATAGTTTAATTCATTATTATTAACTACATTAATATAATAAATATAAATAGTGTGAACAATTCCTCAAAAAAGAATATGAAGTCAGAAAAGTGAATGCATTATACTTATACCATGCAACATAGCAAATTTTCAAAGATAATCAAGATAAAATAGAACCATTTATAAATAATAGAAAACTCGTAGAAACGTCAATACCCCAAACTCGAAAATGAAAAAAAAAACAATGGAGCACTTAAACTTGTAGTAAAATAGTTTAATTCATTATATTAGTATGATAAATATAAATAACAATTCAAAAAATTTTACTTCATCTGTAAAAACCCACTGGAAATATAAACTGAATACTTTGACTTAACATAAACATTTATATAACTTAACAAGATAACACCATACACAAAACCCTAGCTTTATTATGATGGTACATGTTAAATGATTTCTAAATATTCTGTAAAATTATGTAACATATTTAAATTTTGAACTGTTTGAGGGCTTAAAAAGTTAACAAATTTCTGAGTTCGTTAGCCAGCTGCCCTGACTGCGTCCATCTGAAAAACCTTTGTGATATACGTAATGCAACTTACTAGTTGGCTGAACACTCTCGGCATTCTTCAAACATTCGTTCTTCACATCTTGAAGGTCTATTTGTATATCTGTATACGCCATTTCACCTTCTTCCTGCGACCATGGTTCAGTCTTGATGGAAACACTCTCTGTGTTGGGAAGATCCATGGCACTGCTGTGAGAGCGTCCTGTTTTGTGATGGTAATTGTTTTCAGCTGAAAATAAACAAGACCTATAAAAAACATCTCTTCACTAACATTTTATATAATGTTCAAATAAAAATAAAGTGTAAGTCGACCCAAAATTTTTAACGGTAAAATTATTTAACTGTTAAGCACTTAACTAATGTTAAAGCTTTTGTCTATTTTAACAAATTTTTATAAATGTCCACTTTCGATGTGTATTTACATCATGTAGCCCGTAAACCTAAAGAACGTCTGCCCGTTATTTGTGGGTAAAGCCAGGTTTTTTCACACGGATTAAAATTATGAAAAAATTAACACAATGTTAAAAGTAAGTCTTAAAAACACGCACTGAATAAAGATGTTCTTTCTAAGTAAGTCTTTGTAATCGCAAGGCGAATCAAGAATGGACTGTAAAATTAATTGTGAACTTGAAGTTGACACAACGATGGTTAGAGATGGTGAACAGGGAATAGGGAAGGAATCCGACTTACCCCTTTTATGTTCGTCAACGATGTTGCTGGTTGGTTTCACTCACAGGAGATGATTTATTGCACACACAAGCTTCCATAACATCTGGTTGGGTAAGAAAACACTGATGGGAACCGAATATATTCACTGCACAGTATTCTACCCCGAGTTGATATCAATAATAGCACTGATCATAAAGAGATGTTCCTCAAACCGGCTTCATCAATAAACTGATTTGACAGTTAAGTTTATTGTTGTAAATGTCACACAAACGTGGGTATTGTCGGATAATGACAGGTACTTGTAGGTAATAGGATGGGAAAATATCAAGGACAATTTTAAAGGAAGATTGTTGCGTCAACAGTCTTATTAAATGAAAACTAGATAAAGACACACTAGGTTAACAAGTTTTGATTGAAACAATCAAGTTTTTAAAGAAAAACACAGCCCGATTAAATAAATTATCAGATCATTTGCGATTAAAATAAAAGTAATTGACCCAAAGCACGGCAATAAATAGACTGACAGAACGACAGCCTTTGGGACCAAGGCGGTAGATTTAGCAAGAACGCAAAAGAATAATGGCAGTCCCACAAGACGGAACAATTTTCCTATTTTGCATGAAAAGAACAATTAAAAGTGGGAATTTCGAAAAAAGTCTTACATCTCTTTTGCTAGTACCATCTCGTAAAATCACCCCGCGAAGTTATTGAACTTTACCCCCAGACAACATGTATATTAACCACAAACTTTTAACTAGGTCTATTGGAATCTTAAATTAAGAGATGAAAGAATTAATTAACAGATCATTTCCGACTTGACTGTAAAGATGGTTTATAAAGCAAATAAAAATTGAATATCACTAATCGTTTAGATTTTACAGTGTGACAGCGGATGTAAGTCAAGAATAAACAAGCTTATGTACTATCGTCCGTGTCGACACGTGTTTACCTGCTAGTGTTTGGTAACTCAATATGTTATAATACGAATGCTGAAAAAACTGATCAATCAAATGTTAAGCGATATATTCCTACAATAAACAAATACTAATTAAGGAGTTGAGGATATTTCGTCAATGTAACTAGAACCTACTTACGTAAAGGCAAAGTGCGGCGGTCACTTCCAAAGCAGTGAAGAAACGTCAATAGAAAATTTTAAACTTGCCAATAATAAAAACTTTGCTTTAAATGTGTTGGTTATTGAAATAATCTGAAGTGCTATAAATTTGACACCGTTATTGTCTTGTTTACACGAAATTACTTTAGTAAAACGAGGCAATAATTACCGGCGACAATAAACGACAGGAGACGAAGACGCCAAATCGCGCCAAATATTGACTGACATTAATTTGACATACGCACAAGAGATGATCGATATTCCTGTCGAAGTTACAAGAATCCGGTTCCTTTGCGTGTACACATAAATCAACTATCTATGGATTGATAACTCTACCCTCTTTCCATACATTGGTTTTGGTCAATTTTTAACCTTAGATCTGGCCAATTTTAAGACACCACGCATCGTTGACGTCACAACACACCATCGACAAAGGATAGATGAAATTTAAAAAAAAGACGAAACCATAGACAATATAATTTTGCTTCGGAACCTACTGAAAACCACAGACATAGGAATTAATAGACGAGAAGATAATGGCGAGGGGTAAAATCAACCCTTTAAGAACGAAGGGCGTAAGGCTGACTATGATTCGTTAGTAAATCAATCTGACAGTAAATAGGCATCTCGCATTATAATATCACCATTTACTTCTTAAAAGTAAAATCTGCTTTTGAATGAATAGACATTTTTACATGGGAGCGCAAATTACTCGCCACGTTATGAACAAATTTGCGAAGTCCAAATTCGGCAAAAAAATTCGGTTCTATTTTCAGAGTCGAATATTTCGTTTAAGTATTTAGTTAAGACACTTTAATAAATGTTCATAATTTACTTCCCAGCAACCAACCAGCTTTGTGTTTCGCGTCCAGACGTTTCTCGATGTGATAGTATATGTTTCTAAAACTGATCTATATTATACGATGTGAATATGCTTAAAATAAAGTAAAATAATGCGAACCCAGGTTAAAAACCACTGCTCTAGAGCTAGAGTCTCTGTCAGTACATCCTTTTACACAACTTTAACTTTTAAGAACTTTATCGGTAGGCATTTTTAGTTTCATACAACCAGATATTTGAAAATATTAAATGTTTGCACAATGTTATAACATAAACTGATAATGGCGTCCGTCAGACCAGAATTTGCTTACATTTTTTTTTCAGGAAGCGGAAATGTCAGGGAGCACGCGTTACATTACAAGGATAGCGAATCCTGTCTTTCTGGGACTTATGTTAGTGAGCGAGAAACAAAATAAATTTGCATCGGTGACGTCACAAACATAGATTTTTACTATGTCTGCGGTTTGTGTTGACGTTTTGAGGCGGAGTTATACCCCCCTAACACTGTTAAGAAAATAACCCACTAGATTGATAACTCCGAGCTTTTTGTGAGAAAAAAGTTTGTCAACTATTTAACCATAGATCTGCAAATATTGAGACAGATTTTAGATATAACCTTGACAACGTAATTTCTACAAGTACAGAAGAAAGAATTAAAACGATATTGCGCCAACATAGACAATTTTTTTTTTTTATTTCACCAAGATAACAGAAACAAGAAACCCAAATTAATTTATTAGCACAAGACACATTTTAAATGTGCAACAAGACGGCCATCCGAATATTGAAGACAAACCAAAAAAGATTTGCAACTATATTTTCGTTACAATTACGGTTTCGATTAGTGATGGAAAGATCGAAATATTTATATAATCGATTTTTTTTTATAACCGAAACATCAAAAGAATAGAATGATCAATTCGAATGAATCGCTCGGAGTGCGGGAGCAATAGCTACGGACAGGGGCAAAAATTTTTCCGTCGGGGGGGGGGGGTAGGATTCGAATATATATTCCGGTTGTAATTTATTTTCATTAGTATGGCAATATTTGTGGTAAGCAGGTACTAGCGAAATTTCAATCACTTATTTTCATTCCTGGCAATGATTCCCTTGTTGTCTGCTAGCAACATTAGTATTATTCCTGTTATCCACGAATTTCAAATATGTATGCATACGCAATTAACATTTTTATAAATAATTAATAAGATTCGAATATCTACATACGTACAATTAAAATAAATTATTATACAAGTTTTTTAAGTACAAAGAAAAATATTTTTATGTACATTATTATTGTGCTGTAATTTTCATTTGCTGTACTTTGATATCTGTTTTATATAATATTGTAAGCTCCTGCTGAATAGCTACTTAGTGTAGCCAGTAGGTACAAATTCCCATTAATAATATTTATAATGTACCTCTTAATAATAAGATAATAATTATATGCCGTTTTGTTAAAAATAACCTCTAAATCTCATGTACGTTGTAGGCGTCTACTAGAACCCAAAACAAACCATTCATTCATTTGTAATTTGTATACAATTCACAAATTATTATTAAGTAAATAAAGTTATTTTACTACAGAAAGCGTTTCATTTTAATTACTAAGTAAGAGACACCGATGTTAATTTCATTCATGTTAATTTCAAATAAATTAAATATATTTGTTCGTAGCATAGGTAGCAGATATATTATGTTTATATGAACGAACACATGTCACTTGATGAGTTTAATATATACTGAATATTGTATACTGCCCGAAGAAGCTACAGTTGTAGTGAAACCCGATCAGCATTAAATATAAAAATGGTGTTTGCTAAGTTATTGGTTTATTTTATTTTAAATATACACTACCCGAATGTCCCGAATAGATGATACATAACCTAAAAATAACATAGGTAGGTATCAAACCTTCAATTGTGAAAAACTATCACCATGAAAATCTTTTACACATAAACTATACCTACTGGAAACGTAAATCGTCACCTAAAAGTATTAATTCATAATTTACAATTCACACACGAGGTTGATTATAACATCAACATGCTTCAGTAGGCAGCCAACAATGTACTTCGTTTGTCAAGCAATCTGAGATGTTTTGACATCTCGAAATATAACCTCTCGAATGTGAGAATCGATTTGCGTTTTCGAACGAATTCTGACAGTTTGAAAACGATTGTCTCGGACTGAACATTCGAATGATTTCTGACATTTCAGAGCGATTGTTTCGATTTCACTTTCGATGACGTTTCAAAACGATTGTCTCGGAGTTGCATTCGAATTAATTCTGACCAATCACAACGCTTGGCTGGCATCGCTTATTTCTGACCAATCACAGCGACGACATCGATTCCGCCCATCGCTAGTTTCGATGTTGGATTGACTTGCACGATGCAAATTGTATCAAAATAAAATAACATCATCATTCTTGCATTTTTGCAATCTACAGATCTCCTGTGACCTCCAACATATCACCTTTTCCGGAATCACTAGACTCCTACTTAGCCAAGTACGAGATATCAGTAACCTGTATATAATTGGAGACATAAGCATCCTTGACATTGGGAAGCAGCACCCGCAGTCACATGATTATTTGCTTCTTCTACTAGAAGAGAATGCAATACTAAAAAATTAACACCCACTTGCATAGACCACATCATGATTGAAACTAATAAAAACTACTCACCAATCAACTATAACTGACAACTACACCCTGATTCAAAATGTACAATCACAAATTAAGTTTCAAAATAAAGAGAATATACATTACAAACTTAAACAAACATTGAGTATGACCGAGTTGTTTATCGATCCGTCTTCTCTGCCTACCCCTGCGGGGAAACGGCGTGATGGTCAGTTACTTAGTTAGAAAATGACATCATGTCTCTATACACAGATGCGAACCTATTATTAAATTTTGCTAAATGAGATCTGAGCGTTCTACCACAACATTTTTTTCTATGAGAAAACGAAGTTGGACGTGACGGTTTCAAATGGGTTTCAAGGCTATTCGAAGTGTAACAAACAGTCGTAGAATATAAGATCACTTGTAACCAAAAACCATTAGACAATATTACATCGTACAAATAACACGTCAATCTGTCTGGTGATGTTTCTATGCCAGGAGAAGGAGTCACATGTAATGGTCGTAATCGAGGTATATTTATATGTACCAAATTTTCAGGCTTATCTACAACTGAAGACAGATGTCAAGATCTGAAAAACCGTCGTATGAAATTCATGTGTCCTTAATGTGAGAGTGACCTACAAAAAATCTCTGTCTTACAAAAATTACTACGAGAACCCCAAAAATTAATATCTTAATAAACAACACCAATTGCGATTTACTAAAGATATTTATTTTTCATGCCCTATTTGGACTTAAACACTTTATTACTCGAACAAAATAAATTCAGATTACAGAAAAAAATATTGCATGACTGTCAAAAATGGCGTACAATTTGAAAAGCATCATTTTCATAAATTGATGGGTTTTGAATATCCATGGTGTCTATAAAGTTCTTATTTCTCGAATAATGCAGTCAATTGAAAACCTTATATGTTCTCATCTCGCTAAAGAATTTCCGTGTCGAGATATGCAGCTTTACAATTAAGTATAGTAAATAATAATTTTAAAAAATACATGTGAACGTAATACAATATATATATATATGTTTAAGAACATTCTATTTAGTTACAAAACTTGAAATTTAATATCTAGTCTATGTGTATTTTCAAACTACTTTAGTAATATTATATTCTTTACGTACTTATATTTGGACTTCAGAAAATTAAGACACAAAACACAAAAAACTGCATGACTTTAAGCTTTTGTAACATTTAAAGGGAGCTTATTGAACATTTTGAAACTTCTATAATATGTTTTGTTTTGTGTTGGCGATAAATTTCTCTAAAGAAGCCTCAAATCATTGCAGCTTCTCGAGGAATAGCTATGGACTGCACAGAAAAATCTAACATATTTTAACATGTAATCTTTAAGTCAGCATCTGTCGTTTTTAAACAACCATTGAGAACGTGAACTGTTGCAGTCGAAACATGAAAGGGATATCAGTGAACTGTGAATCCTTGTGTTGTTTACAATATTTACAGCACAAAAATACAATAGTTTTTCACTACGATTATAAAGTGCGTGACGTTTTAAATATCCATTTCGTTAATGAGAATAACTGCATTAGGTACAGGAATAAAAATTTCCTCCTGTTCGGGCGCGTAAGTGCCATGTTAAGTGTGATTTGTGTGAGCTGAAATATTTACAATGAGAGAATAGTTAAGGTTTTTCTTCAGTATGGGTGCGAAAGTGCCTTGTAAAATCTGGTATTTTTGTGTTTGAGTTTTTTTTTCTCCAGTATGGGTAAGAATGTTCTTAAAGAGGTGCTTAATTATAAAACATACATTATTTATTTTGAAATTGAAAAAAAATTAAATTAGTCTAGTATGTGTGCGTAAATGTACCGCTAAATTTGACTTCCATGAACAGGAGTAGTTACAATGGTGACATGAATAAGGTTTTTCTCCAGTATGGGTAAGAATATGACGTTTTAAATGTCCCCTTCGAGAACATGAATAGCTGCAGTAGGAACATAAATAAGGTTTAAGACCAGAATGGGTGCGAAAGTGATCTGTTAAGTTTGACATGCTTGAGCAAGAGTAGCTACAGTAGGCACATGAATTAGGTTTTAGTCCAGAATGGGTGCGTAAGTGCCTTGTTAAATTTGTTTTGCGTGAAGATGAGAAGTTACAATGGGAACATGAATAAGGTTTTTCTTTAGTGTGGCTGCGTAAGTGCCTTGTTAAACATGATTGGCCTGAACATGAGTAGTTACAATGAGAACATGAATAAGGTTTTTCGCCAGTATGGGTAAGAATGTGAATTTTTAAATGTCCCCTTTGAGAACATGAATAGCTGCAGTAGGAACATAAATAAGGTTTAAGACCAGTATGGGTGCGTAAGTGCACAGTTAAGTTAGAGTTGCTCGAGCAAGATTGGCTACAGTAGGAACATGAATAAGGTTTTAGTCCAGTATGAGTGCGTAAGTGAATTGCTAAACTTGATTTATATGAACAGGAGAAGTTACAATGGGAACATCGATAAGGTTTTAGACCAGTATGGGTGCGTAAGTGCACTGTTAAGTATGACTTGGTTGTGCAAGAATAGCTACAGTAGGAACATAAATAAGGTTTTTCTCCAGTATGGGTGCGTAAGTGCAATGTTAAGTTTGACTTGCGTGAGCAAGAGTAGTTACAATATGAACACGAATGCGATTTTCCTTCAGGTTGCATCTTGAGGTCCCTTATCATCTCTGAAAAAATATCAAATGAAGCTCAATACTTAGACATCTATTATTAAACCAGAAAATTATTCAAACATATTCGGAAAAACAAAAATCGATTGTACCTGATGCTCTTTCAGAGCGTTCCAAGGATTCCTTTTTAACGTCCGGTAGATCTATGTCTATCACCGTATAAAGAATTCCATCTCCGTCTTCTTCTCGGGGTCCTGGCTCTGCCTTGATCTGTACAGTCTCCACATTAATGCTTCCTCGAATAACGAAACGACAATACATTGATAATTCGTGGGTCGGTGTTATTAAATGATTATTATTTCGATTAGTGTTGAATTAAATTACATTATGTAAAAAAGTTTCTGCTGATAAGCTATTGCGATTGGTAGGCGGATACAAATTTCCATAAAAATCAAAATATTTAGTTTAGAAAAGGTACATAATACCATGGGCGACTGCAAAGATAATAATCAAGATAAAAAAGCACCATTTATAAATAATAGAAAACTCATAAATATGACTAGATGGTACATATGAAGTTATTACTATATTTTCTGTAAAATTATGTACTCGTAACATATTTAGAAACTTAAAACTTTTTGAGGGCATAACAAGTTTACAAATGTGTGAGTTCTTCAGAATCATATAAAGCGAAATTTCAAAGGTCAAATCGAAAGTACCGATTGGTGACAAGAAGAGAAGTAGAAAACAAGCAGCTGTTCTGACTGCGTCCATCTGAAACACCTTTGTGAAATACGTAACGCAACTTACTAGTTGGCTGAACACTCTCGACATACTGCAAACATTCCTTCTTCACATCTTGAAGGTCGATTTGTATATCTGTTTACGCCATTTCACATTCACCTTCTTCCTGCGACCATAGTTCAGTCTTGATGGAAACACTCTCTGTGTTGGGAAGATCCATGGCACTGCTGTGAGAGCGTCCTGTTTTGTGATTTTTATCAGCTGAAAATAAACAGGACCTGTAAAAAAATCTTTCTACACAAACATTTGTTCATATGAAAATAGATATAAATCGACCCAAAATATAGTACTAATATTGTAAAAGCATTTTTTGGAAAAAAAAATTAAGTGCACTAACTAATTAATTAACTAATTTGCGATTTTTTTCAGAATTTCCAACTTTTTTTTCCTATACAAAAAGACCTGCTAAAAATCCTTAAGGAAGGGAGGTACAAACTTACCCGATAAATTCGCTTTGAGATTCTGCGAGGGTGGCAACGCAGTGATTAGCCCTATTTTTTGAAACCGCTTGTAAATAATAATACTAGCCCTTGAGTTTGAAGTTAACGATTACACTACAATATCTTATGTTTTTAACCAAATTCAAAAGAGAACTGTACTAAAATTATCAAAATGTAGTTGCACTTTGAACGATAACATTATTGAACTATTAATCACTTAACTAATGCCAGTGCCTTTGACTCTTATCACAAATTTTCAAAATGTCCACTTTCGATGTGTATTTACATCATTTAGCCCGTAAACATAATGAATTTCTGCTGGTTATTTGTGGATAAAGCCAGGTTTTGTCACACTCATTAAAATTATGCACAAATTAACACAATGTTAAAAATAAGTCATAGGAAAAACACGCACTGAATAAAGATGTTCTTTCAAGTTACACTACATTTACAAGTTTTGATTAAAACAATCAAGTTTTTAAAGTTAAACACTGATAGATTTATTAAATTATCAGATCCTTTGCAAATAAAATAAAAGTAATTGACAAGAAGCGTGGCAGTAAATAGACTGTCGGTACAGCAGTCTTCGATTAGATTTAGCAAAAGCGCAAAATAGTAATGCCAGTCCCACACGGTAGACCAATTTTACGTTTTTACCTGAAAAAACCATTAAACGTTATTTCTAAAGAAGTCTTACATCTTTTTTACTTGTACCATCTCGTAGAATTACCTCGCGAAGTCATTGCAATTTACTCATGGAAACCCTGTATATCAACTATAAACTATTAACTAGGTCTATTGGAACCATAAATTAAGAGATGAAAGAATTATTTATAAGATATAAGACTCATTTCCGACTTGACCTTCAACTTACATTTATTTGTTAATGATTTTATTGAAAGCTCCGGTTTACTTGGACTAGTTGCATTATATATCCTAATATTGCAAATGTATCCATAAAGTTAAAGAAAACTTGGTTTCATTGTATGTCGTAATATTGCAAATGTATCCATAAAGTTAAAGAAAACTATTGGTTTTTGAATTTAAGGGTTAAAAATAAAACATACTTGTTGATGCCAATAATAATTGACATTGCGTGTAAATGCAGACAAAGCCAAACAATTTTGTAATGATGATTTTCATGAATGGAATCCGTAAACTCTTCCACACAGGTTCAAGATTAGATAAACTGCATTCCTATTCTGCTTTCTGTTTGAGTAGGGAAAAATAGCAGAATAACAGCAGCTTGAATTGATTAACATCACTTTCTCTCATTGTTATTTTTGATACCCACTCCACTTTAAATGTTAACATAGATAATTAAAAATACACACTTTTTGTACCTTTAAGTAGTAGTTATATATCATGAAAATTCACTTTCGTTGTATGGGATGACAGCTGGAAAGATTTCTGTTGATAACATTTTCTTTGTTGGTTTTTCCCTGATACGAGTGGCTAGATTTTTTTTACCATTTACTCTATGCAAATACTAGGTAGGTACTATTTTGGCCAAACTCGAAAAGTAAAATAAAGATTTTTTTATTTTTATTATTTTAATATACATCATATGGGTTACATTAATACATACATATTTTGCAAAATATAATATTAAGGTTCATAATTGGTCATGTATACCTTATCAGAAAAGAGGAGCTCTTGTGCGTGATAAGGGAGCCACGATTCTTACTTAGATTCATAATTCATAATGAGATAAAATAATAATAATATAATAATATATATTATATTATATATTTTTATATATATATATTTTTATTTTTGTTTAATATAAGTTTTTTTGGAAAAAAAGTTTGATTTTATTTATTTGTTCTTGTTGGTTCGTAATACAGCGCAATTCGGAAGGGAGATTATTGTAGTTTTTTATGGCTTGGTAAATATAATGGTTTTGCATTTGAGTTGTTTTAAAGATTGGCGTAATAAATTGATTTCCATTTCTCATGATTTTGTAAAATTCTTGATATTCTGTGTTATTTTTTTCTTTACACATTTTTATAATGGAAGTTTGCTTAAATATATCATCAATATTTGGTACTGGAAACAATTTAAAAAGCAATTTTGTTGGGAAAGTAGAGTTTTTTTTTAAGTATTACTTTTATTATAATTTTTTGCGAGACTTTTACTGAGTTTAGGTTGTTTTTATAAGATTCTCCCCAACCTATGATTCCGTAAATAAGCAGGGAGTGGACAAGAGCATAATATACATTTTTTAGTATTTTCACATTTAAAATATTTCTTAACCTAACAAATATATATATACATTTCCTTATTCTCTTTACTAACTCCCTAATATGGCTTTTCCATTTCAGATTTTCATCGATGATCACACCAAGATATTTGATTTCAGAAGAAGAGTTGATTACAGTACACATAGGATTAAGTAGTTTACAGTTGACATTGTCACAATTTTCATCATGGATTATGATATTTACTTTGTG
The DNA here is from genome assembly GCF_061612785.1 of Hesperophylax consimilis. Lineage (NCBI taxonomy): Eukaryota > Metazoa > Arthropoda > Insecta > Trichoptera > Limnephilidae > Hesperophylax > Hesperophylax consimilis. Next base: position 31,185,544 of record NC_142854.1, read on the forward strand.
TTTAGGTATTTTTTGTAGTGAAAATAATACATATGTTGTTTTTTTAGCATTGAGTGTGAGTAGGTTATAATCAAACCATGATTTTAAGATATTAATACATTCATTTGCAAGTTTGTTAACTAGTTCCCATGTTTGACCTTTTATTAATAAAACAGTATCATCAGCATAAGAGATTAATTCACCTTTGATTTTCTGTTTGAAAATGTCATTTACATACATTAGAAATAGTAATGGTCCGAGGACCGTGCCTTGAGGAATGCCAAATGTACTTGTTAGTGGTGTACTAAAAGTTTGGTTTAATTTTACAATTTGAGGTCTCTCTGTTAAGTAGCTTTCTATCCATTTAAGGGCTAAGTGGTCAATGCCATTTTCTTTTAATTTTAATATAAGTTTTTCATGGGAAATGCTGTCAAATGCTTTCTTTAAGTCAATAAAAATTCCTATACATTTATTTGATTTGTCCAGGGTACTCTGAATACCAGATGAATTTTTTGCAATGGCATCTTGGGTACTTTTTCCCTCTGTGAAACCGAATTGATTTTCATTTATAATTTTGTTTTTATTTAAGAATGCAGTTAGTCTTTTTTTAGCAATTTTTTCAAAAATTTTCGATTTATTACATAAGAGTGAAATGGGTCTATAATTAGAAATGTCCTCCGGGCTACCGGACTTGAATATTGAAGAGATTATGGTTTTCTTATACGTGCTCGGGAAAACTCCTGTCTTAAAGCTATTGTTTATAATATGAGAGATTGGTGTAGAAACATAATTTTTAATGATTTTTAGTGTTTTTACGGTGAGACCGTCAAATCCCGGAGCAGAACCACCTCGCATGTTTGTTATAATTTGTACAATTTCAGACGGATTGGTAGGTTCGAAGAGTTCAAGTTTAGTTTCTATATTCGGAATATTTTCAATATACATATTATTTATTTTTTTCACGGTAATTTTTTCTGCTAGACTCTTTCCTATATTTGCAAAGAAATCATTAAAAGCGTTTGCTCCTTTTTTAGGTTCTTCAATACAGTTAATTATGTTATTGTTTTGTATTACACTCTTAATAGTATTACTTTTGGTTTTTTGTTTATTTTCCATGATTTCATTGATTATATTCCAAACTTTCTTACTGTCATTTTCAGAATCATCAAGTTTGTTTTTATAATAAATTTCTTTCGTGTTTTTTATGAGCGTGGTTAATTTATTTTTGTATTCTCTAAAATGAACATTTAATTTAATGTCTAGTGGTTTTTTTTTGTTTCTTTATAAAGCCATTCTTTGTGTCTTATGGACACAACAAGCCCATGTGTTATCCACGGTTTGATTTTACGAAATTTTGCTGTATTTCCTTTTGGAATAATTTTTTTTGAATCATTTATAAAGTTCGTTAATCTATTTTCAAATATTTTACAGCACTCGTTGACGTTTTCACTTCGGAGAATATCTAACCATAATTCCGATGACAATTTATTTTTCAAAGATTCGATATTAACAATAGATATTTCTTTCTTATTATTAGCAGTTTGTCCGCAATGTTGGTTTATCGCCTGAGGTATTATTGAATTGTAATGTAGCAAAGTCATGTAATGGTCGGTAATTGAGGTTTTTATAATTCCCGAGTTTAAATTATTTATATCCTTGATATTTGTGAAAATGTGATCAGTGCATGATGGACGTTGCCCATTGACGTTTCTGGTGTAAGAGTTAATACACGACACATAATTCAATTCCGCCATCATATTTAAGTAATTATCTTTATCGTTCGATGTATAATCGTGCGATATATTTAAATTAATGTCACCTAAAACTATTGTATTCGCGTTTCTGTAGTTTAATAACACATGTCTTAATTCTTCTATAAACAAACATACAGTAGACGAGTGCGTTCTGTATAGAGAGATAATATCAATTTTTTTGTTATAACACTTCATTTGTACATGTAAGCAGTTTGTTCCATTCACATTAATTTCTTCCTCGCACAATATGTCACAATTATTTTGTAGGAACATAACGATTCCACTGTTTTTGTTTATTCGGTTTGTAGTAGATACACAGGTATATCCCGGTATATAGTACGCCACTTCGCCACTTGAATGTGTTTCCGTTAACACAATGCAAGCGGGCTTCCTGAGATCATTATTTACTGTTGTCAAAAATTCATCCATGTTTCGTTCCAAACTTCTTATATTCATGTGTAGAATTAAAGGACTGAGATTGAGGTCGTTTTGGTGGGTACGATATTCTTGATAGCTGCTATATGTTTTTTTGTCAATATTATTTTTTTCGTCTAGTGCGTTATATAAAAATTCTGTCATTTTTCTTCGAAGTCTATTCTGTCTCTTGCTACTTTCAGCATTTCATTTTTGTAGGGACATAAGTTGCTGAAAGCTGTGTGGTCTGTTTTATTTTTCTCGCCATATTTCTTATTTTGCGATGTGCAATTTGAACAAACCGGTGTTTTTTCTCTTTCAGGGCATTTAGCAAAAGTATGATCACCCGTGCAATGCGGGCACACTGATGGATTCATTCGATTTAGGCACCTGGCGGCTGTGTGCATGAATTTGCAGCAGTGGTAGCACTGGGTTAAAGGATCACAATCCACTATGTTAACCCTTTGGTACTGGATATTTATCTTTTCTAAGGATAGCAAATTTTTTCGTGTTGTACCGCTGGTTTCCACGATATAGTTCGAGAATTTGTTTTGTTCTTCATCTTCTTGATCCCGAGTACCACGTTGGTATTTCTTAAAATGTTTGTATTTTATTTCAGTAATCAAATTTATTTTATTTTCTTCGTTTTTCGTTACAATGTCTTGAATCCCTTCGTTTTGTGTGAGTATCCCATTTACTATTTCCTCTTCCGTCAAGTTCGATTTGAGTCCTTTCAAAATTAATTTGGGTTTTTTCTTTTTTATTTCATTTATTTCTAAGTTATAATTGAGTTTTTTAATTTCCTCCGTAAGAGTGTTGGTAAATTCTTTTTTTGGGCAGGATATGATTACTTGCTCTTTATTTGTTTTTCTTAATCCGTTTATTCCAATTTTAAGTTGGTCTAGTTTGATGTCTTTCTGTATCTTATCACATATTTCTGCAGCTTTTGTTGTTTTTTTAGTTGATGATATTATTATAGAGAACCTCTCTTCTTTTGAAATTTCTTTTTTATTTGCTGTTAGAACTTGCGCGTAAGATGGTATTTTATTGTTTTTTTCTACGACCTTTTCAATTTTCTTCGTAAGTTCTTCGTAATTTTCAATAATTTTTTTTTGTAGTTTGATTATTTCTTTTTGGTGTTTAATTTTTTCAGTTTTCCAAAGCTCTTCTAATATATAAACATTTTGTTCTAGGTTCGTTTTTGCTTTCGAATCTTTCACTGTTGTAATTTTTTGTATTTCAGTTTTTATATTATCAATGGCCGTGTCCATAATGTGTTAAATCGCTGCGCTCGGCGCAAATCGCTCGGCGCTCGGCAGCGCTTGCAATTTTTGCGACAATACTTTACTTCGCTGCGCGCGACCGTTCACGTTGATTATAGAACTAATACTGGAAGATATTTGGTTATTTTTTATAAATAAAGAAAAATTAAAAAAAGTTAAGGTTATTATAGGTAAGGTTGGGATAAAGGTTGGGTAATTATAGGTTAGGTTAGGATATAGTTTAGGTTTGATTATTGTAGGTTAGGTTAGTATAAAGGTTGGGTTATTATAGGTTAGATTAGGTTGGATTATTGCTGGTTAGGTTAGGTGAGTTTGAGTTGTTATATGTAAGGTTAAGTTAGGTTATATGTAAAGGCTCGTTCGCATTGGTCGAGTAGTTTAGTCAAGTAGCTCGCTACTCGCCATTTGACTGACCAAAAAGCGTTCGCATTGGTCGAGTAGATTTCACGAGTGAAGTGTCAAATTGTAAGATGAACGGGCTGCAACGCAACAAAGTAAATAGGCTAATTAAGCTGATTGTAATGGATATTTTAGAAGAGGTGGAGGAAGAAATTAGTGAGACGAAAGTGAAAAAACTATGGATACGAAAATGGATTAATAGAAGAGATGCATTAGGAGCTACAAATTCTCTTCTGAAGGAAATGGCATTTGAAGATCCGAAAGAATACTTCGCGACTTTGAGAATGACTGAAAGCTGTTTTAATTTCCTTCTAATGAAAGTGCAGTCACAAATTCAACGCACGGATACCCTTTTCAGAAGTGCAATTCCCGCAAAAACCAAATTACAGGCAGTTCTCTACCTTTTTGCTACAGGATGTAGTTTAAGGACAATCACACATCTCTTTCGACTTGGAAAATCAACTGTTTCGGAATTCATTATAGAAGTTTGTGAAGCTATCTATGAATCATTAAAGGAATTTATCAAGGTAAGATTAAGAGCTGTTTCACACAGCTACAAATATAGTAGATGGCTTATTTCAGCATACCATTCGCCATAAATTCCCAATGGAACGACCACTGAAATAGCCACTAAAATAGGCCACCCCGCTATAATTATAGCTGTATCTAAAACGGTTCTAAATAAATTATAAATATAATTTGAAAAACATTTATTAATTTTCACATGGTTTAAATATTAAAATTTACATTAAAGTTATTCGATGTCATGGTTTTCATGTGTTTCAATTTCATATGTGTCTTCTGGGGGCTCATCTAAATAAATTACATCATCATAATACGAAGTATTACTACATGGAGAGTCTTGCGAATCATTTGATACTGGTGTGACTATCCTGGTGAATCTATTTTGCTCAGTTGAATTTTGAAGGTGTTGGCGTCGAATTCTGTTCATGTACAGTTGAATATATTCCTGGGTTTCAAGTGCCAATAGCAAGGGCAAAGATTTCAGTTGTAAGCCGACGTGTCTGCCGAAGACCTCAAACTCGTCTTCTTCTGTAGAGTTGGCAACCTCAGTTATCTCCTTTAGTTGACTCACCATACTCGAAAGTTGGGAAAGCCGCTTTTTTTTTGTAGGGGGTTTAGA